>NC_134142.1:103222500-103822500 GCF_033958435.1 Carettochelys insculpta
CACAGGCTAGAAGTCGTTGAGGAAGTTGTACAGACCCTGATTAAGATCATACAGGTTCTGTCTAAGACTGTCCTGTTATTCATACCTAACAGGCAAGGCTTAGATTATCCTGTCAGAAACAAAGACAGCAACTAGATGAACAAACAGAAAAACAAGCATTTATGCTAATGAGAACTGAAGGGTGTTTTGTAACAGTAATTCTCTGAGCATCAGAGCTCAATTGTTTATGAAACTTAGCAGCAGTTGTCCTAAGGCTTCCATGGGCCTTAAAGAATCCAGATAATGGTGAGGCTGCTTCCAAACAACTCTCTCCACTGTGTCATTTTCTGCCATACCACACACACATTACTCTCTTGCAGAAAATTTGTAATGTAATATGTAATATTAAAATGTAATATAGTTTAAAGGTTGAGCAAGAATATTGTAATGTATTGGAGGCATAGCTGCATTAGTCTGTAACTGCAAAAACGAGAAGTCTTGTGGCATCTTATAAATTAACAGATATTTTAGAACATAAACTTTCATGGGCAAAGACCCACCTTATCAGATGCAATATTGGGAAGAGAAATGGTACTGTACCAATTTTGAGCAGTGTTTCTTAAACTTTGAAATGACAGAACACCAAACAATATTTTTAAGGAGGAACACCAACGAAAATTTTCTTCCCCACCCCCCGCCCCAAAACAAAAAAACAAAAAAACCCAGCAACATAAAAAACAGAAGCAAAATTAAATAATTTAATAAGGTATTATAGCAATGAAGTAGTAACATTATAGCTGGTTTAATAACAAAAAATACACACTATCAGTGTATTTTTCCAAATGCTGGAGGCACACCCGCAAGTTGTTCCTGGAACACTAGTGTTCTGTGAACATAGTTTAAGAAACAATGATACAGAAAGATCAACTGTGAAATAAATCAAACATCAAGACAAAACTTCATAGCATTGTGTGAAATTCTGAAGTCCTTTTCAGTTATGTTTGATTTAAGGAAGCATGCAATTGTCGGCTGCACCACAGAAACACATTATTGAAAGATCACCATTGATACAGACACAGGCAGACTCATTATTAACTTCACTATGACAGAAGTCTTTGGCAGTTTTAATAGTGCATCTCAGACATCCTGAAATAATGATGTGGATGGTTCAGAGGTATATAAAGGTAAGAACTCTAAGAAAACAAACCTTAAAGTATTTGCCACTGTTAGTCTGTACTAAGTACTGGCAGTGCAATAATAAGTTTGAGATTTTAAAAAGATGAATGGGGGGAAAATAGATAACATAAAGAACCTTAAGGGAACCGCCGGCACTGTGGGATATAATATTAGCAGAGCTTTTTTTGTGCCAGTATTGAGTACTGGCACCTCAGCAGCCCTAGCCACAGGGGGAGGGAGAGGAGAGCCAGCTGAGTAATGGCTCCTCTTTTTTAAAAAACAAGAAAAACACTAAATATTACTATTACTTGGCCCCAGGTAACTTCAGACTAATCCAGCAAAAGAAAAAGCAAGCCAGAAGATCTAAACTTGTATATTCATTCTCACTTCCTGGGTGATGAAGTTCCACCTTCTCAATAATCAACATACAAGCAGAGCAAGAGTCCTACCCCAAAAGGAGAAGGGAAAAATCAGGAAATCATTTGATTCTGTTCTCACTGCCTTGCCTCCAGCCAACAAATTTGGTTTGTTTGTCGTGGAAATAAACACACACACCCCTCCTTGTACGAGCACAATTGGTTCCTAACTTCTTGCTCGTAGGCAAAAACTTGTAAGAGGGACACTAAATTCCTATTAAAATGTGTGTAAAAGTCTGTGATTGGTTCCAAGTGCTCAGAGTACCAGCAGGTGGTGCTGCTTTTGAAAGGTAAGTGAACCTGGGGTTGGGAAGGGATTAAAAGCTGGGGGCAGTATGGAGCCATGAGCGAGAAGGAGGGTTAATATCTGTTGGCGGCTAAGGTGGAGGAGGTGGCAGAGGCTTATTCCTCCTGGCTGCAACAGAGATACCTAGGGGAGGTGTGGGAGGGTTGGAATGGGATGAGGTGGGTGTTGGGAGCAGGCTGGAGGGGCTACATGGGGAACTGTGGGAATGTTGGTACTGGGCGCCCCAGCCAGGGACCCCACAGCCAACTCGACTCCAGCCATGGGGTTGCGGATCTTCCCGCACCCTGGCCAGGGACCCGTGGCTGGAGTGGAGCCAGCTGCAGGGCTGCCCGACTCGCCACCCCCCTGCCAGGGACCCTATGGGGCTGCCAGTCTCTCTACCCCCGCCGATAAGGACCCAGCAGCTGGAGCAGAGCCAGCCCAGGAGCTGCTGGTCTCACAGCCCCTGCCAGCAGCTGCCTCATATTAGTGGGGGACGCTCACTCATCTAGTGAGTGTTGGTAGGTATGTCTCCCCCTTGTTTTAACAAGTACTCATAAGTCAGGGACTTGTTAAACAAGGGGTGACTCTGTGTGTGCGTGTGCGCGTGTGTGTGCGTGCGCACGTGCGCACACATTTTATATAGCCTTGACTGACACAACCCAGCATTCCAAGACTAGAAGAGGATCTCATTTCATTGTTCAAGTCTCTGCTTTTGTTTTCTACCCGGACAATCTAGATACTGCTTTCTACGTGTGAAGCTGAGTAATCTACAGTTCAGACAGCTAACCTTCAGGACAAGCCAAAAAGGTATCATGTACAATTAGTTTTTTAATTGTGTATTATGTATTTTAGTTTACTTCTTCAGATGTATAAAACCCTATTCTATAAATACAAAAATTAAAATATGCAATGAACTACAACTGTAATACATACTTTGCAAAAACCTAATGTTTTGAGACTAATCGACAGCTGCTATCATCACTGACAAATGACTGTATGAGGCTGAACATTGTTCTCAAGTGATAATCCTACTAAATAATAGTTAGGAATGTGTGGCAGCAACGAATACCGGAATAGATCTTTTGCTCAAACATAAGCCTCAGTAGTCAGTGTCTTAGGAAACAAAACTGAAATCACTCAACACTTGATTGATTGGACATTGTGTGTCCCTGACACATGGCACAAAATTGACCTTTCAAGGATCCTATTTACATCCTAGTTTCCATAGGATGATTGCATCGTGGTACACAGCACCTGGCATTAATCCATTTATTAAACAGACCTATAACAGCGTGATTTGAATGGGGCATATACTACATAAGGTTCGCTATCTGTAATTTCTAATACTACCTAGAATGTGCATCATCAATACAGTATTAAAAACCACTGTAGAATTCCATGGATGGTGGAGCCAAGAGAAGACTTTGCCACTCAGAAAGCCTGTCTTTATGTAAGACACTAGTCTAGACCAGGGTTTTCTCAACCCCCTTACCATGCCCCCAACACCTTTCTGAATCTCACCCACAACATGCTATGAGAAGACGTTTGTGGAGAGAGAGCTCGATGGTTTGCGCATTGGCCTGCTAAACCCAGGGTTGTGAGCTCAGTCCTTGAGGAGGCCATTTAGGGGTCTGGGACAAATAGATTTAAAAAAAAAAAAAAATCTATCAGGGATGATGTTTGGTCCTGCCAAGAGGACATGGGACTGGACTCGATGACCTCCTGTGATCCCTTCCAGTTCTGAGATGTGTATCTCTGTGTGTGTATGTATAAGGGCCAGGACTGACAAGGGGAAGGGGGTTTGTGGGCCTCTTGCACACAGGTGTAGTTTGACTTCTATTGGGGACGGTAGGGGCAAGGCTCAAGCCAGTTCTGTACAGCAAGGCTCAGAGAGAGTGCCACCTCCACACCCAAGTCACCTCTGCAGGCCCACCCCTCTTTCTGGAGCTGTGTGCCAGTCGCTGCTCCCCCCCAGAGTCTACCAGCCCCAGAGCTGCCAGGACTGCAGATCTGACCAGCTGCATGAGCAGTCAAAGGGAACTGGCAGCTGAGGAGCAGCTGCAAACACAGAAACCAACAGCAGATGGAGAATGCCCTGGGTAGTGTCCACTCCCTAGCAGCACCAACTAGAGGAGCAGCTGCCCTGTACGGCCTGACTCTTGCATCCCCACTTAGGGCCTGACCAGAGGGCTGGCAGAAAGGAAGAAGTAGGGCATGGAGCTGCCATCTAGACTCCGCGTAAGTTAACTGCAGTTTGGAAGGGAAATACCCTCATTCCCCCACTCATCTCTGTCCATGGGCTTAAGTTTTCAGCCCAAGTTTTGCACCTGTGGGCAGGGAAGTTGCTGAGCCCCCACAGATCCCGGGTTGAAAACCAGTCTAGGTCTCTGTACTAAAAAGAGTTTAAGAGAAAACGTACATCCCATTTACCATGTTCTAGTGAATGACTGTACTGTACGTTCTCCGTGCACTAGTTCGCTCTAAATCATGTGGCTTTATGTATGAAAGTATAGCTCAACTCTTGCTATCTCTGTATGGCACACAAGCAAATAGCTGCAAGTGTGAACTACTGAGTGAAAGCCTTTTTCTACACAGAATCTTTGTGAGGATTAGTCCTATCACCTGCAGCACATACAGAAGTCTACCATAAAAGGCATGTCATGTTCAAAAGACAGGTAAAGGGGGTCTCCTCAAAAGTATAACAGGAATGAAGCTTAATACATTGCAACAGGATCTATTTATTTCCTTATACTGTGAAGATAATGATTTTAGCAGAAAATATTTATTTACAATTACTGCCTCAATCTGCATATGTAGAATTTCATATATTATCACTGGTCAACTTTTTAACCTTCTATTTTGATATAGGAAATTGAGCAAATATGCAGCCAAGTTTAACAACAGTGTTACAGCTTTTAGTATAGTAAATATGTTTGATTATTCACAAAACACGTAATGGTCAGCTGATATCACGGAGAAAGTTAAGCTTATAAGAAAGACCTGACTTTAACCCTAGATCTCAGTAGTTTGGGAATCTGCAATTACAAAACAGACATTTTCTGCATTTAACCATGCAATAATGAAAGGATTTCCTTACACATCTAAAGGAAGCCCCTGAATTAACTCTCTTTTTACCAGCTGTGATTGTACCATTTTCAGTAACAAATGTGAACCCCAGAGAGCTTCATGGCACAATTACAGTCATTAATAGCTTAGCTTTGATCATCAACAATTGAAACTCTCTCACAGCTGTCTCCCATGTATGTCTTTTCACAAAAACTACAGTGCTCATATATTCGGCTCATAGTAGAATCCTTCCCATTTGCTATGTCCAAAGAGATTGCGACCACTGGTCTACTTCTAACATCCCATTAGCTTTACTCCTTGTTACCCAATTAGTGAGAATTGAAAGAGATCATAAAGTCTTCCTAGAGTAACAATATTAAGGCACAGCTTCTCTTTTCCACCTAAAGAGCTGAAATTCTCGTCCAGACTCATGTCTTGATTACTGTAACATTGTGTTTGGATCTTTGTTCAGAATGCTGTGACAGCCCATGGCTTTAACTACATCACTGCTCTTTACAACCATCAGCTGTCTCCTTCTCTATCACAGGAAACAAGCAATGTGTCTTCATTTTCAAGGCCTTTCATGCCCTACCCAAACCCATCATCTCCCATCCAGTACTGTGATATCAACTCTTGCCTCTGATTGGCCCATAACACTAGCCTTCATCACCTGTGAAATTCTCAAACAAGCACTCCCATGCTTTCCCAGCATGTGCGCTTCATACCTGAGGAACTCTAGAAACATCTGCAAAGCTACATCATTATTCTTCTTTAACACCTTTCGTAAGTAACTCTCCTCTGCTGTGAAGCTTGTAAAAAAACCTTGAGAACTATGGTTATACAACCATCTTGGCACACTAGTGGCCATATGCTAGCCAACTTTGTCTCATTGTTTCCTTGTACTCCAGTCTGCACAAAACTGTTGTGTCTCATCTTACACTTAGATTGTAAGCTCTTTGGAGGAAGGATCATATTTCTGTCTGTACAAATACAAACAGTGGGGTCCAGGCCTGAAATTAGCATTCCTGGGCACCACAGTAATACAAGTAATAATACATATACAATGTCTTGTGACTATGTTATTCCTTTCTATCAATGCTGAGGTGTACAGCTTGCTCTCCTTGCACATTAGGGACAACTAAGGGCGTTAAATCTACTTCCTCATTTCCACCCTGCCCCCACAGGATTTGAGCCTTGGAAACCTCATCGAGCTTTCCTGAGAGAGGTACAAGGGCCCTTCCATTGTGGTTATTGCACTGGCGCAAGAGAAGGATATGATCCCAGGCTGAGCATGCCACAGACAAAACGTTCATCACAGACACTTCAGAAGAGGTAGGATAGTACAATGTGGTGCTGGTATATCACCCATATGGCTCCTCCTCTGAAGATGTCTAATATTTACATTAGAAGTGTTTAAACATGTTTGGTCTGAATAGAGTTTTCCAGGGAGTCTGTGGAGCCTGTAGCAATAAACATGAACTATATTAGTCACTTAACAAGTGAACTAGTAAAGGAAACACTAAAGCAGTATACTTTTTCAGAAGGAGCTTTCAGTAAGATATAAAGACAGTAATGTAGAAACCATATTTGCACTTAAGTTGAGACATTTTATTTCTGCATGTGATTACATGACTAGTCTAAATACACAAACATGATGCATCCTTTAAGTGCAGAGAACAGAGAAAGTCAAGAGAACCAGTCTAGCTTGAGTAAATATCTCTGTATTTGCTTTCTACTAAGAATTTCTAAAATTATACAAAAAGGAAAGAAATGTTCTCACAGTTATGCCACCTCCCATTTTACAACTATTCCTGCCCTAGCACTAAACTGCAACGACAGAGGTGGCAGAAAGCATAGGGGTACCTTACTGAGCGTTCAAAAGAATGGCTGGGCCAAGGAGATTTTGTTGAAGGATGCCAGAGCACATCCCTACATTTTAACAGAAAAAAAAAGTCGCCCATAAGCAGAACAGGTAGGACTTCAGCTTTCAACATCAGTTTCACATCCTCAGATTTCTCACCTGTAAACAGATAACAAGGAGCTCTATATACTACTTTCAGTATTGTAAACAAAAAAACATAAGAACCTTTAGGAATCATTCCAAGCTAGACAAAGCAACCACATGTTCTTACTGCATAATTTTTGTCATCTCCTCACGTATCATAACCTTTTCAAAACTTGTCTTACCTTGTGTTCCACGTGAAAGCCCTTTGGGGCATAAACTGTTGCATCTGTAAAGCGGCAGGGGTACTTTATCTCAAGTTAAGCAATACTGGATGCAGGAGACTTTGGAATGTAACTTTAAAGGTAAAGTCACTTTTACTTTACTTGCTCTGCTAGCCAAAACAAAATGTGCAAACCCAGCCAAAAAGCTGCCCTTCTGTACCTAAACTGCTCGTGAACATAAAGCTCTCTTAAAGCAGGCAGCATAGCTATTCTAGTTGAGAAAATGAAGCTGAATTGTTAAGAAATCATTTTTAGTAAGTATAAAACTGGCAAAGAAAGGAATGCTCCCTCTTTGTGTTACCATCTGACTTCAACCAAGCTTAGTTCACAAATGAGGAAAATTGTCTCATCTGAATACAAAGCTGCTTAACAAACAGGCTTCACCATTAACATTCAATTAATGACACAGTTAGTGTTTATTCAAGCTTTAAGGGAATCAGTAAATAAAGTTATTGTCTTTTTGAACAAGTATCACTAAGAAAGCTCAGGGGAAAATGAGATCTTAGAGCCATTCAGACTTGAACTGCCTTCAATGCACATCTTTCTACACAAAAGCCAGGCTGGACCCAGGTAGCCTCTGCTCCTGTTAGTTAAACAATGTAGTTCAAGATATGTGTTTATAACTGAAGACTCAAGGACACTGTCAGAACAGCTCTCTCTAGCACAGCTAGCTTATTAGTTCTCAGGCTATGGTTTGCTGAGGCACAGGCTTGTGGCCCTGTGTAAAGGGCTACCCAATTCCCACCATACGTGCTCCTTAATATAGATGTGTTTGCTACAACTGATGTTCAATCTCTAAAGTGATTTGATAAAATCCACACATGCACTAATCAGCCTGAATTACACAGGCTAATGTAACAACTGAACAGAGCAGAATACCCCACATCTGTATGCCTTCTCGGTGGCACCTATTCCATTGTACCAGGCCCAAGTCCCTGAAGCTGTTCTGTGGCATTGTCTTATATATTTCTGTGCATTCTCTGCAGTACACTACAATGCATACGTGGCAGCTATCAGCATACTTTTAACTGTTGTACACCAAGCATACTGGAACACGAGTGGCATAGCCAGAATGGGACAGGTGGGTGGGCCCAAACTTTGGGTGCACGGCAACAACAGTGCTGCCTTTCCCACTCATCACACAGCCGGCCTTGGAAGATGGTGAAGGATAGCTGCTCTGGCCAGGAGCCCTCTGTAAAAATGGGAGCCCCTTAAAAATGTGTCCATGCCCCCCTCATTTCACTCCCCACACCATGTGCTCAGAGCTTGCCCTGCTCTACCTGCTGGGTACTCCTGTTGGGGAACAGTAGGGATCCCTCTATTTTTTTTCCACATCCAGGGCAAAATAAATTTTGTTTACACACAAAGCAAGTGCAGATGTGCACCACCAGTAGAAACATAATATTAGCTGTGGGCCATCTGCTTATCAGCTGGACAACACCTGAATCTCTCTTGGGTGGCTGCCCAAGTAGTCAACTTACAGGGAACTTGCCTGCCCTTCTCCCCCACCCCACCCATAGCATTCCCAGCAATGGGACTAACTCTGTTCTGCATACACACACCCCTCCAAGTGTTCCCAGGCACAGAGTACAGTACCCAGTGGAGAGGGACAAGCCCCCACACTCTGGCAGGAGCAGAGGCATGGTTGGGGGCAGGTGAGCCTGGATGCTAATGCCTGTTGTGAAGTCCCAACATCTTTTCTCCAAGCACATACTCCTATGATTCCAGGAGGGGAAAGGACTACGTCCTCAATTGCATGCATATAAAAATGATCAAGAGCTTCTGCCTCCAACACATGTAAGACAAGCTCTGGACCTACATTAGTTTGAACAAAGCATCACTACTTTCAGGTGGCGGTGCCCCAAATACCTTAAGGCAATACAAAAGTTGGAGTTCACTAGTAACATACAGTATTAATGACTTTTATGGGGTCTTCGTTATAAAGGCACAACGTGATTAAAAAGGCTTAAAATGCCTGGTCCTTAACAGTTGTAATTTCTGGCTGCTTGAGTTGGACTATGCTATTATACAGAAGAAAAACGTACAGTGTAGTAAAGTGGAAGGAATACGCCAGAACTGACATGCTGCACACACAGTCATAGCCTGAGAATCTATGGCATCTCATCCATCTGGATTTTGATGACTTATTTGAAGGACATGTTCCTGGCGGTTAGTGAAACTTACTCAGAGGTTAGAAACTGCATGAAAGACTCTATAATACCACTTATTAGACCATGCTAAAGTTGCACAAAGCATTAGCCATCTGGACTGTCAAAAGATTTAGTAAGGTATTCTAGTCAACTTGGATTTTTAGATTGAAAAAATAAACAGCCTCCCCCCCTTCTCAATTTCAACATAGTACCTCACTATAGCTTCTGTATTTGTGCCGGTGTTCAACAGTCATCTCTGAGATCTAATCAGCTCTTGGATAACTTAACTTTAATAAAAAACTTAGTTTAAATCAATAAAAATTCTTCAAGTACAGTTATTCTCAGAAGAGTGGAAGCATAAGTACTGACATCTTAAGACCTGTTCACAACATGTACACAAATCATTTTACTACTTCAATGACAAATGTTTGACTACTTTTAGTCCTGCAGAGCCAATAAAGCTGTGAATGACTACATCCAATTCATTCTACTAACACAATGCACCAACAAAATGGTCAACTCATTTCCAATTTCAGAATCTTACTGGCAATTATGGAAGAAATACAAAACCAGTTTGATTTTTAGCTATTGTGGGGTTAGAAGTATCCCACCTGTAAACAGAGAGACACTGATGAAGACAAGGAAATTACGTAGGACCCAAAATCATTTTTGCAATCACTTTTCCACATAATTTTACCAAATTAAATCAAATTTATATTGAAGTATTCTTACACATTCAGTGTCCTTCACCACATTGGTGTAGTAACAAATTTTAAAATTTCAGCAGTGTTGAACTAAAAATTCAACTAATCTGTGTAATGAGTTAAAATAAGAGATGGCATTAATTGGCTACGAGTGATATTTACAAATGAATAAATTCTTATAAATCACCAGAGTATACTCAATATGCCAGATTATGTTCCTTTTGTGACAGAAATCATTGTGTGACTAACTTTATGGATTCTGTTACAATTGCTAATATTGTAGAGGTGCTGTCTAAACTTGCAATATTTCAGACTAAATACTTCCACTGTTTTGTAGAGCAGCTTTCTGTGTTCTTAAGTAAAGCTTTAGTGGCACCAACAGAACATCAGTATATAATTAATGACTACAAACTGCTCAGTTTAGGCATTAAAAAGTACAAGACTGTAAAATTTAAAAAAACAGAAAGAGTGGTTTCTACTAGGATCCATTTCTTTGAGCAAGAAAACAGGCTGAGTAAGAAGGGAATGTGGGGTATTCTGTGACAGGCCACTGCATGACAGCTGGAGAAAAGCTATTGTGGCAACAGCTGTGTGTGCTGCACAGAACCTCCTACCCCCACAAAATAAAGTCACTAATTTCCAACTATTTTAGTCCACTAAACTGCAATCTGTTAAGCAGCTCTCTTTTTCTAAAACAAACTGCCTTCTGAATTTTGGATCCGAGTGTCATCTGCCATTTACTTTACTTCTGAGAAGAAAAAGTTAGGATTACCACACAACTTCATTGCAGTGCACTAGCATTACTTAAAAGTCAGGATAATGGTACTCAGACAGGGTCTGCAGGCCCCTGAAGGCCTGCGTTTTAGAGGTTCCACGAGCCCCAGAACAGAAACCTGAAGCCCCATAACAGAAATGGAGGAAGGGAACTAGGAGAACATGGCAGTTTTGGGGTGGGGCAATCAATACCTTACACAAGGAGCAGGTCAGTCCCTGGGACAGCTCCACACCCTCTGCACCTCCTCTTCTCCCTCTCCTGCACTGTGGTTCCACCTTCTGGTCAGATAAGAGCCGGGCGGCCAGAGCTGGGCAGTGTGGGGTGGCCATTATGGTGTTATGGAGTGGACAGCCACAGCGCTCTCCTGTCTCCTCCAGCTGGTGGTGAAGGTGCTCAGGTCTGCAGCTGCTCCTCAGTTCCCTGTCCCACTGGACTACTTCATGCAGCCAGCAAGAGTTGTATGGGTGAGTGGACCCAGCTCTGGGGCTTGGGCCAGCAGAACCCTCTCTGAGAGGGCCTGCCAAGCACCTTAGCTACCCTTCTGCCTGGATCCTGAGCTACATCCCTGCTTACCGAGTCTCCTGAAACTTCTTACCTGCACCCTGAACTACCCCTCGCTATATAGTCCCTCACTACCCTGTGCCCACACACTGAGGGGCTTTCACACTTTTTGAGCTGACCTCTTCTAACCGGAATTATAATTTTTGATTGCAAGCCCCCCTTCCAAATCCAGGCAGGCTGGGTGACCTGCTGCTGAAGTGAGTCCAGATGGTGCTCCCGCCCCGGCCCCACTGTGCAAAGCTGGTATGAGCCCTTCCAGGGCCTGCCTCATCTACATAACAAAGTCGTATACTACACCTATGCTCAAGGGCCCCTACCCATCCAAAGCCTCAATGACACACAGGGTTCATATCCCTGAACCCTCAGTCCACCTGGCAGCTGAAATCCTCAGCCCCAACTGCCCCCCCTTCCACACCACTGGCTTAGAGATTTTATCAACTCAAAGAAAAAGGTTGAGAACTGTGGACCTAGAGAATTAAAAAAGATGTAGAGTCATTTTACTTAGGAAATGTATAATTTTACGAAAAGTCTGAGATTGAGGTAAAAGGGTTTTAATGTAAACTGTAAATTACTAACAACAAAAACTAAGTTCTTCAATTTCATTATGAAACACCATTTACTACTATATTTCAGACTGCATTAAATCTAATGTTGTAAACAAATTCCAACATGACTACATTCTTCTATAATTTCATTTGTATACACTATTCTTCCTCACTTCCTGCTCTAAACTTTTGTGTTTCTGAATAATGTTAAAAAATACTGAATCCTAGAAATAGACAAAGTGCCTTTACTTCCAGGATGAAATTGATTAGAACTCCTAAAGCCCACTAGAGTAGTAATAAATGAAATATTGGCCCCAATGGCATCAATAGCAAAGCTCCCAATGACTTCCATGGAACAAGGATTTCACCTGAAGAATTTCTAGAGAGGGTACATAGGAATTTTGTGAGCACTCATAGGACCAATTAGACCTGTAACAGTCTAAACAGCTTCCTGCCACAACTGAGGTGCCTGGCACTATAGGGCTGAGAGGTGGGTACGATGGACCGGAGCAGGCTGCTCAGCTGCTACAGCTACCACCATCTGCATGATTAGTGAGGGGAATGGAAGGGGGAGGAGGGGACAACCCTGCTGCCAAGCCAGGCCCCTTAATCCCCAAGTTCCTCCCATTCATGAGTAGGTTGGGGCAGCTTCCCTGGGGCCCCCAAAAGCACAGGGCCTGGGGCAGCTGCCCTGATCCATCCTATGGATGGGATGGCTCACCTCATGAAGAATACATTTTGTTATATGCACCAAGGCATGTGCAGATGTGCACCACCATTACAAATGCATGCTTCCCACTGTGGGCATTCTGCTAATCAGCTGAGAGGCATGTGAATCTCTTCTGGGTGGCCACCCAAGCACTCAGCTTAAAGGGAACACTGTGTAGGGTTCAGACAGGGTAACAAGGATGAAGGGCAGGAGACAAGGCAAATATACCTCTGAACTATAACTGGGGCCCAAACAATTGCAGGCCCAAACCCTTTTCATCCTGCCCACAGAGCAGGCAGCAGTGCCATTCTGAAAGCCGTCTGGGCAGCTCCAAGCTGCATGTGGCTCTTTAAGGAGCCATTCATACTCCCGCCACTGACGCTGTTTATGGCTCCCTGCCCTGCCACGTGGAAAGAGAACTCAATTTAATTGGTTTAATAGCCAGATTCCTCCTGTCGCCCTGCCAGCTGTTCAACCAATTAAACTGAGTCTCCTTATTTCAGCATGGCAGGGCAGGGAGCAGGAGAGCTGGGGAGAGCTGCGCAGCTGCAGTGAGGGGAAGATGGCAGCCTGACAAAGGAGCCGGGGGTGAGAGGAGGTAGGGGGGACAGCAGCACATAGAGCTCCTTTGTACAGTAAATTAATCCTGGGTTTGGGGCTGCAAGAGGTTTAAGCCTGGAGGCAAGTTGGGGCTGCGAGGGATTAAGCATTGAGGCAGTTTGAGGCTATTTTACGTTTGGCCCCCAGAACATGTGAAAAATTGCCATGTGGCCCCCAATGAAAAAAACGGCCACCCCAGCCTGTCATTTGTCTTTCCTATAGATGTGATTGTAAGGTCTCTGGGGGCAGATACAGTATTTTGCTAGGGACAATCTTTGTTCTGTGGTGGTAACTAGAACAATGCAGCCCCAAATGCTGTTGGGGACAGGTTGCTGCTATGTCTCAGGCTCATCCATTTCATTAAAAATATCTTATGGTTTTTCCATGTGTGTATCCACATTTATATACCGACTAATATAGCTTTTATGTTCTTCAGACTTATCTTCTTATATGAGCCATAAGGGTTTTTCCCCACCCCTGCCACATGAACATAAATGAAATTTCTGTGAGTTTGGATTACATTAGACGGGTTGGGGTGAGGACACTGCTAATTGTAGACACAAAAAGTCAGGCCTGGTGTAAAAAGTTTGCTCACCTTTTGTCTATGGTATAATTAAGTGATAACACTAATGCTCTGTTGATGCTACAAAGTGCAACCAATATTTTGTATCTAATAAATAAAGCCCCCCTTCTTTACAGCAGTTTATGCCCACAGAAGCTATGTCTACATTGTATTCCCCTTTTGAAAGGGGAATACAAATGAGTCAGATCAAAAATGCAAATGAAGTGCTGATTTACAAATCTCATGCTTCAGTTGCATAATATCACATGCAATCATGGTTTTGGAAGAGAATTTTTCAAAAGAAAAACAGGTGTGTAGATGGGATTCTTTTGAAAATAAACCCTATTTTCAAAAGAACTCTTCTTCCTAGGTTCTAGGAAGAAGGGTGCTTTCGAAAGTGGGGCTTCCTTTCGAAGGAATCCCATCTACAGCTACAGGGACTCGTGTGGTCCCTGACTTATTTTTCTGAGGGTCAGTGAACCCTGACCCAAAACAAGTTCCCTACCCCTGCCATAAATAAAGACCATGCTGAAACATTTGTGTTGGACATATTTTATTAAAAATGAAGCCTGGGCAACAAGTCCCATCTGGCCACAGCAACGTAACACCCCCACATCCTCACACACATCAATCCTGAGCCTATCATATGCCAGAATCCCCTGTCCTGAACCTCTCACATTCCAAGTCTTCTGCCACAACACTACTGCACAATCCACACACTGCAAATCTGTGTCCTGAACCCATCATACTCCCAACCCCCCTACCCTGAGCCACTCATACACCCCAATCTGAACTACTACACCCTCACATCCACAAGTCTGTGCTTTGCTCAGCACCCTGAAACTCTCCAGCCCCCTCCCTGAGCCAGCAGCCCCTTCACATCTCCCAGCACCCAAATTCCATCCCAAAACTTGCACTTTTCACCCCTTCCCACACCCAAATCCCTCATTCCCACTTCAAAGCCCATACCTCGTGTCTCAACCCAATGAGAGTGAGTAAGGGCTGAGGACAGCAAATGATGGAGAGGAGGGGACCAAAGAGGGTGGGGCCTGAGGGCTTGCCCTGACACTGAAAAAGTGATCTTGGGTGTAAAAGGATTGAAGACCACTGCTGTAAAAAAAAATTTAATTTTCAAATTTCATACCACAAAATGCATATTTTTTTAACCCTTCTGACAGGTAGGGGTACTGGTTCAGTCAGTGGGGAAGCTGAAGAATGACACAGAAGGCAATAAAACTTTTCAAACTTTCTAGCACACTCACAGGAGTGTTTGGGACTGTCGTATCATTGGAGGAGGTAGCCGGTCTTGCGCAGTTACTGGTGGGGGGGATATGTATAAGGCAGCACATGTCCATACAAAATAGTAGTAGTAAATAAACATTCACAATAACTTATCAAAGTAACTTGCATCCACTAAATTTATTCAAATCAGGAAAATTATTTTTAGTTTTTTAATTAATATATTATGACATTTAAAAAAGGAAGTACGATCAAGACTACATTAAGTATGGCTTCACTGTCATGGGGAAAAAAAGGGATCGATCGATCATCTTCAATGCATACTATGCCACACCATTCTCAGCAATGACACCCTGAGACCTAGTCATCTTGAGCAGCACTTTACGAAGACGAACCACAGAGTTTTGACAGACAAACCAGAAGTGTTTTTTGCTACTGAACTTCAAAATTTGAAACTCATGAATCTGGATACTACTGGAGCTTTTCGTCAAGCACTGGTCAAAGCAGTAGAAGCATCTTGTGAACTGTCACTGCTCAATGCTAAAGCCAAGAAAGAGCACATCAACAGAGAAACTCTTGTGAAATCTTGCTTGTTGAAAGCAGCTGATATGGTGCTTGGTGTCAAAAGCAAGAAAAAAATATCAGAAATTTCACTTTCTGATGATTCCATAAACATGGCATTGATGACCTGGTGAAAGATCTTAAAACTTCAAGTTGCAGAGGTAGTGTTGGCTTCTCCTTTTTTCATATCACTGACGTAGCAAAATGCTGTCAGTTGCCCGTCTATGTTTGATTCATTAACAATGGAACTGTGAAAGAAGAACTGCTTTTTTTTTTTGAAGGCATTGACAACAACATCAAAGGCTTCTGACGTTATGAAAACCATTTATGACTTTTTTTGAGAAAACAGACTTCCATGGGGACAACTGGTTGGCGTTTGCACAGACGGTGCTCCAGCGATGCTTGGCTCTCGCCCTGGATTTGTGACACTGGTGAAAGAAAAAAATCCAGACATAACCACAACTCACAATCATACATAGACAAGTGCTGGCTGCTAAAACCCTTCCAGGTGACCTACATCTCTCATTGAATTTGGCCATCAAAGTTGTCAATTTTGTGAAGAACAGTACTTTAAATACAAGGTTTTGTTGCTCTTTGCACAGATTTGGGAGTGGGTCATAAAACTCTTGTTTCACATGGAGGAGCGATGGCTTTCCAAAGGTAAAGTGCTTTTGAGGTTATTTGAACTGAAAGACAAGGTAGAAATTTTCATCAGGCAACAGAAGAAAGGAGAGTTCTATCATGCATTTATGGACCAAACATTTCAGCTTTCATTGGAGTACCTCATGGACTTTTTTGAATCTTTTAACAACCTCAGTTTTAAGCTGCAAGGAAACAATGCTGCAAATATTATAGCACACCACAATGCCATCAAAGCATTTACAAAAAAGATCCAGCTTTAGAAATATCAAACACAAGCTCAGATGCCTAACTTTTTGTTTTTTCTGACATTTTCATCACTTACTGAAAATGAAGGCTTCCAAAGACATTGTGAAGAGGGTGTGAAGAACAAAATTGTGTTTGCTCTGGACTGCCTTGCTGACGAATTCATCCGCTGTTTCCCAGACAAGTTTTCTGGCAATCCCATTCATAAATTAGTACACAGTCCATTCAACATTGATGTTGATTCATTGCCAGAAGTCTAACAAGAACTTGAAATAAAATATGATTGAAGTGTGAAAGAAAGTTTCAAAAACTGAAGCTTGGAGGAATTTTGGATAGAATATATTTCCTAATGTACTCGAAAGTTGGAGAAGCACTACATATTATTCTTTGGTTTTCGTCATCATACCTCTGTGAAAAAAAACTTTGCAAGTTTAGGCGCATTAAAAAAGAAATCGACTGGATGTAGAAAATGATTTGCGTTGTGCACTTTCATCTTTCAAACCTCAGACTTCTCAACTCAAAGAAAATGCAGGATCATCCTTCACATTAATTTAATTTTGTTTCTTTTATTTCTGATTTAAATTACATTTTTATTAAATTTTTGGGCCATGAAAAACTATTTGTGTTTATTTTTAATTTTAAAAATTTATACGTTTTAAATTACAAACTGATTTTTTTTTGTTAAAAGGCGGGTTGGAAGATGGTAACAAAGAGGTGGGGGGCATGAGGGCTTTTTAAAAATCAAAAAGGGGGCGTGATGCTGAAAAGTTTGGGAATCACTAATCTAAGGCAACCATACCAAATTTCAATCTGAACAGTAATCCTAAATTTTATCTTCACTCATCCAGGGTAAGTTAATTATCTGCATCTACAGACAAAGAAGAATTTAGCAAAAGGTTTACAACTATTGGTATCTTCTGAGAGGCTTGTTCTCCTGCAATATTTGCACAAAAGTTTTTGCAGCATTCTAAATTAATAGCCAAAAAAAAAAATTTGGCAGCTAGCTAAAAAACAACATGCCCATAAAATAAAGTAGATATATCATATAACAGATGCTTATGGCTCATTTAATTACTCCTTTTTAGTTTTGCCTACCCATTTTCTCCATCCTGGCTTAAAATTCCTCATCCAAATAGCCCAAACAGCACAACTCAACGGTCCAACAAAGATATCAATTGTTATTAAGACTAAGCAGCTTTTAAAAGACTGATTTTAATGCCTTGTAGAAGACTGTCTTTTCTAGGCAATCATGCCCAAAAACCTCTTCCCAGCTTTGAAAAACAGCTGTACAGAAAACTCCACTGGCCTGCACTGCAGATTCTATTACCCCACCAGAACATTATTTAATATGGCTAAATAAGCACATGCAAAGGTGATATGCATGCACATTAGGATTCCAGGATAGCACTTTCTACTCTGTTGTCTGACTTGTACTTAGAGTAGGAAACCAGTACTGAAAATCCACCCCATACTCCTTCCCCTCCCACGTTTCTCCACTATCAACCATACTAGTACAATTAATAAAATTAAAAGGATCCAGGCATGAGATGAACTTCAGGAGTTTTTTAAAAATGCCTTCAAGTCAGTATTACAAACGCCAAAAGCCACGAAACAGAGAAGAGGAATGGGAGAAAAATTCAATGAGATATGGGTGAAGAAAAACGGCAAAATAAGAAAAGAAACATTCTGAGTAGGACTGAGATACATAACCCTATCATCTGTTCTGCTGCCTTTCCTGAAGCAAGAAAGGCACAGAAAATAGCTTTAATGATCGGGCATTTAAGCACCCTGCAACAGCAAAGCAAAACCAAACAATTTAAATGTGCTTCAGGCTAAGTCTACACTAAAATATTCCCACCCATGATCACGGTAGTTAAGACAACCTATTTCAAGGATTCTCACAGCAAAAACTGGGGTGATTACACTGACTCTCTCACAAAATATTTTACCCTTTTTAAAGTAATATGCCCATATATACATCCAAATCATTATAATTATGTAACTTGGGGTGGGGTGGAGGGGCCTTAGACAATAATAAAAGTAATGCACCATTATCTCTGTTCTTTACTGGACCTAACAGAATAGAAGTGCGATGGCCTTTTATTTAAAAAAAAGTTGTCTGTAAATTTAAGAAGAAGTCTTTGACTGGACCCCTGAGAGACAGAGGAGCTCAAGAAGCTGCGTAGCAAATATCACCTCTTAGCAGCCTCAGAACCCACCTAGGGCACAGCAAAAGCATCCTCCAAGAGTTGCTTTTCACTGGGGGGTGGCTTGGGTCTGGAAAGAAGAAGAGAGAGGGAAGCACAGCTGCAGCTAACACAGGGCTCCTCTGGGCACATGGGTGAGGGGGCTGGGTCCCAGAGCTCCTGTGGCTGTGAGAGAAGCGGGGAAGGTTACTCCAGACTTCAGCCAGCCAGAGGCTCCTCCAGTGAGGTGCATGGGATTGGGGGGCAACTTCAACATTCTCGCCAATATGTCTCTTCCAGCCAACTGATTTTAGGGGGGTGGGGCATGTGGTGTTTCTACAGATGAGTTCTCAGGGCTCCAGCTGCCAGGGGCACAGACAGTGGAGTCAGGGACTAGCCTCCTCAAAAAGGGGGCTTCCACTCACCCATTCCCCTAGGTGCTTGTCACTCACATCCACCTTGCTGCAGCCACATCTAATAAAATATGGAGATACACATAAAACTGGAAGGGATCTCATTATGACACTGAGTCCAGTCTCCTGCCCTCTTGCCAGGACCAACCACCATCTTTTTTTTTTTTTTTTTAAAAATATATTGGTCCTAGATCCCTAAATGGCCCCCTCAAGGGCTGAACTCACAACCCTAGGTTTAGCAGGCCAATACTCAAACCACTGAGCTAGCCCTACCCCCTCTTCAATTGCATATCACCACTCTCCTCTTCTCAAACCCACCACTCAACTCCTCACTTCCCTGACAACACTCAGGCGCACACAGTCTCTCTCCCCCCCTCCCCCACTTGTAGCCAGAACCCCTCCACACGCACGCACGCACTCACTCCTCTTTCCCCCTGTTGTAACCAGAACCCCTCTGCACTCATCTTCTCACTTTTCTGTGGGCTTGCCACTTGCCTCTTCACTCCCGCCACCCCACCAGATCCTCCTCTGGCTGCTTCAGCATTGCGTATTCCACCTGTGTCTCCAGAGACAGTGCACTCAGGAGCAACAGAGAAGAAGAGGGGCCGATACTTTCCACCTGTTCCACCTGCTAACAGCTGCCCAGGAAGATGCTGTGGCAGCAGAGAAACCCCCTGGTAGCTGCTTTTGAAAAAGAGTGACCTCTGTATGTCCTGCTGTAGACAGCACTGGGCTAACTAGAGCTATTTTCTGTCCATCTAGTTACCACCTTTCAGGGCTTATCTATACTACCGTGGAAGATTGTCATGCTCAGGCTCAATCTTCCGGGATTTCGTTTCCCGCGTGCATGAAATCGAACTCTCGGGGGTTGCAGTCAACCCCTGTAGTCCTCAGGAGATGTAACAAGTAAGGAAGGTCAAAGGGAAAAATTTTCCCCACCAACCTTCCCCTATAAAGACACAAGTTAGCAAAGTGCAGATATGCAATTTTAGCTATGTCGATTGTGTAGCTAAAATCAAAGTATCAGCAGTTGATTCTATTTGTGTTATAGACATAGCCTCAGAGAGGTGGATTCATTTTAGGCACAGGAGAACTCCCTCTGATGCCAATCACCATACTGAAAGTCTACAGCAGGCGTGTCCAACCCGTGGGCCGCATGCGGCCCTGGACAGCTAGTAATGCAGCCCCACAAGATCGTAAACTTTTAACATTATTATGTGATTTATATACATTAACTATATTATATATTTTATATGCGGCCCAAGACAATTCCTCTTCACTCAATGCGGCCCAGGCAAGCCAGAAGGTTGGACACCCATGGTCTACAGCAAAGGGCTATGGGCTGCAGCATTTCCACTGAAGACAAAAACTCAACTGGTGTTGACTTGGCCCAGAACACTACTACACAGCTGTATCTCTCTTCTAGAAGTTCGTCAGTTCTTACAGAATCCTCTTTTAAAAAGCTTGTAACCATATGGCTATGACGAAGCCTTCCAAATTTGATCCTGACATTACGTTTCGTACATCTAGAGACAGAAGCGGCAACTGATGGGTATAAAACACACTGATTCTGAATGTGACAACTCTGAGCTGTTAATTTGTCACGTCAACACCATTAGCTAAATCACTCATTACTTTAATAAAAACAGCCATCTGGACAGAGGCTGGAATACCAGCATTCTCTTTCACTTTGCTATGCATGACCCCCAACTATGCTTCCCTTGCCCCGCACCCCCCCCATCTCTAAGCTTCCAGTGTCCTCATAAATCTAGACATCTTATTTTATTGTTGCTTATTTCAAAGGAATACGTTTGTTGCCAGTAAGTTTTAATGGATCTCTTCATTTTCCACAACCAGTTATCTTTAGTGATTATAGCCCAGCAGATGGGAGCTTCTGACGTACAAGCGACACTTTAATATTCTACCCCACACCCCAACCCACAGCCACCTGTGGCAAAGGCTCAGTGCCTGAGACCATCAGGGGATGCAGAGCCACATGCCCATGGGGCTGCACAGGTAAGCATCCCATCTCCCTCATGCTTCCTCCCACCCACCTGGGCCCTTCCCCCCTCCCAACTTGCAGCCTGCTCCTGCACCCTCTCCCTCAGAGCCCACTTCTGCAACCTCCCTCCTGCCCCAGGCCTACCCATCCACAGCTCCAGTACCATCTGGCTCCCCAACAGCCTCCTCCCAAATACTGAACACCTCATTTTTGGCCTCACCCAAGAGCCTGGGCCCCCACAAAAATCTACTACCCCAGGCCCCCAGAAGAGTTCATCTGGTCTGGGGAAAGTGCTGAACCTCAGTCCTCCCTCTTATCCCCCCACTATCTTGGGGCTAAAGCATGAGGGGATTGAGATGTCTCAGTTAGAGTGCCACAACAGTGACGGTTTTTTGCTTCTTGGGGGGTTGCTTCAACTTTGTGAGAGTTAATAACCCCCCACCCAAAAAAAGTCTCCCCACCTCTGCATTAGATGGCCAGAGAAATGTTAGCCAATCCTGTCCTATTAGAATGAACTGCAATTGGTAAGAGTATTCTCAGATATTACCCAAACATGAATGGGAACACTTCTGCACTCTAAAACTGGGGTAAGCAAACTTTTCCCATTGGCCCTCACTTTTCTTCCCTGCAATTAGCAACCTATACACCCCACACACATACAAATATAATGTAGTCCAAACTAACAGAAATTTCAGTTATGTTCATAAGCAAAAAAACCTTTTTTGGCATGTGTATTAACATATGTAGTATATTAAAATTTTATTAATTGGTACATAAATGTGAATACACCTAAGAATAGCCATACTGGGTGAGTCCTTAGGTCCATCAAGCCCAGTATCCTGTCTTCCGACAGTGGCCAATGCCAGGTGACCCAGAGGGAATGAACAGAACAGGTAATCATCAAGTGATCAACTCCCTGTCGCCCATTTCCAGCCTGTGGCAAACAGAGGCTAGGAACATCCTCCATGCCCATCCTGGCTAATAGCCATTGACGAAGTTATCCTCCATGAGCTTACCTACTTCTATGTTAAATTCTACTATAGTCTTAGCCTTTACATCTTCCAGCAAGGAGTTCCACAGGTTAACTGTGCGTTGTGTGGACAAATACTTCCTATTGCTTGTTTTAAGCCTGCTGCCTATTAAGTTCATTTGGTGACTCCTAGTTCTTGCACACATAAAAAGAGTAACATAGCTCAACGTTTTTAATGAGATGGATGAGTCTGACCCAGCAACAAATCACAGTGCACACCCCTTAGGAAATTTCACACACACAGCCCAAGATGGCCCGCCCCCACTTTGCTCACCCCTGCTGAAGAATATGGACACTGGATACAATAGAATACTACACATGTCCAACCAGGGGGCTTGGAAAAGAAACTATCTTCAAACAGAGCTGCTCCAGGAAAACATCAATTAGGGTATGTGACATAGGGCAGCCCTCTCCCTCCAGAAGTTTCCACGGTGTTTGTGTCTCCTCTGCATCTAAACTTGACAATACATCTACAAAACACTTTGGAAAAGCAGCGTTCACACTCTTCCACAGACAGGACAACTGAAGCAACAAGAGGCTGAAGTACTTGCTAAAGGTCACGCTGAAAGTCATTGGTCTAACACCTGGTTCTTCAGTCACCATCAACTTCAAAGCATAACCTCCAGCCTCCTCGGGTGGTTCTACACATCAACATCCCCAATCCGAGCACTGCTAACAGGCCAGTGCCCAGCCCCACTCCTCTCCCAGCATGGGAATATAACAGGCAGACTCCCAGAAAAAGCCAACACTTTCCACCAGCGCCTGGGGAACAGGGCAACCCCCTCGCTCCTGGGCAAACACCCCGTCCCCCCCACCAGTGCTCAGAGACTAGGGTAGCTGGCTCCCCTCCCCTGGGGCAAAGCCAGTACCACTCACCAGTGCCCAGGGACTAGGCCAAGGACCAGGACTGCCCTAAGTCCAGGAAAAGGCATCACCCCCACCAGAGCCTGTGGCGCCGAGCTGAGCCGAGCCGAGCCAGTCTAGGCCTCCCACACGCAATTAACGTGCCACCCCCATCGGCAGCCGCAGAGCAGGATCGAGCCTCTCTAGGGCAAATCCAGCCAGCTCCCACCGGCGCCCAGGGAGCGGAGCAGGGCAGGGCCTGGTACCGCCGGGGCAAAGGCACGGCCCACCAGCGCCCAGGGAGCAAGACCGCCCCCCCGTCTACAGCAGGGCAGGGCCGGGCCGGGGCCTGCAGGCAGGACGGTGCCCCAGGCGCCGGGGCGGGGGCCCGGGCAAGGCAGTGCGGCCTCCCCACAGCCCGGCTCCGGCCGGGCGCTGCCCAGTCCAGCGCCCTCACCTGGATGAACTGGATGGTGAGCGCAGACTTGCCCACGCCGCCGCCGCCCACCACCACCAGCCGGTACTTCTCCTGGCCCGGCCCGTCCCTGCAGCCCGCGGCCATCGGGGAGCCGAGCCGAGCGCAGCCGGCAGCTCCGGCTCCGGGTCTGGGTCCGGGTCCCTCCCTGCACCGCCGCCTCTGGCCTGGGCTGGGCTGGGCTAGGCCAGGCGCCGCAGGGCCCGCTCCCGCTGCGGCTCGCCCGGAGCTCCTTAGGGTGGAGGTGCAGAACCGCGCAGGCTGCCCGGTCCCAGGCGGCTCCTCACCGCGGCGCCTACGGGCCAAGTGAGAGCAGCGCCCCCCGTGCCGTACAAATGGCCGTCGGGGGGCGGGACCGTCCTCCTCATTATGCATGAGGGGCGGGCGGGCGGAGCGGAGCAGGACAGCGGCGAGCTAGGGCTGGGGCTGGGCAGGCAGCCGTGCCAGCTCCAGGTACAAGCGGAGCCGGAGGCTGTATCCGCCCGGGGGTGGAGGCTGCTAGGCCACAGCAGTTCCCCCTCCCCCGCCATCTCCCTCTTGCGGGGAAGCGAGAGGCCTAGCCGCCTCCATAGAGCTGCGGGCGCCCGGGTACTCCCCACCAGCCGCACTCCAGGCCGGCGTCAGGCTCTCCACAGTTACCCTGCCACAGACTGGGGCTGGCCTCCTCCTGCCCCTGGGGGCTCAGTCGTTAATCACCCGATCCCATGGGCTTGTCCCCGCGAGGGGGGTGGCTGCCAAGGCTCTTGGAGCCATTTTTATAGCGGTGATTTGAGAGTCCCTCAATGGAACCTTGTGTACTTGAAGCCACTTCCAGCCTGGGGGTAGCAGCACCCCTGCTTCCAGAAGCCACCGCTCCTGCCAGCTTGCACGCGCCAGGCAGGTGGGCACGCACTGCCTGTTTAGTGTTTAATTTTATAAACCTGATTCACAGTATCGCCCCCAGTGCCAGATTGACTGCATGGCCTTTAGCAAGGGCGGAATTCAGAATTCATTCCCACCTGGGTTTTTCCATAGCTCCCATCACGGACGAGCCAACTTGAAAGAAATTATCTTCCCAATACCCTCTTGTGCAGTGAGGTGTCTTTATGGAGATTTGAGGAATGACGAGATTAGAGCCAAAATTATGGATTTTGCAGTCCACTAATTTCAGGAATCCAATTTGAAGCACCTAAAGTTCAATTCCGAGAGTGCTTAGCATTTTACCAGACTGTATGTTCAAAATGTTTATTAATAACATCATTAGTAACACAAATGGCTAGCGCTGGGGCTAATGAAGAAACTGCTAGCGGTATCAGTCTATTATCCACTGGGCAATCTAGCCACAGGAGAGAGAAACACTTTGTTACTGGATTTCCCCACTCTTTGTGAGGAGAGGAATGTAGAGGCAGGATTCCTGGGTTCTATTCTGGCATTTGGTAAGTTTCAGACTCTTCTCTCACTAGTTTTCCCCCACCTTACAAGGGTAATTTGTTCCTGAAAAAAACCCTCTTACGGCAAATTCTCGTAAGTCGAAAACATAATTACCATTAATTTCAACGTGAAAAAATTTTGTGTGTTCCTGAGCCCCAAAATTTACACCCATTTATGCTAAAGCAACACCAAATCCCATTAAAATGAACACAATTACTTCAATAGTTAACATTAGTTATAACACAACATAACAAGGCATTTTCCCTTCATTGATTACTCTATTATATGGCTGTTTACCTGCTTTCAGGGGGCCGTCCCAGGTGCAGAGACAGGGCTGCAAGGGGAACGGAAATCGAAGAGTGCCTGGGGGTGGGGGTGCAAAGCCGGGTAGCTGCCCATGGCTGCACAAGCGGGGCCGGTGCAAGTGGGTGGGCAGGGCACAGGAAGGCAGCCCGGCCTGAGTGCAGCTTAGGTTAAGCAGGGAAGGGGCAGTGCCAGGGGGCTGGTCACACGGGGAGGTAGGCAGGCACAGGGGACCCCCAGCTGGCAAGGGGCGATGCCTCTCTCGTACGGGGCTCCGCGGCAGAGAGGCCCTGCCGGCAGCGGCAGAGATGGCAGCGGCAGGTGAGCCAGGCACTAAACGGGATGGAACGCTGCAGGCAGCGAGCAGCAACCCAGGCGCAGCTGTGCGGGGGGGTGGCGGCGGCCCCCTAGCCGCCTGGGGGGGCAAGCAGCAGCGGCGAGACTGGGATGGGCTGCGCACCCAGCATCCACATCTTGCAGAGCGGCGTAATCTACTGCCATGACTCAGACAAGTCTACCTCCCCGCACCGTGCCAACCCCCCACCCCACACAGCCTCTTCATCAAGACCAATGCAGCCAACTCCATCCCCTCAGTGCTCACCTACCAGAGCCGCCAGCCTCTGCCTGGCCCTGGCCTGTGCCACCAGGAGCGCAGGGAGCCCACGGCCACCATCCGGGCCAGGGTGCGCTGCTGCTGCAGCACTGAGATGCAGACCCAGATCAGCCACAGCAGTGTCAAGGTAAAGGTGGAGGTGGGCCGAGGTGCCCAGGGCAGCAGCTCCGTGGATGGGTGCTGTTCCCTCCTCTCCCGGCTCCGGAGGTGGGCGCTCGCTGTGGCCGGCCAGGGGCTCTGGGAAACTGCCACCGGGCGCTGCAGAGAGATGCACCAGGCGGGCAGCAGCTGCAGGCAGCCGTTGCCTGGAGCCATGGCCTTTCTCCTGCTGCAGGGTGGCCGCGTCCTGTTGAGGTGCACGAAATCCAAATCAGTCCTCATAAATGCAAAGAAATGCCTCATAAGTCGAAGTAGGGATATTAAATGAAACTCCTTATAAAGTTGAATTCTTGGAACCTGAATGAGTGTGTCTTGGGGTATGACTGTATCCCTCTTTAACAACTTTAACCTTATGGCTGGCTTACACACCTGGTTAAGTTTTTATTTATTTTTGTGATTAATATAACTATATCAAGTCAGATATGCATACATATAGAGCTGGAAGGGACCTCAAGAGGATATCAAATCCAGTCCTCTGCCCTCACAGCATGACCAAATATTATCCCTGACAACTTTTTTTTTTTTTTTTTCAAGCTATTTACTCCAGACCCTTAAATGGCCTCCTCAAGGACTGAGCTCACAATCCTGGGTTTACAAGGCCAATGCACAAACCACTGAGCTATCCCTCCCCTTGCATGGGCCCTTCTGCCACCACCCTAATCACATACCCCACCAGTCTGATTATACTCCCTTTGCCTTTGTATGTCTCCACTGCCTGTCTCTGCACCTTGTCTTCTCCCTACAACCACAGCTTGCCTCTGGCCACTTCTAACCCTCCTCTGCATTCCAGTCATTTATCTTTCTCATTCTCTGAGAACAGGGTAGTTGGAGCGGTAGGAACACAGGAGAGAATTTCACTGCTCTCAGTATTTGTACCCAGCACTGTACAGCACCAGATTGTTTGGAGGCTAGAAGAAGCAATTACAGAAAAAGTTCTGTTTAGGCCCTGGAGTTTTACATGAGATCATACTCAGTACAAAGATAATTTTCAGCATTCTGAGTTTATTCAGATACTTAAAACTGAAGGAATGCCAAAGATACAACACCAACACCACAATATCCAAGTTTGACAAAGTTAGCAGCTGCTGAAACCAGGATCTTACAATGGAAACACTATGTAAAGGGGTTTGTACTAGCTCTCTCTACAATGGGGCAGGAGCTCACTAGATCACCCTACAATGACTCTATTATCCTTTTTATTTTTTTTTTTCAAATTACTTCATTTGAACACTAGTATGAGCCCTTTTAATTGAAAAAAGAAAACACTGTTTACATTTGCTTTTTCATACTCAAATATCATTATACCAAGTGGCAGACCAAGCACTGGCTAAAATGTATGGAACTACATAGATAAGTCCATTCTCCAGAAGCATAAATCCCACAATAAAGAACTTTTAAATATAGACACATCCCAACATTAAGACTTGCAGAGTTGTGTATTGTGACCAATCAGAATATGTCTACCATATGGAAGATACTCCTGGGAAAACAGTGAGATCAGGGTGCTACATTTACGTGTGCCTTTATCCAGCTGATGGAAGGTTGCTAGTAATGTTATATATGATATGTCCTTATAGCCATTGTCCCAGGACCCTGGTGAACACAGTGAAACAATATATATCAAATAACTGGAGCGTGGATCACTGAAAAGAGAACACATAGCAGTGACTAAATTCCTGTTCAGCTGAAGTAATATTTGGGTATGCCGAGGTTTTTAAACTGTGTTGGAACTTTAGGAGATCTGTGATAATCATAATAAAACAATTATTTTCATCATGGGAAATGGGTGAAATCCTAGTTTCCTCAAAGTTAGGGAAGTTTCACCATTGACCTTGGTAGGGCCAGGATTTCACCCAACATATCTAATCTGAAATAATTGTTAATGAAGGTTGAAATGGCTGGATGTGTCCTATTAAAGCTAGTGTTTATTTAAAAGACAGCACACAAAATCTTGAACATGTTTTACTACAGACTTGGGGGAAGTTAGTAGTATTAAATTCTCCTATGTGAGTCTCATATGCCCCATATAACCTTCCCATGGAAGCACACCATACAACAACAGAAATTTTTTCTCATGGAACCCATTTGCCTGGATAACATTAGCTATGCCAACAGTAGCACTCCAAGACCGGTATTTAGGGTTAAAAGAGGATGCAGGCTGCACACGGGGGAGGAGGGCGAAGGGTGCAAAGACACAGGCACACACACACGCACACACCCATGTCCAGTTTCTTTCCCTTCCTCCCTGCTGCACTGCACGGAAGGACCCTGCAGGCCACAATGGGGGAACACAAGTTATCCTGGGAGCTGTAGTTCCTTGACCAGCTCCTTGTCTAAAGAACTGCCCTGGGGGTGGGAAGGGATTACTTTTACCAGAATCCCCTTGGCTGCTAGCAACAGGAAAGAAAGTGGAACCAGGGAATATTGTTTTTCACTTATGATATTACAGCAAGATCCCAGAAGGTGATTTCTATAAAACCTTTATTACTGTACAAATTTCTAGTATGTTATAACAAAATCATTTTACCAATCACTGTTTCCACTCAAATTTTTCATTAACCTCATTGCATGACTATTTTGAGCTCCTTTATATTTAAAAATATTGCAGTCCACATTTACAAAAAAAGCTCTCCCCATTCCCCAAGAAATTCATGCATACAGGCCTGTGATGACATTTAAAGTAAGCTGCATTCCCTATTACCCAAACAAAAAACAACAAACAAAAAAACCCACCACTTAGGGCAAAGACTTACAGTGCAATAATTAGGTGCAGTCTGTTCTGGTAATCTTACCAAACTTCATAAACAAAGCAGAATTTTGCCAAACACAAGGTACTGACAAATATAACAACAACAACAATGGAAAATGACAGATAGTTTGTTATAAATAATTTTTACAATCAGAAATTAAGGCCTCCCAAGTAACAAATGGGGTTCTGTTGTGCTTGTGCTGTACAAGCGCCAGACGGTTTACAGTTTAAGATTCTGACATTACAAACACAACCAGGACTAACTTTACACACAGAAGTAACCGAATGAACTCAACACTACTCCCATGCATAAAATTGCTCTTAGGCATTAGTGTTTGTAAGATCAGTGCCCAAGGCACATGGATGAAGAGTTGAAGATACGGATATAAACACGCAAGCAAATGCACATGGTGATGACCGGAAGCTATGTTAATTAATTATTTAATTGCCTTCTTTCTTTACATTGCAGGAAGAGGCAGGTAGAATGATGGTGGAATAGCAGAATTTTTTAGAGTAAGAGAACTGGAAGAAGGAAGTGAGGGCAAGAAGGGAAGGAGGAGTTGTAGCAGTAGGTCAATCATTTGACTAGAGAAAATGAGAGAGGATAACATTATAGACCAAGGGCTAGGACACCCTTGGTCAAGGTGGGAGATCCCAAGTGTAGCCATCTTCCACCAGTGAGTCAGTCATCATTTATCCACAGAGAAACAGCCTAAACAAGAGAGACTGAGGGAGCCCCACATCAGAATATCCTGAAGCTCGGGGGTTACAGCACTCCAAGAGTGGGGTGCCCTGGGAAAAATTGAACTTATGTCTCCTACACCCAGGCAAGTGCTCTAAACACCAGGTAAAAGTTACAGGATGAGTTCCCCCACCTCCAGCCATTTTGCGCAGTTAGGCAGGCATGAAAAAGAGAGGGTTTCACTCACGTAAGCCCCCTGACTCCATGCAAGTTGTGCTGGTTCATGGAGCACTAAACAGAGATAGGCACTTCCTGGAAGCCCAGACTTTGATGCCTGTCTCTGAAAGTGGGGTAGGGCGTAGCACATTGGCAATGTGTGCTGGTGCACAGGGGGCCACACACACACACACAGCATTGGGGCCCCCTCCCCCACACTTACCTTCAGCACTGTTCCACCGCTGATGCATGTGGGTGGCCTCCCCAGAGCAGCACAGTGTCAGAGCAGCACGAGCTACTCCTAGACCATGTTGCTCCAGGGAAGCAGGGCAGGAAATGCCCTGCATGCACCAGAAGCAGCAGGTGGGGGTGGAGTAGGGGTGAGGGAGGACAGGACATGGGCAGACTAGGGATGGGAGGGGGTGGGGCTTGGGCAGGTAAGGGGTGGGGCAAGGGCATGTGGCCAGTGCCTCACCTGCAATCCCCACATCAGTCACCTCTGGCTTAGTACATATCCCTGTTATCAACATATCCTATGAACTAGCTCAGACAGCTCCCTGCTAGTATGCTGGCTTTTGTTAAGTACATTCTTAGGCACCTGTCTCTCCCCAGGCATTGTATGGGAAGCCTAGGCACCAACCCCAGATTTCTGGATTGCCATGTTGTTCCTGTGATTTTCTAGGCACCTAAATTTAGGTGCAGTGATGCTCAGCATGTCATCACTTAAGTTCCTTCATAGATCACGGATTGAGTATGTGAGATGTCCCCCTGACTTTTGACTATTTACATGCTCATGGATAAGCTCATGCTTCTTTATATTGATGAATCATGGCCTTATGGAACGCCCCCAGAAGTGAATGCTGTGACTATATAAAGAGTTCTAAATGTTGAGTTTTCTATCTGGGATTCTGCTGCTGATCATAAAATGCCAAAATGCAGTCAGGCTAAAGTCAGAGCTATAAAATAAGCCCTTTAAAAGTTGTATAATACAGAGAAAGATTTTTATAAGAATTTGAGTTTCCTTAGAAACCAGAAAGGACATTCTAAAGCAAAATAAAATGGACAGTTGCCTCTGCTATGCATCAGAACTCTGAATTATTTGCTACAACTCTAATAAGTGTCCGTCTACCTGTTCAAGTAAAGTAGACCATAATATATACTATGATGCTATGATTCTACTCACACACATTTTACTAGAAAAAAATGAATATTGCTCTAAATCACATAAAATACATCTTTTTGCTTAAAAATAAAGAGGGCATGCATGGGAAAATATGAGCTTGTACCACTTTCTGCTTTCTTCAGAATATATAATCTGCAAGTTCTATTTATGTTTTGTTTTAAATATCTGAATACGAAGGAAACTAGAGAACCAGTGAGATATCACAAGAGAAAAGAATGAGCATTTAGTCGAGCAATTAATCAAGAGAAGAGTTTTTAGACAAAACTGTTTTAAATTCTTTGTGGGTTTTTGTTTTGTTTTGTTTTGTTTTAACACCTATGTAGTATCAATAAGTAATGAAAGTTTGGAGGAAAAGCCTTGTACAGAATTCAGCATTTGACCCATTCAACTTATTTGTGAAATCTTGCATGTGCTCCAAGGCATCCAAGCAATCCTCCAGCAACAAAGCCACACTTGAATTCTTAATATTTCTAAGGTTAAAACACTGCTCCATTGGGGTCAGTGAAAGCAGTCCTGGGTTTGGTCTGACTAGATTGGTAGGATCATGTTGGGTTGGGAAAGCAGACCCAAAGGATCAATGCCATTTTGCCCATGTTTATCTCCAGATCACTCAGAGTCCTAAAAGGCCATATTAAAAAAAACAAAAAACAAACAAACAAGAACACACATTAAATTAAACAAAAGGCCAGCAAGGACCTCAGATCATTCCATTGCCTAGACAGAGCTAATCAGGTGTTCTGTGTACTGAAGTAGATTTATCTGTCTGGCCCCTGCTCTATTTGTTGCAAAGTTGGAAGGTGTGTTATGAATGAGACAGGGGGCTGCAGGACTGTCTTGTGATGACAGTGGTAGAACGCAACCCTAAATCTACCCTAAACTCTTTTACAGACTTCTTGAGTAATGCTAGTCAAGTCACTTGAACGCAGCTTTTTGCTGTGGTAGCTAATCGTGCATTTCTGATTATCTGGGTGCCTGACTGGAGACTGTGGGGTATAAGATGCAGGTGTGCTGAGCACTCACATCTTCAGCTGAAATCAATAGCATCATAGAAGTGTAGGGCTGGAAGGGATCTCAAGATGCAATGTAGTCCAGTCCCTTGGACCCAGGGCAGGACTAAGTAAACCTACCATTCCTGACAGGCGTTTGTCTAATCTGCTCTGAAAAACTAATGCTGGAGATTGGACAACCACCCTCAGCAGGGCAGTCCCTACCAATGCTGGTGCCCTATGCAGCCCAGCACTGGCACCTCACCTCCCCTTGTGGACCAGCCTCTCCACTGAGGAGGTGGAGAGACAGAAGCTAGGGTTGCTAACTCTCCCAGACCAGATGCTATGCAGAGATGGCATTCCATCTGTCCAGTACAAGAGAGTCGGTGCCCATGAAGCAAGGCAGGGAGAGAGAAGTTCACCTGCAGCCTCAGAGGAGCAGATGGGAGGTATGGGTGGCAGTGAGCAGCATGAATGCAAGCCAGAGGACTCAGAAGGAGCAGGTGGCAGCTGCATAGCCAGCTAGAGAGAAGCAGCACTCTGAAGGGACAAGTGCCACTTCTCTCCAGCGGGAGGCATTGGGGATTAGGGCCCATAGAACCCATACAGAGCACCTAGCTGCACAGGACACCATGACATTTAATTTCACGGTGCTCCATGGAGCTACATATTTCGCATATGGATAGGGACCGCCCTGTTCCCAAGCAATTTCTTCCAGTGCTTAATCACCCTGACAGAAAGCTTTCCTAGGCTACGTCTACACGTGAAGCCTACATCGAAATAGGCTATTTCGATGAATAACGTCTACACGTCCTCCAGGGCTGGCAACGTCGATGTTCAACTTCGACGTTGCGCAGCCCAGCATCGAAATAGGCGCAGCGAGGGAAGGTCTACACGCCAAAGTAGCAGACATTGAAATAGGGATGCCAGGCACAGCTGCAGACAGGGTCACAGGGCGGACTAGCGCTTCCGGGGCAACAGCTAGCCGCTCCCTTAAAGGGCCCCTCCCAGACACACTCAGCCTGCACAGCACGCGGTCTGAGGAGCCATAGGCACACAGACCCCGGGCGACGCAGTCGTGGACCCCCAGCAGCAGCAGCAGCAGCAGCAGCAGCAGCAGCAGCCAGAGGTCCACCCAGCCCTCCCGGCAGGAGCAGGGCTTGCCCTGCTCCATGCCATGCGGGAGGCAGCTGAGCACCTCCTTGCTACACCGGAGGAGGAGCTGCCCCCAGGGCAGCAGGGCTCAACCCCCAACCCTGCAGCACCCCGCCCCCATCCCCGCCTCACACACCGGCGGCTGTGGAGCTACCCCACCAGCACCGACTGATGGGAGCGGCTGGTGCTTGGGGAGTGGGACGACGACTGCTGGCTCAGGAACTTCAGGATGAGCCAGCAGACATTTATGGAGCTCTGCCAGTGGCTCACCCCCGCACTCAGGCACCAGGACACGGCCATGCGGTGTGCCCTCACAGTGGAGAAACGGGTCGGCATCGCTGTCTGGAAGCTGGCCACTCCCGACAGCTACCGATCTGTGGGACAGCAGTTTGGTGTCGGCAAGGCCACCGTCGGGGCTGTCCTCATGGAGGTAAGAGAACCCACGGGGGGAGGGCAGGGCAGGGGAGGGGGGCCCGGGCAGAGGAGGGCAGGGCAGGGCAGAGGAGGGCAGGGCAGGGCAGGGCCACGCACACCCTGCTCACCCCTCATTGGTGCTGTCCCATGTGCTTCCCCTGCAGGTTGTGCGTGCCATCAACGCCATGCTCCTGCACAGGCTCGTGAGGCTGGGGGACCCAGATGCCACCATCGCAGCCTCTGCCACCCTGGGCTTCCCCAACTGCTTCGGGGCTCTGGATGGGACTCACATCCCCATCCGCGCCCCGCATCACAGTGGAGGACGATACATGAATCCCAAGGGCTACCATTCTGTGGTCCTCCAGGCCTTGGTGGACAGCCGGGGATGTTTCCAGGACATTTATGTGGGCTGGCCTGGCAGCACCCAGGACGCCCGGGTTTTCCGGAACTCGGGCCTGTGCCGCCGGCTGGAGGCAGGGACCTACATCCCCCAACGGGAGATCCCTCTGGGGGACACCACCATGCCCCTCTGCGTCATCGCAGATGCGGCATACCCCCTCCGGCCCTGGCTCATGCACCCGTACACGGGCCATCTCTCCGCTAGCCAGGAGCGCTTCAACCAGTGCCTGAACCACGCGCGCCAGGTGGTGGAGCGCTCATTTGGCCGCCTGAAAGGACGCTGGAGATGTCTCCTGACCCGCCTGGATGCGGGCCCCAGCAACATCCCCCTGATTGTGGGTGCCTGCTGCGCCCTGCACAATTTGGTGGAGAGCAAGGGGGAGGCCTTTTTCCAGGGCTGGGCTGTGGAGGCCGGCAGGGCCGACGTGCAGCCACCCGCTGCCCCCAGTCAGCAGGTGGACCCCGAAGGGACCCGGGTCCGGAAGGCCCTGCGGGCCCACTTCGATGATGAGGCCGCGGGGTGAACTCTGCCAGGCCCTCCACTGCCCGCCCATTCCTCCACCACACTCCTGCCCCAACGCCCACACCATGGAGCACCCAACCGCACCCCCCTCCCACTTTTCCTGGACAAATGACAGCACGCACTTGTGGCTGAACTTAAACTGCTTTTTCTTTGAGAACTTTTTTTTTTAACTATAAATATATAAAACAAGAACAAACTATATACAACGTGTGGAACCAAAGTAATATGTACAAATAAAACAATAGTAAGAAAAAAGTGTGCTCAGTAATAAAAAGAAAACCAGGGAGGGTAAAGGGGAGAACTATTTACATGGGGGGGATGGGGCAAATGGGGGGCACAAAATAATAAGTTCCAACTATATACAAGGGGGGGGCCACATCCCGGGCCCCTCACCCTAAAGTCCGGCACTGGGCGTGGGCAGCCGGGAGCCCCGCCGCGGCTGCAGCCCTGTCCGGGGCTGGCTGGGGGCGGGGCGGACCGGAAGATATGCCTGGCGAGTCTCAGCTGGCTCCAGGGGTCCCTCGGTGCTCCAGCCCTCGGCGGTGGGTGGCGGGGCGACGGCGGACGGGACGGCGACGGGCGGAGCAGCTGGTGGTGAGGCGGGTGGAGCAAGCACGTCGGGCGCTGCGGCGGCCAGCGCGGCATGGGGGGCCAGGTAGTCCACCAGGCGGTTGAAAGTCTCCATGTAGGCCCCCCATGCCTCTTGGCGCCAGGCCAGCGCCCGCTCCTGCAGCTGCAGGTGCTGCTCCGCGACCTCCAGCTGCCGACGGTGGATGGCCAGCAGCTGGGGGTCTGTCGCCGTCAGCTGGTGGTGGCGCGGGGTCCGCCGTCTAGCCCGCCGTGGGGCTGGTCGGTCCTCGGCCGAGGGGCTTGCCTGGAGCGATGGCCCCGGAGGGCTCTCTGGGACCACTGATGCCTCGCTGGCGCTCTTTTCCGGTCCTTCTGATGGTGCAGGTGCGGGACACAGGAGAGGTGGGGGGGGAAGAAGAATGGAGACAGGCGTTAGTGTGGGCCCCGAGCCATGGCCTTTGTCCCCCCAGCCCTGTGCTGCAGGTTCCCCATCCCCGTCCCCGGGAGATGCTGCTGTGATGGATGGGGTTCAGGGGTCCCCCTGCACTGCACCCCGTCCCCTGGTGGGAGCGACTCTCACTTCACTCCACAGGGTCTGACAGGAGAGGTTTCTTAGGCCACAGATGCCCAATTTCTCCCAGGAGTGACAGCACCAGCTGTCGGAAGAGACAGTCCTTCCAGCCCATCCTGGGGAGAAGACCCCAAGGGGTGCCCCTCTGGGATGCAGCTTCCCCCTCCTCAGGCTGGCTGCCTTCCAGCTCTCCCTTCCCCTAGCCTCTACCTGTGGCCCCCGCCCTCCCCCCCGCAATTCCAAGCCAGCTCAGCTCCTCCCACCTCTTTGTTCAGGGCACAGGTGTCACCTGCCAGCTGTAGCCCCAGGATCATCCTTTGCCCCTGGGAGCTATTCGGCTCTTGTTGCTCATATCTAGCCTGAGTCTCCCTTTTGCACTCCCCCCACTCCATCACATGCTGCTGCTGCTGCTGTTGCTGCTGCTGCTGCTGCTGCGGGGTGTCCCACCCCCTCCTCCTGGGGGCCCCTCGAGGTTCCGCTCCCCCCTGCCCCGGGGATGGGGCATGGCACTGTCGTGCGGGGTGGGGGGGGCAGGGGCTGATGCAGTGCTGTGAGGGCCATGGCCCTGCTGTCCTTGGGGCCATGGCCATGTGAGCATGTGGGGGGCCCTGGACACATATCTATTACCCCTCGCCCCTCAAGCCCAGGGGTGTACACCAGAGGGGGGTACATACCTGTCGGTCCACTCCCACGGTCTGGAGATCCCCAGGGGGCGGAGGCCCGGCTGCTGCTCCGGGATGGCAGGAGGAGGATCTGCAGCCCGGATTCTGCGGAGGAGGAGCCCCCCCCCCCCCTCCTCCTCCTCCTGCCGCGATGTCCCGGGGGTGGGCTCCGGGGGGGGCCCCCGGGGTGCGGGGCTTACCTCCGGGGTGGACTCCGGCTGCAGGGTCTGCTGGGGCTCGTTGGCCGAAGTATCAAGGGTGGCCAGAGGGGAGGAGGTGTGCCGGGGGCCCAGGATGTCCCTGAGCTCCCTGTAAAAGGGGCAAGTGACGGGGCTGGCCCCAGATCGGCTGGCCGCATCCCGGGCCCGGGAGTAACCCTGCCGCAGCTCCTTCACCTTATTCCTGACGTGATCAGGAGTGCGGGCAGGGTGACCCCGGGCAGCCAGGCCGTCAGCCAGCCGAGCGAACGCATCCGTGTTCCGCCTCTTGCTCCCCATTACCTGGAGCACCTCCTCCTCACTCCAGAGCCCCAGCAGGTCCCGCAGCTCGGCCTCCGTCCAGGAGGGGCCCCGCTGCCGCTTGCCAGCCTGGCTGCCCGCCTGGCTGGGCTGGCTGCCCTGGCTCCCCTTGTGGGGGGGTCCCCTGGGGGCGCTGGTGGGGCTGCCGGGCAGCCATCGCAGGTGGGGTGGCTGGTTTGGATGGCTGAGGGACGTGCAGGCTGGTCACGTGTCTGGGCTGCCGCCTGCACGTTCCTTCAGCTTCCTGCACAGGAAGGGAGGGGGAGGGGACCTTTAAGGGGCCGCTCCATGCGGCCACCATTGAGCTGAGGGGCTGGAGAGAGCATCTCTCAACCCCTCAGCTGACGGCCGCCATGGAGGACCCCGCAATTTCGACGTTGCAGGACGCGCAACGACTACACGGTCCCTACTTCGACGTTGAACGTCGAAGTAGGGCGCTATTCCTATCCCCTCATGGGGTTAGCGACTTCGACGTCTCGCCGCCTAACGTTGAAGTTAACTTCGAAATAGCGCCCGACGCGTGTAGCCGTGATGGGCGCTATTTCGAAATTAGTGCCACTACTTCGAAGTAGCATGCACGTGTAGACACGGCTCTAATGTCCAAGCTAAACCTTCCCTGTGGCAATTTAAGTCCATTGCTTTTTTCTCCCTCCTTCTTGTAACAACTTTCTATGTACTTGAAAACTATCATGTCCCCCTTCAAACTTCTCTTCTCTAGACTAAGCAAACACATTTTTTCTATCCTTCCTCATAGATCATGTTCTCTAGACTTTTTTCCTAGACATTTTTGTTGGTATTCTCTGGTCTGTCTCTAATTTTCCACATCTTTCTTGAAATGTGGCACCCAGAACTGGAGACAATGCTCAAGCTGACGCTTTAACACACAGAAGAATAGAAAAATTAGTCACATGTCCGTCTTACAACACTCCTGCTAATGTGACCCTCATTCTAATATTGTTTTCACCCTCAACAGGGTTACAGAGTTCATTTATATGTAGGGTACATCTAGACTACTAGGCAGATCAACCCAATCAGGGCTGATCTTCCAGAGTTCAATATTGTGCACCTGGTAGAGATACGCCAAATCTGACTATCTGGGGTCGGCAGTCGACCTCTGTACTCCTCGATATCATGAGGACTAAGGGATGTTGACGGGAGAGTTTCTCCCATCAACCTTTCTCTGTGAAGGTGGCCTGGTAACTAGATTGCAGATAAGTCGATTCTAACTACACAATTGCCCTAGTTAGAATTGCATATCTGCAATCAACTTACCTGCCTAGCGTAGACCAAGCCTTAGCTTGTGATCAACTATAACCTCAAACCCCTTTCTGCGGTACTCCTTTTTCGACAGTCATTTCCTACAGTGTACATGTGGAATTGATTGCTCCTTGGTGTAATGGCATCCTGTCTATCTGGTCCCAGAGAGTTGGCAACAATGAATCAGGGCAGGGAATGGACTATTTTATATTTGTTCTTATTGAATGTCATCCTGTTTATTTCAGATCATTTCTCCAGTTTGTCCAAATCACTTCAAATTTTAATCCTAGCCTCTACAACACCTGCAACCTCTGCCAGCTTGGAAGCTATACTTTGAAAATATAAAATACAATCTATTGCTACATACTCTGAAAAATCAGGAGCTTGACATCTCAGATTGGGCCCACAAAATACTCTGTGATTCATTCCCCATCTGATAAATGAGGATAGTACCCTCTTATCTGACAGTGTGTTGTGAAAATAAGTTAATTAACATTTATAATGAAAGCATCACAGAAACAGAAGTTGATCCCATAAAAGATATTACCCTATCCACCCTCTCATGAGGAAATAATTCTGTCGTGAGAGTACGGGTCGAATACCATACAGGAAATATGGCATAGGGCCCCACACTAAATGCAATACTGAATAGCTGCTCATTACATGTCCCTAGTCCTTTCCATGCATATGATGAGGTGGAACTTTGTGGGAGAACAAAATAGTATACGGCTGTAACTAAAAACGTTATCATAATACATATATACAGGAAGGCTAAAATAAGGTTGGACAGGCAACCTTGATTTTGGATTTCCTAATTCATGAGTGTTTGACTTTACAGCCTTCATGTGCCTTTACCTTTTCATGTGTACAGTCTACTATATATTTGAGAGAGTTTGTGCATCTGTCCTTCCATAAGTCCATTTATTCAAGAATTCCTCCTAAACTGGAAGAGGTACGACCACCAAATTTGGAATGCAGTTTCCTCTTTTGTCAGTATTCTCTGGCATAACTTAGAACAAGGTAATGGTTTAGATATGCCATGACAATGGGGTATGTGTGGAATGCACTTGTTTCTCTTCAAAGGGAAAGTGAGGGCTCTGATAGCAGTGTTACTTATACTCCAGAATGCCGTCAGGGAGCAGCACCACAGGGGACAGTTATACTCCTGAATGACCACAAGGGGGCAGCAAACACATCAACCTGACATCCCCAGAGAACTGAGGTACAGCTGCTGGCTGGGCAGCATGGCCCCACTTGCCCAGGGAAGAAGTCCCCACCATCCCAGGCAGCTCCCGGGAGCTGGCAGCCAGGCAGCAAGGGCCCTGCCACCTCAGCCAGCCCAAAGAAGCAGTCCCAGCCCCTGACCATGGCCAGCCTCAGACCCTGCCACATAAATCCTCTAGTATTTATATATTCTTGATTAAGCTAGAGGCCTTCACAACTCACCTATTTTTGAAACAAAATCAGCAGCAAATAGGTGATCTGTTTCTAAGGCTTTATAAAACAGTCAGTGATTTATTAAAATAGAAATTTTGCTATCTTGACTTAACTGTCCACTGGAAAGTTCATAGCTGAGTGAAGATTTGTATTCTTAAATTTGCAATCTTAATATAGCTTCTGAAAGTAATTGTTGCATGCAACAGACATAATTCATGTAGACAAAAATATGCTACATATCACATACTCAAGGCCAATTATTTGATAAGTTTTCTCTAATTTTGGGTGCCCGCCATCACTCATCTACAATCTAATTTCCAAACATGCCACTCACCTGACCCTCTCTCCTTGCCTTTAATTGTGGATGCTGGATATTTCTGATAATCAGGCCAGAGGTGTTTCAAGTTGAAAACCCCCAAGTATCCAAAATGCATAGACCATTTTGAATATTTAGGCATATTACATACAAATATTACATACCAAATATGGCAGTTTATACACTGTTCCCAGGATCTGTGCTTGGTACCATTTGACCATTTCACGGGTACAGAAACAGTACGCAGAAGTGCTATGTGGGACTGTGTACAGAAAGTAGGCTGGGTAACATGAACACACCAAACGACTGAAGAAACATAGCACACTAGGAATGCTTTGCTGTAATATTTGACTTTGAAATTCCAAATGACTGCAATGCACCCAGGATGTCAGCCTGAATATTCTAAAATAGGTTTCTGGTAGCAATAGTTCTGTCACTCTTGACTGGCCTAGGAGGAATTTGGGCTTGATACTCTAATGCAATTTGGTCTTGCAAGAAAATGGCTGGAATAATCAGAGAAGATTTGAAGAAGTAAAAATTAACATAACTCTGGTTCAGAATAGAATTCACATAATCTAGAAACATGCCCGTTAAAAGATTCAGTGCTAAAATAGGGCGTACTACAAACAAATCCACAAATATGCCATGAAAAATCACATGCAAGCTCTAAAATATATGAATAATTTTGACCCAAACAAATGACTATCGACATCTTTTAACAAGGATTCTTCTGTTCCAGATTGTGTTTGTTCCTGTGCACTTAACTATTATTCATGTATTGAAGTTTTAGAGCCCCCACCCGCTCCCCAGTGACTCATCAGACAGGGGAATATGAAGTGGGAGCAACTAAAGAAATTAGTGCCTGTCTGAGGAGTGTCTGGGTCTCCCAATGTTTTCTGTTGGTAGGTGGAGCAGTAGCAGCAAGTGATGCAGCAGGGAAGGGAGAAGGGGTGTTCCAAGCCATCTCCCCTGCAGAAAACATCACCACCCCTTCACAGCTGGGCACAGCAGACACTCTTCATCTAGTCTCTGCTCCCCATCATCACTCTGGTCCCCACAGAGGCTTGCCTCATCTCATGGCATGGTCATCCAGCCAGGTCACATTTAGTCCTGCCCCTCATAAAGTAAGGGGGAGACAACAAACTCAAATATTGCATTGCATTTCTACACAGACTAAATCCTCCACAGACTCTTCTCTCCCTCCTAGGTGCTGAAGGTTTGTCCTCTTCTTCTGTGGCGCAACACCTCCCAATACTTTTACCTGAAGGCCCAGATTCTATCATTCTTCTCTCCCTTATGGCAGGATGTTTCCACACCACCTTCTTCCAGAGTCTGGAAGGGGAATCCAGACCCTTCTCCTTCCAGCTAAGGTCTACCTCCTCACGCTCACTACCTCCCCAGACTTCTTTCAAACTTGGTTTCCATTCAGGTCCTTTTTGAGAACCCCTTCCAGGCTGTGCATCTATCAACTCTCTGTAGGCCTTTCCTCCACCCTCTAGAAACCAGGGAGGCACTGCAGAGTACCTCTTTCTACAGCCTTTTTCTCATTTGAGCTTCCTCCTTTAATGCTCACCAACAACCCATTTTTCCAGCAGGGCTTTATCTTCAGCTGGGCCTGACTCAGCTTCCAGGTGACACCAGTTGCTTTAATCAAGCTCTTTAACTTAACACCCTTCAGTGCAAGGGTGCATATACCCCCCAATTTTCCTGCTGGCTCCATGGAAACGTGAGTCTGCCAGCAAAACACACCTTTGTCAGCAGCCTCTTATGCCTGATGTTTTCCAGGCATAAGAGGCTGCTGATAAAGCGGCGGGTTTTGCTGGCAGACCCATGTTTACACAGCTTTTTTTGTGCCAGCACAGTGTCTGCCGGTGAGCAAATATGCAAATAAGCAGCTATTTGTATACTGCTGACGGCAGTTCAAGTCAGTGTAACTATAGCCTAAAAGTTTTGTTTTGTCATTTTAAAATGAAAAGTTTTGATTTTTTTTATTCAAAACAAACTTTGGTTTTGAAATTTATTTTTTTAAGCTATTAAATGTTCAAAAATGCTCAGGATCAAAAGAAAATATTGCATTTTGAATCTAACAAAACATTGGATAAGACCCAAGATGTTTATGACTTCCTGGTAGAGTACACATATCCTAAGTCTTGAGTCCCACTCTAGTGATCTAATAAAAAAAAATCAACCTTCTTCTCCCATATCCTTTTATGGCCTTGTTTACACTGTTCCAATCAAACCCTTAATTCATCTCCAGTGCAACTTCACAATGGAGACAACAGTAGAAGCTTGATTCCCTTGATCTTTTTTTTTTAAATAAGCAAGGACATCTACATTGAAACAGGAAATCAAAGTCATTCCTGGTTTAAGTCCACCAGAATCAATATAATTGTAGTAGTAATTAACTGGCAAAAATATTATTCTCATATTGCCCTTGTCCTTTCCCCAACAAAGATTCTTTTTTAAGAGTGAACCTGTACCCCGTGACGGAAAAGTGAGGAAACCAGAAAAAATAACTTTGGTAGCAAGTGCTAATAAACTACCAGAGATAATACTTTAAAAAATATGCTTTTTTAATTTTTCTGTGACGTCTCATTGCCACTTTAAATGCAATACCTTCTGGTGATGTCTTCTTAATATCTGGCAGAACATCTTGCATGTAATCCAACACTGTTTTTAACATACTTTTTTTAATTATGTCTTATCTGATGAGTACAGCGTAAGATAAATGTTAAACTTGTTAAGTAACATCCTACACAGAAAGTGAACAAACATGTACATAACATTTTCTGTAGTTTTCAACGTAGTCTCCCATTTAAAAAAGTTTGCAAAAGTACAAATTTGCATTTTAAAAGATAATTGTGCCTCAGTCTCGTATCTTTATTTGTAGGTAGGAAGAGTAGGAGGAAAAAGGACAGCAATCTATCAAAAATAAAAAGAGACATACAGAAATAGAAAGAGTAAGGAAGGACGGGGTTGTGTCACTATGTAGTGTGGTCAGGGAGAAGATTAAATATAATCTAGGGATGGCCCCAAAATTAAATGAATACATTGCCTTTGTTTTCAATAAGGATGCTAATAGAGAACATAACATGAAGGCAGAACAGCTGATGGAAATGACTGCAAGGAAATGGAAATTACCACATCAGAGGTGGAAGAAAAAACATGTAAGAATTTAATATGCTCACATTGGCAGAAGGGAAGAATCAGATATTTCCATCACTTAGTATGGAATGCTGAAAGAACTGGCAATGATAATGCTAGTCCAGTAGCAAAGATCTTAGTCAATATATCTGGGGTTAGTTCCATATGACTGTAGATTAGCTAATATGATACCTATATTTAAGAAAGAGTCAAAAACTGACTGGGCAATTACGGACCTGTTAGTCTAACCTCAGTATCATGCAAGATTTTGGAACAAGTTGTGAAGGAATGTGATTTAAATTCATGGAGGTTAATGGAAAAAGAGATTAACACAGCAAAGGGTTTCCAGAATTACATTGTGCCGGTTTAAAATGATTTCCTTCTTTGAGAAAATGCCTGAATTTTTAGATGAAGGAAATGCAGTATATCTAATATACTTGGATTTCAGTAAAGCACTTGAAATGGTAGAACATGGGAAATTATTAGTTAAAATAGAGAAGAGGGATTTAGTACAATAATTATCAAGTGGTTATGGAGATAGCTAGAGGGAAGAGAAAAAAGCATTTTGCTGAAATATAAACTAGTATACTGGAAGGGTGTTACCTACGGAGTTCCTGAAGCAGCAATCTTGGAACCAATCTTATTCATTTTTTTTTATTAGTTACCTTGATGCAAAAATTAGCAAGGTACTAATGAGATTTGCTGATGATACCAATTGGGAAGCATGCTCAATATAGAGACATCAGAATATTGTACAGTAAGACCTGGATGTCCTTGAAAACTGGAATCACAGAAATGACATGACATTCAATAGAACAAAGTATAAAGTCACACACACAGTGTCTAATAATAAGAATTTCTGATATAAACTAGAGCTCACCTGGATGTGTTAGTCAATCCCAGGATGACTCTGAGTCACCAATGAGATGCAGCTGCAAAAAAAGGCAAATGACATCTTAGAATGTATTAGGACAATATTGACAAGGGTGATGCATGGAGGGGGCACTAAGAGTCACATGACCCCCCAAATGCCAGAGTCGGGAGAGGCAGCCAGCCAGCCCCTGATAACTAGTGGACAGCCTGGTGCCTGCATTAGGGGTTGGGCATACCCTACTCTCACGGGTGGCCAGAAGTGGACCAACCTGGCCCCAGACAGAGGGGTGCTGGAACAGTTTTTAAAGTGGGGGTGCTGAGAGCCACTGAACCAAACTGTAAACCCTGTATATAATGGAAACTACTTCAAGTCAAGGGGTGCTGCAGCACCCCCCCATGCCCCTCATTCCAGCACCCATGCCCAGCCTGTTCCTCACCCTCGCTCCCAGTCACATTGCTCTGGGGAAGGGGCTTGTGGGATGGGGTGGAACCATCCCCACACTCCCTGGTGGCAGGAAGCAGAGCCGCATGGCTGGGGGCCAGCAGAGATACCTGTGGCACAAAATGATTTAGTCTCCTGTGGGATGTAATGCTTTGGTCTGGTTTTTGTTATTGGGTTTAATGACACAGGCACAACTCCCCCACACACGCACACACACACACTACTGCCACTGTGCCCCTGTCCTTGTGTGCTTCCCTCAAGCCCCTCCCCCCACTCTTCCCCAGGTCCTTCCCTCACCTCTTCTCTCAAACCCCCGCCCCAACCCTGCCTCTTCTTGCTCCTTCTCTACCCCCATCCTGCCTCTTTCCCCACAGTTCCTCCCCTTCCCTGAGCACAACCCATCCCTACTCATCCCCCTCCCTTCCAGAGCCTCCTTCATGCAACAAAACAGCTGAGCCTGGTAGGCAGGCACCACTGGAAAGAGGGGGAGGAGTTGATTAGTGGGTCTGCCAGTGGATAGGAGGTGCTTGGGGGAAGGTGTTTGCTGGCAGGGGCTAATCAGCGAGGAACTTTCCTCCATAGCTGCTCCAGCCCTGGAATGCCATAGAGTCAGTGCCTATTTTAATGAGCACCTGCTGAGAGGTGGTGGAGGTACGGGAGGTCAGGTTGGATGATCTGATGCTCCATTCTGGCCTCAAATTCTGTGACTCCTGATAAGCAGCCACATAAGCATCAAACCCATAAGACAACCTACCATTAACCATGCTTGTTTATATTAGTTAGGTAGAACAAGCACAGTCCGTGCATCAGCAAGTAACACTGAACTCTGAGTAAGCACGGTACTCAAACACTTGCACAGCTTGTAGCACCTGAGATATTTCATTGACGTCAGCAGAACTGACCAAGTGCTTAAAATTGTACCTGTGCCTAAACACCTCGCTGAACTGGTGCCCTGGTCGATAAAGCCCAGACCTTGCAAACGCTGGCCAGGGTCATAGCTCCCTTGCCTTCAGTGGACCTACTTCTGTGCACATGTAAAAATGTTTTCAGGATGGAGGCCTAAAGCTACAAAGCCTGCCATAAAAAAAAACAGAGGTACAACAGTAAAGTGGTGGAAGAGAAAACAAACAGACACAATATTAAATGCAAAATTAAATTGCATCAAGACTGTAAGAGATCTCACTTAAAGCTACCACATCTTCGCTGGAGGAGGCAGGTCTCCCACAGAATCCAGCACTTGACATGAGTACGGGGGGTGGGAGCAGACCCCTACCGCCAGATCTGCACTTTGGGTCCTGGCTACTGCTGTCTCAGGGTCTCGAGTCCCTGCTGCTGTCTGAGGGGGGCTCTGCTGCCAGCCCTGGGTCACAACTGCTGGCCCTACATGCCAGGGCTTTGCTCCCAGCTTCAGCAGGGGCAGGGGCAAGACAGGGGTAAGGTGCAGTGTCAGCACCCCTACTGCTAAAATGTTCCCACACACTGCACCACACCCCAGACCACCCATTGATTTGTCAGAGTCTGGATTTGTTAATCTTCCAGGCACATCACAGAACCCATTGGCTGAGAGACACCCCCACCCTACTGCTCCCTCAAGACCAGAGATTATGCTACAGCACCCTGCCTCAGTTTCTCTTTTGGGAATCCTCAAGAACTCCAGCTCACCATCCAAAAGGTAATTAAAACCCTCCAATTTGCTTAGCCCTTATACTCACTGGCCCTCCAGGCCTCCACCCCAGTTCAGTGTACCTCTTTCCAGCCCTCCTTTCTGAACCTGGATCAGTGTTTGATCTTTCATTCTCCAGTCATGAGTTTGGCCCTCCAAGATCCAAGTCCAGTTCACTCACTCCTGCCCTCCTGCTTAAGCAGGGTGTTCCTAGCCTCGCCTTCTCACAGCAGGGTTCCATTTCCTTTATTCTCTGCTCTGTTTTGTCCTTTTTCCTAACAAGAAGCTTCATTAGGTCACCTGATTTATTAATTACATGACCTTCAGGTGGATTAAGGCTTATATCCACTGTTCTCTGTAAGATGAGCGCTTGGGCACCCACCCAGGAGAGATCCGGATGCCACTCAGCTGATTAGCAGAGTGCCCACAGCCAACAGCATGTGTTTCTATAGGTGGTGCACATAATGAAATGTATTCCATCCATGGATGCAAAAAGTTAGAGGGAACACTGTTTACCTCCCCTGAAGGGGCCAGCCATCCCGGGACGCTGTTCTTTTCTCAAGCTGTTGAGGAGGAAGTGCGTAAATAGTCAGAATGGTTACGTGAAGAAGCCCCTTATTATTCTTTGTAATATTCTTAATATTAAAACTACGTCTCTTCTCTTGCAGTTGGTAATGACCAGGCAGACTGCAGCACCTGTACATGGCCATATTGAAACCAAACAGGGCTGTATGGATGCACCAATCTACCCAGCAACTATCAGCTAGGCTCCCAGGAGACAGTCCAGCCTTCTCATCTTAACACATTTAAAACCATCTTCACCAAGCAAAGACACTCCACCAGAGAAGTAGATCACATCATGGAATGGACCATCCAAATGCCCCAGAGAACCTGCTTCAACACAGAAATAAACACCCACTCTGACCACACACCTCTAGTTGACACCTATCACCCCACATGGAATGCACACAGGGCATCAAATGCAGACTTGCTGGGGATGCCCATCCTGAAAGAAATATTTCCCAAACCCCATTTCTATCCTTTGGACTACTCTCACTCCAACTGTTCCAAGCTCATCATTATATGCAAGCTCCCCACAGACCAGGTCACACCAACTCAAAGTGGCCCCAGATTCTGCCAGAGCAACAAATGCAAAATCTGCAGACTTAACTCCACTGCTATGATGACCAACAATCCTCATAACAGTATTTTGGACATACCTACCACAACATGTGGTGTATCTCATCCAGTGTCCTCAATGACAACTACGTGAGTGAAACCAGGCAAATCACTACACTCTTGAATACGCTCACATTGGAAAATAATAAAAGACAGAAAAACCCTATCACAAGTGTCCCTGTAATTTTTTCCATCTTGGGGCAGCACACATTTTTTTATGTGCACCAAGGCATGTTCGGATGTGCCATACCAGGAGAAACATATGCTGCAGGCTGTGGGTCTCTGCTAATCAGGAGGCGGCACCTGAATCTCTCCTGGGCAGCCGCTCAAGTGCTCCACTTACAGGCAACACTGCCTATCGCCTGTAGGTGAACATTTTTATAAAACAATTTGCTCTGTGTTTGACCTCTGAATCCTCGGTCTTATTTCCTCATATTTACTCTTTGCACGCAGCATTGTCTTCTCTCCAGACATGCCACTGGATATTTCTCATTTTAATGCCGCCAAACTAAAATTAGCAGTTGCCCTAAAATGGAGAACTATGAATCTTTAACTATGTTTCTAAAATCTGTTCCTATATTTTAATGCATTCACCCTGCAGAAAAGCTTTCATGTTTCGCAGTCTGGCTTTCGTATGAGCAACAATGAAGAAAATGAATTCATAATTTAACAAGTATCTCATTTAAACATATTTAAAATACATCTGAGCTTGAGTTACTCATGAAGGAATACCTGTGCATGAGTACCAGGCATATTTTTCTAGCTTGTGACTTCTAGAAAGCCATCCAGTGAGTTTTCTCTCATTTAAATTGCAATGTACCAGACTACATGGAAAGGCACTCTATACTGAAAACAGAAATCAGAGTAAGGTCCAAAGCCTACTTGTCTGTTGCATTATATCAAACCCATCGAGTGGTAGATTTATTTATACTATTCAGTGGACTGCTCTGCTGACAAAGTGACTAGAATTTGATTCTCAATCACTGTTTTACCAGGCAATATGCTCTCAGGGCATCAACAGCGAGCATGGTAATGAAGGGAGAAGAGAATGAGAGAAGGGGAAAACAAAAGTACTCAACAAATCATCCTCAAAGTGCTGCTGTGCATCCATTTGGGTATAATCAACTCATTGAACTCCCATGGGGGCATGCACACGTGTGTGTGTGTGTGTGTTAAAACTGGTCAGTTCAATTGGAACAGGTGCAGGCCATAAATAAAAAGAAACCATTACTAGACATAACAGGGGAGCTTTTAAAGAAGATAATTCTGGTGATAAGAAGAAATGTGATGTGTTTTCCCCTTTTGAAATCCCAGTGCCACTGTGGAAGGAGGCTATATACTTACTATATGTAGCATTAGGAACAGTCTAATAATGGGTAAAACACATATAAATGCAATTCCAATTTGCCCTTTAGGTCAAGGTAACCTTCCATTTTGCTTTGATAGGGACACATCACACACAAAAGAATGAGGCTCCCTTGAGACCAAGCCAATCCACTCAGAGTTCTCCATAAGCCTTTCTTTAGCCATATTGGCTGACCTTGATGGCAGCTGCGTGACTCTTTGGAAATGATATTCATCCTTTGAAGTTGTTTGCAACAAACTCATAGAGTTTCTCTCTCTGACAGTAAAATACTCAGTGATAAACATGGATATGTGAGAAGAAAGCCATTAACAACATAAGCAATTAACATAAACTTGAAAATATTTGACCCAATTCTGACGTCAGACATGCATAGCCCCCTGTAACTCCATATCCAAAGGTCAAATATAGCTCTAGACAATAACAATTTACACTAGAGCAGTCTGGGAAATGTATTTCATTTTTCTAAAAAGAAACCATCAGAAGTTTTTATTGTTGTCAAAAGTTATTTTTTAAAGATGTTTTTACATTTTTCCAGAAAACAAAACAAAGCAAAACTCAAAACTCCAGGCAGCAATTAATTTTTAAAATTAAAAAAGAATTTTCTGGGTGCGGGTTAAAGAAAACCTGAACTTCTCTCATGAAATTGGAAGTTTTTTCATTACAAATTTCTATTGCAATTCCAGCTCTATTTTACAGACACAGTTCTTCATATATCTGATCTACACTACCAACCAATACTGATCACTCATTGGTGAGAAAAATCCACAACCTTGATTGACGTAGTTATATTGACTTAACCCCTTGCCTTATGTAGCCTGCACTGTGTCACGGGAGAGCTTCTTTCACCAACATATCTATTGCTTCTCTGGACCGGAAACCAGTGTCATATAACATTTTCATTAAAGCATTAAAACAGTTTTTACAGAAAGAGCTGTAACAAGGAAGGTGCAGTGTATGGGGCAAATTCAGATCTGAGTTTACTGGCAGTCACTCTGTAGACCTCAAAGAATGCCAGACGGATTTGACCTTTCTTTTCATAAAGCAACTTGTAGCAAAAGGAACTATGATAAGAGAAAATAGATACAAAAGTAGGAAGTAATGCAAATTAAATGTAATACTGGCTCTTAAGACAAGCTTGGGCCTCCATCTATAAATGGGACTCCATTATAGCACTAAAAGTGAGCACAGGAACTGTAACAGTCTCTAGACAATTAGAGAGAAAGGTGGGTAAGATAATCTCTCTTATTGGACCAACCTCTACTGGTACAAGAGATAATATTTTGAAACACACCGCTCTTCTTCAGGTCTGGCAAAGGTAGCTACACCCACTGTGTCTTGAATAAGTGCAGGGAAGGGATTAATTTCTCCTGATGTAAGTTGAGTCCAGGTGAGCCAATGAGAGTGAAGTAACTCCGTTTAAACTGAGAACAATTGCAGCTTTTGTGTAACAGCAGAGAGAAAGTCCGGGTGGCGGGGAGAGAAGATATCTCCCAGGCAATCTGGAATGAAAATCAGAAATAACCTGATCATCGCAAAACCAGCCATCGACATGTAAGTACAAGGGAAATGTATAGTTAGATGCAATCAGGTCATGGTCATTTTGAAGTGGTTGGACTGTCTGCTCCATTTTTCTCTTTTGTGTTGTTTGACTTGAGATTTTTTTTCCCCTGTAACTTTTAAGCTGAATCCCAGGGAAATAGTTTTCTCTGCATACAACCCATGATTTACTTTGCTGTTTTGTGACTAAATCACCATTTAAAAGCAGTTGATCTGATCCTCTGCCGTAAGAAGGGTCTGTGTACATGCATGCCTTAGACTGAAAGGTCAGCTACTAAATTACAGTTCTTGTGTCTAATCTCTTTCCTGAGGGAGGATTAAGATCTTGGGGTATCACACAGGATGATGTCCCAAGTCCCCCTTCGCCAATTGGCAAGCCTGAGCACATGTTCTAAAGGACCATTCAAGGTAGTGTGGCTCATTAACACATCTGAAATCATAGGACCAAAAGACAGAGTTTCAGGTTGTTGAAATAAGCCATAAATCCTGTGTCTTGTTTTTTTAAGTGTAGCGGAGTTATGAACTTAAGCTCCCAGGCTTGTCTTTTGAAATTGTTGGGCAGGTTTCCTTCAATAGGTCAGACACAGAATGATCACTTTGTGAAAAGTATATAAAACTTCAGTAACAGATTCCCAAGCAACTTCCTTACGAGAAGCAAAGGGAGGGAAAATATTGTGGCTTATCTGTGGTAAAGATGTAATTGGATAGTAACTATCCCTGATGGGACATCTCCCCTCCCCACACCTCTCCCAGTGTTATGACAACAGCACTAGCCCAGCAGAGTCGCATGTGTTCCCTGAGCACAGGGCTACTCATTCTGCTCCACTACTGCACAGCAGGGATAGAATCCTTGTTTCTCCTCCCCACTGGCACAGGACTTAAACACGTTCTAATTCCAAATGAGCAAAAAGGGAAGAATAACCAGTTTACATCCTGAGAGGTAACAGTAGACAAGGGTTCAAATAACCTTACCTAAGGCACTGCCTGCAAAAACACATTGCTACAGATAACAATAACAATAAACTAAAAACAACAGAGTCCCTTGAAAATAATGTGTGTGGCAAATTCACACTATACAAGCATCCAGAACTAAGAGTGTCAGTTATGCACTTGGAATTTCTCACCAGCTGATGTATTTCCATCTTATTGTTATTGTTATTATTATTATTATTATGTGAACAACAGCCGTACCTAGGAATCCTAATCAAGGCAAGATAGATGCTGTAGATGCAAAAAAATAAGGCATTGCCTGCCCCAGAGAGCTCACGGTCTAGATGTTGGGCAGGATGGAACAGGAGGGCAAAACAAACAACGAGGATAATCAGGGAGGATGGGAGAGAGAAGACAAGGCAATGAGAAAATAAACAGAATTTACAAGGAAATTATCATCATTTGCCTAAGCAATGCTCTGAACATGGGGTCTGACAGACTAAGATAATGGCCCTGTTATACAATATGCAACAGGACACTTTGGTTATGATTGTCTGCTCTCACAAAAGGGAACCATCCAGCAACAAGATTTTGTCAATGATACTTAGTGTGAAACAGGATTTCTGATTTCTGAACCTCATTTACAAAGAGGGAGAAAAAAATATTCTCATTAACTTTTGAGGATAGGATAAAAAGTGATAGGCTTAAATTGCAGCAAGGGAGGTTTAGGTTGGACATTAGGGAAAACTTCCTGTCGGGGTTGTTAAGCACTGGAATAAATTACCTAGGGAGGTTGTGGAACATCCATTATTGGAGATATTTAAGAGCAGGTTCGATTAAACATGTGTCAGGGATGATCTAGATGGTATTTGGTCCTGCCATGAGAGCAGGGGATAGTGATCAATGATCTCTTGTGGCCCCTTCCAGTACTAGTATGTTGTGATTGTATGATTTATAATATACATGCAAATCTGTAGCTAACCTGGAGAACTGGAGAACCCTTCCCTCTTGTCTTTGTTTGGAGAGAGAGCAGAGAAGAAGAAAGTCTTAATTTTACACATCTGGCTAAAAGTGCATCTGACTTTTTAGTAATAAACTAGACTAATATGTGAATCATCATAAAACACAGTATTCAGTGCTACTATTGTAAGAGGTTCTGGTTTTTGGAAGTATTTCAAAATCGCCCTATGAGATACCAAATTTATTTGCCTATGAATCCATAATCTCCCTTCTATTAGTATCAGTCATTACTGTTTCACAATCATTTTTTCTCAGTGTCTACCAGGTTGATTGTCATCTTTTTTAATCAGTTAGCTTACCCCATGAGTCAGAATCTATATAAATGTCAAGTCAATACCTAATAATATTAAAGTTGATAGTGAAAAGCTCATCTCATAAAGCAACCTCCATTTTATAGTCTGATCTCTGAGTCATGGTCAGGTGAGAGATGGGATTGCTGAGAGATTCAGAAGAAATAGCCCTTTTGCATGAGATGTAAGCATATGGTGATCATTTAAGAATCTGTGACAATTGTTGTAAGAGAAAGGGTCACAAATCCAGAAGGCCCCATAAATTCCAACTCAAGCAGTTCCATACTACCGGCTGAAATCTCACATGCAACACAGAATGTATACAATATTCCTATTTCATAGTTGTTTAGGGTAGCTGAGCACCGTTGTAAAGGCTGTAGCAGCATTGTCTTTCAAAGATCGCTGCATTTTAGTGCAGAGTGGTGTTGAGATTCCTTCTGAGAACTTTTCCATGCTGCTTATCCAGAACATCTTGTCCAGGCCTGAGAGGAAATTGCATCCAGTTCTCTGAGATCCAAAAACACTTAGTTTGATTCCATATAGTCACTCAGATTTACTGTATTAGCCTTGAGCTAGCTCGTTTCCCAAGCTCAACATGCCCAGATGGAAGCAGCCTAGATTTAGGGTGATACAACAATTCCATGTCACACACCCCGCAGTTACTTCTTTCCTAGCTACTGATCTCTTTGGTTTTTGCATAGGGAGTATGTCTACAAAGAAAAGTTGTTCTGAAATAGCAGCCACTATTTCAAAATAACCATGTGACTGTCTAGACAACGCAACTGTGTAGAAACCGAAATAAGCCTTATTTCAAATAGGTAAACCTCATTCAGTGAGGAATGGCGTCTATTTCAAAATAGGTACTTTGAAATAGAAGCTGTGTAGACAGAGAATAGAGCCTATTTCAAAATAAGCCATAGTGTGTCCAATGGTTCTATTTTGAAATAGACTCTATTGTGTGTAGAGTGTCTATTTTGAAACATCTGAGTGCTATTTCAAAATGCATTTTGTGTGTAGCTGTGCCATTTTGGAACAAGCTGTTCTGAAATCTCTCTTCTGAAACAGCTTATTCAGGAGTAACGCTGCTGTGTAGACATAGCCATCAAGACCAATTGCTTTGCAGGCTGCATAAAGCAGCAAGCTATTGTCATCCTTCCCTGTCAGTCCCCGCAGGAGTCCACCATGCACCTTCACTATGTTGTACACAGGAATTGACAGTCTAAGATCTCTGGCAGTCCATGGTCCAGCTCTCTGGCTGGGGTAGCTAGCTGGCAAATGCAACCAATGCAGCTTAAGGTGAGCAGGCTACCACGCCAGCCAGGGCTGTAGCTTTTAGCAGAAATTTGGAAGACCCATCTGACCCTTCTCCACTGGCTCCAAGGCTAGAAACCTGAGAGTAGCAGAAGATTCCACCACTGGAAGTGGCGGGATCCCACTGAAACACACTGACACAGACTCCAGCAAAACAACCTGACTAATGCCTGATATCCCTGGGCTATTTCCTACTACCCCTTCTGAGTGTATCTCCTTGGGGTATGTGGCAAGGGATAGTCCCAGTAGCTCCTCCAGGTGCTGGTCAGTTGGCAATGCCACCACCAGAGAGAGTGATTTAGTTCCTCCCTGTCAGTCTCAGGAAGAGCCCATGCCCCCTCACTACAGTATCAGAGAAGTAATAACTGTCCTTTTGGGGAAAAAGAGAAGGTATCTGTAGAAAAATCCTCTTCTGAGGTGATTTATATGTCCCTGTCCATGAGCTGTGGTGTCTGTGTGGTTGCCCTGCATCCTGACCAAACAGCCCTTAAGCTAAGCATTTAAAAATTTATAATCTGCTTTACCAGCAGTGGTGACATATTTCCCTCACAAACCACATCAAAATTAGATAAATTGTAAAGTATATTTACTGTTAAAATGGTGTTTAAATACACAAAATGGCCGCTGGAAAATGACAGTTAGAGAATGACAGTTGCAATTAATATTCAGCGGGCTATGAATATGTACGAAGTTATGGTTTGAAAGGTTTCAAACTGATTGGTTAATTTAGAATCCTTATCCATATGTAATAGTCAAATGCCCCTTTGATACATTGTGGCACTGAGGAGGACCTAGCAGGCAGAAGTTGTCAAACAGGTCCACCCAGGCAGCATATATTCAGGAGAGCAGCTCTGCTTGGGGCATTCCGGACCAGACCTTGGAGGAGAGCAGACAAAGAAGAAAGAAGACTACAGAGAACGACTGAGCTAAGAGCTGGACTGAGCCTGTAGCCGAACATTGCTGGCGGAAGAGCCGAAGCTGACCTGCGTGTCAGTCATCGCTCGCTAGCCGCCGTGGGCCGACGAAGAACAGAAGAGTTCCAGCCAGAAGACCAGAAAAGCTCCAGTCTACAAAGAGCAAAAAATCACTAGTAAGGCTCCGGTTCTTTTATCCAGAAGGTTTGCCTGGCAGACTGCACCGCCTAAACAACAGTGCCCTGCACGGGGAAACCGCAGCAGCGACCCTGCCCTTCCAGTCACTGACCTTAGCTCGGGCCGGTGTCTGAAATATCATGGTCGTTCCTAAAAAACACAGGAGGTTTTTGTTAACCAAGCCGGTTTTTCCTCCTGGCTCTCTTTTTCTTCCTTCCTCCTTTACTATCTGACCTGACGCGGCTGCCGTACAAGCGTGCCGTGAGGGTCATAACTTCCTAGCTCGAAGAGAACTACAGGCCCAGCGCCTGGATTACAGAGCAGGAATAAGGAGGTATTTGTGGTCTGGGTTTAAGGCTAATATAAGTAATTAGGTGAGCAGTTAATGTTTTTATATAGTTTTGTAACAGAAAGTGGATTGGGACTTCCCCAAGTCCATGATCTGCGTCTTAAATTTTGTATCCCTTGTCTCTTTGTAAAGGCACAGGAGGCCAATGCTATTGGTCTAGCCTAAAACTATTACATGCACACAGAAGAACAGTTAGGCAAACTGCTTTGTAATTATAATCCAGAGCTATAAGCTCCCCCCATTTAGGAGGGTAGAGCGGTCAGGGATAACCCTATAAAGGGAGAACCCTGGTGTTCTTAGTAACCCTTTAAGGGTAATGAAGGTCTGCAATAAAGGGCTACCATAACAAGGTGGTCGAAATAGGCAGTACCTTTTTGAGGGGATAACCTTTAACTAGGAAAACCCCACCATTTAACTAAGGGGATAACCTCTCAGAAGGAAACCCCGCATATACTGGGCTCTCCCCTGCTTGGCCAGCAGGGCAACCCACTTAACTAGAGAATTGACCTAGCTTAGCGCAGGCAAATTCTTATTCTAAGTAAGATCTGCTCCCCGCGGTAGTCGGCCAAGGGTCGAGCGACCTGGTGAACCTCAGGAAGATCCAGGAATAAATAAATACAATATTCAGCTCTGAAGTTATCCTTTCCATTTTACAGCACGCATTGAAGGCTGCACGGCCCGTCCCGGAAGCGCAGTAAGTAGCTAAGGGGTTAGATAGCAGTGCTGTTATAGCGGTTACCTATTGTCTAAGGCTATAAGCCAATTAGTATTCAAATCCTGTGCTTACTTCAGAAAAACAAGGGTCCATATATTTTGTGTCACCTAGTTTGCCATAATCCACACTTTTACTTTGTTAAATAAACCCTTTCTCCCTGTTTGAACCTAACACCTTGTCCGTATTTCTTCCTTGGGTAAACACACCGCAGCAGCGCAGTTCACACACCCTGAAACCCCGTTGTGATTAGACCCACCGTAGACGGCGAGCAGGGTCGCGGGGTAAAATCCTGGGAGCATTGGTAAGGGCTTAGTTTTAGTCCAGTCCATTGCTCTGCTGTGACTGACTTAGCCTAATCAATATTCAAATTTATTCTTACGTCACTCACATCCTCAATAGTATCAACTGAGACAGGCTGGAGCTGTAGTTGTTGTTATCGCTAAAGTCTGATCCCATTTAATCCCAGGTGGTGTTTGGGATTCAGCTGGAGCTGATGGAGGTGCCCATGTCATTTAGGTCTCTCTCTCTTTGGCCTGGCCTGGCCAGGACATTCCTCAAGCCCAAGGTCCCGGGAGAAGGAAGGAGTGGCAACCATGACGGTGACACTTGCTTCAGTAGCCTCCATCTGTTCTTATTTCCCTCCACACCCAAGTCTTCTTCTTTAAGAATCCAAAAAGTGAGTGGTGGATAGAATACCCATCTTCTCATTATTTTCTCCAACAACTACACCTAGTTTCCAACTTAGCAATTGTGGCTCATTAATTTCCAGACCAACATTTTCTTTTTTACCAAGCATAATCTCAGTACAGTCCTTGAGCTACATCAATCGGCCTTTTTTGTTTTGACTAATTCAGTTTTTCTTTCTGGTTTTCTTGCATCTGTTTATAACATTTTATTTTAAACAACCTGACCTGCTTTCAGTGATTAATTCACAAAAAGGCTAATGCGTATAAGCTCAATTGTCACCACAGGTCTGATTTTTCAGAACTGCTGAGGAACCCTCAGCTCCCACTGAAACCAATGTGATCTTTGCCTGAGTAGTGAATGCAGGATCAGCTCCTTTGGTGATATTCTCATCTTGGCCAAATCCATTATTTTCTTGAGGAGAGTTTGAGGAACATCTCCTGGCCTTGTGGAACAGCTTTGCTAACAGTAGTAAAGAAAAGATAAAGACTTAACAGCTGCAATTAATATATATAATCACCAGAGACAGGTGTGGAAAGCTCCCACACACGGCATCTCTGCTTCAGATGACTATTAGATTCTGTGGTTATTAGCTCATCTCACTACAAAAGGTTTCGGTTTATAGTAGTAGGCATCCTTCGATCCTGAGGGATCATGGGTTTGCGCCCCAGTTGGACTGATTCGAGCAGTGTCTTCTGTGGCTGTGCAATCCAATCCGGGAGTGGCAGTCCTTTCCGCACTGTGAGCAGCAGTAGGCAGATGTCGCTCTGGTATTTTCCTGAGGGCTCTCCTGTCTTCTGCTTCCTTCACCAAGGTAGTTTCATACATAACAAGAGCTTCCTTCACTCCCTGTTTCCAGGCATGCCTGTTTGAGGTGAGCGAATGCCACGTGTTCACACTGATAGAGAGAATGCTGAGGTCACGCTTGCACGTGTCCTTGTAGCGCAATTTAGGTCGCCCTTTCGGCCTCTTTCCAGACGCCAGTTCGCCGAAGAGGAGGTCCTTTGGTATTCGGCCATCCATCATGCGTGAGATATGGCCCAGACAGCGCATATGCCTCTGTTTGAGAAGGGTGAACATGGAGGCGGTGCCTGCCCTCTCAAGCACTGCGCTATTGGGGACCTTGTCCTGCCATGAGATACCGAGTATGCGCCTAAGGCAGTGTATGTGGAATGTGTTAAGCTGCTGCTCTTGTTTTGAGCACAAAGTCCATGTTTCACTGGCGTACAGCAGTGTGCTCAAAACACAGGCTGTGTAGACCTGCAGCTTGGTGTGTACAGTGAGCTTATTGTTAGCCCATACTCTCTTCGTCAGCCTGGAGAACGTTGTGGCAGCTTTTCCAATGAGCTTGTTGATCTCGCTATCAAGTGACAAGTTGTCCAAGATTGTCGAGCCTAGGTACACGAACTCATGGACGACTTCCAGTTCGTAGTCTAGCACGTTGATAGACGGCTCGTTGCCCAGGTTTTGGCCCATCACCTGGGTCTTCTTTAAGTTGATTGTGAGGCCAAATTCCATACATGCATCCACAAAGTAAGTTCTGAGTGACTGCAGTTCCTGCTGAGTGTGAGCAGCAATAGCTGCATCGTCAGCCAAAAGGAACTCCCTTAGATGCTTCGTAAGCACCCTGGTCTTTGCTCTAAGCCTCAACAGTTTGAAGAGGTTGCCATCTGTTCTCGTGTGGAGAGAGATGCCCTCTTTAGCAGTTCCGAAGGCATATTTGAGCAAAACTGCAAAGATGATGCCGAACAGTGTTGGAGCCAGCACACACCACTGGGTTTAAAAACTAAAAAAAATGTTTTGTCTTTTTCAAAACAGAAGCAAATCTTCCTAAGACATTTATTTTTAAAGTTCCATTTATTCATACTAAAACTCTTTGGATTTAAAATGAGTTTCAGTAATTCCCATAGCTTAAGACATCACTGGAATGATTGAAGCAAATTTGCTACATTGAGTAATCACATGTGAATCATCACTTTCTAGAAGCTCAACGATGCCATTTAGTTAATCGAACAACAACGCAATTCTCCCTATGCCACCTACTCACAGGAGTAGAGTGAGATTCAGGAGCTCCCAAACCAAACTGGGAGAAGTGACTGAAAGATCAGCTACTAAATTATAGCTCGTGTTAGTCTGTATTCTGCCAAAACGAAAAAGCAGTCAGGTAGCACTTTAAAGACTAACAAAATCATTAGGTGAGGAGCTTTTGTGGGGCAGACCCACTTCTTCAGATTATAGCCATACCAGAACAGACTCAATATATAAAGCACAGAGGTCCAAAAATTGTTACCAAGGTTGGCAAATCAGAAGAGCAGAGGGGCGGCAGGAGGGGGGTATGGGGTAGGGAAGTCAAGAGTTAGATAAAAAAAAGTATGTAAAAGAGTCCTTATAATGGGCCAGGTAACTGCTGCCCGGATTCAAACCATGTGTTAATGTGTCAAATTTGAATATAAAGGAGAGTTCTGAGCACTCTCTCTGTAAACGATCGTTAAAGCTCCTTTTCAGTAAAACACAGACTTTCAGGTTATTAACAGACTGACCCACTCTATTAAAGTGCTGGCTGACAGGTTTGAGAGTCAGGAGTTTTTTTATGTCTGTTTTGGGTCCATTCATTCTTTGTTCAAGAGTGTTTACAGTCTGTCCTATGTACATGATACGTGGGCATTGTTGGCACATGATGGCATATATGATGTTAGTTGAGGAACAAACTGGGAGAGAAAGTCATGGTTCTATTATCAGCCACACAGTCTTGTGGCCAATGATTATAGAAAAAAAAAAAACACATCTTAATGCCAGGTGCTCTACGCAGAGAAAACAGCATACGTTTTCCAAACCCATTGACTCTGGCTCACTGGTCCCATCTCCAGACCGACTTCTTCCCAGACGGCTTTGTTTCGAGACTTCCTGAACTCTGCATTCCTCCACCAGCACAGCTGCCCGTGTAGCTCATGGCTATCTCAGTTGTGGATTCTGCTGCAGCAACACTGGGATTCAGGACTGTTCCTGCTACAGTTCTGAGGTGAGCTGTACTTTTGACCCCTTATTCAGCATCTCTGTGGCCACCCGCCACAAGAGGCAGGCCAGTGATCCAGCCCTCTGTTACACAGGATCACCCAAAAACAGCAATCCCTATCTACCAGCCGTGGTTTTGTCAGCAGATCCAACGTGGTTTGGTCCCCGTTACACGCTTTCTTCTGGGAACTGTCCTCAGTTTATAAACACAATGCCACCAAACAGCCAGGTTAGGACAAAGCATTAACTATTTATTTATCTAGCTATAAGGAAAATAAGCAGAGAAAAAAAGGTTAAAGTAACCAAAGCCTAAATACGTCTTGTCACACCTAAGTTTAACGTTTTCCTCATGAAAGCTTTTCCTTCCTTCATTTCCCCCCATGCTCTTGGGGCCAAATGACAGCCTGCTTCTCTGAAGAATTCTCCTGTCTTTTCATAATCTGACAGTTTGTACCCCAAAGCACCAGGGTTTCAAGATGGGATTCTTTTTCCTACTCACCACCCCCATCCCTGGGCCCTACGGGAGCACCCAGACCCTAGTTTCCCCTCAGAAAAGGTAAATCTCAAAAGAATAATTGGTCCATTTGCTGAGTGACTGCCATGGGAACAGTTTGCAGCTACTGACTTGAGATTTAACCCTTTTCTATCCATTTGTCTGCACGATAACCACCAAACCAAAAGATACTTAATATAATCAATATAGACGATGCCACATCCTTCACAGCCACCTGTGGATCAATGGACATGCTGGTGCTTTTTAAACTTTGTGGCTGAAAAATCAGACCTGAATAGGTCCCAAAGGGGCCGAATTGGGCTGCTTTTCCCACACCCTGCAAATTTTGAAAGAACTGAAGTCACATGGCAGGGGCATTGCTCGCACTCTTCTAACCTTTGCTACCCCAAATGCTTTTTTTGGATTTTCAAGGAGGAAACCTGTGACATTGATGGCCCTGCACCAAAGAATAAAGTAGCTGCCCTCTAAGTGCTATCTCCAAGGTGCCTTTTCAGGAGGATGGGGGCAACGTCCGTGCGTTCTGGGCCACCTCTTGCTCTTCTTCCCATGCCCCTATCTCTCAGGGAGTGAGGGGAAAGTACATGGTTTGCATGAATCACCCTTCAGCACCCTCCCATCCCCAGCCAGGAGTGAGAGGCATGCACCAAATGACACTCTGGACCGTCTCCCTAGCTAGCAAGACCAGAAAGATCAGATACCCTAAATGAGAGTATTTACAGCGACTTTTGAGGGAGATGAATAACCAACCATCAAGACTTCAGAAGTCTTCAAGATGCCCTTCTCTGAGGCTCCCTTACCTGGCAGGAGAGCAATTCTGACCTGAACCACCTGAGTAGCTGCCTCTAAACTAGTTTTGTGTCTTTGGTGTGGTTTCCATGGAGGCATTCTCCGTCATGATTCTGTTTATCTGCACTAAGCTGCCATTCAGATATCGAAGAGACTTCTATACTCTGGGTGACTCTGGGTGCCTGGATCAGCCCTCACAGGAAAGGCAGGCTGCAGGGACAGCAGACACTCCCACAGCTGATGATTAACGCTAGAGTTAAACTCTTCAACCAGTTACAAGCCCTAGTCAACACTAGAGGAATTATTTTGAAAGAACTGGGAAGTATTTCAAAATAATGTAGTCCTGAGACTACATTTTGAGAGGAGCAAGAACCTATTTGGAAATTATGCGAGTGTGCACAGGCAGGAACTGTTATTCTGAAGTAATTGGCCTCCAAGGGCCTGGCACAGCTGCAGGCTTGGACACTCTAGGCACACCTGCAGCCAACTCTACTGCCCGCCTACCTCCCCTGCCTGCAGAGCAGATGGCCTGCCTGCACATGGCCTGCCCTAAAGCTCTGAGCTTCAATGCAGGGTAGCCAGAAGAAGCAATGAGCCAGGCTGGAGCTGCTCCCATGGCACCTATTGCCCCAGGACACAGGCGAGCACCATACTAGACCAGTGTGGATGTCCTGGACCTCATAGGGCTCTGTGGGGAGGACAGCACTCTCCAGGATCTCCATACCAGGTGGCAAAATGCCAAGGCCTATGGCCGAATCTCTGCTGGCCTGGCAGAGAAGGGGCATAGCCAGACCTGGAGCAGTGCCGGCTCAAAGTTAAGGAGCTGTGCCTAGGGCTACCACAAGCCTGAGAGGAGTCCACGTGTTCTGGGGTGGCACCCCACAGATGAATCTATTATGAGCAGCTGGACACCATCTGGGGGGGCACATCACTGCCCCCTCTGCAGTCATGAAGTCCAGCTGGAACACACCCAACATCACCCTTGAGGTGCCAGAGGATGACAGGGAAAAGGAGGAGCAGGAGGAGCCCAGCAACTCCACCCTGCCTGCCAGTCAGGAAGTCTTGCTGACCCCAGAGCCAGTTCCCCCACCTGTAGGATGTCCCCCAGGATCTCAGCAAGGGCACTTCAGGTGAGTTAGAAACCTTTCCCTATTGCCTAGGGGGCATGGTGCAGCTAGTGGCAGGGGGTCCTCTCACAGCCCACACGGCCTGGGGTGGGGAGTGGGGGTCACTGAACCACCACCTGACCAACCAGTCTGGAGAAATCAGCTCCAGGATGCTCCCCCATGGGGACCCAGTGACCACTCTCATGAGGTTCCTGCAGAGACCTGCCTTATTCTGGCCTCTGTGGCAGGAGACCTTCCTGTGACAAGTGACCAGTAAGGTGTCTGGGGTCAATGCTCTGCACAGCTGTGCTACTCATAGTCCAGGGCTGGGCTCTCACTCAGGCAACAGTTGCTCCCATTGTAGCACGATGTTGTGAGGGAGACTGATGTCGGGCAGGGGACTCTTCTGGGGGGAGACAGAGATGAGGAACCCGGTGACCCTCTCCCTGGAAAGCAACATGTGCCACTCACCCCCCCAACCCACCCCAGTGGGCACAGATGGGGTCCTCATGGTAGGGGACGCCATGAGTATTGGAACCGGGGTGTGCAGCACTCGAGATGAAGGTGAGCCACCCATTGCCTAGCTAGCACATTCCCATGCCTGCTTGTCCCTGGGCCATGGGTGTTGCAATGCTGCCCAGAGATATGTGTGCCCCACCAGACAGGGCCTGCTGTTTGAGCAACATATGGCTGTGCTTCAAGCACATCACCAGCATGTGAAGCAAGACCTTCTGTGCCGGCTCCAGGATTGGGGCTCGGCATCATACAGAGGGTCTCCCATGGTTACAGATCTCACAACTTCTCTACACAGCTGAGCCAGCTGCAAGCATGGCACATCCCCTACCTTCCATACCATTCACCTGCCTATGTGATCCAGCGGAGGAAGCACTCCTGGGATGACCTGCTGCAGGAGGTGCTGGCCTGCCTGCGGACCATCATGGAGGGCCTGGAGGAGGAACAGTGGAGCACTGAGTGGAGCAGGAGCACCACTGAGCTGCCTGGAATACCTGATCTGCCAGCAGGACACCATGGCCACAGCAAGGGAATGCTTGTTGTCTTGTGTAGAATGGGCCACCAGCCCTGTTCCCACTCCCCACTGCCTTCCCCTCCCTGGGGAAGTTGGGAGGGTGGCAGGGGCAGGAGGGGTGGAGAATGAAAGGTACAAATAAGAAAGCAGAGGCCCCTTGTGGAAAGGCACAAGAGACAGTTTCAGAAGTGGCCCTTCAGAAAATTGTCTTTCAAGTCCTCCCTGCTTATGATACAAGTTTTCAGCTGTTCATAGAGCCTGGCCAGCATTCTGCCTCAGCCTCCCACAATGGCAGGAAAGCCTCCCCAGAAGGCCACCACCACAAAGGGACTGTTGTGCTCACTGAGGTCCAGGTGGACAAGGAGATACTGGAACCTCCCCTTGACATGACTGCATGCATGTTCCACCACCATGCAGCACCTGCTCAGCCTGGCATTGAAGTCCTCTTTGCAGAGACCCAGGCTGCCTGTGTAGGGCTTCATGTGCCCAGGGGAGCAACAGCATAGGCTGCATAGAGAAGTGGCCTTGTGGTTTACATAGTTTGCAGCCCAGTTAGCCGAGACCAGAATGGGTATATACATGCTGTCGAGGGGCCTTCCCGCTACAGTTAGGGGAGCCCATGGCAGTAAAGCCACCCACAATGTCATCCACACTTCCCAGAGTCCCGACTGTGTGGTTGATGGCTTGGATGACCTGCAGGAGCACGACCCTGATGGTGAAGTTCCCCATGCCACACTGGTTCCCAACAGAGCGGTAGCTGTCCAGTGTGGTGAGCTTCCACAAGTGCAATGGCCGCACATCTCTGAATAGGGATGGCAGATCTGAGGTGGGTGTCCTCTCACCAGAGGGGTGGGGTGAGCCACTCACAGAGCTTCTGAAAGTTGGCCATCATCATATGGAAGTTCTGTAGCCACTGCTGATCATCTCATCCCTGCAGGATGGCGCAGGCCCACCAGTCAAAGCTGATGTTGCATTACCAGAAGCAGCACTCCATGGTGTGCAGGGGATTGAAGGAGCTGTGCAGCAGCAAGAGTGCCAGGAGCTGGGAGAGGGGGTCCAGCTGGTCCCTGTTGTCACCCTGCTGTTGCAACACATGGGTGGCTTGGAGGAAGCATGACAGGAGATGCAGCACAAACCCCGTGAGCCTGGCAGTGGTTTGCACCCACTCCAGCTCCATATTGTGAGTGCAGCAGAGTCCACAAGGGCAACCAACCCAGGCACAAGGCTGCACATGTCCAGTGGGTCCCCTTTATGTCAGTGGTGGAGTGACTTGTGGGATGGCTGTTTAGAGCAGTTTCCCCAACCAAGCAGCCACAGGAAGTACCCACACTGGTTCCCTCCCCAAAGTGCTTCTGGGGGCTCTAATTCCAAATAGGCTCTATGTGTGTGGATGTGCTATTTTGGAACAAATTTTGCTTATGCTGGGGATGCCCTGGAGTGTGGATGTGTTATTCTAGAATAGTTTATCTTGTAATAACTCTGGAGTAAGCTATTCCAGAATACCTCTATAGTGGAGACATGCCCAAACTGCACTCCTGATTAAGTCACTCAGCCCCTTTGTTGCGTTCCAGTTTTCTGGTACCCAATCAGCACCTCATTACAGTAAGTTGGAGAGCTATTTGAAAACCCCTGCTCCCATTTACCAAATGTTCTTCTGAACACCAAAGAATCATTAACATTGCCAGATTAGGCTCTTACCCTAAACACCACACTGCCAGCCAATTCTTTAGCATTTAAAACTAAAGGTTTATTAGAAAGCAAAAAGAACTAGAATAGAGTTGTTAAATGATAAAGCATTCACAGACTTCCAAGTCCATATATCTGGGATATTAGCAGCACCAGTCAGTCTGTTGACTTGAAGTCCCAAGAGGAACCCATCCACAGCTTGGATGGGTCATACAGAGCTTCCTTTGTAGAACAGTTACTCCAGGGGCAGGAAGCAGGAATGAAGAGAAAATGGAGATGATGCAGCAACATACATTACATTCTGTCTTGTAAGACCTCAGTGTAATATGGTTTGCACTCAGCCCATCAATTTTAAAGTGCTTAAAGCTGAAGTTGACTCCAGGACATAGGTCTTTGGGAGTTGTGGACAACAGCCCCACAGAGTGGGCATGAACTTCCACTGCAATTAAAACAGGTCCCTACATTAGTGGGCTTATTCCAAACCCCATTGAAGCTAATGGCACTCTAACCCCTGCTCTCAACAGACTTTAGATTTGCATCTGTGGGACTGGTATGGGGAAGATGTTAGGGTGCAGGGACTAATGTATCAGAATAGGACTTAGAAGATGTGGGTTCTAGTTCCGGATTTCCCACTGGCTTACTTTGTCTTTATGTAAGTCGCTTCAGTTCTGTGTTTCTGTTTATCCTCCGTTTCCCTTGTTTACTTAGGCTGAACATTCTTCAGGAAGGGAATAGTTTCTCCATGTGTATGTATACTGCCCAGAATGATGGATTCCCAGTGCCAGTGCTACTGTAATACAAGTAATAACTGCACTTGCTTAAGTAGGACAAATGGAAAGATAACTACAATAAAAGGGAAAGTTCCAGTGTACTGATGAGCAAAAGACAAATAAATCTTAAAGTCACAATTTTAAGATTCCATTTTGATCTTCTGTCATGTCTTTATCTTGACTTAGAACTTTCAGTACACATGCTCATCTAAAAGAAAATACACTCCTCCCTTGCTTTATGAGCACAATTGGTTCCCAGCTTCCTGCTCGTGGGGAGAAACTCTTAGAGGGACACTAAATTCCTATTAAATTACGTGTAAAAGTCTGATTAGTTCCTAGGGCTCCCAACTCAGGGAAGGAGTGGCAGCAGGTGGCGCTGCTTTTGAAAGGTGAGTGAACCTTGGGTTGCAGAGGGTTAAAGGCTGGGGGTAGTTTGGGGCTGTGAGTGGGAAGGAGGGTTAAAAGCTCGTGGTGGATTGGGCGGGGGGTCCAGGCTGCTGCGGTTTGAGACCGGGGGGTTGGGCTGTGTGTGTCAAGCGGTGGGTGGGGCTGGCTGGCTGTGGGCAGGTAAGGGGGTCTGGCTGCCACGGTTTAGGGCTGCAGGGGGGTGTCAGGCTGCTGCAGTTTGGGGCTGTGGGGCTGACGAGGGGCTCAGGAATGGGGTAAGGCTCGTATGAGCAGGGAAAGCTCATTCGTAGAGTGAACTAGGGTAGGTAAATGTGACCCTTGTTTAAATGAGCACTCAGATGAAGTATTTGTTTAATGAGGGATGAGTATACATGGATCTATAGAGGCTAGGAAAGTTAAAAAGTCCACGTGAATTTGTGTGCTACATAACTCTATGGTTCTGCTCACGCAAAGAATGAGACTCCACTCCCCTTTATCTTAATTTTTTATGGTGCCAAGAAAAACTGAAACATGCATCCAGAACAGTTAACAAAGAGATGGTCTAGATGACTTAATAGACCCTTTGCATCCTTAATGTCTGATTCAGTGCATCCAGAGACTCATGGCTTGTGACTCAACACAGGCCTCCACCCACTGAGCTGAGCAAGCAGCAGCTTCACTAGCTAAGACATTAAGGTTCTGTTCCAGATGTCTAGGAATTTTAGTGTGCCCTGCCCCATATGGTAAATCTATATGATGCAAGTTCTTCTATTGTGTTAGAAAGAAGGGTAACACAAACCAGGGGAATCCAAACTATAAACACCATCTGGGTGTTTCTCTCCAACAGCTGACACGTGTCAGAGGAGTTATACTCCTTAAGGTATAATTAATCACAGCATCAGCCGTTGGGCTGAGGTGGAAATAGAACCCTAAACTCCGCTGTTTGCAGGTAAGTGGGGGGAGGGTTTTGGTTTCAATAATTTGTAGCAGCTTGCAGTAATTTTGACATCTCTTTTGATTCCACTGGGTCAATCTTTGGAAGTGAAGACCACACCGAGTAATACTTACATGCTGTAAGCAGTAGTGTTGATGATGCATCTGATGGCAATGACTCTCACCTCTGAGTCAGGATTGAGAGAATACTTAAGAATGAGGCTTGGAAAGGGTCCCTTTGATGAAGTTTCTATGTTTTATATGAGACAATAACCAAAGGGCACAGTGATTTGTACTAACTAAATATTCCAAAGCACTTTTCAGATTAAGAGAATTTCTTGGTACCCTGGCCAAATTCCAGCTTGAAGGAATACATTCTAAATTCTCCCCTCAGCTAGAACTAGATATAGTATTGATGCTTTCACCTGCATTATTCTCTAGTATCATCCTCCCAAGATGCCATGGTGCCAAAAGAATCACAATGCAAAGTCTTCTAATGTAATAGACTTAAGTTAGATCTGTGCCCACTGATTGATTTCAATGGGTCTTAAGCATGTGTTTAAGGAATAAGAATTTACTGATTTGGGGGCATCAGATAAAAAACATTTTAATAACTGTTTCTCATTACTCAGTTAAATACCCATTTCTACATACCTGCATTTAACCAGTTCTGCCATCCTTGGGATGCCAGAGGGAGAAAATAAGATGCAAGCAAAATATAGTCATCACCTTCCTGGTAAGGAACACTTTTTGCCTCACCAGGTTCAGCGTTTCTCCCTTTGGCAATAGGGGCCTGAAGTAACTCAATCTTATTCTGGAGAGTTTTTGTTCCTTGCTTTAGTTTTTAATGCACAGTATTTGCAAAGGAGGTGTCGGGGTAGGTCCCAAGCCTCCTAACATTGGACACAAATACTTCTGTCCCTGCCTCCTCTCTCAAGTGCTGCGTCATGCTGGTCTCTGGATGCCAGTCCTTCCCCAAACAGTCTGTCACCAGGCTGCTCCTCCTGTAGCAAGAAGAGCACCTTTCCACCCAGGAGAAGCTGTTCTCCTTGCTGTACCTTCTCTCTGTCTCTCACCAGAAAAGGAGCCTTTAAAGCCCTTAATAGGACTTGTGTCCCTAGTTATCTGGAGGCAACATCTTTGCTACTCTTGGGGACAAGGGTCTTTACCATTCTTGGAAAGATATCTGCCTTCCAGATGGTCCAGTTTGACTGTCACAGATTGTTAGTAAAACAAGTATCAAGTCAAATAGCTTTTGACATGCAAAATACTCCATTAGAACACTGACTAAATATGCAGCAACAGCAGAGACATTATCACAGAAAGGGGAAATCTGATGAACATCTTATATCGTGCAGGGGTGTGACTTTTTCCACAAGCCAAGTGACAAGTTACACCAACTTCAGTCCTGGTTTGAGCAACACTATGTAAGTACAACAAGAATTCCTGTGGCACCTTATAGACTAACAGATATTTTGGAGCATAAGCTTTCATGGGCGAAGACCAGCTTCATCAAAAGACCTGCTTATGCTCTAAAATATCTGTTAGTTTATAAGGTGCCACAGGACTTCCTGTTGTTTTTGAAGATACAGACTATGCAAGTGGGGAAGCTTCTTACTCTAATACAGCTACCGCTGAGTTTTGGGGGTGATTAAGTTGATGGGAGCTCCCTCTTCTGTCACCTTAGAATGGCTGCCCTAGTCAGAGCCTGCGTGCTGCTCCGCTGTAGCCATAGCCTTACTAAAGGTCTTCATTCTAAAGCAAGTAACATAGGGAATAAAAAGGAAGCCCTAGAAATTAGTGAATAAACATAATTACAACATAATTAGCGTCACATAGACTTGGTGGAATAATTCACAAGACTGGCAGATGGATATAGAAACATACATCTGGATGAGAAAGGACAGGCAAGAAGGAAAGGTTGTGCATACACTTACATTGATGTTGAATAGTAACAGAGAGGAAGCCGTGCTAGTCTATACACCATCAAAACAAAAAGCAGTCAAGTAGCACTTTAAAGACTAGCAAAATAGTTTATTAGGTTAGCTTTCGTGGGACAGACCCACTTCTTCAGACCATAGCCAGACCAGAACAGACTCAATATTTAAGACACAGAGAACCAAAAACAGTAAGCAAGGAGGACAAATCAGAAAAAGATAATCAAGGTGAGCAAATCAGAGAGTGGAGGGTTGTGGGGGGGAGGTCAAGAATTAGACTGAGCCAAGTATGCAGTCGAGCCCCTATAGTGACTCAGAAAGTTCCCATCACGATTAAAACCATGTGTTAATGTGCTGAATTTGAATATAAAAGCCAGTTCAGCTGCTTCTCTTTCCAGAACGGTGCGATAATTCCTGTTCAGTAACACACATACCTTTAAAAAAAAAAAGCAGTCAAGTAGCACTTTAAAGACTAGCAAAATAGTTTATTAGGTGAGCTTTCGTGGGACAGACCCACTTCTTCAGACCATAGCCAGACCAGAACAGACTCAATATTTAAGGCACAGAGAATGAAAAACAGTAAGCAAGGAGGACAAATCAGAAAAAGATACCTTTAGGTCATTGACAGAATGCCCCATTCCATTAAAATGTTGACTAATATTGGACAGACTTCTAACTCCCTTAGACAAAGGGTCAATGGGCACAAAACAGACATCAAAACACTCCAGATCCACAAACCAGTTAGTCAACATTTTAATGGAATGGGGCATTCTGTCAATGACCTAAAGGTATGTGTGTTACTGAAGAGGAATTATCGCACCGTTCTGGAAAGGGAAGCAGCCGAGCTGGCTTTTATATTCAAATTTGGCACATTAACACATGGTTTAAATCGTGATGGGAACTTTCTGAGTCACTATAGGGGCTCGACTGCATACTTGGCTCAGTCTAATTCTTGACCTTCCCCCCCACCCCTCCACTCTCTGATTTGCTCACCTTGATTATCTTTTTCTGATTTGTCCTCCTTGCTTACTGTTTTTGGTTCTCTGTCTTAAATATTGAGTCTGTTCTGGTCTGGCTATGGTCTGAAGAAGTGGGTCTGTCCCACGAAAGCTCACCTAATAAACTATTTTGCTAGTCTTTAAAGTGCTACTTGACTGCTTTTTACATTGATGTTGTGATGGAAATAGGAGGCAGACCTTTTGAAAGTCTCTGGGTAAGGATAAAAGCCCAAGGGTTAGAGCAGATTAAAGTAATACAAGTCAATTATGCCTCTAGCCAAGTTGAAAGGGCCTATTAAGAGAGGTCCCACAGGGATCTCTTGAGTCCAGTTCTGTGAATATCTTCTTACATGATTTGGCTAATGTCAATATCACAGCTGTATACAATTGAAGAATTTGGGGGTTACAGGCACTGTCACAAGGTATAGAGGGTCACAACACAGTTGTGCTCTAACTTGCGCAAGGACTGAATCAAGGAGATGCAGCCAACTGCCCACAGTCACCCCCTCCACTGTATCCAAATGCAGCTCTGACACAGTGAAGAATCAGGGTCTGCATAATTCATTCTACTTTTTTTTATTGGACCATTTTTAAGAATCTAGGATGCTGACAACATTAAAACTGACTAAATAAGCCAACAAGTCAGTTGATGTGCAAGAGTACAATTCTGTTTCAGCAAGACTAGCAAGTGAACAACAACTAATTTTAAACCACAAAATCAAAATTGCTAAATTCAATCAAATACCTCCAAGGGAGGTGGTAGAATCTCCATCGCTGGAGATATTTATGAAGAGGTTAGATAGATGGCTTTCAGGGATGGTCTAGAAAGTTCTTGGTCCTGCCATGAGGGCAGGGGGCTGGACTCGATGGCCTCTCGAGGTCCCTTCCAGTCCTACTCTTCTATGATTCTATGATCTGTGCAAGTGGACGACTGTTGAGGAAGGACACATCAGGGACACTGCCCATGTGACCACCTCCCTGTGATACCCCATCCAAGGGAGGACAACACCCCCTCCACCCCACACCCTACCCAGCTCCCCACACCCCTGCACCTCTTCCCCATCTCACCTCTTCCATACCATTGCTCTGCTTCCTTCCAGTGAGTGTTGGGGGAAGCTAGTCCCACCCTTCCCTTGAGAGACAGCTGGGAGTTGGGGGAGCAGAATGAGCTAGGGCCATATTGCTCTGGTTCCCCCCACTGGTGTTGGTGAGTGTGGGAAGCCTGACCCCTGCTGCTAGCACTGGGCCCTCCTGCTAGTTCTCTAGGGAAATGAAGCCCACAGCATTTTTATAACACATCTCATAAGACCAAGCACCACCTGTGACATCTACTTGCCCTGATCCCTAAATGACCTCCTCAAGGGATTGAGCTCACAACCCTGGGTTTAGCAAGCCAATGCTCAAACCTCACAGCCCCTTACACTCCTCCCACCCCATTGTCCCTGTGCGGGAATTTATTAAAGACTTAATCTGCAAATTTTTAATTAATGGCAAAGCTCACTGAAGGTAGGATAAAAAATGATCAGCTGAATCTGAAGCAAATAAAATTTAGGTCAGATGTTAGTTAAGACTAACTATAAGGATAGTTAATATTGAATGAGCAGGATGGAATACACACATGGACAGCAGATCTGCTGATTAAGGGTCTGATCCAAAGCCCATTGAAAACAATGGAAGAAGGTGCTATTTTTACACGGCTACATTTCACATTAGAATCTCACTTTAAAGCAGAGGAGATTTGCAGTTGAAGTCAGTATTTGTAATTACAAACCCAAGAACAGAGCATTACTCAAAGAGCTTCTACATTTACTGAAATATTATTTAGTTTTCCCTCTTCTTTCCTTTCTTTCTCCTCATGCAAACACATGGGCTACATTTACACTAGCAAATTCTTTCACAAAAGCCGGAGCTCTTTTAAAAAAATCCCGTGGAGTATCTACACACAAAATGTGTTCTTTTTATATTAAAATCGGAAGAACTCAGCACTTTTTCCAGCAGCCCTCTTCCACTCCTGGAAGAGGAAGAGCACCTTTTTCCAAAAGATTCTTTCAGGGGAAAAAAAAAAACCCCACACACACACACAACCATGTGTTGCCACGTTAGGGGCCCTTGATTCCAAAAGAGCAGTCCTCCAGAGCACCGGATTTTTCAATCCACAGTGTTTCCTGGCCAGATCTTGCAGAAGAGCAGCCATGGTATGTGTGGTCACAATCTTTCAACAGAAGTGTTTTTTGGAAGAGATCTTCTGAAAGAACTTCTTTTGAAGTACCGCTGTAGTGTAGATGTAGCCATGGTGTCAGGGGGAGAAGAGGAGAAATGAAAATGGATCATTGAAACCCTTCAGAAAAGATACCCTTCAAAGGAAATTTAATGGAAAATTAAAGAAAACAGAAGCTGAGAGTTCTCTTCTACCTCAGGGCTACAGAAGTAGATAAGCAGAGGGAAAGCCTGTAAGCAGCATTGCTCCTTTCTGGGATGAGAGCTTCAGATGCATATAATCAATTCAAAAGAAAGAAAGATAAGAAATTAGAAATACTCACAAATAGGTTTGAAGTCTATTGTGCTGAAGGACAAATGTCACTGATGAGGACATGCAATTTTGAGCTAAGCCAAGAGTGACAGTAAATCAAATGATCCATATGTGACAACCTAAAACAACGGAAAACACAGCCATGAAGCAACAAACTTTGAGTAAAGGAAGAGGTTATTAAATCCCCATTAAACATTTGGCTGCATTTCCCCACTGTTGCTATTATCAGAGCCAGCCTGTCGCTTGACATGGGGTGGCTCTCCCAGGCCCTTGCTTTTGGACGCCATCCATCCTATCAGATTATCTGGGCAGGGAATGGGCAGTGGGGGCAGGTAGCGGGCAGTGGGGGCAAGTAGCAGCAACAGCAGGGAGTTGCCTCCCACCCACACTCACCATGCAGTGCCAGTGGCAGCCTGCGCCACGCTGCCACAGCCTCCAGGCCCACTGAGCCCTGCTTCTCCATGGCAGCAGGATATGGCCTCTGCTCCCAGTTGCCCACGTAGAAGCTGTGCTTGGACTGGGAGGGCACGGCAGGGCAGGGCAGGCTGCTGCTCATATCCTATGGTGAGTGTGGGTGGGAACTGAGGAAAGGCGACCCCCTGCTGCTGCTGCTGGCCACTGCCCTGTCAAGGTCATCCCCATCCAGGCTAATAGGGGAGGGGATCACGGTGGAAGCAGAGTGGGCAAGGGGTGGTGCTTGCAGCATGGGGGTTTGACCAGGACCCCACACCTGGGGCACTTGGGGGTGCCCCAGGCCCTGCCCCACCATCAGGATGGCCCTGGCAGATAAAGCGGCACATTTAGGGGAAAAGCAGGAGATTTCTCCTTTGTGTAAGAGACTCTTCTCCCCTGCCTGTGTCATGCCGAGATGCCACCATCACATTTGGAACCTCTCATTGGTCTCCTAGGAGAAGATTTCTCAAGTAACACCCCACTCTTTTCTCAACCTGTCATATCCTGGAATAATGGGAGATATAAACACAGTGCTACTTAACTGACCTTGTGATTTCTAAGACCAGCATCTGATGGAGTCTGTGCTCATGAAAGCTCATGCTCAAAACTTTTCTGTTAGTCTATAAGGTGCCACAGGACCCTTCATTGCTGTTACAGATCCAGACTAACACGGCTACCCCTCCAATACTTAACTGACCATGACAGCCACCCGGGGATGAATAAGTTGCAATTCCCTTATTTTAGGGTTTGAGGAAATTGATTGCCAGGAAGCTGACAAGCTGGGCACAGAACTCAGGAATGCCTGTCACTCAGTCCTGTGCTCAGCTCCCTAGAACATGCTTCTCCAATGCAAAAGAGGCATTTCCTTTCCAGCAGCTGGGCAAAGGGCACTTCCTGCCATGAGAGGGCCCCAGAAATGGAAAAAGCTGCTGAGGAGGGTGAGAGAGAGAATACTTGCAGTGTTGCCCTCTTCCTTACAAGGCAGGAGGTTAAGGAATTGGTGCAGTGTGAGAAAGTGGATAGCACTGGTTTGTGAAAGCTGTGTGGGCAATACAGCCAGGGAACGTGATCATGTTGCACCCTCCAAGTGCAGATCCAGCCGGGGAGACTATTCTGGCACTTGTGGGAATGAAAGCTGAACCCCAGAGTGAGGTCTCTGGGGAAATGAAGCAGTGAAAGACACATGCACTCCTGTGGGTTGAGTCCATCCTGCAGAGCAGAGGGCCTTGCAGGCACAGGGATGAGTAGGCTACACCAGTTTAATTGAACTTGGGCCACTCTCTCTTAGGGCTTCTTTCTAGAAAGGAGAAATTAAAGGACTGCAGATAGAAGATTTCGGAAATGACTGAATCACTTTGTTCTTTTTTCTTTTTTTTTTTGGAACTTTTCCCTCAGGTTTTTCCTTGACCCTGGTAATGTTACAATTATATTCTTAGTAGCCCATCTCCAGTTATGGAACCTGTGGTCAGTTCTAGGGCCCACATTTCAAGAAAGAGGTTGACAAATAGGAGAGGGTTCAGAGAAGAGCCATGAGAATGAGTAAATGATTGAAAAACCTGCCTGTGAGCTATTGGTTGAGCACCCTGTGTCTATTTTGCTTAACCCAGAGGAGGTAAAAAAATGGGTCACTTCATTACAGTCTGTACATGTATACATGGTGAATAAATATTTAATCATGAGCTCATCCATCTAGCAGAGAAGGGTAGAACATAATTCAGGGGCTAGATGTTGAAACTAGACAAATTATTGCCTGCCATAGAAATTAGCCACTGGAACAGTTTCCCCATTGTTGTGATGGATTCTGCATTACTGATGATCTTTAAATCAAGATTGTCTGTTTTTCCCTAAAAGACACTCTAGAACTATTTGGAAGAATTTGCGTGGTCTGTGTTATATAGGTGGTCAGACTAAATCACCACAATGGTCCTTTTCTCTGGCCTCAACCTTTATTAATCTAAGCCCTGAATTCAAGGCCTCCTATATTCATCCATAAACTGTTGAAACTGGTGTGTTGGCAAAGGGTGAGAGCATGAAGGTTCAGAAGATTAATTCACAGGAGATGTGAGTTCAGATCTGACACATAGGCAGAATGAAGTGGGTTTATGACTCAGCCACTTATGGGATTTGTCATCACAGCAGTGCTCCAGAGTAATTGTTCCCTAATGAACTCAGGCTCAGGACTTGAAAAATGGATGTGCTATAGAGCAGGAATAGTAGAAATGCAAGAGTAGTGCTGTGTGAAAAACCAGGCTCAGTCTTTGCCCTGGCTCTCTAGCAAAGCTCTGGAGTGGCCATCAAGTACAGTACTGAGCCTTGTATCTAGTTTGTCCAAAGTAGGCCACACATTTGACATGTCCAGGTCTGATCACTACCACTTAGAATGGTGTATTTTTATTCCTCCTCTCTCTCAGTAGCACACAGCACCCCAGCTTTAACCATAGCTATTAGCCCTCTCTTTCAGGAGAAGGATATTTTCAGGTGTCCACACCCCCATCTTGTGTGACAGACACTTGATAAAATTACTGTATGTGGTGACAAACATTGGGAAGTTATACCATTCAGGCACTGTATGAAGTGTTACCATGGACTTCAGCATTTTCACCACAGACATTGCATCTATGTACAGACATGCTGCTGATCTCTGCATATTTCCAGGCAAATAAACAGCATGAGAGATCTACACAGCAATGGCGCATGAGAGAAGGTGTAAATAGATAGATATGTCCTCCCTAATGCTGGCAAGTCTGAAACAGAAAACCAGGACAGGCTTCTGAAGGCTGCAATTGGTGTTGCATAGGCTGTAGCTTACACAGGGGCTCAATTAGCCAAGAAGCTGTTATCTCTCAAAGATCTACTTGTCTACACTGAGTTGCTGGTTTCAGCCAGCAGCTAGTACTGACAAAGGAATACAAGTTATTTTGCCAAAAGCCACTCCTAACCTATGTATGGCACTAGCCCCAGCCACATGCAGGATATTGGGAAAATCCAAATAGGGTTACAGGAGTAAATAGACTCAAGGGCAGGGACCACAGCTAGAGGTAGCTGCAGAGCCATGTGTGGGGTTGATGGCTGGGGTCCTGGGAACTACAGCTGAGCACCCAGTGGCCAGGACCTTGGCTAATAGCAGAGCCTGCCATGCCAGGGTCAGGACTCCCAGAAGCAGCCAGGACTGTTTGGACCTGGCAGCCAGGACCCAGCTAGCAGTGGAACCCCAGGCAAGCGCTGGGATCCTGGGAAGGGGTACAAAAGCAGGGGAGTGCTGCTGCACCCCCAGACCCCTACTTCCCAAATCTGTGTACCAGCATATCATAGATGCCTTTTCAGACATGAAGAGGAGCTCTGCAGCTCAAAATCTATTCCCTCTCACCCACAGAAATTGGTTCAGTAGAAGATATTGCCTTCTCTCAGAAGTCGAGGTGCATAAATAGGTCACCCCATAAATAAAGATGAACGCAAATTAAACTGTTTTAACAATATGCTACTTCTGGTTCCTCCATAATTACCATATTCTGAAATGAGTGAGAACAGCTACTGTATACTAACCCGAAGGAATTAAAATTTAGTGATCCAATAATGATCCAGGATTAAGAAAACACAATAAAGGAAGCCCCAGTATTCATTATGGAGTAAGATTAGTAGGAAGGGAGGAAGCTAGAGTTCTCTTAATGAGCACATATATGATTTAGGCCCAGAAGCTTCTGGCAGGAGGAACCTAGGGGTTTTTATTCTGATAAAGGTCTGAATCATAAACTACTACATTGCACACACTATCAGCTTCTAGAAAGTCTACAAATTCCTCCTATGCAGAATTTTAGACAAGTTTCTTTTTTTATTTAAATACTTGTGCCCTTTGAATAAGTGTTTTTAGCTTTCAGACATGAATCATTTCGGCTAAAAACCCTAATTTTATAGGACCTACCTTTGTTTTTCCATTGCATTTTTAAACAAGCTACCCTACTGATTAAAATAAGAAAACTGCTTTCTCTTTCACTGATCTAGGCTCTTTTTCTTTCACATCCATTATTTTCCTTTGTCAACTGATTATACTTGGGAAAGCACAGGCCACCCATGAGTGGATTGCTTCCCTGCAATTATGATTTAGCTTTGGGATTTGAATAAATATTAGCCTGCATGAAAGGAAAACAAACTCACTATTTGATGCTTATATCATTGGCATCTCAGTTATAACTTGGTCCTGATTATGCTAGACTTTGTGCTGTGGACAAGTAGGATGACTCAGTCCCTGTCTTCATAAAGCTTGTGATATCAACAAGCTTCAAAACAAAGCAGCTTGCAGAGAAGAGTTGTTCCTGCTAACATATTGGTCAAGCCTGAGGCACGCACATTGTGAAAGAGGCAGGTCCTGTCTTTGCAGATACAGCTTGCACTAGTTGAGTTGGGTCAGCGTTTCTGGGTAGTGGCATCTGTGCCTGCCCGAACTGCACACCCAGAGAAGCCAAATTAGTCTCCCCAGTTCAGTTGGCAAGAGTGAAAAGGTGAACATAAAGACAAGAGAACAGGCCTCAGTCCTTCTGAAAAATACACTCCTCCCTGAACATAATACTCCATATAGGCCCACTCTGTTATACCAAGGGCTTGTCTACACGGCATGGGTTGGCTCAGCCAGGCCACTAAAAGTGTAGCTGTTTGTTGGTTCTTCGGCAGTGAAAATACTTCCACCCCCAACAAGCAGCATTTGCATTGTCACCTGAAAAGCACATCTGGTCTGCCCCCAAACAACTCTGTTCACACTTGCCTTTTACCCTGGCAACACTTACATCTTGGGTAGGATGGGGATTTAGCACCTCTGAATCAACATTTTGTTGTTCAGGTCATCACAGTCACGGCCTTGAATAGCCCTGCTACTTTTAAGGATTAAATATATAATCACTTCTGGTGAATAACTACTTCTGGTATCCAAAGTCTCATTGCATCTTCCAGCTGCTTGATTCATCTCCATAGGAAGCTCCACAGCTGTCATTTTCTTCAGAACCATCTGAGTTCACAATAATATTATGTCCTCGTTTAATGGACAGGGATCTCTTTTCTAAGCCATAAGAGATAAGTCAAAAAAAACAAAAAAAAAACAGAAAACATGATCACACACACTTACACAAATGACACTATGAATTTATGCAGAGGCTTGCAACAGGTAAAGCATGTCAAAACATTACATGTTTATTCAGAGTGTGGAAACCCTCCTCTTAATGTACAGCCCACATGTCTCTATATCTTTCTCTTATCATTCCAAGCACCCATACTCATGAGGCTCCATGCCCAGAACAGCTGACAATTTAAAGAGACAGAACAGGTAAAAGCATGGTGTCTGGATAACAATGCTGTTGCTGGGAAGTATTCAGAAGTGAGCTGAAGGCCAGGAAAGTCGCTCAGGGTATAGTAATGAAGGGCTGCTCTGAACATAGGCAGCAGCATGAAAGCAAAAGGAAAATCCAGGGTAGGTAGCTGTGCAGTTTTGGGGGATCACCCAGACCAGGAAGGGGGCTAAGCACCACCTGCCCCATAACCTCAGGGTTCCCTAACACTGTGCTGTGATAGCTCAGAGCCTGATGCCAGAACAGCCCAAAGCACAAGGTCTTGTCCAAGCTTCCAGCAGCCTAGTTACACCTTGCTGGGTCAGGTGATATCAATGGGCATTCCAGTACCCCAGCTCCCCAAATCTCCCCTTCCCCAGTTCTTAACTAGCAGACACTCAGACTTTCCCCTCATGGCCGCCACAGGCATGAAACCGCTCCCTTCAGCTTACTTTGGCACATACGTTTGTGTAGTGCACACAAGAGAGACCAACTTGGGGTGAAAAATAAATAGATAAATAAATAGTGTTTAATAGAAAAACCAGGTCAAGAAAAGCACTAGTGAGGCATCACAGACACAGTAAACAAACATACAGTTTCACAGGCTTCGTATTTCCATATGAGCTAAACCCCCTTTTCTCAGATGTTACCTAGTAGTGCCTTTATCAGTAACTACGAAGGGGTGGAGGTCAGGAATCTTGCACTTCACAGCTTCCTAGCTGCAATCTGTCCCTCAGTTTCTGGATGAAAAACCTCAGACACAAGTTTGCTTTTAATGGTTTTGCCCCCTTTTTGTTTCTGTTCTCACAGATCAAACCCACTCACATTTATTCAGAGTGTGAAAACCATCCTCTTAGTGGAGGGCCCACATGTCTCAATATCTTCCTATTAACTCTAATATCCTGGTTGGACAATGAGCTGCTATTGAAGTTACATGTACACACCCGGCTTGGAAGATGTCCTTTCCAGTCTGATGTTCACTGCCCTGCTGTGAGCTGGAGCCTAGTTTTATGAGCTCTGTTCTCTCTGCACACAAGTGCATATGACCACAGCCCGTACAAACCTCATAAGGATTACGTTTAGAGAATCAGAAGTTGTTACGAATCACCATACTCAATGTATTTTATTGCGTACACTGCATACAGTCAGTTGATTCACCTGCTTATGTTTCAGCATTCAAGCCTCCAGTTCTCCTTTGGGGTGCCTGGAACCCAGGGCCAGCCTTACAATTTATAGGACCCTAGGAAAGTGAGGCCATGCCCTTTCCCCTCATGCACCTTCTGCTGGAAGCCTGGGGCTGAGGGCTTCCCTTCCTCTCTCAGTGCAGCGTCTACCAAGGTTCGGGGGCTTCCCTTCTCACCCCACCCGCCATCACAGTTTCTACCAGGCTTGGGAGCCCTCCTGGCACCAGGCTGGAGCCACAGAGGATGAAGGCACCTATCTGCTCCCAGTCTGGCAGGAGAGAGCCCCCAGTTAGCAGCTGAGAAGCAGCAGCCCTACCACCAGCAAGAGAGAGCACAGCAAGGAACCAGGTGACAGAGGGCTCCTTAGGCAAACAAGTACACACAGATGTCCAACAGAACCACCTATTTCACATATGCCTAGGGATAGCCCTACTGAAACCTGATGGTTGCAGAGATAAAGGGAGCTGCAGGAAGAGAAAGAAAGCCATAATAAGAGAACTCTATCCAGAGCTCTATGCCCACTAAGTGTGCCACAGAAATGTCCAATAGGAACTACAGCCACATTTCAGCAAAACTATCCATGTCAAAGCAAGATTTCCTGTGGTACATAAATGCCACCTTAAGGAGGGTCTGGTCTTTGACTATAGTGAGCCTGTACCTCTACCAGAAATAATATTCCCTAATCAATGTGTCATTTTAGCCCAGAGATCTAGCTATGTTAGTCTGTACTCTAAAAAACAAAGCAGTAGAAATGTAGCACTATGACAGGGCCTGTCTCATTCCTGGGCCTCAGGTTCTCTGTTCAGTCCACTAGCCCCACTACATGAACCCCATCACCCCCCTGCTTAGAGCAGGGGACAGTCTGGGGCAAACCCAGTCCCTACCTACTCATTTCAGGCTGGGGACCCTGGATGGCCACTACCAGGGAGTGGTGACTCCCTTCACCCTTGCCCCTGCAGCTCCTCTCCCTAGGCCACTTCACCAGATGATTCCCCCAGTACTTCCTTCCGCTAGTTGTAGCTGTGGCAAAAAGTCCCCTCCTTTGGTTGGCTCCACCAGCTAACCAGTTTCCCACAGTCTCTGGGCAAGCTTCAGATCCCCTGGACTGGGGTATTCCAGCCCCTGAGTCTGGTGAGGTGAGTCTCAACTCCTCACTCACCTTTCAAACTCTCCTTAACCTTAACCTTAACCTTAACCTTAACCCCTAACCCTCCCCCCCCCCTTGCCTTGCATGGAGCAGTGCTTATAAAGGTAGCCCTGAGTGGGATCAGCTGGTCCTAATTGATTTAGGGCAGCCTACTCCTCAGCGGCTCCCACTTTGATTGTCAGCTCCGTCTCTGCTGTGTTTTCACTCCTCCCTCTCCTCTCTTGGCCCCACCCTGCCACAACCACTTTAAAGACTAACAAAATGATTTATTCAGTGATGAGCTTTTGTGGGACAGACCCACTTCATTTTAACCCGACATTTAATTATGCCTCCATTTCAGATGTCCTCAAACTCTGACCCTGTTCTCCATTCCCTACAGAGTAAAATTCACCAGGTGCAGCAGACCAGCACAAAGCCTATGCACCCCTTAAGGTTCCTTCTAACGTCTCAATAGTTTTACAGAACATAACTTTCACTCATGTGGGGCAATCTGAGAATCCATCTAAGTGTAGGTTTCCACATCGCACACCAGTGCAGGGGAAGAAGGAGCAGGTCCCTTTCCACCTTACTGTCTTGTGAAGTTGCAAGGCTGTGCACAGTTAACAGTTGCTCTTTCTCCCCATTGAAAAATGGATATATACAGTACTCAAGCTGCCACTGTGAAATTGTATTGGCCAATGTCTGTAAATCACTTTGGAGAGCAAATTGTTGGGGGTGGGGCAGAGAAAATACCACTGGAAAATAAAGGCTAACTCATGCAAACATTGAACTATGTAATAGATAATAAATAGAACTAATGGGAGAAACATGAGAAACACAGGAAATTCTACATTACTCAGAGTGCTTGTCTACTGTGGGTCTTCACAGTCGCAAACATCTAATTAGCCTGGAGCAAGTGGTGGGGAGAAAAAAAGGAGACTCCCCATATTCAAAAGAAGAATTTAGTTCTTATTATAGAGAAGGTGTTTGGCAGTTACCACAGACAGAAGACATTGGTTTGTATGGGATTGCACTGATAGTCCATGGGCTCTGAGGAGCATCTGTCCTTCGATGATTTTGAAAAATGCACTTCTGTTCTACAGTGAGTGCTACTGGCAGAAGTTAATGTATACCTCAGACAATTATCTCCTCTCAGCAAAGGGCTACACAGCAAATGGCAAAGCCATTTATTTTGCCAAATGCCATTAGTATTTGGTAAACTCTTTGAGAATAATTGTAATTTCAATGGATCCCTCTGAACAAGCTAATGAACCTGTATTTTTAAAATGCTATTGGTGTGAGGTCAGGCATGGAATGAGTCTGGCAGTGTGAATTACAACATTTGTCAGAATCCTCCACTTGGAGCAAATAAACTGCTTCCATTAAGTCATTAGCTTGATTGAGACTGAGAGAGCAGAGTGTGTTTAATGTTAAGTGGAAATGGCTCCTTTAAACTGCTTTCAGACACCCACAAGACTGCCATATGCACATATGTATGTGTGATGTGCAGAAGGGTCCCCTTGGGACAGGGAAACCATGCACCTCCTCCTTTAGTGGAAGCTGCTACTTGATTGATTCAGGTATCTCCCCATTCAAATAATGCTAAATCCATGGTGCGACAATCAGGGTCCAGACAATACAGAAGTGAAGCCATTCCCTCCACAGAATGAACTGAGGTGGCCATCCCAGACCCCACCTTTTTGGGGCCCTAGGGTGGCTGACACAACTGTCCCATGCACAGGAGGGATCCCAAGGAACTACCTAGGCCAGAGGCCTGGTGTGGTGGCAGCAGCAATTGACTCCCACCCCATTCTTTATGCAGATGGCAGGAACTGGAGTGGGCCAGCAGCCTGCTCTGCTCCAGCCCACAGCCCTCTCCTGGCCCACCGCCTGCAGCATCTCAGTGGCTGAAGGAAGTGGAGTGCCCCACCCCAGGGCACTTCACTTCCTGCTGCTGCAGAGGAGTGAGGGGGCACAGGACGGGAGAGTGCAGCGGGGCTGAGACAACACCTGAAGCAGCACTGAAGGGTGGCAGGGGTCTTGGTGGACAAGCTTTCAACAGTAAAGACCACAAAAAGCATGGTGTGAAAAAAGCTTTTGCTTTGACTTCATTGAGCTTATTGAGTTAGCTATTTGCATTTTATCTGTTTTTTTTTCTCTGTAAACAATTCTGTCCTTTGTGCCTTGTTACTTGCAATCTCTAAAAATTGTCTTTGGTCGTCAGACTTAGTTTATTGCTTTACCTAAAACTGCGTGCAAGTTTGGATGAGAGCCTTTGGGAAGCTCCATTTGAGATAATGAGACTTGTGCATATCATTGTCTATTACTGATATGATGGATGTTCTATGAGCGTGCAATGCACAAAAGGAAAGAGCTAGGCAGCACAAGACACCCATTTCAGGGACTGGAACTTCGGTGGTGTTGCCTGTTACGTAGTTCATAAGTGGTTAGATACAATGCTCGTGCAGTTCAGCTGGGAATGATTTTACATGCTAACAGCTGTGTGTGAACAGGACCAGGCATGGTGGCTCATGGCAAAGCACTCCAAAAGATACCCCCAGCCAAATGGGCCCAGCAGGCCCTCTAACTAAATTGTACCCTGGAGATGTCACAAAAGGAATGTGGATTTTCTGGTCTGGATGAAGCTCTATAAGACACAGAACATTGTCAGTACAGTTACATTTAAGGCAGAAAAGCTAATAAGTGACATCTTAGTAGACACACTCAAGGACAGGGATGGATGATAATTTCTGCAGGGAGGGGCCACTCCAAAAATGTCATAAGCACTCAGGGGCACATGTTTCTACTACTTTAATAAAGGGGGTAGAGGGTCATGGAGGGAGTCTGGGTGCAGGAAGGGATTGTGGCCTGGGGCAGATGCTGTGCAAGGGGATGCAGGGTCTTGGAGAGAGTTTGGGTACAGGAGAGACTACCAAGTACGTACACTATCCAGGTGGCACTTACTTTAGGCAGTTCCAGCCAGTGGCCCAGTGGGAGGCTTGGACAGGCTGCCTGCATCAGTGTCACACATTGCTCAAAGCTGCAAGCTGCTGGGGCAAGCTTGTCTCTGAACACCATTTGGGAAGAAGGCAGCAGGTCTCCCCGAGCTTCCCGAAACCACAAGAACAGGTCCCGTAACTCCCATTGCCTGGAAACTGGCCAATGGGAACTATGAGGATGGCGTTGGGGTGGGTGCAAATGCCCATGAGCCCCCCTACACACCCCCTCTCCACAAGGGGCGCACACACAGAGACATGCTTGCCACAGCAGCAGGCAAAGTTGAGCACCCTGCTGGGCCAAGGGACATTAGTGGCTTGGAGGGGCATAGTGAGCTGAATCTAGTCTGTGGGCCATGATTTGCTCACTGCTGCCCGAGGATATCATCTGCACTTCCAGGAAGTCTTCCTAGCTCTTGAAACCAAGACTATGGGCATTGGGAACTACAGGGGGAACAGAAGAGATTCCAATTGTCCAGCACTTGGGAAACAAAGAGTATGACACTTTTTGGGAGTGTGTGAAAGTTGCATCTTCTGGTCCAGGGAAGGCAAGAGATGCTGGAGACTCAAAATAAGTAAGAAAGCTGCTTAGGCAAAAGTTATAACTCACTAAAACCAAATGTTAATCACTAGAGTGTGTTTTGTTTGTAAGCACACTTGCCCCTTATTCTTCTGCTTAGCACCACTTAAATCTCTATAATTGATTAATAAAATTATTCTTAGCTGTACTATAAACCACCTTTGTGCTGAGGCATTTGGAGTGGGGGTTGGGAGCAGCTGCAGGCTGGGACCAAGGGATTTGGAGTGTGGGCTCAGGGCAGAAGGTGTGGGGTAGAGACAGGAGTTAGGGTGTGGGAGGGGGCTCAGGGCTGGGGCAGGGAATTGGGATGTGGGGCACTCAACTGGTGAAGCTTCCTTTTGGTAGGAGGAGCAGGTGGCTCTATGCTACCCTGGGCTTGCTTCCAGGCACTTCCCCCACAACTCCCATTGGCTAGAAAACATGTCTCCCAGCCAATAGGAGATGCAGAGTGGAGCCTCTGGACAAGGGCAGTTCAGGGACAAAGCTTCCCAACATTCGTGGCAATGCAGCTCCAGCACAGGGTGGAGAGAGAAGGAGTGGCAGCATGCAGAACCACTTCTTCACCCCCCACCCAACCCGACATGGAAGGGGTGGCCCAGAACACAGGGGCTTTAATGGCTGCAGCCCAGGGGACCAGGCTAAGGGGACCCTGGTTAGACTGGTGCCCTGGGCTGCAGAACTTAAAGCCCCTTTCTTAATCCAGCCCTGGGCTTTGTACTGGCTCTGAACATAAGGAGGGATTTCAGCCATGGTTTATTGTACACAGTAGTCAGATAAAAAGCAGTGAATTGCCCAAAGGCAATTGTGAGATTCAGCACTACAGAACTACACAGACCACATGTCCGTGATCTGCACCAGTTCAGCATACTTTTCCGATGACAGAATTCTGTATTGCGAACACATAAGGTAGGCGTTATAGCTAATCTAAGAATGGAAATCACATAAATACAGAATGAAGACAGGGGATTCTGACACCATCTTTACCTATGGGAGCTCTTATGTGAGATAATGCAGCCCAGCTGCACAGAGCCATAGTGTATGTTATTAATCATTACAATTTACATTTTCTTAATATTTGTATCAGCATGTCAGGGAAGAACTCAATCAGTGAACAAGCTTAGCCCAAACTGGAGGCAGAGCAACAGTTTCCACAGTTTAATTTTTCTCCAATTATTGTCCCCTTTCTATCCATTTTCAAAATTGTTAATTTTTGCCTCAGATCACTACCCAGCACTAAGAGTATGATAAAATCATCTGGTTATATTTGGGTTCCAAATGCTATGTTTAGCCATTAATTATGCAAGACCTAGCTACATATTTATTCTTGCTCTGTAACAATCTGGTGCTCTCTGTAATAGGCTTGGTGGTGGTTTTGACACTCTAGTACCTTGTGCCCCAAATATAGGCCCTGATTCAGTAAATTACTCCTAGTCTGACCCTTTGTAGGTAGAAGAAGGCACTTGAGCATGTTTTAGATCACTTCCCACTGATATCATATGCCATTTTAATCTCATACATGGCAAATGTGATTGTAAATAGTGCAAGAATTGGTCAAACTGCTTTACAGTAATGGAAAAAGGTTAGGGTGGATAAACACCTGGCATTCTAGTGCCAATTCTTGTGCCTTTTTGCTTGCCTTGCCTGTACCTGAGCTCAGTTCTCAACATCTGCCTATTAACAACCTTATTAACCAGCGTCCTCCTGGAAGCTCTGGCAGTATGTTGGAAAGCTGGTACACATCTGGTCTTTCTTATTTTAACTAATAATAAATAATTGGTGTCTCACAGCACACGCCAGACTGGGCAAGTACATTCCCAACTATTAGGGGACTGTGACCTCCACAAAACTTTTGGCTCTTTCAGTAAAAGGGACCTATCCAGCTGCTGTGACAGCAGCTGTTGTCTAGTACATCATTCTCATAGGTGCACCTCAGAAGGGTTTGGTCCACTCTACTGACTGCACTTTCCAATACGTTCCCCATTATTGTCAGATTTGTTCTCCTCTTCCGGGGCTCTCAACTAACTACTGTTGCCTTAGGGCAGATAACCTCTTTGGTGATTTCAGCAGCATTGTTACATTGAAAATAAGTGAATCCTATGAGTCACTCATGGCCTTTAGCTGCCCATGGAGTCAATTCAACTGTTTTGACTGACAGAACCAAAATTCAGGCAAATAATGTAACAATGTTATTATTCTTACCCCACTGGAACAAACAACATTCATTTGCCTAGCTAATCATTTAACAAAAGAAACTGCCATACCTTAACACATGTCCAATCCAGCACCTGCATCAGTCAGCTTAGCGCTAGCCACCTAGTACTGGTGTGGAGGAAAAGTCATAAGGCAGTGTCTTTCAAAATTAGGGGCAAGCAAGTGGTATTCACAGGGGTCTGGAAAAGATGGGTTGGGGAGGTGCAAGGGATAGAATATTTGTGCACAGTTTGCTTGTTTAGCACCAGTTCTTTATCCTGTATAGTCACAGTGATAAGGATTACTTGCCAGTTAACCATTGAGACAGAGGTTCCCACAAATAAATGGAGAGTACCTGTATTTGCGATATGAGTGTGGCGGCTCTGAGGACTTCTGCTACTCTGAAAAAACGTGCTCGTGTCTATTTGTGGCACTCGTGTGCTGCAACGTCTTATCATGGATGAAATAGAGGGGTTTAAAATGCCTTTTCATGCTATGGAGGAAGCCTTTAGCTGTACTTATAAAGTATCAGTGCTCTTCTGAGGGAAGGTATTAACTGCAAGGGGCAACCATGGAGTGCGCTTTGCTCCCTGCTGCTGCTGCATTACATGTGTTAAGTGTAAAAAAATAAAGACTTGTGTTTACATGGAGTGAACCACTGAAAACTAGTTCACAATGGAAGGCAGTAATAGACTGTCACCCTGTCTAGTCAATAATAGACAGGGCTGTGTCTATTAGAGTAAATGAGAAAAAATGAACTATAGAGAAAGGAGTCAGGAAAATATTTTTTGCCACACTGAATATCATCTCCTGCCTGTGAAAAGCAACCATATCTGGGGAAGAGTATAAACATTTAACATAGAAAGGAGCACTGCTGTGCAATTCAGGACAAAAAGTGAAAAAAGTTGTTTTTCTGTTTTATTTCAATTATGTGAAAAATGCTACTGTTTGGGCTCATCTATACGACCTCCCTACTTCGAAAGGAGGATGGTAAGTAGGGTGCCCCCCCCCAGGGCAACACCGAAGTGCCGGCTCACGGCTAGCCACAGCTCACCCGCAGGTACTTTGAAGTGTCCGGGCAACTTAGAAGTCCTTTTACTCCTCAAAGTTTTGAGGAGTAAAGAGACTTCGAAGTACCAGCGAGTGAGCCACGGCTACACACAAGCCAGCACTTTGATGTTTAACACTTTGGAGTTGCTGCAGGGGTGGAATTTGCTTAATGAAGTGCTGCATATGCACCACAGCACGTCATTAATAAACTCCCAACACCCTCCTTACCATCCTCCCTTCTCAGTAGGGAGGTAGTGTAGACACAGCCTTTATTCATTTAAAATGAGAAAGGAGAGAGTTAGAACTCCTGAGGTACTTAAATAATCAAAGCTGAACAGAAATATAGTGAGAATTACTCCTCCACTATGCTATATTTGTAAAGTGATAAATCACTAAGTCTTATGTATATTTTTTAAAAGGAGGTTTACTGTCTTATTTTAGAATACTTTATCCATGGATGGATACAGTGTTTCTGGTTAATATCAAAATATAATGACAATTTCATTATCTAACATCTGTTCTATGCAAATGCCACTTTCATAACAAACGCAGAATATTAAATAAAAAGCAAATGTCTCATGCTGCTTTGTGTTTTTCTTTGAATGCTGTCCCCAGCCAAAGTTTGTTGGAAGCTGGCATGGATAACGGGAGAGGGATTACTTGGTGATTACCTGTTGTGTTCATTCCCTCGGAGACACCTGGTACTGGCCACTGTTGGAGGGCAGGATACTGGGCCTCTGGTCTGACCCAATATGGTTGTTCTTACAGTCTGATATCTTGCTCATTGATATATCACCCTATATTTTCCATTCTGACTTCTAATACAAGCCAATGCCTGAACAGCTCCCCCACAACTCTCAAGACTTTTCCCACTTATGGTTAGTTTCATGTTCTTTGCTTCTTGAAAAAGCAATCTGAAATGCACTAAATTCTCCCAGATTGGGAGATGGTTCAATAGGCTTTGAAACAGCAGTGAAAATACTGAAGATGGTTTGCATCCAGGAATGTCAAAGGAGAATCAGATTCTTGCTTTCATCAGAATTTACTAAAGTCATATTATAGAATGTTAAAAATAAATTTCAGGCTGGGAACTTCTTGGCCACCCTTCCAATGACTAGATGTTGAACTGTGACAAAGACCCCCTTTCCCATTTAAGGCTATGTCTAGACTGCAGGCTTCTGTTGATAGAATTTTGTGGACAGAGCATGCGTCCAGACTGCAGATCTCTCAGAAGAGATCTACCGGTCAGGAGCATTCTGTTGATAACCCTGTATGCCTCATTCCATGAGGAAGAAGTGATGTCTCGACAAAGGGGTTTTTCCAACTTTGGCCCCATGTGGACGGGCCAAATGTTGGAAAAGCCTCTCCCAGCAGAACTGTCAGCAAAAGATATGCAAATTGCAGTGCGGAATTTATATATCTTTTGCCAACAGTTCCCCACAGTCTAGACACAGCCTGACTTACACATAAACTGTTTTCCAGGGCTCCTCATTGGTGTCTGGATCTCCAGGTCCCAGTTCTGTCTTCCTGCACCAAACTAAACGCCAGTGGGCAATTTGAATAAAAAAGTTAATTGTTAAAAATCAAGTAGAAACTCTGGGTAAAGTTTTCAAAAGCACCTAAATGACTTAGGATTTCAAATCCCATTGTTTCGCCTATGTGTTATAGTATTTACCATACATACCCTGTCAAAGACCTCTACTAACTTCACAGAGAAAATCTGTACAGCAACAGGAAGTGGTATTTGTAGCGTGCCAGTGGTAAGCAAATGCGAACACAGTGTTGCAACCCAAGCATCTTCTCTGAAAACCAAGTGCATTGAAAAGATAATCACTGCTATACAATACCAGGATTTTGAATGGTTATGGAAAGCTGTTAAGCAAGACTTGATTGTTACACTAGTATAAAGTTAAACAAGTATTTAGCAGGAAAGACCGTTAGTTTTTTAGTCCTGTACAACAATACATGAGGAATTAATCTGGTCCCTGATTTTTCATTTAATTACAAAGAAATTTCATAAAGTGAAATGTCTGAATTGATTTGCATTTTCCATAAATAACCTGCTTAAGTGACTTACTGATAAATGACTTCATCTGCTACTACCGTCTGCAGGCTGACAGAACAGGTTTCTTTCGCATTCCTATATATCATAATTACCTCTCTCAAACTGAGGTTTCTATGGTAACATTTCCATTTATTAAGGCTGAATACAGTATAGTAGCTGGACTTGTATGACTCCTCCATAAGTGAGAACAAGCATAGGGGGGAAAAAAAACCAAAAAACTTATAGAACAGACATAGAACTCCTGCAGAATTTGTATCTGTAGTTAAAGATGTACTAGCTCCATTTGTTAAATACCCATTATTTTCTTCCAGGTAATTCCTACAGCATGAGAGCATTGCCTGATCAGAATCTTTGTTTTCTTAATGGCTTATTTTTCTTGTGCCTTTGAACAGCAAAGCTGATGAGACGTGACAAAATCTGATGTAACAGTACAGTAGTAGGATTCATTTAAATAGTAGTTAAATAAGGCTTTGAGTGAATACTGTGTTATGTAGGCAACCTGGACACTGTAACTATAATAGGAATTAAACAAATGAGGAACTGAATTTCAGTTTTATGCCATACATTACAGAATCCAAATATACATGAATGTAGTGTACAGTAACAACATGGGTTACCCTCAGGTTGCCATTGTATAACATATGATATTGCATTATATCAGGGTGAGTCAAACTATACACCTAATTGACATTGTCTCTGTGCAGGTGACGAACATGGGGCTTATAGGGGCCAGAAAATTCCATTTTGAACAAAAATGGTTTTGATGTGTTTTCATTTTGCATTGGAATAAAATTGAAATTGTTAGAATTTTTTTTACAGCAAAACACAAAGCCAAAGCCACCCCACAGCAGGCAATAGATCATCAGGCAGGGTAATCACCAAGGATGGAGGAAACTCAACTTCAAGTCTCTGTCTTGGATTAAGTAGAGCTGGGACCCAAATTTAACTATTCCATACCATCCCTGAGTGCCTCAGCTTTTTGACTACTGCTATTCTGATGGGGGTCAATGTGCCCCTTACTGGTGTTACAGTGTCCTGAAACAAATACATATCTACAAATCCTTTCACTTGTGACAGACAAGTTTTGCAGTAAAGTTTTTGTCCAGGTCTGGTCTTCTACACCACTAATGTCTTAGTTAAGGTCTCAAAATATGACACATGTATATTTTGAGTTAAGTAGTTCACAAGTATCAGAGAGGTAGCCATGTTAGTCTGTATCCACAGAAACAATGAGAAGTCCTGGGGCACCTTATAGACTAACAGATAATTGAAGTATAAGGTTTCATGGGCAAAGACCCACTTCATCAGATACAATATCACAGGCCTTCTTCAAAGATATAGTTTTCAGCAGGTGCATTTCAGTGGCTATAACCAGCAGAATTTGGACCAGTAAGTCCATTGTATGCAAATGTTTATGGAAAATCATGGATTTCATCTGACAAGCATCGTAAGAACTAGTCAAGTGAGTTGGTATTCAGCATGGTATGTTATGCTTGGACACCGCATACAATGACAGCTCTTTCTTGTCATGGCCATACAAAAACCATAGAAATGCCTATCAAAAAGTAAAGATGCTACATATGGTTAACTACTTTTTATGGCAGCCTTCCAGATATTTAATTAAATCTTCAATCTCATCTTTTCCAAAGCTAAACAAAGCCAGTTCTTTCTGCCTTTATTCGCAAGGCTTGCATTCCACCCCTTTGCTTGCTGTCACTCACCTCTGGATATTTTCCAACTTCTGTACCTCTTTTTTATACACTGGTAACCACAATTGGATGCAGTACTTCAGGTGAGCAGAGTAGTACTACCACCTCCCATAACTTGCAGCTTATATCTCCACTAAAGCAATCCAAAATCGTATTTACTTTTTTTTTTAAACAATGTTACTTTGTTGACGCTTACTGATGTTGTGATCCACCACAATTCTCAGATTCATGCTGCTGTCAAGCCACTTAACCCCCAGTCTGTATTTGGGCTTTTTTTTTTTTTTGGCAGTTTTCTAAGCAGAGCACCTTACATTTGTCTGTCATGTCTCTAGTCCAGTTTATCAAGATCCACTTGGAATGTAGCGCTATCCTCCAAAGTGTTTTTAACCCCCATTAAATGTGTGTCATCTGCAAATTTGATCAATCTGCTCTACTCCTACATACAGGGCATTAACAAATGTCAAACATCACTGGACCCAGGATGGATCCCTGGAAGACTCTGAGACCTCCTTCTGAGCTGAAATCATTCCATTAATAGTTACTCTTCGTTTGTACTTTTTAAACTAATTATGCATCCACGTAATGGCAGTTCCACCAAGCCCAAATTTTTCCAGCTTGCTTATGACAATGTCATGTGGGACCATGTCAAAAGCCTTGGTAAAGGCCAGGTTTACTATGTCTACTGCATTCCCACATCCATCAAACCAGTTACTTTGGCCAAGAAGGAAAGCCAGCTGGTTTGGCATGATTTCGTCTTGCTAAATGCATGCTAGCTGCTAGTGATCACCCCTTCACCTCCAGGTAAAGGGGTGATATTTTAATATTTTATACATTGCTCTAGCACAGTGGTTCTGGACCCAGTGTCACCGGAACAATTTTTAGAGTGAGGGTGCTGAGTTTTGGGGCCCTCCCCCACATGTTCATGCCCCTCTGGTGGCTGACAACTCTCCTAGACCTGACACCATTTGGCACAAAGGCATCTAGTCCAACCAGTCTAGGAGAGCTTGCAACCCTAGCCCCTTGCTGCAGTCCCTGCACCTGTGCCGGGCTTGGTGGGGGGCGGGAGGGGATTCAGCCTCCAGCTGGCCAGCCCTAGCCAGCAGGGCGTGGGCCAGGCAGATGAGGCTGGACAGGGGAAGGTGGGAAGGGAGCAGGGCCTCCAGGTTGGCCTCCTTGGGGGCAGCCATTGTGGGGGAGGCAGGGGGATGTAGGAGTGGGGGGGGTCCGCTGGGAGGGAGGGGAGGAGATGCACGGGTGACAGGGGCATGGCAGATGATGGGGAAGGGACGGGGGGCATGGGTGTGGGAGAGACCCGCAATGGAGTGGCAGCAGGGGCCAGGTGACTGACCACAGCCTGGGTGAGGGCGGCCCAGTTGGACGCCACCCAGTCCCATGCCTGCCGCTCCATGGAAAGCTGCTCCCGCATGACGCCCGTCAGCTCCCTGAGGGCAGCTGTGTGGGCCGTGTCCCCTGGTGGCACCCGCAGAGGCCCCGTGCTGGCCCTGTCAAAGGCCTGGGCCGCTCCCCCTCACCCATCAAGCTCCCCAGGCCCATCGCTGGGCTGGTCTAGCTGCTGGCTGCTGGAGCTGTGGAGGCAAAAAGGGGAGAGGAACAGGCCATTAGTCCTGGTGAGGTACCCCATGAACTCCAGTGTCCCCATCCCTCCCACCCCACCCCAGCGGTCCTGCAGGGATCGCATCCAGGGTTCCCCGTCTGGCTTGTGGGAGTGCTGGCTCTCCTCTGCCTTCCTTGGTCCCTCCATGGCCTGGTGGCCCGTGGCACTGTGTGCCACACGTCAGCCCTGTGAGGCCAGGGCAGTGGGGCCGTCTGGCCCACCCGTGTCCTGGGGCTGATGTCCTTGTGGGTGGGCTGTGGCCACCCCGGCGGGAATGCATGCCCCCTCCCCTGGCCCCGCAGCCATTGGCGTGCATAGTACATACCTGTGGGTCCCTCCAGGAACTCGGGTGAGGCGTGGTTGGAGGGGGCCAGGTTGAATGGACCTGAGGAGACATAGATGACAAAGGCCCCCTTGCTCGAGCCCTCGTCATCACTGGTGTCCTAGATTCGTTGGGGGCGCCTGTGGGTGGCCAGTGGTCTGGGCTGGTTCTCCCCATCCCTGTCTCCTCCAGCTCAGTTGGGAGGTTGGTGGTGTCCAGGTATATGGCCTGGGGTCCCGTCTGCTTGGGCCCAAGGAAGTGATCGAGTTCTTGAAAGTAGGGGCTCCTGGTGGGCGCTGCCCCTGACCGCCCGGTCGTGTCCCAAGCCCGGCAGTATGCCTGCCAGAGCTCCTTGACCTTGGACCTCACCTGGTCTGGGGTCTGGGTGGGGTGACCCCAGCTGGTAAGGCCCTTGGCCAGGCACTCAAACACCGCAGCATTCCAGATCCGGACCCCCATTTGCTGCAGGACCTCCTTGTCTTCCCACAGGGCGAGGAGGTCCTGCAGCTTGGCCTCTGTCCAGGAGAGGGGTACGACACTTGGGGGGCTGTTTCCCCTCCTGGGAGGACTCTCCCCGGTCCCTGGATGGCCCCTGGGGTGGACAGGAGTTCCGGCTGCTGGCCATGGTGCTGAAGGTGCTGCAGCTTCCCCCGGGTTGTCGCGGATGGGAGCAGTGCGTGAGGCAGCTTGGGCTCCCTGTTGCCTGCACGCTCTCAGCTTCCTGCCTGAGGGCTTCTGGGAGTCTGCATGCTGAAAGGCAGCTGGACACTGGAGCCATAGAGCTCCGCTTGTGCTGTGAGTGGCACTGCTGCCTGCCAGCTGATCGTGGGCATGGAGGACCTGCTCTTTCGAAAGAGTGAGCTGCAGAGCGTCTACACTTGCTCTCTTTCAAAATTACCTTTTGAAAAAGGGAGCTTTTCCATCCTGGAAACGGAGGACCAACTTCAAAAGAACGGGGGAGCTCTTTCAAAGTTTGAAAGAGCGCCGTGTCAGTGTAGACACTCCGTGGCTTCTTTTGAAAGAACTCGGGCCTCCAATCCTAATTTCAAATGTACTTGCTAGTGTAGACGCACCCTATATTTTGCTGTAATAGTCTTCCTACAGATAAATGAAATTAAAATCCCCCATAAATACTAGCTCACGTGTTAGCTAATCTTGTTACCGACTTGAAGAATGCCTCATCCACTTCTGAATTTGATGTTCTGTAAATCACCACTCTCTCCTGTGCCCCCCCCCCCGCCACACAACTTTTTAGTCTCATCCAAAGACTCTGGGTAGGTTTGCTGTTCACTCTCTCTTCAATTTGGGAGCAAGACGCATATACTCAACATACAGCAACAGTGCAATATCCCCTCCTTTCCCATACCTATCCTTCCAAAACAAGCTATATCCCTCATTGTTAGCACTCTAATTGAAGGAGTTGTCTCTCCACCTCCCTGTAATGCCAGTTAAGTCAAATTTCTTCATACACCATGATTTCTAGTTCATTCTGTTTGTTCCCCATATTTCTTGCAGTGGCATACAAGCATTGAAGATATTTTGAAGACCATCCTTGGGGTTTTCTTTCTGCCTCTGTAATGTAGTCATAGGTTCTATTCCCTTCTCCAGCATTTAGCTCCTTGTCATTGTCTTTATTACATGGGTCTCTATGCACATTAGGTGGATTTTTGTTACCATTCCCATAAGATCTAATTTCTAGTGCTTCCTATCAAGTTATCCAATGTCCAACGATTCTCTTCCTAATATTTGGCAGATGGAGCACACCACAGCATAGTAATCCTCTTTCCTGGAACATCAGTTCAGTGTCAAAAAAGCCAAAGGCCACACACTGAGACCACGAGCATAGCCAGGAATTTAATTTCATGATTTGATGGTCCCAGCCTGGGTCTTCTCCTTCAGCAGAGCGGATGGATGAGGACACCACTTGAGCCCTGAGCTCTTTCATTCTTCTTCACAGAGTCATACAGGCTCTAGTAATCTGCTTAAGATCATTCTTGGTACAGGCATTGACTGTCCAACATGCTTGGAGTTGCTTGAGACCCAGCTCTGCCCCAGACCCCACCCCGGGATACTGGCCTGGTTCTTATATGTGCAAAACCTCTGCACACAGACACTCAGGATCAGGATGCACTGTTCACACACCTGGGATCCCACACTCCATCTTGGGATAACTAGGGCACATTATAAATATGGTGAATCTTGAACAAAATCAAGATGCCATCCTATTACTGATTCAGTATACTTGGTGGTTCTGGATTGGAGCCGGTCAGGAAATTTTTGATTAAAAACTATTTTAATCAGAATATACCAATTTATTAAAACCAAAATGTATTTGTTGCTATGAAGCTTTTGTCACAAAGGTTTCTCAGGTCTAGGACAGAATTTCTGGTCAGAGAGAGAACCTCTTTCCCCAACCCAGATTAGTTTACAGCCTGGTAGTACACTAGTGTGAAACAGAGTAAATGGAGCAAAGGTCACCCACATTCCAAGTGAGGTTGCTAGGAGGCTGCCAGATGTTCAAATACTCTGGATAATAAAGAGGTACACCTAGAAATGCATAACACTAAAGAAAAACAAGATTAGATATTAAGAATCAAAATTGTATGCAGAGGACTTTATTTACCAACAACAGTAGTTGATGAGTTTGGTCCTGCTTAGAGCAAGGGGGCTGGACTCGATGGCTTTTTTAGGTCTCTTCCAGCTCTATTGTTCTATCATTCTGTGTAAACTTACACTGCATTTCCTGTATTTATTTCTATTTACTTTCACTGTACTGTACTTATGGAAAATGTAACAAAAATTTACTTGAACTTTAACTTAAGCAATACTGTATTTATTTTAACTTTCACCATACATGTACTGTTTATATAAAACTTAAGTAAAATTTACTTTATTTTTAACTTAAACTTAACTTTATTTCACCACTTAAACTTAAATGTCGGCTATTTAAGAATTCCAGATGATAAAATGCCAGTTAAAACAGAGTTTTTACTGTACATTCAAGTTGCAAACAATACATCAAGAATCCAAAAGGCACTAAAATAATAAGCTACAGAAAATGGTCACAAAAGGGAAACCTCAAGAGAAAGATCTAGAGAAGTTATATATTTGCAGCTTTAATCAAACAAATTTACTTAAATCAGTGCTAAAATTTGTGCACAAAGTGCTGGTTAGGGCTACTTAAATTTTATCTACATCTCTCCCCCCAGTGAAATCATTGTCATGCCCTTTGTAAATGAGATACTCCCTATGCCAGATGTACATACACTACCTCATTCTGATTCTGAAAAATAAAATCTCTAAGAGGAAAAAGGCAACACTGAACCAAATGCATTCAATTACTAAGATGCAGTTCCAGCACAATGCACTGATTATGCAGCCAACATACTGCAAATACACCAAAAACAATGAAAAAGTTCTAAGTTATTGTGATGTTACTGGATTTTTAAAGTAATTATGAAACCATTTCTGTGATCACTCTACTAGGTTTGCATCAAATATTGTGCCAGGTGGGCCAAGTAAGGTGTCTAATAAAAGTTGGTAATGCCCTGAATCTGTTTATGCTATTTGTATATCTGTGTCATGTTTGTTTGTGAAGTTATAGATATTGGCTCTATATCTGTATTAGAAATGTTTTAGAGCTAGATTCACAATGGGACCTGTGGTCTCCTCCCAGCCAGGATGATGGACTAAAACAAAAGACTCAGACATCAAATACACATCTCAGGAATTTGGAGTTTGTCATCTGGGATGCAGCCAATGGCAGAATGCTACAGTGGACCCTGATCAAGTGTTCCTCCATTGCCTATGTGAAAAAGAAAGGGTTCCCCAATCCCCTCCACGCAGGGAAGTCTATAAAGATGTCCCTGGCAGTGATCGGGGGGGGGGGGGGCAGGGGGAATACCATCCCCCAAGAGGAAGTATTTTCAGTGACCATTAAGAATAGCAGCATATACCATCGGCTATATTGCGCATCAATAGCTTTAATTGAGGTATGTAATATATCACTAACAATTTTTCTGTCACCCCAGTCTGTCTCTGTCTTTCTTTTTCTTTCTTAATAAACCTTTAGATTTTAGACTCTAAAGGAATGGCACAGTGCGCTATATTGGGGAAGGTGACCATATCTCCCTGTCCCAAATACAGGACAGGAAAATCTGGGGGGCAGGGGCAGCTCCTCCCAGCTCCACCAGACCCCAGGGAGCCAGGAAGAAGGCAGCAGCTGCCAGCCCTCCCTGAGCTCTGAAGAAGCAACAGGCCCCAGAACTCCCCTGGCGTCCCAGAAAAGTGGCAGCCACCAGCCTGCCCCAGGGAAGCAGCAGGGACGTGGCAGTGGCCCATGCTTCCTCGGCTTCCCTGAGGATTGGTGAAGTGACCTACATGTTCTCTGGCCAGCAGCTACTGGCAGAAAAGGTCAGTTGGGGGAGGGCCCAAAAACAGGACAATTAGTCCATTTTAAAAAATAAGAAGGGATGTCTTTTTGGTGTCCCAAATATGGAACGGACGGTCACCCTGATTTTGGGTAAGATGTAAGTATATAGTGACCTGGGAATGTGGCTAGACCCTTCGGGGCTTCGAAGAATCTGTGTGGATTCGGTGAAATAGGTTTTCATAACCCCTTACCTGAGTAGGAGGGTTGCTGGTTTGGGCAGTAGGACCAGCTAGAGAATCTGTGGGTTTGCTTGTATAGCTTCTCTCTAGCTAGCAGGGCTGGCAGGGGTATTTTTGTGGCTGGCTTGGTTTGCCTTATTGAGAAGAAAATCCGAGCCTAGGCTGTAAGTGGCCCAGTTTTAAGCAATTTACCCAGGATTGGTTCTCTCAGCTTGACCTAGAACCCCTTGTAATATTACAGCTATAGGCCAGATTCATTCTGTATCTATTTCATGTAACCCCCAGCACCATTCCCCACCCTACATTTTAAGGGTATGTCCTTGATTTTCCTCCTCCTCAAGAAATGCTTTATTGTGTTAACAATAAGCAGTCCTGTGGCACCTTAGAGACTAACAAATGTATTAGGTCATTAGTTTTTGTGGATAAAACCCACTTCCTCAAACATACAGGGTAGAAAGTGGGTTTTACCCATGAAAGCTCATGACTTAATAAATTTTCCAGTCTCTAAGGTGCTATAGGACTGCTTGTTATTTGTGAAGCTATAGACTAACATGGATAACCCTCTGAGGCTACCTCTATAGCACCAGATAAAATCAAATTTAATAAAATTAAATTTATAACTGTGTTTTATAAATTAAATTTTTAGTATCCTCATTTCCCACAAAGTCTAGTTAGAGCAGCCACACATCAACTGTTGCAGCAGTGCATTGTGGGAACCTATTCCACAGTTCCCTCAGCCCCACATTCTGTGCCCTGCACCTGGGCACTGCTGGCAGCACTCATCCTGCTGCCTGGTTCACAGGCCCCCACAGCTTTGGGGGGCAGCCAGGAAATTGAACAGTGCTGCTGTGCCTGGCTTAATGGAGCTAGGAGACAGGTGCATCAGGAAGCCAGGCGCTGTGCTGGTCAGTTTCCTGGCTCCCAAGAGTGTCAGGGAGCCGGGAGCCAGGGTCAGCAGTGCCATAAGTCTCCCAGCTCCCCACCACTTGCAGGAGCAGGGAAATGTACCAGGGCTGTTGTGCTGGTCAGTTTCCCAGCTCCTGTGAGTGACTGGGAGCCAGGTGCAACAGCACCAGTCAGCCTCTTGGAGGCTAATGAATTCGATTCAAAGACATGACACTTCCACGCTAACCATTCAAACTGTTAAATTTGAACGTGAAGCTACACCCACCCAGTTCCAATGATACTATGTCGATATTAATGCTCCCTAAACTGAGCGAATGGTAATTACAGTGAAGAGTCACTTGGCACAATCAGGCTGACTGACTTAAATTTGAATGTCTTTCATGGTGTAAATGTAGCCTGAGACTCATTACAGTACGAAGTTTCAAACCAGTTGTACGACAGCACCCTCTTGTGTAATGATGCATTCAGTTTGCAAATGAACAATTGAGAGGCTGTACTTGGATGTTTGGTCACACATCCACACTTATCCTTACCTTTCTCTATATATCTCTGTAGCAAAACAAGATCATCATCTCCCATTAGATATTGTTTCAGAAATATGCCACTGGCGTATGGCTTTTCCATATTCTGAGTTTCACAAGCCAAGAGTGTGTGTTATATAGAGTACCCTGTTCCACTAGAACAAAATGCTCCATTATTGGAGTTTTAACCAATGGTAAGATGATGATGTTTCAATCCCTGCTTTGTTAAATTTTATTTCAGTTTACTAAGTGGGATATTGGGTGACTGGACCATAAAGCGGTCTTCTTGATGTAGTAATTTCTCTGTTAACAAGCAACAAATGCTTTTGTAGGACACAGCTAACAGACTGGGAAACTATGACAAAGCACATCTTATATAATATTTCCATTCCTATTACTCAGATTCCCCTAGTCTGTTACAGCCTTTTCAACAGTTTTGAATCTGGTTTATAGAATCTTTGCTGGTTACATGTTGCTGGCTCTTCTCGTTTCCAGGATCTAACTCACAACTAATGCAAAGCAGAATACATTTTCCTGCTATTCCTTCTCCATATAGTTGTCACATGGATTGTATTTGATCAGCAGTCACAGAGGAGGCAATCTACATAATCATGAGTGTGAAGAAAGGTGGTCTAGAAGAGTTCGCTCTTGAGATGTAGGCCCATACCCAGGAATTTCTCTGTGCGCGTGCACTTTTTTGTGTAACTGTGGGCTTCAATTTTTTGAAACATAAAGTCATTCAAAAATAGTCATGCAATGAGTGTGCATAAGATAATAAAAAATTTGAGTGGAAAGAGTTTTCATAAATGATTGTTATAACATATAAAAATTTATACAGTAACAAAGGTTTAATAGACATTACCTTCTGGGATCTTGCTGTAATATCATAAGTGAAAAACAATATTCCAAAATATTCCAGTCTTCTGAGGATGAGATCTGGGCCAAAGTCACCTACACCCTGTGCACTCACGGTCTTCACTCACAGCGCCACACCTGTGCAGCAGCCCTCTCCGTGCACAGCAAATGCTGTTTGCTGCGGGTGGCGGGGCGGAAATGTATCTTCCTCCTTGTCCCCCTGCCTTTACTGTTGCTAGCAGCCAAGGGCATGCTGATAGTTTGTTCCCTCCTTCAGGGCCAGCTTGCTAGGCAGGGAGCTGGCTAAGGAACTACAGCTCCCAGGGTGCCCTGGGTTCCCCAGTCATGCCCTGAAGGTTCCCCCTGAGCAGCCCAGCAGGGACAAAGGTGGAGAAACTGGATCGGGGTGGGGGTGGGAAGTGTTGTGTTGATACCATTTGCTGCCCCCTGGGTGTGGGCCTGAGATGTAATCCATCTTGTGCAGAGGTGGAGAACCTAGCTTTAGCCAAATCTCTATGACTGTAGTCTCAGACCCATGAAACAGAAATTACACCGTCATATTCAGAATGGATCAAACCAGAATATCTGCAAGAAATCAGTACCTCTTTTTTGGGTGTATATAAAGCTATACTAGAAAGACACATCATGGACCAAACATGGCCTATACACTAGTTTGTATTAAAAAAAACACTCATAACAAACCATAAGGGGTTCTAGTGTATGGAGGTGGAACATATATCAATTCACATCTGTTCAATATCCAGGCAGCTCAGAGAGCTATGAGCATCTCCACATTAAGACTCAGATTCCAATTCTATCACTAACTACTACCTCCAAATTAATCAAGTTCATACCAAGAGATCTGTTAGACCAGAAAAAAACTACACTATGGAACGAAGAGTTTACTCAAGAATACTACTCCTATGTACACAGTCTATTGGCAGTGAGTTTTTAAAAGTCAAAGTTTGGTGCCATTGTCAGTTTCATGTTTTATTTCCTTTTTGAGAATAATGAAAGGTGTGATATTTGCAAGAAAGGGAAAAATCTTAAAGGCACACCAACTTGTGCTGAACATTTATTGTCATGCTCTTACACAAATTGTATTTCACTGGAGGTTAAATCCTTGTGGCACATTAGCAAATGCCTCTGGGGAGTTCTACACAGATAAAAATCTTCCACCAAACTGTTCTGTTGCTGTTTGTGTAACTTCACAATTACAGCTTGCACCCAAAACAAGCTTTAGAATAACAGACTCAAAAAATTCCAGGACTAGAAAGGACCTCAGGAGGTCAAAGAGTCCAGACCCTGGCCTAAAAGCAGGGTCAACCCTAACTAGATCACCAGAGCCAGGACTTTATCAAGCTGGAACTTAAAAACCTCTAGCGATGGAGATTCCATCACCTCTCTAGCTAACGCATTCCACTCTCCTGGTGAAATAGTTTTTTCCTAATATCCAGCCTACGCCTCCCCCTCTGTAACTTGAGACCATTGCTCCTTGTTCTGCCATCCATCACTACTGAGAACAGCCTCTCTCCAACCTCTATCCAGCCCCCGTCCCCCTTCAGGAAGTTGTAGCTTTGCACAATAAGGTTCTGGTAAATGCAGTTCAGGAGGCCCTAGATGTTTGGGCCTGCAGAACACACAGGGTATAGTCTCCTTTAAGCATGCTCTACTGATCCTATTCCCATTCACGAGAGCTGAACATGCTCAACTGGATTCCAGGCTTTTCTGTGCTCACGATGTGACTGTAAATGCTTTTTGATAATTAAATCTGCTGCCCCGAAACTGTTGTTTTCATTAACAACAATGAACTCCCCCAAACTGACGGCAATTAGAAGGAATATTTTTCTGAATATGCACGATACATGACCATGGCTCATATTACAATCCATTACCATCAGTATAAATGCAGAGTCACTCCACTCCACTCAGTGAAGTTACTGTGGATTTTGACTGGCATCACCTGCACGAGATTTTCAGCTTCCATTCGAAAGAGTTTATTACAACATCAGAAATTCTAAACAAAGCATACTAAGTTAAAGCAACAGATATGGCAAAGTGACAACTGACATATTTAAGACAAATGGCAACATGGACCTACCTCAAAAGAAAGGGTGGAGGGACCTAGAGAAACATTTGGAGGAATAAAGAAGTTAAGTCCATCAACCTGTCCTTATGAAACCTCAACAGACAGCGCAAGACCAAAATAAGGAGCAGGTAGTCACCCTATACACCTGAAAGTGCAGGAGCATAAAGAACACAGTTCACAGTAAACCTATTATTAGGGCCGGACTGATACATAGGCACATGCCTACCACTCCATCTTCTGTGGTCATGTGAGAACACAGGAATGCAAGTTTTGTTTAAAAGCAAAATGATGTTTTTAGTCCTCCCAACTTGTTTAAAGGCAGCACAAAAACTTGACAAGTGTAATCAATGCATCTTGCAAATGATCTAAAACAAACAACTGAGAGATGCAAGCTGTTCCAATCATCTTACTGGGTGGCTGACTCTGAAGCTCAGCAGAGCAGGAGGTCTCTTCTATTCCAGCAGAAGAACCACAATGCGGGGGTGGGGGAGGGGAGGTTGGAAGGGATTCTCACAGCTATCAGATCCCATGCAGAGTCTCCTTGGATGTGTGGGAGCTGAACATAGAAAGGAAATGTGGGAAGGAGGGAGACCCCAGTTTTCTCAAAAATGAGTGGTAGACTCCCTACTCACTCAGCAGACTGCTCATATGACTGGCCTATACTGCTACTGTCCAAGCAGGGGAACAGCTATGGGGGTGGGGGGGGTGTACTTAAGAATCTTAAATTAGTTTAACTAGAGCTCTTTCATCTATATATTGTATGCAAACACTAGCACAAGAATATGCTTATATGACCAGTTAGATTCCCACATCAAGTTCTTTCATAATTCATGTACCCAACACAGTGCAATTTGTTCTTCAACTCAATATCGCAGACAATCTGAATGCATCCTGCTGCTCTTATGAAAGTGGGTATGTGCATGCCATTGTTAAACCACTGCTTACATTTGTACAGCTTAGTGCTAACATACCACTGTCTTTTTTAGGTATTCTAAAGTGATCAAAATCTGCCATTAAAAACAGACTAATACCGGATAAAAATGAAATACCAAGATTTTTGTGATGATTCCCATTTTCTCTCAAACAGGAACAACTTAAAGAATGTGATTTGGTTTAAATTTCACCCACTGCTGGCGAGAGCTGGGATTTGACAACAGCAATTGCTAGTGAAATCCATATCAGCTTTTAACATGAAACTTCTGCCAGTGCCAAGGGATTAAATTACCAAAACCAACTACAGAAAAGATAGCCTTTGATTTAACTTTGAAGATGAAATTCCTCTGTGCATACCACAGTATTAGTTTAAGAGTCACATAGCTGCATATTTACATGCTTCTGGGCTATTCATTTACAATCAACATTGCTAGCAATATACTTTTACTTTCCAGAAATACTAAAGTAGTAATCAAATAAAACTGAGTTTACTTATAAATCAGGACAAAACCACAGGCTTAGATTTGTTTATTGTATTATGATATAGTCAGTATATATTAGAGACAAAGTATACATGACTAAGGAAAAAGAGCAAAAAATAAATTGAGGTTTTAAAGTTTTACTCAGTATTGATGAGAAGAATCTATAAATTATCTGCTGGAAGGCATTCAGCACAAAAGCTCTGCTTCTACAATTACAGAACATGAAAGAATATAAGATATTCTGAATTCAAAGAGCCACATACTTAAAACGTAATTGTTAAAGCTCTGAAAAGACTATCTGGAAGTTTATAAAATTGTTTTCTTCTGAGACAGATTGATTTTATCGCCAAGACTCAAGGCCATTCCCTGTAAGGAAATAAAAAAGGAAAGATGTCTACAGTAATTTTATGGAATGCCAAGATGTGATCTGAACACCCCTTCACCCTCACAAATAAACCCCAACACCTCTGTACCAATACTAAATGGACAGTTCAGTATACAAAAAATCATGAAATTGATTTTAATAATACTTTTAATTAAATAATAAAATTTCATTTTCATAGGTATAGTTCATAGTGTCAAAAAATTAGATAGATTTGTGTATAATATCTTGCTGAAATAAAGATCTGTAAATCAACTCTCTTTTGCAAATAGAAATTTCAACCACCACCCAAAAGATGAAGACTCAAGAATTTTAATCCCTTGATACTGCACCATTTTAAAATGTGCTATCAGTCCAGCAGTTACAAAGGTCAGTCCAAATGGCAGTATTTGAAATTCGAGTGTGGGAAAAGCTGAACATTATGGTAACACAAATACAATATTATTGTATTCATGCTGAAACCCCTCCCCCCGTCCCCCAAAAAACCAAATTGTTCAATCACCATAAAACTGATATTAGCCCACAAATAAAGTAAATATGTGCATGTTTAAAGGAGCTCAGTAACACTCATAAAAGTAAGTAAATTCACAGTTCCTGCTGCTACTCAGTCAATAATGAATTACCCACTGGGGGTGCATCTAAACTAGGTAGTAACTTCAAAATTTGGCACTACTGAAGTTAGGCACTATTTCGAAGCAGCCAGCAGAAATTCTACGCACATTTTTCCCTTACTTTGAAGTTAATTTTGAGCCTAACTTCGAAAGTCCTTACTCTATTCTCGGGAATGGAGTACTGTCCTACTTCAAAGTTTAACTTTGAAATAGGGAGTGTGTAGGCACTTAATTTCGAAGTTGTACTTTGGAGTAAGCAATTTCAAAGTTGTTTTTCTAGTGTAGGCACAGCCAGGTTAGGCCAAATGGCAGAATGTAGTGTCTTGTGAAAGAAATCTATTGACATTAACGGTTCCACTATAAACCTACAGCCAACTTCTAAAAAAAACACTTCAAAATTTTTCTAGTAGCATCATGCAAAGTAAATGGTTCTTTTGAACCCTTATGCTAACCTGTGTAACATATTTGTATTTATACATTAGTTTCTTCTTTACTCAAGGTTAAGTTTTCTAAGGGCCAAAACACTGCCACAATTTTTCTGGAAGTGAGAATGTTTTATAGTACACCACATACATACAAAAGTCCATAAAAATGGCCATACTGGGTCACATCAAAAGTCCATCTAGCCCAGTATCTTCACTTCAGACAGCAGCCAGCACCAGATTCTTCCAATGGAATTAATAAACAAAGGCAATAATTGAGTGACTCATCTGCTCATGCAGTCCCAACTGCTGGTAATCAAAATTTAGGGACACGCAGAACATGCAGTTGCATTCTTGACCATTTTGGATAAAAACCACTGATAGACCTGGCCTTCAGGAAATGATTTAATTCATTTTTAACCTATTTATATTTTTGACCTTCACATCCACCCTGGCATCTGGTTCCACAGTTTGACAGGAAAACGTGTGGAAAAAAAATACTTCCTTATATTAGTTTTAGAACTGCTGCCTATTGATTTCACTGGGTTCCCCTTAAGGTGCGTGTTACGTGAAGGGCTGAATAAGCCTTTCTACTCACTTTCTCCCCACCATTCATGATTTTATAGGCTTCTGTGAGGGCCTTAGTCATTCCTTTTCTAAATTTAACAATCCCATACATCTTAATCTCTCCAGATTCACATTTTGTTGCCCTTCTTTGTATCTTTTTTGAGATGCGGTAGCCAGAACTGCATGCTGTGACAGAACATGAATTTATATAGTAGCATTGTGTTGTGTTTTTTTTTTAAATCTATCCCTTTCTGACTGGTTCCTAATATCGTTAGCTTTTTTTCCTTCTTTAACTAGAATCCTTTACTTCTAGATAAGATGAAAATTAAAATGACTGTTTTAATACTTTCAGAAATGGCATAAGGGTCATATGGATATTACGCTATGTTTTTTAATAACAAAAGAACATAGTATTGCAAATGGGACATGTAAAAACAGCAAAATCATGAACTATTACAGTGCTCTGTTGTATAAGGCTCATTAACTTGGTGTGTGATACTCTATGTGATCTAACTGCTGACCTGCCTTCCATTCCAAATAAAAAAAAGTCAACAATCACACTCCATAAGGGGAATGAAGATGGAAGCTTTTAATTCAGAAAACCTAGTTTTAAAATTGACACAGGGATTTCCTTCTTCATCTTCCTGAAAGTTGTCAATTTAATTAACAGTACTAAAAATTAATCCTGAACTACAACGTAAGCTCTCCAAAAGTTTATTGGACTCAAATTAGAGAGATGACACTTTAAAAAGAAACCATTGTTACCTGACTCTTTGCACGAATTCTTATGTGGCCAGTGACAGGAGCATCTGGTCCAAGATGAATTGGCTTTTCAATGCTGACGTTTGCAAGTGCATCTTCTCCAAATATGGAACGCGCATACAGATTGGCAGCCATAAAGCCACAATAACCAGAAAGTGCCTAGAGAAAGAACACTTGAATTTAACTCTCTACAACGGACTATTTGTCCTTTAACAGACATAGTTTGATCCACATTTAGCATAATTCAGCAGGTTTTTATGTTTAAAACCTAGCCATCAAAATACAGCATTTTGTAAGATATTTGAACTCTGGTTCTGAAGGAAACATTAATAGACCTTTCTAAAATGAAAGCTGACAGAGATTTAATCAAGTCATTTAAACAAGGCATTTTCAGGCTCTGAGGTAATGCATAGCAAAAAGGGCCTAAGAAAGATTAATTCCTACTAAAAGGGAGGGAGTCACGACCTTTTGAAAAAAATGTGCTGATCTCTTAGAAGAAGATATGTTAGTTGACTTTTTATTAATTGCTTCTCGCTTAGCTAGAACAAGAAACTGGTTGAAAATAATTCAGTTAACATGAACTGCTTTTTAGCCTTCTTAAAGCACATATTTCTAAATTATATTTAATACTAAACTCTTCCGGACTAAACAAAGATCTATACAATTGGTGGAAGGTGATACATTCAGAAACTAGAGCAGGTAAATAATCTAATGAACACAGACTTCAAAGCACAGCAGAAAAATACTATTCTCTGTAGGTTCTAATACTACATTGATCAACGTCAGTATCTAGTGCCTTCCAGTAGTGAACTAAACAACTGGACAACACGTCCATAGTGTATTTTTTATTTTCTCATCCTCTCCCTAAGGGGGAAAAAAAAGTTTGTGCAGGAGCATTTGTTAGGTGATTTTTTTAAATATATATTTTGGGAGATCTCAGAAACTTATCTTATGCAACATGTGGCTTGTAAAGTTAGAATAACTATTATTTAAAGAGTACAGTCAATGCTCAAGAAGAATTCAAGATAGGGGGAAACATGCTATATTTTGGCATTCAAATCTATTCACACTTGCACAGTAATTTTACTCCAGGTTTAAAAAGTGCTTGATTTCCAGCTAATATCTTACCTTTTCTGGGGTTAGGCATTTCATGTTGGTTGATTTTAGTATGTGTTGCAAATATTCATTTAGGTCAATGATGTTTGTATTAACTGTAACCTGAAAGAACGAATGAACAAGATGTGACCATATTCATCAACTATGCTAACATGTTTAAAATCAGCTTTGATCTAGGACTTGTTAATGGCTCTAAGGTCTTTTACATTGGAGTATCTTACGCAAGGATTTCATCTTCCACCGTTCAGTGGTTAAACAGGGATGGCTGCTTACTCTCAATCATACATTTAAAAATTAGTCAGAATCACTGCATGTCATATTCTGCTAAATATTCAGAGTCTTTACCATGAACAGTTGCTTCAAATCTAATTACAGTCTAAATGAGTACACATTTGAATTACTACACCAGGACAAGTCAAAGATACATCTAATCCAGTAGCTCTCCTCTGACTGATCAATACTATCAAAACAAAAAAGCAGTCATGTAGCACTTTAAAGACTAGCAAAATAATTTCTTAGGTGATAAGCTTTCGTGGGACAGACCCACTTCTTACTGATCAATACTAGACGTTACTTCACCTTTCACCAAAATTCAGCCACCTTTTGGAAAAAAACAGCTGTTCAATAGCATAATATGATATTGTTCAACACTGTATAAGGATAATTGGACTGTTTAGGTTAGAAAGTAAAGAAGAGTATTATATCGAGTCGAAACTTCAACAGAAGTTTAGTTACAATGATTGCAAGTAGAGAAAAAAATTTAAAAGACACACAAATTTACAATCTAAAGTGCCACTGGAAGTTTAATGACTACAGGTGGCCAGAACCTATGTTTTAGATGCCTGAGACATCAGGGAGGCTTTTGGTGGTTACCTGAAATTCCTTGGGAAAAAAGGAGTTTGCTATGCTGATTGGCCAACAAAAGCCCTGGTTCAGGTGGAACCAGGAAGAGATCAGGGTACTACTGCAAGAGAGTGCAGAAATGTAAATAAGTGTGCACAAGCATTTTCCTGTTTCTCACTGCTAAAACTTTTGCATATCAGAATCTCTGAAGAGAGAACTTCCTTTGCTAAATCTCGTATGTTGAAGATCCAGGATTACTCAAAGCTCAGGGCCAGGGAAGTGACCCTCAGACAAACTGGACAATGAAGTTAAGTGGTGTGAAAAAAGACATGGGTAGGGGTCTCTATTGCCTCAATATTCCAAGAAGTGCACCACACAGCCTCATCTCAAAGATTTTTTTGTATGGGGTGCCCAACTACATCAAAGTTCATAAAAAACAGGACTTTGCATCAAAGCTTGCTAACAAATCCAGGAATCTGCTTAAAAGCAGTGCCCAAGGAAAAGGGTGAACTTGGCACAACAGCCAACCATAGGAACCAGTCCCTTTGAATCACAGAATCAAAGGGTTGGAAGAGACCTGAGTAGGCCAGCAACTACAACACCCCTGCTGAAAGCAAGACCAATGAGAAAGAGGGAGCTGGGAAAAGAGAAAATAAAGTCTGCCTGAGCAGTATAAATTAGCATTCATTTTAGCTGGGTACAACTGTATTTTGCTGTATTACAGATTGGAATTGTACACACTTTATTTAATAACCCAGAGCCATCCTTAGGACGCAGCAAATTGGGGTTACCAACTCAGGCCACACACTCTGGGGCTGGAGCAGCCAATGGCAGACCCCCTACCAGAACTTCTCTCTTCCTCTCCCACCAGCACCCTCCTGCCTGCCAGAAAGCTCTGTGGGTCAACACCTTCCCCTCCTTCCCAGCACCCTCCACCTGAAGCAGATCAGCTGTTCAAGTGTCAGGAGGTGCTGGGCGAGAGGGAAGAGAAGTGAGGGTGTGGCATGTTTTGGGGAGGACATGGAACTGGATGAGGAAGAGGCAGGGCCAGGCAAAGGCACAGCAAGGTCTTGAGTGAAGGGGCAGAGTGGGGCATGGGCAGGGCCAGGGGAAGTAACCCCCTGCAGAAGAGACTCGGCACCTATGTTCTAGGCCATGCTTCTCCCGCAGGCTTGCCTAACTAGATGTGCATAGCACATGCAAATTATCATGGCTTCCACTCTTTAACATGGCTACTTGCCTGCTGGATAGTAACAATATATGTTTTCATTTAATCCAGCCTTTTGATATGGTTCCATGATTGTCTCCCTAGCAAACTATGGAAATGCATTCTAGAGTAAATTACTATAAAGTGTTTGGCATACGATACTCAAGAAGTAGTTAGGTATCTAGGCAGTCCTGCAGGGGCCAATCCTAGGTTTGGTACTTTTCAATATTTTCATTAATAACTCTGATAATGACAAATATACATTAAAATATTCAGGGAGAGGTTTCAAGCACTTTGTAGGGCAACAATATAATTCAAAACTGCTTCAAGAAAGGGGAAAATTGGCCTGAAACCAACAAGATGAAATTAAGTAAAGATAAATACAAAGTTCTCCTGTGGTCTCTTGCAATCCTAAGATTCTATTTCACTTAAGAAAGAAAAATCAAATGCACAGCTACAAAATGGACAATAACTGAGCAGGCAATAATACTGTGGAAAAGGATATGAGTGAATGCAATACAAAACAAACACAAGTCAACAGTGTAACGCTCCCACAAGAAAGGCTAATATGCTGGGGCACATTAAGAGGGGTCTCATAGGCAAGACACAGGAGATAACGGTCTCGCTAAGCTCAGCATTGCTCAGGTCTTACTGAGAGTACTGCCCCCAATTCTGGATGCCAGACATTGGGAAAGATGCGATCAAACTGGAGATCATCCAGAGGAGAGCAACAAAAATAAGAAAAGGTTTAGAAAGCCTGACTTTAAAGGAAAGGTTAAAAAAATTGGGCATGTTTAAATTTGAGAAGGGATGATAATTAAGAGACTGGATAGTCTTCAAATATATTAAGGGACTCCATTAAAGAGGATTGTAATCTACTGTTCTCCATCTTCATGTCCTACCTTCTGTGAAGTCATGAGGTTTATCTACATCAAGGAGATTTAAAGTTACATATTAAGAAAACTTACTTTCCATAATTGTAGTTAAACTCTGAAACCAGGTTCCAGATGAGGCTGTGGCAACCAAGTAACGAAGTTTTTAAGAACTGGTCAGAAAAACACCTGGCATGGATGGTCTAGATTTCCTTGTTCTTGCCCCAGTGCAGGTGGCCTGAACTTGATGAGTTCATGAGGTCCCTTCCATCCCTGTTTTGACAATCCTCTTACAAACTTGACAATGCTGAACATTATCAAGTTTTCTGCAATAGCCACAAAAATAAGTGATGAACTTCACACACTGTATTGCACCACCTTTGCTCCAACTTGTGCAGCTACAACTGAGCCTCGTTTGGGTTGGAGGTACAGCACTACACACTCTTCAGATAGAAACGCCACAGGAAACTCAGTAAACAGATGAGAGGAAATGAACAGAAGAATGAGACCTTCAAAACCAATGTTCTACATATTTTGCAGCTTGAAGATTTCCTTTCATAACCTGGAATAACTTTTCAAATGAGGAAGTCAGGAGATCACTTTCACTGCTAAGGTTTGACAGAAAACAATGGCACGCTAACTTTTATAAGGCGAACGATCTACAAAATGGAATTGGCTGCAACCTTCTAGCTGTAAAATGAAAGCTTGGGTTATGTAAAAATAACCATCTGTTACAGTAACCAAAATCATCTTTCAGTAATGGTCTTAGCTGAAAAACTGCTGGGATAAGATACTAGTCTAAAGACAGGAAACAAGAGCAAACAAATTACCACCAAAGAACTAACTTTGTTTTCCCATTCAAATTCTGCCCACATCTGGCGGAACTCTGCATCGGTACAAGAAGCAGGCTGGATGTAATCCATGATGTCAATGTGAATATCACTGAGAACAACGCAGTTTCTGTCACTGGCTGCTCCAGATATATCATACACTGCAAACAAGAAACACAAATCATAGGATTACAAATTACAGAAATCAATACAAAACAGGTATCCCATTATAGTGTACCAGCATAACCAACACATGCACAGTTTTGGTCTCTCTCCTCTTGTTAATGGTTAAATCTCAGAGGTTTAAAAGTCTCCTATAGTCTTTGAGTTGACAGACATACATCTTGAAGCTTAGGAAGTAGAGGCTCATGCTTTTGAGATCTAAAGAATCTTACGTTCAATCCTCACTGTTGACCATCCATAGGCATTAAAATACACTTTTTTTTTAAATAAATGTATACATTTATTATGTTCTCAATCAAATACTTTAAAATCACAACAGGGCTGGGAGAGAAAGGCTGGGGAGTTGCATGTGGCAGTCAGGAAGTGGCTGGCAGCTGGGAGGGGAGCCTGGGAGCGGGACCGGAGGCCAGCAGGGGATCACTGACCTCCCCTGGTCTGGCAAAATCCCTGGTATGTGACTGCTCAGGTTACAGGGGTGCCAGCCCAGGGAGGTGCAACCTGTACTTCTCTACAGAAAGTTCAGTATTCTAATTTTTTATAAAAGACTGCACACAGAATTGTTTACTTACCAATATTACCAAAAATTATTCCATTTTCTGTTGAAGCTACTTTGACATTAGCCTTAATATTTGCAAAATCATGAGGGGCAAGTGTCAAAGGAGATGGTTTTTCCACTAATTTCAAGTCACCTGTTTAAAAAAACAAAAATTGAAAAGTTTACAGATGGACATGGAATAATGGCCAATTAAAATAGTTTCAGGACACAGAAGATTACCATTTCTCATTTGAATTCTGAAATCTTAATCAAAATGGTCGAAAAGCCAACATGTTGTGAGCTTACTGAACCAAAAAATTTGATAGTTGAACAACAAATGAAATAAAAAAGCAGTCCAGTAGCACTTTAAAGACTAATGAAATAATTTATTAGGTGATGAGCTTTCGTGGGACAGACCCACTTCTTCAGATCATAGCCATACAAATGAAATGTACATGTTAAAAAACTAAGGCATGTTTGACTTTTACCTGGGGGAGGGGACAAGGCCAGTCTTGCACAGTGAGGCCTGAAGAGGGAGCAACCCCACCTCGCCTCAGCAGGCCACACAGCCTGTCTAGGTGGGTGGGGACATAAACAAAAATTAAAATTCAAGGGGGAGGGGCAGCAACTCAAAAAAAAAAAAATCAGAAAAAAAATCACTCAGGACATGGACAGGGGATAACTAGGGACTGTGTACAAGCAGGGTTGTAGCTCTGTGTCCAGGAAGAGGAACAGCTAGGGATTGTATGATGGGAGGGCCTCACCCCTCTACCTGCTGCTCCGTGTCTGCTCTGCCAGTCACAGAGCTGGGTCACCACCCCAGGTAGCTCTCACTGGCTGTGTGAGCACTCAAAGAGAGCAGGGAGCTGAGGAGCAGCTGCAGCCCTAGGCACCAGCAGGAAATGGGGGAGTACCATGGCTGCTTGCTCAATGACTCAAGGCAGAGCAGCAGTCCTCCTGCACTGCCTGGCTCCAGCTTCTTGCTTCTGACCTGGCCAGATGACAGGAAAGCAGAAGGAAGTGAGGAGGTATGGAGCTGCCCCTGGGACTGCCTGGCTCTAGTACTGCAATCTGAGGGGACAAAGACCCCCACTGCATCCCTCCAACTCTGCCCCTCTGGGTAGTATTGGGCCTTGTTAATATCGTATCCAGGGCTTTTATGCCAATATATTCAATTATATAAAACTGATGCAAAGCAAATAAAGACAAAAAAAAAGTCTGACCAATACACATTTAAAATTCAAGCAAACTGCATATTCTGATTTTTTTTAAAGCTTTAATCTGAATCTAGTCTTAACAAAAAGCATTGGAAATGCCTAGGTCCCTTATTCACCCACACAGCAGACAAAACATGTCCAAGTTTCCCCACACTGCCTCACCAACCCTGACTGCAAAGCAAGAACAGAAAGAAGGCTGCACAAAAGCTGCTTATCTCACTCCAATTTTATGCCCCAATCCTGGCCCAGCAGCAAGGTAAAGCAGCCCCAGGAGCTGCTCTATCATGCATCTGTGGTCAACATTCCTTAAGGCTGTGGTGTCCAATATGTTCACCAGACCAAAGGAACTGCCAACATTTCTGGCAGGGAAGACAACCTAATAGAAAATTAAGCTATTTTTTTTAACTGAAGTGTGACAAAACCAAGTGTAAAACAAGATTAAGAAATATTTTACATAAAAGCACATGATCAGTACCAGCCAGTAGAAAAAATGTGTTCCATAAAAAAATCAAACACTTGAAAAGGCATTTTAAAATATTTTCTAAGATGATTAGTCAGTTTTATTAAACTATTTTTATGCATTTATAATATGAAATATACTTTCTTGAACCTCAATAATGTCTGCCTCTTAATTTCAGATATGCCTCTTCAAATATTCTTGTTGCACAAGATTATTTCTTACCTAGTGTGGCTAGTTCTAATGTGCAGTTCTGCAAAGTATCACTGGTCTGGTTTACTACGAGCACATCCAATACAATATCATACTGGTTGACATGGACATAGGCTTCTGCATAGACAGGATCCGAGAAACCAGTCAACTGAGTAACCTGTCGAGGAAAGAAGATTAACACAAATTGTTGAAGTATCTTTCCCCATTGTCAGTTTAAAATGGGGAACGCAGTCAAGTGCATAGATGGAAAAGAAACAAGAGAAAAATATTTGCTAAGACTGATGAGATGGGGAGTCTTCCAGACAAAATTTCAAAATGAACAAGAGATCAGTACAAAGAAGAGCTTTAGTTTTGGACTATTAGATTACTGGATTTGAAACAAAGGTTTTTTTTGTATTTAAATCCCTGCCCATCTTTGAAAAAACTGACTCTTCACCCCATTAACAGAAACTTGGTCAAAAAACTGATTAATAATTTTAAAAGGTAATTAACTTAAAAACAATTACAAGTTAATAATTTTCATTATTTAGAGTGGGTCTTCAGGTATGAAAAGATTGAATAAGAAATAGTCCATGCTATATACATACACATGGTTGTGTTAAATAGGAATTACAATTCAGCATATATATTAGACCTTACAGATTAAAAAAAACGCTATAAACCACAGAATACCAGCCCTTCCCCAACTTACCATAAAGTAAGTTATTTTTAACAATGTAAACATCAGAAACCTAGAAAATGCTGTTTTAAGATTAAGCTAAACAAAAACCAAACACTGAAAAGTCTTCTTGTCTGGAAAGTTTCATGTTTGTTTTTGATTTTTTAAAATATGTATGCTTTCTGGTCCCCAGAATGGGTAGCTAAGCAGTGGTTCTTTCCCTGGGCCTCTTCTGAGTGGCTTCTGGGAAATAAAAGCCTGGAAACTGGAGCAAAGAAACACTGTATGGGGCCACAAAAGCCTCAGGATCCTGGGAGGAAGGAATAGGTTCTTCACTCCATGGAGCTCCCCTTTCTCCTTCCGCTACCCCAATAAACTGTACTTGGCTCTTGAGCCATCCAACAAACTTATATTCCCCTCTCCACATTTTACCAACTTACCACTTCCTGGCTTCCTTTTTGCAGGTTCCATCTTCACCACCCCATAAGCATGGGGCTAGAGGAACATCATGAAGCACAGGGACCAAAAGGATTCATTGCTTCCTAGGACTCCCTGTCTTCCTCTCCAACAAGGAAACCTACCTGAACTTTTCAAATGCCTGATGAGCTTAGATTCCTTAGTCCCCTCACAAAACCACTCTTCAAGATATGACCCTAGGTGTGAACAATACACTTACAGAAATAAGGTAGTGATGTCTACATTACCTTATTGAGTTTGGATGCCAAAGGATCAGCAGCTTCTTTTCTTTGTGTATTTCCCATTGCTGCCAAAAGGCTCAGCTGAAACTGGTCTTCCTTTGAGCTCATTTCATTTTTAGCAGTAAGCTGCATAAATGAAATGGGGTCATCTGGCTGAACGGTCACATTCCTCTTCTCTGACTCTTTCTGTGGTAAGAAAGTAAGATATTAATTCAATCTTCTAACGTACAATGAAGTGCAAACTCTAGGAAGCAGCTGGAGCGTTACTGTATGTGAACTTTTTTCAAAATTAAAACACACAAAAGGTCATGATTAAACAAGGAAATTTACAACATTTCACCTTCTGAGAAAGCTTCTCCTCTTCTAGTTTAGCTGACAACATGTGAGAAAGGGACTGTCTGCACTCCTTGTTGAAAATATCATTCATCAGAGGAGAACATTCGGATAAAACCTTCAGACATAGAGAAATACGATCCACATCGTCATCTGTAATTGGCTTCTTGGGAAGAGAGGACTTGCCCAAATGGAGAATGGTGGCCATTAGCAACATAGCCTCAGCAACAAAAGACTAAAATGTGGGGAGAAGAGAAGAAACGGGTTAAGCGTCACATATTCCTAGAACTGCAGAAATATTTAATTTTGTCTTAACACTCAAGTTTAAAATATGGTTAAAAATAATAACTGTATCCCAGCTGGTAAGGTGACCTGTGGCAGTGGACTTGTTGGCAAGCATCCAAGAGACCTGCTGGTCATACCAGTCGGAAAGTAGTAAGAAATATTTGGAACCAGATTAATTACCACCTATCAAACACTCAAGGAATGTAGGCATTTCACTTCTGTATTTCTCTCAAAAAACTTTTAATTAGACCATAAGAGCTGCCAGAGAAAAATATGACTTACATTTTGTTTCTTCTTTTCCTGAACAAGAGCCACATATCGCAGAGCAATCTTAGTCAAAGTTGTGGCAAGGGAAGCAGCAACAAAGAAATCCCCATCCAACAAGAATCCTCGTAAGGGAGGTCTGCAAAGAAAGTCAGTCATGAGTCAGTTTTGGAAGACATACCCCCTTCTTTTTTCCATATTTTACATCAGCTCTCATATTGTGAGACTAGTGTTCTACAGACAGGAGGTCTGAGAAACTAAGTGATGTTTTATATACATGAGAAGTGAAGAGGGGAGTGGAAAAAATAAAGGATAATGACTTCCATTTTTATCATCATAGGATTTCACAGCTCTATACAGATATGAATTAATTAAGCCACAGAATAACTCACTGTGAAGTAGGTAAGAGTGTGGCAATCATTTCACTCACCAATGAAATGGAACATTCAATGGTTTATCAGAACACGGGAACATTACACAATAATTCCGGTAATAAGTTACAAACAACATATCCAGTTAAAATTGTAGGGTAAATTTAGGTAGCTAGAATGTAATTTACTCATACCAGAATCTGTCCAGGACACCAAACTTACCTAAACACTTACAACTACCTTCAAGAAGGCAATGGTCTTTACCATAAAGCTCAGGTATTAATTCAGTACTGAACAGAACGGGAGAGACTAAAACAGAAAGGCTACATCTACACCACAAAGATCTTTCGAAAGAAGCCCTTCCGGAAGATCTCTGCTGAAACAACTTCTTTTGAAAGATTGCATCCACACACCAAAAAGTGGACCAAAAGAGCGATCTGCTCTTTCGAAAGAGAGTGTCCACACAGCCCCCACTCTTTCAAAAGAACAGGCCAGGGATCAAAAAAATCAGGTGCCACAAGGACTGCTCTTAGGAAAGAAGGGCCCTGTAAAGCGTCTACGTGTTTGTTTTTTTTTTGAAAGCAGCTTTCGAAAGGGAGCATTCTTTCTGAAACGGGAAAGGAAGAGTGATTTCAAAAGGAGTACCACATTCTTTCAATTTACTCTTCAAAGAATGCTTTTTGTGTGTAGACACTCCACAGGATCTGTCAAAAGAGCCCCCTTCTTTCAAAAAAATCTTGCTTGTGTAGACGCAGCCAAAAAGAAAAAAATACTAAGACTTATGTATAAAATCATGGAGAAAAATGGAAGAAGCAAAGTAAGAGAGCACAGAAAGTGGAAAATAAAAGAAGAAAAAACCCTCAGATTTCCACTGCTAGTCCATATCATAATGCTACAGAACAAGACAGGATTATGCGCGCGCACGTGCGCACACACACACACACTAGAAGTGTATCACAGGGAAAAAAAACCTTTTTTCTGGAAAAGCAAAACCCATCTATAAAATGTGGCAGTTTCTATATTTTCTTGCCACAAGAGCAACACATATTGGCCAAGTATCAATTCGCTCTGTGTTATTTGCACATTTAAAGAGGTGGTATTAAAACGCTGGAACTATAGGGATGATAGAGACAAGTCTGCCACTGGAGATTGACAAGTAAGGACAATACGGAGGAGCAACAGATCAAATTAAACTTTCAAATACAAACCAAAGCTCTCTCCAAGAAGAAATGTTCAGCTGAAGAATACATATAGATGTTGCTTTTTAGACAGAGAAGAATTCTGGAAAGACTTTAGAGTTGCCTCCATTTTTAAAGCAGCTACTCCTAGAAAAATACAAAATGCCTAGCTACCTGTCTTCTTCCTTTTTGGCAGGTCGAGAACTACTGAGGGCACTTTGTGTAGCATAGGTGCCCATCTCTGTCACTAGTTTTTGGGTTGGACCCACAGTCACCTCCTCTTCGGGTTTCAGCTCACCAGCTTCTTTCTTTATTTCAGATTCCACTATTGGGATCTGACAATGAATAGAGAGAGACATTAAATACATGTTAAGTTAATAAAACTTGCCAAGAAGAATGTGAATATAAAGACAGTCTTCTGTTTTGAGGAAAGAAGCCTTTTTTCATGAAAGGCTTGTAACTTTACTCAGCTTCTCTGCCTTATAAACAAGAAAAGGCCAGTTATGGCATCATCGTTTAGAGTGTTTTATACTTTTTGAAAAGGTGTTCATGTATCCAGGAGCTCATCCCAGAACAGGAGTAACCCTTGCCCTCACTATACTATCTTGGATAGCTTTTAGAAATTAAAACCTAACATATTACCTATTTGTAAGCAGACACAAACTGGTCAACTTGTGTCCTATTTGTATTCAAATTTGTCATATTCTTTATAAGCAAAAATTCTTGTTGTTTCTTCTAACAATATCATCAGATATCACTCCCTCAGAGCACAAAGATGGCTGAAGTTTTACTAGTTTTTGCAAGTAAATAATGATGAATGAGGTTATGAATAATTTTTGCTCTAGAGCAAGACAACACATGACAGGGCCTGAAAACTACTGAAGTTCAAAATACTACTACTACTTATATGAATTTTTGCATTTTCTCTTTAAGCATATTTTACACACAAAAATATGGAAATGTAAGCAGGAAAAGTTTTAATACACAATATGCACATACCTCTCCCAGTGATCTGCGGACTTCCGTCATTACACTTTGTATATCTTCTTTTGTGCTGCAATATTCTCCAAGGATCCACAAGGCTCCCCTGTAAATCCTGATATAAGAAACATAATTAAGGCACAAAGTTTAAGCACTGTTGAAATTGGTTTAAGGCAAACGACTTTTCGTTGTGCTCTAATGCACAATGAAGAAGTGCTTCACTAACCAGCTTCGTGGAGCTATGAGTTACAGCATGAGGAAAAAGAAAATATGCAATGCTTAAGAGTAGACAACAAGCTAATAAAATATATCATGCAAGCAACCAAGATAATCAGCTTTCTGGCCTTGCTCCTCTATTCCATTGAATAATTACACACTCAACATTCAGATTAAAATAACTATGCAAGAAGAGTTTTCTGCCAAGGATTTATTCCCTGCTACTTTAATCTTCACATATACATTCAATTCCAATATTTTACAAATATATAGTTGAACTATTATTTTAGCAGGTCAGTTATTTCTAATAATCCTTATACACTGAAATTGGGTCAGATTATAAATTGGCCATCAGGTTAATAAAAAAAATATTTCAATCAAAACAGGTATTGTGGATGAACAATCATCCATTTTTCAATTTAGTCCATATCCTGCCTAATAGGAGGTTCTAATTTGATTTGGATTGTAATAAAGCTACGTTTCAGATACACACTGAGCATTGCAGTAATAAAAGTGGCATAAAACCATAGAAAAATGTGCTGCTCCATGACTGCTGCTCCACCAGAATAGTAAATTTTTTAATGCTCTGGAAAGGGAGCATAGTCTTCTTGCAGCCACAACTTACATCATATTCTGTTGTACAGAGTGGAATCAATTTACATTGAATTCTCTTATAACAAACAATAAGTAATTTCTAGTTTCCTTCAAATAGAATAAAAAATATGTTGTGGTCTTCCCTTGGCAACATTAGTTTACTGTAACAGTCAAAATATTAGACTTAGTCCTTATTATCAATGCTGCACTTTAGTAATTGCAAAGCAAAACACTAACATCATAAAAAAGAGATTTAACTCAATATTCCTCACTCATTACAATGTGAATTCATTATATTTTTCATACAACCTTGGAGGGAAATAAACAGTTTCCTGTCAAATATAAGATCAACTTAAGAGGGTGGAGTGTGCTCTGAAATTTGCTCAAAATAAAAACCTTTCATCTAACTTCCCCTTTCAAAGAGTTTCAAAGTGTATGAAATTCTTAAATTTAGTGAATGTGCAACATACTCTTTAAAAATATTTTAAACCTACTTGACAGTTTTAATGGCATGAAAGACTTCCAGCATCTTCTCAACAATAAGAAGCCTTAGATTGTCAAACCTCTGAATTGCTTCACGCACAAATTCCAAGACATCAGCAGCTGCAGCTTCATTATTATCACTTAGGAACTCCATCAACTAGGACAAACAAGGGTAAACATGAGCTCAAACAGCAGAGTTACATAACTTTAAATGGACACAACCTTTTCAAAAACTATTGCAGCACTAACTGCAAAACAGCAACAGAAGTAACAAGGACAAGAATCAAAAGTGAATATAGTACTTTGCGACTATGTCTACACTAGCCAAAAACTTCGAAATGGCCATGCAAATAGCCATTTCGAAGTTTACTAATGAAGCGCTGAAATACATATTCAGCGCCTCATTAGCATGTGGGTGGGCGCGGCACTTCGAAATTGACGTGGCTCACTGCCGCATGCCTCGTCCAGACAGGGCTCCTTTTCGAAAGGACCCTGGCTACTTCGAAGTCCGCTTATTCCTATGAGCAGACGGGAATAAGGGGACCTTGAAGTAGCCAGTGTCCTTTCGAAAAGGAGCCCCATCTGGACGAGCCGCGTCAATTTCGAAGTGCCGTGGCCGCCCACATGCTAATGAGGCGCCAAATATGTATTTCAGTGCTTCATTAGTAAACTTCAAAATGGCCATTTCGAAGTTTTTGGCTAGTGTAGACACGGCCTGCATGTCATTTGCAAAAAGGCACAAACTGATTTAAGATTAATAACCTCAAACTTTATGTTACTGATTCGGAAGAAAAGAGTATTAGCTATATGTCTTTTATACTCATTCCCTAGAGATCCAAGAGTTCATGTATTCATATGCATTCAAACAAAACTTGTGCATTCCAATAAATAAGCATCTTGAAACATTTCTTCTATTTTTATGGATTACTGTGTACAATAAAAACAATTTTCCAGTTCATGTTCATCAATAACAGTTTTTTTTTGTTTCATTTATGGTTTTGTTGGCTTGTTTTTTAACAGAAAAAACTACTATAAATAGGGGTGACAATAACAAAAAAAACCCTAGACTTTTTAGGGGAATTAAAGTATAATTTACAATAAAGCCATTACTAAGAATATAACAAAAGGTAACATCTCAGCTTCAGTTATTTTCTGGGAAAAAGTAGAAGAGATTTTGGTGATCAGTTAAAACACATTTATTATAAATATACATAAATTTTGCATACCACAGGAATAACATTTGCAGCCATATCTGGAAAGCGAACGCTACAGGAATGCAGTGTCCGAACAAGTAACTGCCTGTATTTGTCAGTATCTTCATGTTCTGTCACATTGTTTGTTTTAATCACTTCTTTCTTCAAAACAATCACCAGCTATAAAACATATCAAATAAATTTCAACTAAATCATTTGCTTCACAGAAGAACAATGTAGAATAAAAGCAGAAAAAGAAAAATACACAATTACCTCTTCCACGTTTCTGGAAGACACAAGATCCAGCGCTAACTGAAGGGTTTTCTTTCGTACTTCTAAGTCTGGAGTACTCAGCACTCTCAATATGTCCATAACGAGATCCTGAAAAAAACCAATGCACTTAAATTTCAAAACCAACATTTAGTCAGACAAAAATAATGTTCTTTGGACTTAAGTCTTCTTTCTCCTCTGTTCAAATACACAAATTCCAAGGTATGGTACAGAATTACAGAGTAGGTCATTCAAAAATGTGTAAGTTGAATATACCATGGAAAAAATGATACTTAGTCTCAATTAAAGTTATCTTCTTTCTTGTTCTAAATTTAGTATCTAAAGCCTGATTGTGTGAAGGAATTTCAAAATGGTTCTCTAATACACCATAATTGCATGTAGCATCTTTCAAACAAAATGAATTGTACAAGCTTTCCACAAAAGTAACCTGATCTATGCTAATTCTCAGGCTGTCAAGAAAAACTAGACCTAAACCTGAAATACTGTCCAGCAATTTCATAAACACAGCAATTATTGTACAAGTTAAAAGTACAGTAAAGCAACAAAATTGCATGAGTCTTGGGTTCACGTGGCTGCCTCCCCTGACATGCATGAAAATTTGAGTTACGTGGGAGTTGCCAGGACGCAACCCCTTTGTAACTCAAGGGTTTACTGTACATTTTTTTTCTTACCAGAAGGACAGAATTTTATTTTAGCTAAAATAATATCTAAAAGAGGTTTTCCCAGGATGAAAAAGTAACAGAGCACTTACTTGTAACACTCGTTCATGAGCAGGATGCTCCTTCAGTTCAATCAAGCGATCCAAGACAATCAGTTTCACATTGTTATCACTCTCTTTAATAATCAAATCAATGTAGCACTGAGCTGCTGCCTAAATAGTCATAAAAAAGAGTGAATGCATTTTAAAAATATTGTAGACACTGTGGAAAGATAATAACTACTATTCCTAGGAAATACTAATTATTGGAAGAAATCCAATGAAGGAACACACTCTAGAAATGTGTGAGGGGTCATCTTAATATGTGACATAAACTACGCAGCTGAAGAGTTTTCTAGGATTTCATTGCTGTAATTGTTTTCCAATTTAGGGCTCACCTGATCATGGTTACTGGTAGCCTTTTGTATGCTACAAGGCAGTTGGATTTTTTTGTTTGTTAATTGGGTATTCCTGGCTAGCATCCCTTCTTAATAGTTAAAAAAAAAACAAACAAACTCCAGAAAGTTGCAAAGGCAATGGTGAAGTAGAAAGGACATCTAAATTAGCTTTGTTCATCCATCTCACAAAAGTAATCTCACTAGCGCAAATCTCACCATTTCTACTTGTACTACAAATTTTACAGGCTAAAGATATGGTCTGTTTGTACAGTTCCCCCTTACAAAAAGATGAAACAAAGAAAATATAAGCCCAACTGCACATTAAGGAGCCAATCTGACAAGGCTTATCCAGGCTGGCCTATTTCAGTGAAGCTACCTGTGTAAGTACAGAATGCTCTCATAAAGGTCAAACCTTCCAGTTAACTCTGAAAATGTTCTGCGTGTCCGTGATAAAAATGAAAAAAAAAAAATTACATCATGCTGATGCTAGCTTACAGTACAAAGATTTGATCCAAAACTCAATGAAATGAACAGAAAGACTCACAATGATTTCTACAAATGTTGGGTCTCCACAATACACGAAAACCAAATCAGATATGCTAATACTTGCTACTGTCCTAAATACAGTTTTAATTACATGGATTCTAACTATAACTTATTTAGCAAAAGTGACTGAACTGTAGCAACATACATAACATAATACTTCACTCAACTTTGATACATATATATAAGTTGAAACTCTCTGTTCTGGTAACATCTGACAATGGATGGTGCTGGATCAGAGAGTGCCTGGAACAGAGGACCCCAACAATTTGGAGCTGATGGGCTGGAAGCAGAGCCCCACTGGTGGCAGGGAACCTTACCCAGATCAAGCAGCCCTGCAGGCATTCCTGCAGTGGCAGGGAGCCAGGCTTGGGCTAGGGAGCCAGGCCAAGGGTGGGGAATATGCAGGAGGAGCAGAGCTCCCCAGGCAGCTTCAGGGCAGGGAATGGATGGCAGCCAGGAATGGAGCCCAGCCAGTAGGCTTGCGGCTCTCCCCTCCCCCCACGAGACAAGCCTCAAGACCTGACTATGTTGGCCCAGCAAATTCCCTCATTTGGGATCACTCAAGTCCCAAGGGTGCCTGACCTGGAAGATACAAACTGAAATAAAGAGACCAGGTGGCAGGGCAGTACCTTTTATTGGACCACCAGCTGTTGGCGAGAAAGACAAAGATTCCTTCAAGCACACAGAGCATTTCATGTCTGAGAAAGATACTTACAAGATCACAGCAAAATACAAGCTGGAACAGATTGTTTAGCCTAAGTAGTCAGTACATACTGTAAGCAAATACTCAAGGAAGAGTTTATTTTGTGATACTATATAGTATCAGACTATAGTCACATCACAGTCAGTCCTCTGCTTAACCCACCAAAAAAAGACTCAGAAAAGGCAGCAATAATAAAAGATTACTCAAACCTTTGCTGTCAGAATAACACCCTTTAATCTTGACCTAAAAGGGCCACAACTATAAATGAGTGTGCAGTTTAGTCTCTGTAACTATTCAGCATTTAGCTTTCTTGCTAAGAGTGACAAGATTGAAAAATAGTATAAACTGTGGTGGTTTGTGTAATGTTTACATCTGTCCACTGGCAACCGGATGGAGACCATCAACTGATTTTCTAGAGGTCAATGAAAAACTACCAGAGGCTCACTTTAGCCAACCACTGCATATGGAGATATTCAAAAAAGGCAGTTGAGTCATTTGTCTAGCATCAAAACAGACATGAAATTAAAAAGAGAGATCACCAATTTTAATCCATAATTTATGATAATCCACTGTAATACAGAGAAGTTATTAAAGTATTCATGATCATAAAATCACAAGATTACCTTGATTGCTGTTGGTGCACTAGACAGTGTAACTAGTGTTCCTGCTGCTTCATATTTTACCGCAGGGCTAGAAGATTGCAATAAATTGTAAATACAGCGTATAAATCGAGCTCTTTCTGATGGATTAGCATGGCAGACCTAGAGGAGAACACAAACAGATGGAAAGCATACCAAAGAAAAAATAAAAAAAGATATTTTAAAAATAAAAGAACCCTAGTTTAGCTCCTTAACTAGCTCACTGCAGTAGGAAGTGAAAAACAGGAATAACCATCTTTGAAAACAAGAGCCCCTCATTCTAGGTTGATAGGAACATGCACAATGACATAAGAGAATATTTTACACCTTGTAAGATCTCTGCTTGTAAAGAATGTCCCGCACTAGTACTTCATAATTACACGATGGGAAACACAGAAAACAAACGAAAGAAAAGAAAATACTTATATGCAGTCCAGGTTAAACCAAAACAGATGTGTACAAATTTCACTGCATTAAGCTTGCACCTTTTCACTTCACCAGTCTATTGCTTTCAACAGAAATTCTAGTTCAATGAGTTGTCATTCCCAAATGGATTAGCTGCTCACTTAAAACTAAAGTTCTAGTTACAAAACATCTCAACTATACAGCCAACCTTTCTAAAATGTATTTTTCCATATAGAATAAAAATGCACATTGAAATGATTATAATCACTTCCCTCTACCTTGTAAATTAGCTCTACAATAACCAGCTGAAGAATGTCACCAAATGTCTGGACCTGGTCGATACAGGTACTCAGATAATCCAAAGCTCGATCCTAGGGAAATAAAATAAAAACAAATCATTCAGATTACTTGTAACACTGTTATATTTTAATATAAATGCACATTTTAAAGTGATCGGAAAAATAAAAAGCTCAGCTTATTCCTTGTCCTACATTCAATTTACACTTTTAGAACAGATCATAAAATATATTAAAGAATGAATTCATTTAGGCCCTAAAGAGCATTATTTTCCATGCAATTATTTTTGTGTGATTCTGCCAACCAGGCAAATAGGTCAAAACCCCTTACAGTGAAAACATTTTTGCTGCATAACCAATATTTCATTATTCGAGACAATTGAGGCAAAAGGCTTCTGAGTAAGATGGAGATTTCATCTGAGAAGTAAGTAGCTAAAATATTTACAAAATGTTAGGTGATGTGGCAAATTTTCACACAACTAACAATGATTATGCCTAAGTGCCAGTGTATCTTCCTTCCACATAAGGGGACTGCACTGTTTAAAAACAGAGGTGTAAAGGCCTCAATTAGCTCACTATTATTCAGCACTTCCAAATACTATCAATGGCCTTTAAATAAAGGAAGCAGGGTAACATATGTTGTATTAAAACATCTGAACATGTAATTGTTTATAATTATCTCCATCAGCTCTATGTTTAGAGTCTTCACACAGAGAAAATTCCTGAAAGACACCAACAAAGAGATGGACGGAACTGCAAAAGCCAGGTTAACTTCAAAGTTAAACTATTCCTCAAAAACGGAATGCTGGAAGCCAGTGTAAATTACATACTAAATAAGCAACCAGTAAACAATATATAGGAAGCTAGCTTCAATCAGAACAGAACATGCAACTACTTCTGTCCCAAGTTAAATAGCCAAGATATAATCAGGGACACCAAGCCTTCTCCTCAAAAACATGTTCTTTTACATGACCTAAGAGCTTTTCTCCATCAAATTCCTGTACCATGTATTCCTTTATATAACTGACTAAATCTTTAAAATATTTCTGTTCTAGTTTATAATTTTCATAGAATTAAATCAATTGCATCTATTTTATGCATAGTAGTTTGATAATTTACAACATCAGCAAATCACACAACAGATTAGTCAGCTGTTAATTAGATATTCATATATAATTTTAAGCAAAATATCTAAATCTTAAGAGAATTAGAAGAGACATTTTTACCTGATCTGCATGAATTAGCATCATAAATGCATTTCTTTTGCAGCTTGCATCCTTCTCATTCACCAGGAAATCATGGATCAATTCAGGAGCATCAGGTATAAGATGTTCAAAGTTTCTTTTTTGAAAAGTATTTTTAAAAAAGCCAACAGAGGAAAGGTAAATGGAGTGATATAGCTAAATACTGAACAGCATATGTTCTACATAAATGTTTAATATATAAAGTGTTCAATTGAAACTATAAAGGGCGCAATCCATAGTCTATGCAGACTGAGGGATGCCTATTGAATAGGATATTCGCTTCTTCTTCAAAATCCCTTGTGCACTTATGTGAAAAAGTGAATGGCTGTAAGGAACATAAACATGCATGTTTATTGAATTATTGCTTGCTTGTTACTCTGGTAACTAAGGCCTCCTTTCCCCAGTGCTTTTGGTTTAAATTTTAGTTTATTTGTATTACGCAGTCACACAAACAGTTTTCATTTGAGAACATAACTTTCACATTGCCGCTACTGCATATAAAATCATAATATTGCACTACATAATTTAAAAAAAGTAGCTGAAAATTGTCCCACTTGGACATTTTTCTATGCATTCCCCACAGTAGCAGTGCACTTTTCATTCCGAATAACCTGAGCTAAATTGATTTCAGTGGAGCTCTAGGAGAGTGCAGAGGTTTGCCCATTTAAACTTGCTAGCAGGATCAGGACCTTAGGTATATTAGAGAAAGCTGTAGTAGTAAAAGGAACTATGTAGTCAGAATACTTAATTAAGTAGGATCAAAAAATAAACTTCAAATGAATCTTATCTTAGCCTCCTTTTCTGTCAGAACTTTCCAGATAAAATCCACTGACAACAGCCTGGAACTCTGGGGTCCAAAGGCTTAAATAATTCACAGTTTTTACCTGTAAATTGTGTAGATTGCAAGGACTGCATTTCTGCGTACATAGCTGTGCCGATGTTCCAAACACGCACGAATAGCTGGCATCAAAGGTTCCAGTAATTCTGCTTCTTTCAGCTTGCAAAGAAAACGAAGAGTAGAGCCCCGGATAAATTCATTAGGGTGCTGAAGATCCTAAAACAAGAAAAATAAAAGTATTTATGTTTGCTGGAATACTAAGTTTTATCATTTTACAGGTTGAAACTCGCTAATCTGACACCTTCAGGACCTGACAGATTCTGGATAAGAATTTGCTGGGCAACGGGAGGTCATACTGTCTAGCAGCATTACCAACACTTCCACAGCTTACTGGGCTCTTAGAAGACAGTTAGGGATAAATTACAGCTAAATAACAGCACAGAACACTGAGAACAAGGACTGGTGGCTGAAAGCTTTACGGGACCACAGGAAAAGTGGCTATAGCCACAATGAGTGGTCATCCATCTAACTAAAATCATGGAGGATTATGGAGTTTACGGACGAGAGTGTTACAGATTAGAGAGGTTAAACCTGTACTATTTTCTCTGGTGCTAAATATTTGCCTTATGAACAAGTGCTAAAATTACTGATGAAACACCTCAAACTCTACAGTAAACTCTTTCTTATCCGACAGTCTATCATCTGGAACTCTCAAATAATCAGCATTTTAACCATAAGTAAATTTCAGTTATGTTTTCCACAAGTACAGTATAGTGAAAGTAAATAAAAATATAAAAAATACAGTATAAGTTTACAGTGTGCAATACTACTGTTGCTGGTTAAAAAAGAACTCTGCATACATCTTTGTTTGCTTCTTAATATCTAATCTTTTTCTCCCATTAGTGTTATGCATTGCTAGGTATGCCTCTCTCTTATCCAGAACAATAGCCAGCAACCTCCTGGTCCTGGGACTGCTGTATATGAAATGTGTAATTAAACTAGTAGCTACTCCCTATATACAGACTTTAATTCTTTACAACTGTACAAACATTGGTGAGCGTTCAATCATTACCATATATGGAATAACAGATTGTTTCTCTTCATTATTAGACCATGGAATAAGGGAAATTTGAATATCTGTAATCTGAACATAAAGACAGCTGAAGGCAGGTTCAGTACTACTTGTCATAAATAGAAAATACTGTATGGCATTGCTACAGTCCCTGGGATCAGGTTTTTAAGCTTCTATTGTTACTTTTAGGGTTCTAATGTATTCTTTTTGATCAATAAAAACAAGTGAATTGCTAAAGTGTTTCAGACACAGTGGCATCCGTGAAGATTGATTCATTACTACACTGGTTGAAAATGGTAATTAATATAAAATAAAAGAATGAGGATCCATATTTTCATAATTTGAAAATTTCATTGTTAAGAGTGTGGTCTAGCAATGCCATTTACTACTCCAGATCTTAATGCTTCTAACAGTAACTGTTCGCGCACCATATTTTAAGGATGATGTTAATCAGACTCAGGAGCACCAAAGCAGTAGCATAAGTGCAAAAAAGAACAAAGGTACAGTCTCTTCCAACACGTTCAGAACAATCTGTGTTAAATGCACTATAATGCTATTCAGCAAGTCATAAATCACTTAGGCCGTTTCTACACATGCCACTTTTGGTAAACGGCCTGATATATGCTAATGAGACATGGACGTAAATTCCTGGCACCTCATTAGCACAGGGTCACATGATTTGGAGGGCAGAAGAAGCTCTTCCGGACTCCAAAACAGCATGTAGAGGCGTGGCCCCTGGGGGAGCCTCCAAAGATTTTCAGGAAGAAGGGGCCTCTGGAAGGAGGACTTCCTTCTGGAAGATCCCTCAGGGGCCACGCCTCTACATGCTATTTTGGAGTCCAGAAGAGCTTCTTCTGCCCTCCAAATCATGTGATCCTATGCTAATGAGGTGCCAGGAATTTACATCCATGCCTCATTAGCATATTTCAGGCCATTTATTAGCATGCCACTTTTGGAGAAAGTGGCATGTGTAGAAACAGCCCTAAGAGTGAACAAGCAGGAAATGACAGCAATAAAGGCAAGTTGCTGACCACACTTGAGTGGGGTCTAGTCCCTGCTCAAACAAACTTGCCATTTTCTGCCTTATTTCTAAACTCTTTTGAAGGATAGGTGACAAAATGCCAAAATCCACATTCAGCTGGGTCTCAAACCTGAGCATGGGTCAAAATCTATTACTCTCAGCAATCTCGTCAATGACTGATTGTATTAAAACTATGCCACTAATCTGGAGATGGCATCACACTTTTGCTCTCCTGATGATGTCCACTCATTAATTTTATGTACAAGTTCTTTCATACTTTCTGTGGTGCTTCCTCTTTGCATGGAAGGATTCCTTCATGAAGTTTTCCATCTTTCTAATCACTTCTTAAAACTCCCATTTTTTTGAAGTGTCAAAGGAAAAAAAGTTTGATAACAGTTGGGCTACTAACATTGAGCTCACACAATCTATTGCACTGATCATTATTTTCTCATTAGCATGTGGAATCCCACAAGGAGCAAAATTAAGACCTCTTTTTCATAGTAAAGCTTCTACAATGATGCCCAGTTGCATACCTCTCTTTCATTTTTCTAGCCAAAACTATTTTCTGGAACTTCCAGTGAGTGGATGAAAGCTAACTCACAGGCTAAATCTGATTTACACAAAAGATTTTAGAGAGCCTAACTGTGTGAGATACCATCTTTTATTCAATCAACTTCTATTGGTGAGAAAGATAAGCTTCTGAGCTCAAATAGTATTCTTTTGCAGGTTTCTGAAAGCTCAAAAACATGTCGCTTTCACCAATAATAGTTGGTTCAATAAAAATATTACTTCATCCACCTTTTGCTTCTCAAATTCTAGGACTGATATGGGTACAACAAGATGCATAAGCCAAAAAGATATCAGCAACAGACAGAAACATCAACTTATATCGGCACCTGGCCAAGAAATTACAACCTTTCCTCTCAGATGCTGAGCGTACCACAACTGTCTATGCCTTTAGCTCTCAATTATGCAAATAAAACAAACCCTGTCCAGGGCTACTCTTGAAAGATATCTGAATTCTCCATTTAGATCAGACACATACGCTATCTTTCAAAAGTTAAGATCAACTGATAAGTGTTTATTACACATGGACAAGTGTGCTACAATATCAAGTCCAGGCATGATTTAAAGTGTGGGTTACCATCTGTTGATGTCCTAAATAGCCTAGGAAACAGTTACTTCAAAGAACACCTCTCCCTCTTATACTCCCCATCAATACTGTTAATCTCCAGAGAAGGAATCATAGGAGAAGGTAACAGGGTTGGCTCCTCACACTCAGCTCCACTCCCACTGGAAAGCAGACAGTGCACATCTTCGCTTAGGTAAAACTGGAAATGTTTGTATTTTCTTGGCAACAGATCTTTTGGTCGGCAATTACTCAGTTCTGACCCATTTTGGCAGAGGGGTTAGGTCACTGAGAAAGGGAATGTAGGGCATCCACTCCTTATTTGGATGAAAGTTTGTATTACCTGGATACACATTATGTACAAAGTGGTCAGATACTAGGGTAATGGAGCATAAACATACAGAATAAATACTAAATAAACATTTTTACCTTTCTATAGGCATCACACACAAGAATCATTTCTTGCAACAGTTTGCCATCTGGAGTGGTCTTCGGAACTATCTCCCAAAAGACTAATAACAATTTTTTGATGGTATGATCTTGAAGTGGCAGTACAAAACGAATAATAGTCATCAGAAGTCCAGGTAACTTTTCACCATTCAGGATCATGATAATTACTTTCTTCAAAGCTTCTGTCTTAGACTTTACATCCCCTTTTTCTGATTGAAGAAAGGAGTTCAAAAGTAAGCACAGAAATTACAGAAAGTAGTATATCCTTCCAGAATTACTTAAATAATCAAGGTGTGTTAAAACAATCTAACAGAAATATTGATCCTTGACACCAGCAATATAAACCTTGCCCCTCTGGACACCAATATACTGCTGCATCCAGGAGACCATGTCACAGATCAGGACATGACTGTGCTAAAGGGTACGCTAATGAACTTAGACTCCTAAATTTAAGAGAATAATAAATGAACTCAGGAGGTTTAATAAGGACAACTAGAATTTAGCTTCCACTGAAATTCAGTTAATTCCACTATACAGCTCTAATGAAGGGAATTTCATAACTGACAGACTATATTTCCACTCCAGGAAATGCATTATGGTGTTGCAGTCTTTCTTACAGGAAACTCTTATTTCTAGGGGAATTATGCACCACTGTGCATGTACAGAATTTAGGTCTCCCAGAGTTTCTTTTGCTTCCTTCTAGTAGGGAAGCAAAGGGAAAAAACAAGAGGGCTCAAGCAACCCTCTCCAGCAGCATGTTTTCAGTGCCCAGGGCATCTGGCAGAAAGGTTAATTGCTGTGGCGTAGGAGGCAGGACAGGTTAAAACCCAGCTGGTGGCTCCTAGCCAGCACCAGCCTCAGCTGCTAATCCCAGCTGAGCAGGACACGACGACTTCTTCCACTGCATGACATCCAGGGCTGGGTCAGACTCAGTCCCAAATGTCTCTCACAGCAACAAGAAACTCTACAGCCTCTTCCATCCCACTTGCACCCATCATTCCTCGGCTGTTCATGGAGGGATCTGCAGCGAAACTGCACCATCTGCCCAAACTGGGTGCATCGTACCTCCAAACACCCTCACAGGCCAAGCCTCATCCCCACCCCACCCCAGAACTCTGCTCCCTGAGCCCCACTCCCCAGCCACATTAGCCCCACTCCTCCTGCACTTGGATCATCCCAATGAGCCACCCACACCTGGATCCCCATTCTCCCAGCACCTGAACACCCCTGCCCCCCAGAGTCCCATTACCATTGCACTCAGAACCACCCCCAATCCCATGGAGCTGGATCCCCCACACACTGAATCCCCAGACCCTCCTACACCCAGACTGCCCCACACAGAACCCTCTAATCCCACAACTAGATCCCTCCACATTTGGATCCTGCCTACCCACACTCACAGAGGACCAGAGCCCCGGGTTTTTTCTTGGGCAGTACCAGTTTTTGTGCTGTGTCAGGTCTGGGTGCGACCTTGCAGGGAGCTGCACAGGGACCTCCATCTCTGTGCAGCCAGAGGCCTGTGCTCCCCAATGTCATCCTGGAGCCTCCCACATTTATTTGACAAATAAAACTGGCAGAACTTTGCAGCACTCTAAATATGCACAGAATGCTTAATTTTTTGGCACAAAGTACCCTCACATGCAACTTCCGAATTAATAAGGATGCAAAAGTATTGGCAATAAATACTGAATTACAAAGCAGCAAAAACATGAAGACTCCAGTATATCAGTACACTCCTTGTTAAATCTACCTGAGTACAAACAAGGACTATAAAAATAGGACCAGAGAGAGTAGTGACACAAAAAAGAGACTTGCTCAGATACAATAAAGATAGGATCTACATACATGACATTTCAATAGCGAACAGTGATTACCACAACACTGTAAACAGGAAATTTTCCCTCTGGTTTCAGAATTCCATGTTAACTCAGCAAACCTAAATTCACACGACTTATACATTAGTATTTAATTAGAAGAGATTCCTAGGACCGCAACACATTTATTTATTGGGAGGATGGGGGAGGTGTAGCTCAGTGGCAGAGTGCTTGACTGCAGTTCAAGTGGCCCTTGGCTCAAGGGGAAGGAATAACTCAGTGGTCTGAACATTAGCCTGCTAACCCTAGGGTTGTGAGTTTAATCCTTGGGGGAGGCCATTGAAGGGTCTGAGGCAAACAGTTCAAAAATAATAAAAACTATCAGGGATGTTGGTAGTTCCTGCTGTGAAGGCAAGTGACTGCACTCGATGACCTCTGAAGGTTCCTTCCAGCTCTGAGAGATAGTTATATCTCCATATTATATTTCACAGTGGACAGACTTCTGACCCAATACTAATGTGGACGTTTTGAATTATGTGGAGGCAATGGTTGCTAGAGTTAACACTGGCTTTTGAAATGTTAGTTATTTCAAGTGATTTTGGATTGTATTGATTTCTCTGCTTTCCGAATGGTTGCAGGATTTCAACATGTGATGGGACAGAACACAACTTGCAATAAGAAACTCTCCTTAAAAGCTGAAATGTAGAAGTAATGAGACCCTCACTAATCTAAATAGGAAGTGCTCTCTTTCCATATACAAAACATACAGAAATGTATTAAGCTTTTCCTTTTATGCATAGGAGACAGTTTACTTAATGATTAGAATTTTTATCTGAATGGCCAGAAAGAGGGAGATTACTTCATGGCAAAACCTATTTCCCACCCTCAAACAAAGGTGAAATACTTTTCAAGTATCCATTCCATAAAACAGAACAATAACTTTGCCCCAAGATTTCTTGCTTTTAAATGGCAAGGCATCTTTCCAATAGGTGCTTCAAATCCCATATTAACCAACCAGGCCTCAACACATCAAGGTATTTAAGTGAATGAGTAGTCCCATGAACTCCTAAACTTAAGTACAGGTCTATATTCTCACTATCTTTTTACTGACTTGGAATGATAACGTTATGCATAAAGGTTAAGTTTTTCAATTATTAAATTAAGTTTAAACACAATGGTTACATACTTTTAAGAACTAAAAATAAATTATCAGAGGGTAGCTGTGTTATTCTGTATCTGCAAAAACAATAACGAGGCCTGTGGCACCTTACAGACTAACAGATTCGAGCTTCCAATGGATCTGATGAAATGGATTTTACTCATGAAAGTTTATATAAAAAAAATGCTACTCTTTAAAGTGCTATAGGACTCCTTGTTGTTTTTAGGAAAACAATTAGTTTGAGAGAGATCGATTTCGTATTTTGCAAAGCATTAAAGGTTATCATATAATGGGAAAGAAAAACAAGAGTTCATTCAGGTCAAACTGAATCTTCTAATAGCCACAAAGTACATTACTTGCCTAGGTCATTTTTTAAGCTGATTTCAGACGGTGGTTCTGAATCCATTGGAACATTAATCAATGTATAACATACATTCTCTGCGGCTGTCATTGTTCTTGGTTACAAATACTTTCTTAACAGAAAAATTATTTCACACAAATATCAGGCACTCTAGGAAAAAGAAAAAAGAACTTGTTAATAACAGTGTAAGAAACACTACAAACCTATTCTATTGCAATTTCCACAAAAATATTAAACATTGTTTCACTATAATTCTAGATTTAAAGGATTTCTAAACTACATTCAAAATCAGAACATCAACTTTACAAATTTTCTTAATTCAATGTATTAAAATGTTAACTCAATCATGCAAAATTACCAAAGAGCAATATGTAAAAATAATGGAATCTTTTTATTCTTAAGTTCCAATGGCAGGGAAATGTTCACGTAAGATATACCCAGATAGCCTTAGCAAGTGATATGTACCCATATGCTGCAGAGGAACGCAAAAACACCAATGTCACTGCCAAAGTTCCTGCTAATTTTCTTCCATGTGTATGTAGAATAAATTTTGTTAGTGTGCACTAAAGCATGTGCACCACCAATAGAAACACATGTGGGCACTCTGCTAATCGGATGGGTGGCATCTTAATCTCCGCTGGGTGGACACTCAAGAACTTATATTACAGGAAATACTACTGCCAATCTGACTGGGGCGGGAAAAATTCTTTCCTGCTTCCACATCCAGTGATCAGTTAGATCCTGGTCATGGGATCAGGAATCTACCAGCCAACCTCTTTTTTTAAAAAAGAAACCGCTTCCATAATACATGGCGGGGAACGGAATCCCTTCCTGGCCCTGGTGACAAGTTTAAACCCTTTAGATAAGCTTTACAAACATAGGAAATAAATCAAAACTGCGCAACAGGTCTATTGAGCTCTGCCCACTACCATCACAAGCATCCCCCTCATCCATTTGTACTCAAAAATTTCTCCAGTTCTGTCTCAAACCTAACAGATCAGGAGGCTAATTTGGATGCAGACTCTAAGGTAGGGGAACAGTGACTTCTTTTCCAAGCACTCCCAAGTCCCAAAAAGCATGCACCAAGGAGAATCCTATTGTTGGTGAGGGCAACGGCTGTCTAACTTTTATGGAACACATAATCAAGGATCAATCACGTATAAACAAAAGAATGAAGATACAGATTTAAAACTGATCAAACTGAACCATTCATTAAAAAAATAATTTGAACATTCCTCCAGAACCTCTAGGGTGTCAAATTTGCTGATCACTGTCAGAGCTCCCACTGTTACATAAACATTTAGCAATAAGAGAGATGGGGCCCTTCTTTCTTTGTTCCTAACTGGAATGCTAGGTTCTGTACTATGTTGAGTCTGAAGGTCTGTTAAAAAGTCAAAGCTGCATAAGAACTATGATAATGGACTACAATAATACTGTAATACATCTCTTTTCATAAGTGCCACAAAATATTCAGGTAGTGCTTAGAACTTCTACCTGGCCACTATGCCAATGGCTCTGCTCGCCCCTGTTACAAGCCTATGTCTTGAGACCAATGCAAGGCTTCACAGAAGGTATAATCAGGTACTGTTGATCATTGTATATAAAACACCACTCCCAATAGTAAAAATTTTAAGAGTTGAGTGTAAAAATAATAATTGTTGCAGTTCTTGATTTCATTCAGTTTAGGTTTTCAGTGTTCGCACTGAATGGCCAAATTTTTGCAATTAACTCCCTTATATTTAACTTGAGAACAGAGAGAGAGCCGTGTTAGTTTGTATTCTATCAAAACAAAAAAGCAGTCACATAGCATATTAAAGACTAACAAAATAATTTATTAGGTGATGAGCTTCTGTGGGACAGACCCACTTCTTCAGATCTACAGCCTGTTCTGGTAAGGCTACAGATCTGAAGAAGTGGGACTGTCCCACGAAAGCTCATCACCTAGTAAATTATTTTGCTCGTCTTTGAAATACTACATGACTGCTTTTTTGCTCTGAGAAGAAAGCTGCACACTGTGGAGTTCTGAACTTGTCTTTTGCCCAAATCTTAACAATAGTTCTGTGTTACACATCCTAACCTACCGGCTCTCAACCCTTCCATGCAACTCTACCCCTTTCAGGTATCTGATTTGCCTTGCACATCCCCAAATTTCACCTTACTTAAAATCACTATAATTACAAATTAATTGTTATATAAATAATTTTGGTGTATAATATAGTGTAGTATGAACAAGTTATTGTATGAAAATGTAGTTTGCACTGATTTTGCTAGTGCTTTTCATGTAGCCCATTGTAAAATTATACCAATATCTGGAAGAGTTGATGATTTTTCCCTAGAAGTCCTCTCCATACCCCTCCATGGATATGTACACCCCTGGATGAGAACAGGGATGGAAAATCCTGATTAATTACTTAACCATTTAAACCACTGTGGGGTGGCACCCTGAGCCTCATGAGCTGTCCTCAGGGACACTGCTGTTTGCTGCAGCCACTCCCCCCGCCCCTGGCTAAGGGCACCTTGGACCCAGACCTGTTCGTGCATATGGGTCTTGGTGGAAGGCAAGTCAGCACCAAGTGTCCCTAACATGGTGAAAGGGTCACACTCAGGATGCCTTGATCCCCCAGCTGCACATAGCTACATTCCCAATCAGCCTGGATGCCGTGTGCTGCAACATGCATTGCGCATGGTGGGGATGGAGGTGGTGCCCCTCCCCAGGTCCTTAGACACACACCACCACCACCACCAGCACGACTCAGGCCATGCCAGGCCAGGCTGCTGCTGCTATTCCCCCTTCCCCAGCTGGGGGAATGGCACTGCAGCACTGCCTGGAGAGGATGGAACTGCAGCCAATCACAGCAGCTGAGGTAAGGCAGAGGATGAAGTGCACCATGTAAGACCCCCCCCCCCCCCCACATCTCCCAGACTCCACAGCTCCAGCCTCATTCAGCACCCCAGACCCTCCCAGCCCTAGCCAGCTCCTGCACTCCACTCCTACCCCACATTGCCCACTTGCAACCTGCTTTTGCAACTTACCAGGTCCCCCAAGCCCCAGCCCGCTGTTGCACCCTCCCTCCTGCCCAGACCTCACACCCCAAGTGTGCTTCCTGACAACTTCCTTCCACAATGAACCCCTCATTTTCAGCTCCACCTCAGAGCCTAAGGGGGCCTACAAAATCTACCAGCACCGATCACTCTCTAGGGCAGGTGTGCACAAAGTGGGGAGCGGACCCCCTTGGAGATGGATGAAATTTTGTCAGGGGAGCATATCTTGATCCGTTCCTGGGTCCCAAGCTCATCCATCTCATCATGAATGCTGAAAGATGTTACTGTTTTTATGTATGTGTATTCACATTTAAATACCAATTAATAAAGTTTTTACATTCTACATGCTTATTTTCTGACACATGCCAAAAGGTTTTTCCCCTCCATATAAACATAACTCAAATTTCCATCAGTTTGATTACATTAGACAGTTTGGGCAGGGGTGGAGGGGTGCTGATAACTTCAGGCACAAAAAGTGGGCCCCCATGGAAAAAATGGCTATGGCTATGGGACTGGTGGGTGAGTAGAGTGGTTTTTCCCCCTCTTTTTTCAGTTGGGGGCCACATCAATGAGACGTAAGCTTTTTGTTTTGCATCTTACTTCTGTTGCTTCAGAACGATATTTTTGTGGATAAATGGCCCCTGACCTAAAAAAGGTTATCCACCCCTGCCTTATGTCATCAGTTCAAAAGAGATCTCTCTTCATTTTTCCAAATGACTATTCCATGATGAAAAGTAATTACTTCAAAATTTTAAAAGGTATTTTATTTTTTTTCTATTTTTATGAAAAACATTAATGACAAACATGGTAGAAAATACAATTACTAGCTCAATATGCTGCTGAATATTTATGTCAAAAATAAAGTTACCATGGTGGTACCAAACCTACAAATTGATATTTACTCAATTTTAAGCATGTGCCATTAATTTCAAAGGGAATACTCCTGCACAAAGCTATTCAAATAAGTCTTCAGGATGAGGAACTTAAATAGTACAGAGAAACAAAGCTTTATAAATATCTACAGATACAATTTGTCATTGTTCTGGCATTCTTGTTAACTCCACAGCTTTACCAATACTGCTAAATAACCACAAACAAATAAAAACACATTTAAGAACCCAGAAAGAAAACAAACATTAGCTGAATGGACGTTCGCTGAAACTTTCCAGTTTTATTTGGCACAGAAAGTTTAAATTCGAAGAGCGTGACAATTTTTAGCAGAGCAGAAAAGAAATCATAACAAAGGAACGCTGCAACCTGACACCCGGATCCTGCGATGAGTTTTGGGCAGACGGCCTCTGTGCCTGGGGGAAGCCTCGGATAACTCTACTGGGGGTGCAGAGGTGCGCACCCACTGTCGGAGGGCGGGCACAAGTTCAAACCTCTCTGCCTCAGCAAATCGGTGTCGGGAAGGGGAACAGACCCCACTGGGCCGCGTCAGCGAGGCACTCCTGGGGTGCAGAGAGCGCAAACCCAGCCCGGCTGCTCGATCGGGAAGCCGCACCCCCTCTCCCCTCCCCGGGCCCAGACGCCTCGAAGCGGGCCGTTGGAACCGGAAGGGGGCGGGCGCCAGTCTCCAACCACGGCCGCGAGGACGACCCAGAGAAGGCCAGTTCTCCGCGCTGGACGGCTGCCCTAAGCACTGTACCTGCCTCGCGTGCTGCCGCAGCGGGCCCGGCAGCCCAGACTTCTTCCCGGCTCTGCCCGCTTGGCTGTGGCTGACGTGGAACCACCCCCCACACCAGACCACATCGGTAGTACGGTGGCCGCAAAAGGACACACCTCCTCAGTGCGCAGCAACGCAAAAAAGGAGGTGGGAGGCCCAGCCGCGCGGGGCAGGGTGGGGAGCAAAGCGCTTGGGTTCCGGGGCGTGTGAATGGGACGGTCAGTGCCCCGTGCGCATACGCAGCCCTCACTCGCCTCGTGCCTGGGCAGACGGTGCGCGGGGCAGGCGGCTGGGGCGCCTTCAGAGACTGCCGTGCTGAGGATGCACTGAGCATGCGCTCCAGAACTGACCTGACTCACTAGCACCTGCCTGAACTCTGATGAGGGGCAAAGGGGCAAATCCCAGAGGGTGGATGGGTAGGGGTCTGATCTGGGGGCAGAAGTCCACTGGGGGCGGGTATCAAGCAGCTGTGGGAGGTGGCAGAAGCGGGGCTGGAGGGGTTGCTGGAGCTGAGGATGTGCACGGCAGCCATGGACCAGTGGCAAGTGCCTAGGTAGCAAAATGATAGATGGGGGTCTAGGTAGACCCAGTTTACTACCCATGGCACATTATGCTGGGTAAGCAAAAAAGGCAAACTTTTGGGACAGTACCTGCTATTGGGAGGAAAATTGATCAGTTGCTGATTGTATCACCACCCTGGCCCTGGTTCAGTCATTAGTGGCCTCAGCTCTGGCTCAAGCTGCTTCTTCGATGCAGCAACTTGCCATCCCCACCCTGGACTGTTTCTTGCTACGTCATGCATAGACATACACACATCTACTCCACTCTCAGAGCCCTGGGGCTGCAGCTGGAACTGCCCTGTGCCCAGGCTGGGCGAGCTCAGCCCAAGAGCCTCTCCCTTGGTTCAGCCCTACTCATTGGACACCGCTGGACATGCTGGCTCTAGTGCTGCTTTGCTCTGCGTCTGCCCCCAGCTAAAAAAATCTTAGGTGGGAGTGGAGGTCCCAGAGCAGGGACTTCATGAAAGTTTGGCCCAGCCATCACACTGTACACTTATTTGAGCCTAAGGAACCAGAAGCCCTACAGTGAGGATTCGTCCCCAAGAGCAGCATGTGCTTGAACTCATGACTTCACTGGCCTTTTCTGCCCACTTGGGCTCTGCCTTCCCAGTTCTTGGCAAACCCATCTGAGTGTTGATCTCAAGGCCACCCTAGAGTGCAGATGGAGCTGCATCAAGGCAAACAGGGAGGTCCCAGACATGAGGCTAGGGAATAATGGGCATGAAATATCTTTGTGGCATAATAGGGCTTTATTTTACAGGGCATAGACATAGGGTAGGAGTGGAAGCCTGGACGCATAGGACTGATGTGATGGGGTTTGGAACATAGTGGGAAAAGAACAGGGTGCCAGTTTTCATTGGATGAATTCCTGGAGATTTCATCACATGGTTTAATCTTTAATCAAAGAATAATCTTTAACTTCAAGAGACTCCAGGCCCAAGAGTTGGCAATCCTAGAGAGAAATGAGATGGGAGGGGGAGTAGGAGATGTCAGAGAGGAGGAGCTAGGAAAACAGTAGGCAAGGAGCAGATGGTAGGTGGTGATAGAACGTGAGGGCAGATGAGGCAGGATACTAGACGAGGGGGCCCATAGTATGCAGGGGCAGGATACTGTACAGCAGATTGCCATACAAGGCTGGACCAAGGGAACATGGGTGGAGCAGGAAGCAGCAGGGCAGAGGAGACCAGCAAGATGTGAACGGGAAGGCTAGTGCAGTGGTGTTAAAATAAAATGGGCAGGAGGCCAGGGGACAGGCACAGATGGGGTGGGGATAGGACACAGGGAGTAGAGAGGGGCAGACAGACTAAGGCAGGTGCTCTGGATTATACCCTGGGTTGTGGTAATCTCATTTCCACTTTGAACAATGAGAAGGAACACTATTTATGTCCTGGTTGGATGTTCCTAGACTTTGGTATGACTTTGAGTCATTTCTTTATTGGCCCCTCAGCTTTGTCCAGCACAGTGACCAAGCTGTGCCACCCAATAGCAATGGTATAAAATTGTATTTCTTAAACTTTTGCATTGATGACCTCTTTCAAACAGCTAGCCTCTGAGTGCAACTCCTCCCCCTTATAAATTAAAACCGGACGTTTGATAGAACACACAAACCAATCTCTTGCTGTTAAATCTGCCATGATGGGCTGAAAATGGGTCTGTGCATTCTGGTGTGCAGCTTACAAAGATGTGTTGTGTTGTGTTGCTTCTAGCAGAGAGATCTCTTGCACCTCAGTTGCTGGAGGCATAGAGGGGATTTGGAGCTGACAGACAAAAAGTCTGTTCCTCCCAGCTTAGTGATGCCTCTAGTACCTGGACCAAGTGTCTGCAGCTTCTTGGTTTCTTCCCAGAGGAACCTAAAGTGCAACATGACAAAGACTGGGAGACTCAGGTCCCAGTCCCCACCCTATACACACACCGGGAAGACTTTTGTTCTGCTGCAGCAGTTGAGCTTGTGGAAGAGGAGACAAGCTAAAAGTCTATCTCACATGGGCTACGTCTACACTGGCACAAAACTTCAAAATGGCCATGCAAATGGCCAAATTGAAGATTACTAATGAAGTGCTGAAATGCATATTCAGCTCCTCAGTAGCATGCCACCAGCTGCAGCTCTTCAAAATTGCTTTTTGCTCCCATGCTGTTCATCTAGACGAGGATCCTTTTTGAAAGAACCCCACCATCTTTGAAATCCCCTTATTCTGATGAGCTCATAGGAATAAGAGGATTTCGAAGTTGGAGGGGTCCTTTCAAAATGGACCCCCATCTGGACGAGCTGCGTGGGAGCAAAAAGTGGCAATTTCGAAGAGCCACAACTGGCGGCATGCTAATGAGGTGCTAAATATGCATTTCAGCACCTCATTAGTATTCTTCAAACTGGCCATTTGCATGGCTATTTTCAAGATTTCTCTAAGTGTAGAAATGGCCAGGGTGTCTGCAGAGCAACTGTGTTGCAAATTGGGTTGTTGTAGTGATAGACCCTACTGTTACAGTAACTGAGTTAGGGGGTTAGCCCAGCCATTGTTGGCTGATTCTACATAGTTCTGTGTGATGCAATAAAATGGAAAACCTGAAACTGCTGCAGCTCTCTGTGTTCCCAGTGATTTCTTCTTAAACTTGATGGTGCGCAATGACAGTGAGCATAAGAACAACTGTAATGGGTCAGACCAAATGTCCATCTAGCCCAATATCCTGTCTTTTGACAGTTACCAATGCCAGGTACACCAGAGGGACTGAACTGACAGGCAATCATGAAGTGAACCATTCTCTGTCACACATTCCTAGCTTTTGGCAAACAGGCAAGGGGCACCATTCCTGCCCATCCTGGCAAACAGCCACTCATGTAGACCTATCCCCTATGAATTTCTTTTTTTTTTTTTCAAACCCTATTACAGTCTAATTTCACAAGTTGACCCATTTGCTCTTGTGCTGTGCCCCCACCCCTCCTTTTCTTTTTCCTGCTTTTTATAAAACCTTCATTAAGAAGAAAGGTGCAGTGAGAGGTGCACAGGGTGGTCCTTGCATTTGACTTTATAACCTTGAATACATCCAAGTCTATGAACCCAAATCAGGACCCACAAGAGGTTTTTATTGAGAGATGCCAAGCTGGTATCCACGTGCTTTGGAATCATATAAGAGTAATACCCAGGCAGAGGCGGGTGGGTCTGCCCAGGAATGGTCTCTAGCACCATCCCCTCCCGAGGTCTCTCCTCTGTGGAGCTCATGATGCCAATTGCTTAGACACAGTGGCCAGTGAGTCACTCTTGCTTTGTCCCTGGGAATCTTGAGCAGTACCCCATGCACACAGAGCTCAAAACAAAAACTGATCAGAGCTGGTTCAGTTGACTTGTGAGCCAGCATGCTGTCACAAACGTAGCTGGATTTCATAATTAGGGCCACATTGCATATATCAGTCACTCTGTTGGAGATCAACTCTGCCTCAGGCTAACAGGTAAGAGAAACATTGCTGGTCGAGTGTAGTAGAAAATTGTTCCAGTGATAGATTGAAAGAGAAAAAGAAAATCCAGGGGGTGGGAGAAAAAACAAACAAACATTCAATGTGATTTTACAGCAACTGGACAAAAAATAATGTGAAGTACTCATTGATGTTTGCACAAAGGAGAGCAGTACATAGTTCTTGTGACAGTCAAAAACTGAACATTGAGTTACAGCCAAAAACCTGAAGCTTTATTTCAAAGAAATAGTGAAGCCTTTAAAAATAGAACAAGTAAAGGAATCTTGTTTATCAGCACAAACATCTTTCTGGCATTTTACTTGTTTTCTCTGTAAATCACCCAAGGCAATAACAGAATAGCAGATGAGTCACATGGATCCAAATCCTAGTAGTTAATACTATGTACATTCACGGTCTCTGACAACAGGGGCGAGCAAACTTTTTATGTTGGGCTCCACATTTCGGCTTTGCAAGAAGCCGGGACTCTCCAGCTTGTGGGAGAGCCTGGGGGGCAGCCAGGAAGGGGGTGGAATACTCAGGAAGGGGATGCTGGGACGGTCCAGGTGGTGCCCCAAAAGAGGACCCCAGGAGGGTACGTTATCAAGGCGGAAACTCACCGGCTGCCTCCACTGCTCAACTCAGGGCCTCTGCACAGTCTGATTGGTCCAGTGGCAGTGTCGGGGGCATTCCCATGGTGACAACAGCAGGGGGTGGTGCAGGAGAAAGTGGAGGGCTGGCAAGGTAGTGAAAGCCAGGAGGGAAAGAGAGCCGATGGCGCTGCGCCCCTCCCCCCTTTACAAAATGTTGTGCCCCATCTGGGGGGATGCGCCCCCCACTTTGCACAACCTTATCTTATACCACTATTAAGAGTGCCATTTTGGGGGGCTGGGCAAGCCATGCATTCTGGGACTGTGCTTGCTCATCTTCCCAGTACCGACTACCAGGGATTGAGGAGAATGTACATGACTGGGTGAATTACTCCTTTGCCCGCTCCCATTACCAGCCAGGAGGAAGAGGCATGCAGACAAGCTGTGTCCTTTTCCCTCACTTCTTGACAATTATTGGAACAGGAAGAATAGGAAGCAACATCCCAGGGTACATGGCTGCTGCCCCCTGTGCCCTCCCATAAAGTCACCCAACTATTATTGTTGAGAACATACCTGGAAATCACCATGAGGTCCTGCTAGAAGTTGACAAAATAAACAAATCATGAGAGAGAAGTTCAGTAAGGTAATGTGTTTATTGGACTATCTTATGTTGGGTGGAATGTACAACCTAGCTCTGTATTGTTTGAAACTTTGTACCTTCAACCATGTTAGTTCTATAAAAGAACTTATCTCACCTATCTCGTCCTTCATATCCTGGCACTAAAAAAGGTACAACACTGCACACAATTTAATTCATAGCTATCTAATGAACTCTTTTTATTGCTTCATGATGGCATAGGTTGCTTAACCAGTAACTTTTTGCATGCTTAAATGAGCTACTTCTCCCACACAAAATACTAACTGAACCCTTTGAAGAGTGCAGCAGTGCAGGCTGTCTTAAGGGAACAGCAATTTCTACTTGCGTGGAATGCTTAGCCTATCTTGCTGAAGTATTTGGGTATCTAGACAAGCTGAACTCTTCTGGGATGGAATATGGATGTACTGTTCATGGATAATTAAGTAGAAGAAGTCAATAGATATTTTGAAAGTTAGTTTTCTGAACATAACCTCCCATTGCTTCAGGTTTTGAGGAAACAGACAAGACAACTTGAAAGCATCCAAAAATTCTGCAACTCCCTTCCACTATCCAGGAACTAAGATTTTGGCTGTCTGTGAATTAGCATTACAATAGTTGGCTTTCATTGCAGAAGTTCAAAAGGTCATAGTTGTTTTACATCTTTCTATTTTTGTGAGTAAGATGGCAAAAGAAAAAACAAAATAATTACCTAAAACCTTAAAACTATTTTCCCAGTTCAAGTTTGTGCATGGCATCTCGTTTATCACCAAGACATACTCAGTCACATTAAAGTTTTAAACATTCACTTCAATTAAAACTTGCTTTTCAAACTTTTGTATTTAATTGTTTGTTATGATTCATTACAAAATATTGCCTGGTTAGAGTTAGAATTAGAGGCTTTGAGAATGGTTTGAGACAGGTGATCACGTTTTTAATTTGGAGAAATGTACTCTAACGTGAATCTCTGTCTCTCCTTAGTAAGGGCCTGACAGGAACACATGCATCCTGGAGATGAAAATGTGGCTGCATAGATGGTGTCAATGGTAGGGCTCTGGTTTCCTCTAGCATGGGATGCTACTGCAGGGAAGAAATGTGGGTGACCTGCCCAAAAAGGGGAAGAGCATCTTTGCACACAGACGCAAGAGCCTAGAAAGCAGGGTGTTCAACTATGTTCAAAGATGAGCAGGTGCAAAAACTTGCAGGTAGGTATAAAAAAAGGTGACCTTAAAAGAAGACTAGACAGGGGTGAGGGGGAGTGAAATGGAAATTAAAATGTGATCAGAGGGCAACAAGAGGGAAAATGGTGGGGGAATCCAGTCAACATCTGAGGTGTCTATACACAAATGCAAAGAGTACAGGGAATAAGCAGGAAGAACTTGAAATTTTGGTACATAAGGTCAATTATTTAACTGGCTTTAGGGAGACCTGAAATAAGTGTTACCACTGAAAAACTGGTATAGAGTGTTATAGCTTGTTCCAGAAGGACAGGCATGATAAACAGGGAAGTGGTGTTAGTGAAAGGCAGATCAGGTAAAAGACAGAAGGAATTAAAAAACAGGGACAAGGCATGGTAACAGATCTACTCTAGACTATCAGATCACAAGGTGGATAAGGCATTCTTCAAAGTACAATGCCTACTAACTACTACTAGCAAAGTACAAGACCTGGTGTAAATGGGACGTCAGGTTTGCAGACATCTGCTGGAAAAGTAATATGACAGAACATAAAATGTCCAATAAGTTCCTTTGAATACACAGGGACAGCTTCTTGTTTCAGATGGATAAGAAAATTACCAAGGCTAGGTCTACACTAGGAGATAAAATCGACTGTAGAAACACAAATCCAGCTACAAGAATTGAGTAAGTGGAGTCAACGTATCTAAAATTGATTTTTGCAGCCATTTAGGAGTACTGGGATCAACAGTGGCACCATAACAGTTCAATTGAGTGCATCTCACTAGGCACACTAAATCAAACCCTGGAAGACTGACTGCCAGTGGGTCAATCTCCCCCAAAGTGTAAACATATCTCCAGGGACAAACATTTTAGACTTCATTTTGATTAACAGGGATTTAGTTACAAATCTGAAGGGGGAAAGCAGCTGGGTGAAAGTGATTATGAAATGATAGATTTCACAATTTGGTGGAGGAAATGGATGAAAATAGAAGACTAAAGACAATGCACTCAAAAAAGCACACTTATATCTAACAATTCTGTCTGTTAAATCCCAATCGAAGAAGATCAAGGGAAGAAGAGCTGGCAGTTTCTCAAAGAGACAATACTGAAGACACAAAAGCTAGCAATATGATGCTAAAGAAAGAAAGAGGAAGTAGTAGGAGGTCAATATGGCTCCATCAAGAATTCTTTAACTATCTGAGAATCAAAAAAGGAATCCTCAAAAGTGAAACTGGATGAATTACAGGAGTACATAAGAATAGTACTGTACTTACCTTGCAATACCCTAATAGTACCCTAATAACTGCTGACATCAAGAAGACTGAGGTATTTAATGCCTATTTTGCTTCAGTCTTCATTAACAAGTGAAATGGTGATTAGATATGTAACACAATACTAAGGGAAAAGCTGTGCAAATAAAAATAAGGAAAAATATGTAGTTATGTATTCATGCCAGCACATCCAGATGAAATTCATCCGCATCTATTTAGGGAATTATCTGAAGCAATTTTGAACCCCTTAGCAACTATTTTTGAAAACTCATAGAAGATTGGTGAGGTCACTGAAGACTAGAGAAAGGCAAACATAGGTCTTTAAAAAGGAGAGCAAAGACAATGTGGGGAATTATATACCATCTTAACCTAAAATCCCTGGAAAGATTCTAGAACAGATGATGATTAAATAATCAAGTTACAAGCACCTAGAACAGTGGTGTCAAACCAATTGAAGTGATCACCACATGCCCTTACCCCTGCCAGGTGCCCTATCGCCCCCCCATGACTCACCAGAGCCACCACTGGAGCTACCTGAGCCCCAGACAGCCCTACCGCAGCCTGAGTGAGCTGCAGGGGGAGCCACGTCCACTGCTGCCATCACGCTTATCCCACCAAGTGGTGGGGTGTGCACATGGGAAGTGCTCCACATATGCAGCTCTAAGGAGCCGCATTTGCCACATCTCGCTATCCAGTTTGCCACATGTGGCAAAAGGACACGTATTGGACATAGTGGACCCAGAAGAAAACAGAAATATAAAGAATAGCCACATGGATCTGTGAAGGGCAAAATCATGACAAATCAACTCAATTTCCTTCTCCAACAGGACTACTGGCCTAGTGGATGTGGGGAATGGGAACAATAAACCATGATATATCTTGCTTTAAGTATCGGAGGGGTAGCCATGTTAGTCTGGATCCGGAACAGCAACGAAGGGTCCTGTGGCACCTTATAGACTAACAGAAAAGTTTTGAGCATGAGCTTTCGTGAGCATCTGATGAAGTGAGTCTGTGCTCACGAAAGCTCATGCTCAAAACTTTTCTGTTAGTCTATACGGTCCCACAGGACCCTTCATTGCTCTTGCTTTAAGTAAGACTTTTGATTCACTACCACACATTTTTATCAACAAACTAGGGAAATGCAGTCTAGATGGATATTCTATAAAAGTGGGTACCCAACTGGCTGGCTTTACTCAGAAAGTAGCTATCAATAGTTTGCAGATAAACTTGGAAGGCATATGTAGTGGGGTCCCTCACGTTCAATTCTGAGTATGGCATTATCCGGTATTTTCATTAATCACTTGGATAATGGAGTACTGAATATGCTTATAAAAGATGCAGATAACACCAAATTGTAAGGGAGGTTGCAAACATTTTGGAGAAGAAGATTAGAATTCAAAATATTTCAACAATTAGAAGAATTGGTCTGAAATCAACAAGATGAAATTCAATAAAGACATGTGCAAAGTAATTGAGTTATGAATAAAAACTCCAATTACAAATATCAAATAGGAAAAAATTGACTATGCAGTAGCCCTGAGGGAAGAACACAGAGATACAGCAGATCACAAATTGAATGAGTGTCGACACTGTGATGTAGTATCAAAAAGGCTAATATTGTTCTTGGTTTTACTAACAGGAGTGTTGTATAAAAGACATGGGAAGTAAATGTCCCACCCTCCTTGTCAGTGGTGAAACCTTAGCCTGAGTACTGCTTTTCTAGATGCCACATTTAAGGAAAGATGTGGACAAACTGGAGAGAGTCCAAAGGAAAGCAATAAAAGTGAAAACATGTTTAGAAACTTGTCTCATGAGAAAAGGTTAAAAAACAAAACTGGGCATGTTCAGTTTGGGGGGAGAGGGGAGAAGGGGAACTGAGGGGGCAACCTGGCAAGTCTTCAAATGTGTTAAGACCATTTTCAAAAAGGACTGATAGTTGTTCCCCACACCCACTGAAGGCAGGACAAGCATTAATGGACTTAATCAGATGCAAGGGAGATTTAGATTTGATATTAGGAAAAAAGCCTCCTAACTAAGCTCTAGAATAGGCTTCCTGTGAGAGGCTGTAGAATCCCCATCATTGGAGATTTTTAAGAACAGGATAAACAGAGATGGTCTTGGTTTATCTGATTGCAGGAGACTGTACTGAATGACTCTGAAATCCTTTCCAGTCCTGCAATTCTGTGATCTTATTTTTGAAATAAAAAATGTCTTCTTTCGTTTATAAATAATTTACACACTCCCATATAGCATTTGCAACTCATCATGACATTGTGTTTTAGTGCACAAGAACCTAAAAGTGCATATAATCAATGTGGCGTTAAAAACTTACACAAGAAAATACATTAAAGAGCATATTTTTAACCTGACATTGAAAACAAACCATGAGCCCACATACACCAACACTAAAATCTAATAGAGAGGATAGAATCATAGAATGCTGGGACTGGAAGGGACCCTGAGAGGTCATCGTGTCCAGCCCCCGTGCCCTCATGGAAGGACCAAGTACTGTCTAGACCGTCCCTGATAGATATTTATCTAACCTGTTCTTAAACATCTCCAGAGATGGAGATTCCACAACCTCCCTAGGCAATTTATTCCAGTGTTTGACCAGGAACTTTCTCCTAATGTCCAGCCTAGGATAGAATATGAAACACTGTAGAAATGAAAAAAATAACACTGAGTTAATTTGCTTATTATATTAATAGAGATCCATGGTGCAGAATGCAAAATGTATTTGAAACTCACTAACTTCAGTTGGCACATCAGAATCTATAGCTAGTGGCAGCAGTCTCATTAAAGACTACTGCTTTATGAAATTAATTTTATTAAATCAAATAAAATGCCTAATGGTCATATGATTTTTGGAATCTCAATGAGAAATTCTAGATAAGTTGATGTGTAATTTTGGCTTGGAAATTGTTATTTAAAAATAATTTTAATTCAATGGCATTTACCTTAAACCCAAATTGTGGCTAAACACTGATTATGAGTCTCAGTCTGCACAACATGACAAAGTCCAAATGGTTAAGTCACAATGTGAACAGGATGATTTAGGGGGCTGGTAATGTCTGTCACCCCAAGCCCAAACCTCACCCTTTATTTGGTATGAAAACCATCCTGTTTCAGGAATGGGAGAATTACTTAAGTTTCCTTCATTGGTTCATTTTAGCTCAATTAGTTCTCTGAAAGCTCCTACCCACCTGACGACTGGTCAGAGGTACTTGTGAAATTAATATATTGATTCAGTCCATTTCTAAATGAACAGGGATCCAACATAATTAAAACTAACATCAATAAAAGCTGAAATCATCAAGTGGATGCCTCACCAGAAATCCCAAGAACGGGCTAGGTTCAGAGTAGTGAATAGTCCTCATTACTAGACTTCCAGGTTAATGTTGATACACGAATGAGATGCAGGGGAACTTGTGCTGTACTCTAGGGGTTCTGGATTATGTCCTGAAGAGAAAACAAAGCTTACCCTTTTCAGTTTTTCAAATGAGCATTTTTTAAGAGCACTCAATTTTTAAAAAAAGTAATAAAACCTGTTGGCCAGATGTTATTTAAGTAACTAGTACAATAAATGGTCATATATATATTGGCACCTGGAGGCTGCTTTGATGGGTTCCTTGAAAGTATATATGAAGTGATAATGCAAGTAATTTAACCTTTCCATGTAACAGATTTAATACAGATCAATACAACAAGTTGCAAGAAAGAAAAATTTATTCCAGGTGCCCTTACAAGACAATATGCTCTTCATACAAAACAGATAGTATTCTGGTACTTTAAAAAAAATGATTGCACCTTTCTTTTCAAATAAAAGGTGCCCAAGTATGATTTCTTTGATGCCAGTTGAAAGATATTTGAAAATACTGTAGAACTAATTCCCCATAATGTATTTTATAATATGCATTTGGAGCAGGGTAAAGATTAATGGATGAAAATTTCTATATTGTTACATATAGATTAACACGTGGACTTATCCACAAATATTAGTGCTCCATTGGTTCTTCTGATTTTTCTGCAGGTTCCTCAGCTGGTGGAGCAACCTTGTGGAAAGAGAGGGGAAAAAAAAAAAAGCTATAAAAAGACAGTTTTCTCTGGAATTAAGGGGGTGTCAGAGGTGGCGAAATGCAGCCCACAGATGTACAATAAGGCTCCCATGATCCCTTCATAAATACGGAAAAAAGGCAAGCAGAGAGGTATAGGTCCCACTGTGTAATTCTCTACCTTCATCTGAGGTATGGCAGAACAGTGTGCTGGGACATAACAGCATCTTGCAAGTTGCACTTCTCGGTTAAAAGGTCAGGAAAATAACAATTTACGCTTGTGTACAGCTTGACTTGTTCTGAGCACTTTATCAATAGGGTAGAAACAATCTGCCCTATTTTACTTCTGGCAAACCTTTAATTACCTCCTGCTGCCTAAATGATGGACTAAGGACCTAAGAAGTTTCATGCAAAAATATATGTACTGAAACAGAAGTGTTTCAGCCATCAGAACACTAGATGAAGTAGTTGCTGTACTACTCTACTACTAGTAGTAGTTTCTCTACTGCATAGTTGTTGTCAACTATGTAAATGCAGGTACTTTAATCAAACCATAAGTCAGTCAAAGCACTGACTTCTTACACAAATCTTTTTTAACCCTATAGTGATTCTACAAACCCTATAGTGATTATTCAAAAACAATGCACTCTCAGCTTCTGACCACCCTCTTACACCTGCACCTAGATATGAGAGATTTAATATAGGGTAGCAGGATAATCAAGGTATGAATGGAGGAGAACTGTATATCAGCTCCCTCAAGAGGTAATTACTAGATTGCTAATACAGAGACTGGGATTAGGAGGGAGCTGCATAACAGAATGTGTTTCAGAAGTTGAGATCTTCTTTTGTTGCTGACAAAAGCAGCGGAAGTTCTGATGGTACTAACTAGGCACAGGCTAGATAAAAAGATGGAAACAACTTGAGAGCCTCCTGCTAATTCAAATTAGTCTGGTTAAACAGACTTCTTGGCCTTCATTTTCAGTCTTTTAGCAGAGAAGTATAGATACCACGTTAAACAGGCAGCAAGCTATTTTTAAAATAACCAACTAAGTCACATACCTTCCTCTGGGGTCTCTCTTCAAGTCCCTCCAAGAATGGTGCCACATCATCATCATCATAGATAGTAAACTCCATGTCTTTGCCAACAATTCCAATGGAAACATTCTGTTAAGTACAGGAGTGAAAGAACTGAGAAACTCTCTGTGACTCTTTGACTTCATGAACCTTCTACTTGGCAAGTATATAAACTACAGATTCCTGCTAAGATTAAGATGCATTTAGCATAGCGAATCTAATTGAGGAAGGAAGGAAATTCTCTAGCAGATTTACTTTATGGCAAGCTTCCTTAGAAAAAGAAAGTGAGGGAGGCTCACTCCCTACAAGGATACTATTATGTTCCAAGATGGAATCAGCCAAAAATATAGTGTAATGATTTCAGATATAACAAATTCAAGCTCTCTTTTTTGTTGCTGCGATTCAACATTTCTAAACACACACACCATATGATTTTCCAATATTGCAGGGTACAGAACATATTTAGTGTAAATATTTAATAAACAAAACTGTTCAAGATGAAAAGCTTTTACTAACCCCAATTCAAAACCCCCTAATGTAATGAATCTTTCTTTTGGAATTCAACAGACTATAGAACAACTCCAAAGAGCCCCTCAGGAAAACACTACTGTATTAAATTTCCTGACACCATAAACAAAAATGAAAGACTTGCATTAACATAAACAATGATAATCAAATAGTCCTAGGCCAGATTCTGATTTGAGTTGTGCCAATGTAATCCCAATGCATTCAACCAACTAGATTTAATTTCAATTTAAGTTAAATGGAATTTCAGGTTATTTGTATGATTACCTATAGCATGAGACTTATTTTCCATAAGTCTTTAAATATTAAAGTTTGCATCCTTCTTTCATTGTCTGTGCACTCGAGTTTCTCAAAGGATAGAGGAATGTGATTTAAACATACTAAGAAAATAAAAATAAAACCATATTGGACTACAAGATTGTTAGCAAGGCTAAAATTATGCATAGAATTTACTGGACTCCTGTACTTGTGATTCAGTAAATGATGCCAGCGTAAGACGAAGTATGGTTATGTCATATTTTAGTTGACATTGTTCTTACGTCACCTATTTCTGGTCAGGTGATAAAAAGTTATAGAAATACTGTGAAGTCGTATTATGTACTGAGTCAGAATTATAATCATGATTTTTATCAATACAGGTAACTACCAAGCCTCTTGAGGAATGGACTAAAATTGTCCTAAGTTGTGCAAAGGGTTTAACATAGCAGAACTGTGTGAAATAAATGATAAAATTAAATAATTTGATTTGCTACGGAAAGAAATTCTGAACACAGAGTTACAAACTATGTAGGGGTAGGGCTTTTTGATAGACGTAATAGGTGGGGAAACTGGCCTAAAAGTTCAAGGCTTTATAAAATGATTGGTGTGTGTACATGGTTTGATATTCTTATGTGTAAGTTTGGTTATTTTAAAACCCATAAAGACTTGTCTTAAAAACAAGTTCTCGATATGACACGTAATGATAGCCAGGAGGTATTACTGTTGTGCTGTACCTGAATAATACTATTACTAGACATGGAAAGTATTGAATGCATACTTGGACATAGGCCTGAATGAACAATTTTATTACTACTTTAGAAACGTTAATAGGTAACGCCAGATATTAATTATGTAAAACTCAAAAAATATAAATAAGAAAAAGCACAATAAAAACAAAGGACAGACAACCAACATAATAACCATCTGGGATTCCACAGTGCTTGGCATATGAAAGTGTTGGAAGCACTTTTTGCTTCATATTACACTCCAGGAAGTTTGCAACAGCCCAGAATGTACAAGACTAGGCTAGGCAGGCTATGAGCCAGAAAAGGGACAAAGAAAATTAGACAATAGATTAAAAACAAACAAAACAAAAACAAAACCTTAATGTAAATGGTTAAAAAAACTGGCTTAGATGAAAAATTTTCATTGACAACATTTTATGAGCCACACAGAAAAATGTTAACATAAAAAAATTTCCCTTATGCTGAAAAATATATAAAACCTAAGGACAAGGTTCCAGGCCCAGGAAGATAAGATTTTTAAGATTCTTGTGATAAGAATCAACACTCCATTCCTCTTTATATTGTTTTCAGGGGAAACAATACAGTGTATTTAAAAAACCCACAAACATGAAGGTAAATATTTTAATCTTGGTGAAATCAACAGCAGATTCCAGTTAAAAGCAACACAGTAAATGAACATGTAAACACGAAGATGGGTTACTCTATGTTATAATGTTGCTATGTTTGAGATATATTAAATAACCAATAAATTTAGTAAAGTAAAAAAGATCTCTTTTATACAGAAATTCATGAGACTTCACTAACAAGGGAAACAAACAGTCTTCAATGTAGCATTAGCACTATTTGGTTAAGGTAAAAAGTTCAAAAAGTTAGACTAGAATCTATAACTTTAAGACTCCAAATGGATTCTGACTTGAAATTAGACTCAAATCTGCATATATTGGACCTACACACTAATGTTTGTCATACTTAAAATGAGACTTACAATACACACCCATACTTAACATTGATTCTGTCACTGTAAGGTCTAGTAAGGAGGATAATCCTGGTGTTTACCTTGGTGGTCAGATCTTGTTCTGCAGGAAGGGTTTCTCTGAGGGCTTGCAGACCATGTTTAACCAGTTCATTCAGATTGCCTACAAACAATATACGATCATCAGAAAAACAAAACGTACAGGATTGTTTCCTGAGACACTTGCCTCCCCTGCCTCCATTCCTAGCCAGACTATTTTTCCAGCTATCTCTGTCCCCAAACTGCTTTACTCGTGTTACTACTTTGATAGATGACTGTAAATCCAAGCATGCCAAGCACGCTATAAGGGAACAATCCTCCCTTCCATTCCAGACAATTAAATGAGGAAAGCAGTATTATATTATAGTCTAACCAAATAGTAAATAAATTTATCTAGGTATATATACACCATGACACCTGAGCTGTTTTACTGCTTTGAGTGGCCTCTCATAATTATTAGATATGAGAACAATTTGGGACTTAAAAATCCACTTCTTGTTTACAGATTAGATATTGTGCAGACAAGCAACAAGCATATCCTGAAATACTATCCTCTCCTGAAATGGAAGGAACAGCATTTTCTCTAAAAACACAATTCATTCTTCCTATTTAACTCTTTCTCATGTCCTTTAGGCACTCTGCCATTTGGTCCACTAAGCAACTGAAATAAGTTAGACATGAAAACCTGTAGTGTTTTGCATTAAGTTTCTTTCTTCCTTTTGATTTACGCCATTCTTTTCTATTCTACTTTTATCTTTCCCTTCTGCACAGTACACGTGGAACCTCTCTCAGCCAGCACCCTCGGGACCTGACCAGTGCTGGAAGAGAGAATTTGCTGGATGACAGGAGGTCAATGTTTTCTAGCACATTCCAAGATTTTCAATGCTTATTCGGCTCTTATATTATATTAAGGGGTAAATTACAGCTACATAACAGCACAGAAGACTGAGATCCAGGACTTGTGGCTACAAACAAGCTTTATGGGACCACAGAAAATATGGCCACACCCATGATAAGTGGTCGTGCAGATAACTAAAATCATGCCAGATTACAGAGTTTGACAGACGAAAGAGTTCCCAATTAGAGAGGTTCAACCAGTAGTAAATGAATGTACCCAGGCAAGATGGGAAAAAGCAAACATATATTTTAAAGATCATTAGAAAAATACAACAGAAGAGACTCGTCACTCACAGTCAGCAAAATGCTCCATGTATCTCTCCAAATAAGTTCGAGCTGACTGTGAACGAGCACCAATGGACATAGCTTTGCAGTCAAAATAGTTTGCAGAAGGACATGTTTGGAAGATGTGAGGACCCATATCCTGATCAAAAGAAAAAAATGTGAACTATATAAACTATTCGCTGGAGGGCATGCAGTTTTCTAAAAGATTTTTTAATATTAACTGTCACAAGATGTTTGTGTTATACACACACAAAGGTAGGTTTTATACTGTGCATCACATTGCTATTCTTCCATAGTTGCTTCAAGCCTCAATTTTCTCAATTATCTCTTTTTGCTATGTCCTTCAATCAGAAGCTTTTATGTAAGTTTCAATGAATGGTGCTGAACGTCCCATTTCTGTATAAAAGTCTATAACCTGTATTGCATTTATATTATGAACAGCTTCCGTTTTTATGAGCTGGAGTAAATATTAAACATTCCTTTTTGCTTCCCATGTGTACAAATGTAAGAACTTGTTCAGGAATGAACTAAACATATAAAATTCAATTAGGCTGCCCACTATCTTCAACTTTCTTATTCTGTAAGGTCATTAGCGCAGCAAATTATCTGTATTATACAAAATAAACTGGATAACCAATTGGAGACACCTCAAAGGAGCCATGATTTTCAGAAACGGTGAACACCCATCTGCTGAAGGTCAAGCACCCTTAAAATGTCCCACCTGGGATTCCAAACTCATTAGCCATTTTTGAAATTCTAAGCTACAGGGGTTTAAGTGTGCATAGATATACATATGTACATCAATGCCCACTGCAGGGATCTACAGAAAAATTACTTCTTGTAACACTGCTGAGAACTAAGTTTTAGCATCTACAAGGAAAGAGGTGCCTCTAGTCATATGAATACACTCATCTTTCGCTATACAAGCACAATTGGTTCCCAACTTTCTGCTTGTAGGCAAAAACTCATAAGAGGGACACTAAATTCCCATTAAATACATGTAAAAGTCTGATTCATTCCAAGTGCTCATAATTCAGTGAAGGAGTAGCAACATGTGGCACTGCTTTTGAAAGGTAAGTGAACTTTGGGTTGTGGGGGGCGGGGTTGGAGAGGGTTAAAGGCTGAGGGCAGTTTGAAGCCATGAGTGGGTGCAGGTTGGGTCCGTGGGGTAGGGTGGGGGTTCAAGCCGCTGCAGATTGGGTTCATGGGGTAGGTTGCGGGGGGGGGGGGGGGGGGGTTTAAGGCCGCAGCAGGTTGGGTCTGTGAGGCTGCCAGGGTTGGGTCTGCAGGGCTGGTGGGGAGGGGAGGGGGGGTCAGGCTGCAGCGGGTTGGGTCTGCGGGGGGTTCAGGCTGCGGCAGGTTGGGTCTGCGAGGCTGGCGAGGGGGTCAGGCTGCGGCAGGTTAGGTCTGCAGGGGGTTCAGGCTGTGGCGGGCTGGGTCTGCGGGGCTGGGTCTGTGGGGGCACGTGTCAGGCTGTGGCAGGTTGGGTCTGTGGGGCTGGCAAGGGGGTCAGGCTGCAGCGGGTTGGGTCTGCGAGGAGGGGTCAGGCTGTGGCATGTTGGGTCTGCAGAGCTGGCAGGGTTTCAGGCTGTGGCGGGCTGGGTCTGTGGGGAAGGGGGTAAGGCTCATATTAGTGGGATGGAGTTGATCATCTAATGAACAAAGGTAGGTATTTGTATCCCTCGTTTTAGTGAGCACTTGTAAGTAAAGTACTCATGTAACCAAGGATGAGTGGACTGATAAGTCCTGCTATAGTCAGTCTCACTCTCAACAAAATGTTAGTTGCTGCAAAAATGAAATATTTTAGCATTTTGATTCTTTTGGATGAACGGACACATACACACTCATTGTACTTACATCATAACCTGCAATGAGCAGTCCTACACCATATGGTCTTCTGCCATATCGCTGTGTTGGTATCTGAGTTTCTTAAATAAACTAAGGAATCTTCTCAAAGAACAAATCAATCCTTCAATGTAGTCTTAATCCAAATAAAACTATTGGAACTGCTCATTTTTTTGGCCATTTCCTGTTGTGGAAAAGCTTGTTCCACAGAAACAGATCTCATCATCTGTCTTAAGCACCAATGGTTACATCTTCTTCACTACCAATCAGACCTACAGCAATTAGTTTCTCCAAACAAAATTACTTGTGTATTCAGGAAAAGTAATAGGAATGACTGATTTTAGCTGTGTCTACATGTGCACGCTACTTCGAAGTAGCGGCACTAACTTCAAAATAGCGCCCGTCATGGCTACACGTACTGGGCGCTATTTTGATGTTAACATCGACGTTAAGCGGCGAGACATCGAAGCCGCTAACCCCATGAGGGGATAGGAATAGCGCCCTACTTCGGACCGTGTAGTCGTTGCGCGTCCCACAACATCGAAATTGCGGGGTCCTCCATGGCGGCCATCAGCTGAGGGGTTGAGAGACGCTTTCTCTCCAGCCCCTGCAGGGCTCTATGGTCCCCATGTGCAGCAGCCCTTAGCCCAGGGCTTCTGGCTGCTGCTGCTGCAGCTGGGGATCCATGCTGCATGCACAGGGTCTGCAACCAGTTGTCGGCTCTGTGGATCTTGTGTTGTTTAGTGCAACTGTGTCTGGGAGGGGCCCTTTAAGGGAGCGGCTTGCTGTTGAGTCCGCCCTGTGACCCTGTCTGCAGCTGTGCCTGGCACCCTTATTTCGATGTGTGCTACTGTGGCGTGTAGACATTCCCTCGCAGCGCCTATTTCGATGTGGTGCTGCGCAACGTTGATGTTGAACGTCGACGTTGCCAGCCCTGGAGGACGTGTAGACGTGTCACTATATCGAAATAAGCTATTTCGATGTAGCGTTCACGTGTAGACGTAGCCTTTATGTTACATAAACAACAAGCAGTCCTGTGGCACATTAGAGGGTAATGAATTTACTAGATCATGAGGTTTCATGGGTAAAATCCACTTTTTCATCTAAAGTGGGTTTTACCCATGAAATCTCATGACCTCTTACATTTTTTAGCCTCTAAGGCACCACAGGATTTCTTGTTATTTGTGAAGCTACAGATGAATACAGCTTCCCTGTGTGATTTTACGTTAGTTTGGCCAATTTCATCTCCTCTCCCTTTGACGCACTTGTTTTCAAAGAAATGTCTGTTTGAAATAAAACAAAATTATTTTGGTAAGAGCTCTAAACCCATCATAAAAGTGAAAACTGAACTGAATTTTAAGAAAAACATGAAGTCAACAAGAAGTCCTGAGGCACCTTATAGACCATGGATTCCCAAACTGGGGGGAGTGCAGACATTCCAGGGGACCCAGTCTCCCCCTTTATTTCCCATACTCCAAGAAAGAGCTGGCCTTTGCTTCCAGCTCTCAGCTCCTGCTATTTTATGTGGGCAACCCAGCGCAGCCGCTATAAAAAGCGGGCTGCCAGCAAAGACCCACATTGAGCTAGTTGCCTCCTGCAAAGTAGTGTGGGTTTGGGGGGAGGGAGGAGGAGCAGAATGGGATTAGACTGGGGGGCTAGGGGAGCCTGGCTCACAGGAGGGGAGGGAGATGGGGTAAGAGTGGGGGGCTGGTGGTACCTGGCTTTGGGAGAAGGGAGGGGCTCAGGTGGGCAGCCTGTGGGCCTCATTGGACTGGCCTGGCAGTGTGCAGCTTGGGCGGCAGGCCCCTGCTTGGGCTGCCGGGCAGAAGGCCAGCCCCAGCAGCATGGGGCTCAGGCGGTTGACCCGCTGTTTGGCTGGACAGCTTAGGCAGCTGGCAAACGAGCAGGCAACTGGCCTCAGTGCCTGGCGGGGGGGCGGCTGGTGTGGGCAGCTCTGGCAGCTGGCCAGCTGGCGCTGCACCAGGCATCTGCAAGGTGAGGGCTATGCTGTTAGCCTGGCCAGTCCACAGTCGGCTTCTGGGCTGGGCTGGGGCCAGCACAGTGACCGGCATCTCAGCCAGGGCTGTAGCTAGTCTCTACAGTGCCTGGGCTGTGCCTGCAGTTCTGAGGCCAAGCCAGCAGCCCATTTGGGGTACAGCTGGTGCCCATGTGGGGGGGGAAAACCAGCTGTTGCAACCTGTGGCTGGGCTGGTGTCAGCCCAGCAGGAGTCAAGGTCCAGTGGAAGATAAGGGGGCCCCAACGTTGGGGGGAATGAAACTAAGGCTTCAGTATTGGATGCATGGCTCGGGCTGGGGCAGCACAACTACACTGAGTCTGCTAGCTGCTATTTTCCAGACAATTTTTCTGGCAACCCCATTCGTAAATTAATAAGCAATCCATTCAGTGTTGATGCTGATACATTGCCAGAAGTATTGCAAGAACAAGCACTCAAAATAAAATATGATTCAAGTGCAAAATAACTTGGAAAACTCAAGCTTGGAGGAATTTTGGATAAAATATTTCCCAACGTACTTGAAAGTTGGGGAAGAAGTGCTACGTGTTATTCTTCCATTTTGTAAACATATCCCTGTGAAAAAAGCTTTTCAAGTTTACTCACATCAAAAACAAAACAAAGAAATTGGATGTCAAAAATGATTTGCATTGTGCACTTTCATTTTTCAAACTGTTGGGTCAATAAGTCAGACATGTTGTTTTCTAAAGTGGGGTCTGAAATGGTGCACCTGATTGAGAACTGTCATCAGCGCCATCTGTTGTTGGCAAGCTAACTCAGTATGAAGTACAGACCTAATTGAAGACCGTGGTTAGGCACACAGCACTCGAAATCTATGCACACGGCACGCAATATCTGTGCACACGGCACGTAACTGCCTGGGAGAGTATATAAGGCAGAGGTTTGAGCCAAGTTGGGCGGTTGCTCTTCTGTCAGTCCTCTCTTGAAGACTGAAGAAAGAAGACAACAACATCTCTGGAAGCAGAGCTGAAAGCTAAGAAGCTGAGTTGGAGCTGCCCGTCACTGGTATGCGCTTTGGTGCCACTGTCAGTGTCAGGTGCCATTAGACCCTGATACACCTATGCAGGCACTAATCTGCCATTATAAGAAGCTGAGTTGGAGCTGCCCGTCACTGGTATGTGCTTTGGTGCCACTGTCAGTGTCAGGTGCCATTAGGCCCTGATACACCTATGCAGGCATTAATCTGCCATTAATGACAAGCACAACAGTGGTGTCATAGCGAGCTGTCTCACACGAGCTGATCACACACCTGAACCCCTCGTCAGTTCCTGGTTGCTGTCGTGGTGTTTGCTGCCACAACGTCATCGTTCCTGAAAGAAGCAAAGCTGCCGTACACTACGTTCCAGTCACTGTCATCATTCCATGTCACCGTTCACCATGTTCCAAGCCGTGTTCCACCTGCCCAGTGTTACCTAGTGTCAACGCCACTATACCACCACAACCTAGACGCCATCACCACAATTACTGACATCATGGGATCACCTCACTGTTCCTCCTCTAAGGCTCCAAGGAGCCGCAGAGTTGAAGGTCATGAGCCTTGCTCATATACTGGAAAGTAATGAATTCTGGGTTGCGAGGGTTAGGGTTTGGGAGTGTAAAGGTCATTTAAAGTGATGTTTATGTTGTGTTGTACGGTTAAGTTCATTGCCTTGTTTCCAAATTTTATCCAATACATGGTTTGGCCCTAAATTCTGTGTCGAGTACTAATTTAACTACTGGCGATAGAGATACAGGAGGGAGTCAGATCTCAATCTACCTGAGCTGAGGTGTAGTTGAAGTCCCTAAATTATTAATTTGTTATTTCTCAGCGTAACAAAATCTAGGATTGTCCAACTTATCAAGAAAATGCAGCGTCATCCGTCACATTAAATTCATCTTGTTTCTGCTGTTTCAGATGTTAAAATACATTTTTATTGAATTTTTGGGCCAAGAAAAACTATTCCTGCTTATTTTTAATTTTACATAACAGTTTTATATCAAGTTTTTGTGTTTATTTTAAATTATTAATTGAATTTTAGGTAAAAAGGGTGATTGGATGATGGTAAAGAGGAGGTGGGGGGCATAAAGGTCTCTCAAAAATCAAAAGAGGGGGCGTGATGCTGAAAAGTTTGGGAACCAGTGTTATAGAATAACAGATTTTTTGATATTTTGAAGCATAAGCTTTGGTGGGCAAGTCATGACTAACGCATCTGATGAAGCGGGTCTTTGCCCATGAAAGCTTATGGTCCAAAATATCTGTTAGTCTATAAGGTGCCACATGATTTCTTACTGTTTTTGAAGATACAGACTAACTCAGCTACCTCTCTGATACATATGAAGTCAATAAACATCAAAAAATGTTATATATCTAGAACATAAAAAGGATACTGCTTCCAATTAGAGACACTAGACGGGACACAGGAAGAGGTCTGTCAAACACAAATCTAGAATCCAGACACTCCTGACGCATGAAGTTACTATGAAAAGAGGAAATAAAAATACATGGATGAGAAACAGAAGGAAACCTTTCCAACTTGACATTTTCTCCTTTAAGCTTATGCATGTGTCTATATTTATGACTATTTCAGCACTGCCCATGGAGAACTAAAATGCCAAGAGGCACTGTAAAATTAAATTTTACCATGAGCCATCTTTGTTTTAAAGACTGCATGCCAGAAAGAATATTGTACAGATGAAGAATTATCAATAAATGTAAAACAGAGATTATACAATACATAGTAAAGAGGGATTATTTGGAACAAATGAAAAACTAGTATGAAATATTCCTTCGTAACATTACTGCAATGAATATTTAAGTGGTCCTTTGTATGCTTTTTTCTGTCCTTTTCCACACAACCGAAGAATCCTTCTTGCTCATTTTATATTTATCCCATTTGCTGGAACCACACAGCCAACAGAGTTCAAAAGAATACCTCTCCAGAGTTTATCTATACCAGCAGTGGACAGACAGATCTGACTATCTCCAGATCTGAAGAAGTGGGTCTGCCCCACGAAAGCTCATCGCCAAATAAATTATTTTGTTAGTCTTTCAAGTGTTACATGACTGTTTTATTTGTTTTTGTTTTGTTAGTAACTGCTATATACTTCTGAGACTGCTCTGTCTCAACCAGCTTTGGGAAGCAAGACACTGGACAAGGAATAAAGCCTAGCAGTTAAAACCTGCTCCTCCCGCCCCTTCCCCTGAAGTCCATGGGAACTTGGTATTTACTTAATAGAAGAATTTCATCCCTGGTCTCTCGCATAGTAGTACAAGACCAGTAAACATAGGCAAGTTCTCTTAGTTGCCCACATTAAAGTATGAGATATTTGTGCTTTTACTTAACTGTTACTAGAGTTGCATGCCAATCACAAGAAACTCACCATAGCAGTCTTGCATCAGCAGTAAGCCCAGCAATTGAGATGCCAATATGGTTGTCAACATACAGGATTTTTTTCTGATGAGCTGCCAGCTCAGACTGTGCTCTCTACACACAAAAAGCCACATTAGTCAGAAGTCATGGCAGACTTTAAACAACGTGTCAATTAATGCTTAAAAAAATGGGGAATAACCATCAGTAAGGACTGAGCTTACAGCCCCAAATCTGTAGCCCTGCAACAAATATAAGAATAAAATAATAGCCAATAAAAAACACACTGAAGAAATAAAAGGGGGCTTTCAAGTAAGACAGACAGGAAAGAAATACCCATAAAATATTTATATTTCATTTGGGAGGGTCAATTGAACCAATACATCTTTGGCTTTAGAACTAAACACTTCACAAATTTCCACTGCAGGATTAAATCCATTTTATCATAAATTACTTCAAATATTAATAGTCAAACACCAGTGCACAAACATATGAAAATAAGGTTATATAACTTCAAAAGCAGAATGTTTATAAAATTAATCTGCCCAAACACAGACATTCCCCTCCCCTTCTCTGATGTTTAACAGTGATAAAGTCTTAGATTTACTATGTGTTTGCTTACAAGAAGAAATAAGTAATTCCAATTGTTTGCCTTAAGTTTACCTTTAGAGCAACTAGAACAGCATGGGTTTTTGATTTCAGCCCCACAGTAGCAGAGCCTTGCTTCACAGCTTCCATAGCATACTCTATTTGATGAATTCGACCCTACAGAATGAAAAAAGGACCTCTTTTTAAAATAGGTAGAGACCCTGCAATAACAACAAAGGCAGGCTGAAATCTGGGACTTGTTAAAGTAAATGAGAATTTTGCCACTGACTTCAGTGGACCAAGATTTCACCCAAAATGAATTAAGAACAGGGTTTTCAGTCTCGACTGGTTTTATATTTATCACAGTAGTGAAAGATTTACCAGAAATATCTGCAACACTGCTTTATATTCCACTGAGATAATGGATTTTCAGTAATACGTGATAAGACATTTCCTCTCACAGAGCATTTTGAAGCCATTATGGCTGTCCCACATACATCTATTTATTGACTGACACTTCAAACGGAAGACCATAACCCATGTATCAAATTTTCTTCCAGTCTTCCAAGTTTATAGTGTTGGCTCTGATACAACTGATGGCATGCCCCATGGAGGCCTGATAACTCTTGGCAGTAACATATCCAAAAATAATGATTATGGTGTTACCCTACTGCATCTGATGCACAACTACCTTAGTTCCAGCTGTTAATATCCATTAACAAGCTTGTGAAGAATTTTAACTTATGGACAACATCTATTCTACATGTACTTTTTAAAAACAATTTTGCCATTAATACTGCACTTTCATAGTACCTTTCAACAAAGTTCTCAAGTTTATTTTCACAGCGTCTGGAAACCATTTTTACGTGCAATTTTATTTTCTGGAATTTATGCTACATGAAAATCTTCACCAATAATTGATGTGTAGAAAAAATATTTTTACCTTATCTTACACCAGCATTAATAAGCTCTCTGATTTCACTAAAATCAGGAAGTGAGAAGTTTTCAAATCTCAAAATTCTGTAATTTGCTACAAGTATTTGAAAAAAAAATGAAATTACTAAAACAATGCAAAAGAACCTCTTTAAAATCCTTAAACTAATTAAAAGGTTTGCTTGTTAGTTTTCAGAAGATGCATTCTGCACTCAACTACTAACATCTGTAAATTCTGAAAAGGTACAATATATTACTTATATCTGCAGGGTGATGTAACTTACAAGATTTAATTCCTGCTACATATGAATCTCAATGCAACCTTAACTTGGAGTCTCTATGAGGCCTCCATAATTGCTTGGAATGTTGCTTTAATACATAAATATGTAAACACATGAAAAATTAATAAGGTACTAGTTACAGAATGTTATGGAATCATGCACACCTTGTTCTGTAATTCAACTCTTCAGTTCTTTGCATTGTACTTTTCTCTGTTGTAGGGTTATAAATATCTCCCTCAATGAAGTTGATTGTGCACAATAACTGTGAAATTAAATGCCTGTACATTTCATATTACGAAAGCAATGGGAAGTCTTGGATGACTGCTCCCATAGCAATACTCTACCATTAGGGTTCAAAAACACACTCCTGTTTGAACATAGCTAGCATTTATTTTCTGTACACAAGCAAAATACTGGGTAATGAAATTAATATAAAGGTCAACTATAAAAATACGAATCACAAAATTCATCCTTAAAACTGCATATGTAAAAGTTTTCCAGGTGTGTTAAGCACACAGCATTATAATATTATGCTTTAAAACATCCAAAGGTTGTTTTATGGACAGTTAGTAGCAGCATCCAACTCCTTGAGCTAGCAGAGCAGGCCATCAACTGCCTTGATACCATCACCATAAAAAGTGGAGAGAAAAGGAAAAACGGAAAAAAAATAAATTATAATCTTTTACCTGAGGGCTCCAGACTGTGACATCATTGTCATACTGGTTGCGAAACTGTGAACAAAACCAATTTATTAGCGTGAAAAGAATATGCACCTGGAAAAAGAAAGCCTTTGAGGCTATAACATAAGTTTTCTTTTCTTAGTCCAACACAGACACAATCTCTCACATCCGAAAAAAGTAGCATCCACATTTTCTTTTGCACATTTACCATCATTATTTAGTAAACACAGCTTTATCAACATAATGCTTCTGCTCTGAATTACTTTAACACAAAATGACACCTCAAGGCTTTTTTGACACAAGATACATGATACTCATTTAACTTGCACTGTGAAACTATATCCACACCACAGTATCTTGGCAACAGGAAATGCTTTTAAGAGACATATAATCCAAAAGACACGACTAGACTCTTGACACATCGAAGTGTCTGCATCCAAGCAGCAAACAGTGGTAACTGCAACTGGATATCTTGGTATAGCTAATTTGGGGACGGGGGAAAAATTCACTGTACTATAGTCTCAAGAAACACACAAAAATTCCTATGCATTTTCTGCATGCATTAATGATAATTCTGTTAACATTAATTAATAACAATCCAAGTTTTCTACAGACTTTTTGGGTGGGAAGCCAGAGGGATCAACCATGGGCAACAAATCAGTGATAAAACCTCTCTTAAGAGCCATATTACTGGTGAGGAATGCCAAGGTGCAGCAAAAAGAAAATTATCTAGTCTTCACTTCTAGTATTTATTACATAGTGGACATCTGCAAACCTGACAAAAATCAGGCAAACTTTACTCTGCTATTACTAAGGGGGGGCGGGAAGAGTACCCAGAATAGATCCTGCAGCTATTCACTGTAGTGAGGAGAAATTTTAACACTGAGCCAGGGAGATGGTGGAATAGAAGAGGAGTCCTTTCTCACCTCCCAGCAGCCAGAAAGTTGTTCATGGAGCAGCCACAACCTTAGGGCAGCAACCAAGAGGCTATGGAAGGTAAGTGGAGATCTCATTTGCCCTAGCTACAGCTAGGTGACAAGGCACAGGGAAATGTGGGTGATAGAATATATACTTTTTTTTTCTACACCTCTAAAGGAAGGAGAACTTCACGTTCATTATGACGCTTGTCTATACTATAGAAATGTATTGTGTTGCAAACTTTGTAGGTCCTCTATAAACTTTTAAAACACAGTGGCCATGTCTACACTACCACAAAACTTCAAAATAGCCACGCAAATGGCCATTTCAAAGCTTACTAATGAGATGCTGAAATGCATATTCAGCACCTCCTTAGCATGCTTCCAACCATGGCTCTTCAAAGTTGCCATGTTTCACTCCTGCGTGGCTCATCCAGACAGGGGTCCTTTTTGAAAGGATCCTGGGAGCTTCAAAACCCCCTTAATTCTTATCTGCTGACAGGAATAAAGGGATTTGAAAGTTCCTGAGGTCTTTTTGAAAAGGACCCCCATCTGGACAAGCCACGCAGGTGCAAAATACAGCAATTTGGAAGAGTCTAGGCCAGTGGCATGCTAATGCATATTCAGTGCCTCATTAGTAATCTGCACAGCCATTTCAAAGATTTCTGTTAGCGTAGACCTAGCCAATTATGTTTTTAACCTCAATTTGATAAACGCTGGTCTCTCCCATTAAATATCTATAGTTTAGGATAAAAGCAACTTAAGAGACCAGATTTCACAGTCCATGGCAAGCTTTGCATAGCTGTGAATTTAGTAGGGTCCTAGTTATATACTCCCTGTGTGTAGGGAGAACTGGGATTGTGTGTGTGTGTTACACTGGTGGGGGCAAATTGATCCACCTCGGAATAGAAGGAGGATTGCTGTGGAGAGAAAACACACATGAAACAAGGAAGTCACACTCTGTAGGGAAGGGGCAGCTCTGTGTGGTGGCATCAAGTCGCTGGAGGGCTCTGTGTACGGGCTCCTAGAGAAAGTGGGGGTTGGGGACATCTCCGTGCCCGGCAGTCAGTCCGTGCCGGAGGCCGATCTCCAAACGGAAGGAAACCGCTCTGAGGAACCAGAGGCGGGCGGGTTCCAGGCCGGGAAAGCAGAGAAAGCCCCAGGACCCGCTAAGACGAAGCCGGCCGCAGACCTCCGCGCGGCATTCCCCAGCCTGATCGGGCCGCACATGGGAAATGCTGACTCACAGCCCCTCCCCTCCACCGGCTCAGTCTAGGATTGGCGGCGTGGTAGCGGCCCAGGGCCCACACGGGGCCGCTCCCAATCCCGGCCCGGCCTCGCAGTCCCTTTCTCACCATCTTCCTTCGCCCGATTCCGGCACGAGCTCCTAACCGGCGATCACTTCAGCGCACGATACCTCTGGGCTGAGACACTAGAACTTCCGCCCTCCGCCTAGACCAGAGCAGCCGCTTGCAGAGGCATCGAACGAAAGGCGGATGCGGTTGTTACCTGCTTCCCTCGACCTCTCGAGGGGCACGAACAACTCGGCTGCCAGAGCGAGCCGCGCATGCGCAGTGCTTAGCAGTGGACGGGGTAGGAAACTCCAGCCCCAGCTGCCCGGAAGTAGGCGGAGCAGAATACCCACTCGCGGTGCGGGCAGAGGCTGCAGGCGCCGATCCCGGGCCAGCCCGGCTCGTCAGCATACTGGTTAATTTACGCCACAAAATGTCCCGGAACTTGTCAGATGGGAGTGAACGGCCAGGTCACGTCACTACCCCGTGCCTTTTTCGTTTCAAAGAGCCCCGGGCCTCGCCGCCGCGCAGAGTAGTTGGGGACATCCGCCTTCGAGGAGCCAGGTGTCTGACATGGTTTTAGGCTTTGGCCTGACAAGCCGGAAACAATCCCTGGGGCTGCGCAGTCCACGTGGGGTGGCCCGGCTCTGCCCTGGCTGAGAGCGGGGCTAAAGCTGGTTTTCGTCTGCGCCGTTGCCCATGGGAAGTTCTTTCTAAGTGCTCTAGAAGTAGACATTTGGTTGCTGCTTTAGGGCCTACAGGCTTCGGCGTGACACACCCGAGAACCGAGCAGAGCGTAAAACGAGTGTTGTTGCTTGCTGGATAACAGCACTTCAGCTCCCGGTTAACAATGGCCAGAATTACATAGAACCCAACCCTTCCACGTAAAGACAGTGCCGTTTTCTGAGGGAATAGAAAGTGATTCCTCAAGAGTCCTATCATGAAATTGTTTCTCTCTTCCCTTTCTTGTGGCAGTGTTGGCAAAATTTTCCTACCTTTTGTTACGAGGCTGCTGACAAAAGCACTTAGGGACAATGATCTTGAAGTTGCATTAATTCTTCAGTAACATCCACAGCGAGAGATGAGTGATCAAGAGCGAGTCCTTGGGTTGTAATTTTTTTTTCTCATTAGTACTTGAAAGGACTTTTAGAAGGGCATGTGGCTTTCTGGCTATCACCCCTTGGACTGGGGCCTGGTAAAGTATTCCCATTTTTCACACTGTACTTGGGGCCTGTGTGAGGCTATAGTAGAAATCGCTGGCAGCTGTGAGGTTCACAAATATTTTGCAATAAAAATAGTGGATATTTGCTACAAAAACTGCACGTTCATGCATTTATATTTCAAAGGCTGTGTCTACACTGGCACAAAACATCAAAATGGCCATGCAAATGGCTAAATTGAAGATTATTAATGAGGCGCTGAAATGCATATTCAGTGCCTTATTAGTATTCTTCGAAATGGCCATTAGCATGGCTATTTCAAAGATTTCTCTACGTGTAGACATAGCCAAAGTGTTTTACGGCCTGAATATTTTGCTTTCCATGAAATGGTGGGGCTTATATTAGAGTGACTGTCCAAAATTTCTGAGTTCAGTATAAAAATGCATAGTTACACATTAAAACTAGTATATCTGCTTTATATGCTCGATATTTTTCTGTGCTAAACATATGACTTACTACTTCAATTCACAGTTTCTAAGACTAATGCCTGCTGGCTTGCCAGTGAGTTCCTCCAGGGTAGGGATCATCCATAACAGAGAACTACACAGGCCTAGTTCTATGGTAATGAAAGTCTGAAACTTTTAACCAGGAACGGCTGGTAACGTTTCCTGTAATGACAACTCTCTTTTGCCCACAATATTGTTTGAGAGGGCATCTTTGTCATCACAAAGTTGATTTATAGGGCCTACATCACTTTACCTCCAAAATGATCAGATTTGTTCCAGGTGCAATTCACCTGTCTGCTGCTAGGTGGCAATTATTGCCTAGAAAAGCCGATGTATTTAAACTATATTTGTTGTGCTTTTATTTAAGGTATATGGGTACCTAGAATCAGTGTCCTCTCTCAGCAAATAATTTTTCCATCTTTCCTATCTTGTTTCCTGGTTATATTTACTAAACCATTTTTTTCTGTAGTTGTCAAGCAACAACCATCCAATCTACAACCTTTACGCCAGCAGCTGCCTAAGGAAGAAGAGCAGATGGTCTAGTTTCAGAAACAAAGAGTGCTTTCATTGTTTATGAAACCCTTTTACTTATATAACATTGTAATGCAGTGTTTGACCTTTGCAAATGATTAGCAGCAATAATGTTTGTGGTGTTTAACTTTTTTTAAAAATACTTGCTGATGTCATTTACTTTTTAAAAATATTTGGCTCCCACTATTTTGGCACATACATGTTCCCTGTGAGGTACCCCCATAATTTACTACAGTGTGTTACAGATTCTCAGGAATTAGGACTCTGAGAAAGTGTTAGATAGGATTAGTCTATTTACTCATGTTAGAAGCTTTACCAGGCTGGACAAATTAGCTTCAGTCCCAAGTATGAGAGGATCGTATCTCCTTTAAGGAGAAAGAAGGAACTAGATGCAGGAAAAAGCCTAGGAGCAAGCTATGCTTTAGGGAAGTATTAGTTGGCAAATTCTCCATTTACTCTATGTTAATACTTAGAGCACTCACCCAGAACATGGAAGACATGGCTTCAGTTCCCTGCTCTAATGAGTCTGAGAGATAGCTTTGTTAGTCTGTAGTTTCACAAAAAAAAAAAAAAAACAAGCTGTCCTGTAGCACCTTAGAGACTAACAATTTTATTTATTAGGTTTCATGGATAAGACAAAGTGGTCTTACTCACAAAAGCTCATTGCCTAACAAATAAAATCGCTAGTCTTTAAGGTGCAACAGGACTGCTTGTTTTCTAGTGAGCAAGCTATGGTGAAGAAGAAGATTTTTCATTCAAGTTAAATATAAATGCAAACCTCAGGCAAGAGGCAAGCTTCCTCCATTGTCACAGTGTGTCTGTGTATATAGTGTGGGGGACTCTTCCCACTGGCATTAAGATTTACAAAATAGTGCATATTTGTTACAAAATTGCATGTGCATGCATTCTGTTTCAGACTGTTTTACAGCCTGAATATTTTGCTTTCCTTGAGGTTTGTATTACACTGACATTCCAAAATTTTTGAGTTCAATACAAAAATGATCTGTTTGGGGAAAAGTTAGTTTTGAATTAAAAAATATTGATACCTGTGATGAAAGTACAGCTTTTTTAAAAATATTACCTATTTGTAAAAGCTGAAAGAATTGAAAAAAGAAAAAATGAAGGCACCCACATTTGAATAAAATTCTTGCACACCCACTACAGTACCCCTACACTCTACTGCCCTTTCTAATAAATCTTCAGATATAATTAATCCAGTCCCTGGATCTCACCTCCAGGCCCATAGCTGGAACTGTGTCTGGAGTAGCTGTCTTCCCTTGACCCTGCATGGCAGGTCTCTTTTGCTATAAAAAACACATTACTTGGATCCTGAGGGGTTCATTTGGGGACTGTCTTAAGGATTTGTGGGGTTCTACTCAGTATTAAACTGGTGCCCCTATGCTCCACTGAAGGCAGTCCTCCGCTGGTACGGTTGACCCCAATGTGTCAAGGGGACACAGCAACACCCCACCCCTTTGCTGACACAAGTCTGTGTGTGTGAGGGAGAATGTGCATTGTCACTTTCTTGCTCCTATCCTTTCCCACTTCACCCTGCTTTCCACTTTGCTGCAACTCATGGAAATTTCGCTTCTGGCCCCAGAAACTGAGCAGCACAGGCAGGCAGTGGCCAGGGAGTGACCACACTGGCAGTGGGCCAGGCTGTTGTGCTACCAGTGACTGTCTGAGCTGCTATGGGGTCCCCATCCCTAGGGCTGCAGCAGCAGAGTGGGAGGCTGCAGCCTTCAGCCAAGGCATGTATAAAGGGGATGGGTAAGATCAGGGAGAAGCCACAGGCAGCCTGGACTTGCACTCCCAGGAAGGGGAAGGAAAGAGACAAAGGATGCTGTCCTGCAGCAGAGAGCTGAGGCTCCTGCAGGTGAGGTACAAATACCCTCCTGTCTCTCCACAGGTCCCTCCCGTAGCTCTGTACAGCCCTTGCAACTCCCTTTTTCCTGCTGTTTGGCTGTTGGGTGATACCCCCAAAATTTTAGGTGCTCTATGCAGTTGCATATGCTGTATATGCCTAAAGGTGGCCTGATAGGGAGGGCGTACTGTAGTTGCCATATTCTTTATTGTCACATTTATTGGACTTGGAGAAAATTCATTGGGACTCTGCACTTTCTATATCCAGGACATAAGCAAAATGCGAGAACAAATCAAAAGGGTTTTCCCCTCGTGGGTATTGTCCTCAGTGTATTCTAGCTTACAGAGAAAATTTATCTGGTGCTAGTGGTATCATATGTGCACCAAATAATTGAAGTTTTAGTCTCTTCCCTGAATACGACATATTAAATTGTGCCAAACACACACATCTAAAACAAGTACAGGCTTTTGCTCATGGAAGTCTTAGATTTGTGTGCACAGAAATCAGATAACCATCTAACTATCTGATGGGCTACACAGATTTGAGATTTTACATTTTGGAATGGCAATTTTGAAGGCAAAGCATTGCAGATTATGAATAAAATATTCTGGGCAAAACCACGTAGAATCAGAAAAGTTAAAGTTGGAAAAGATCAGTTAGGTTATCAGTTCCATACCCAGGCTAAACACAGGATTGGTTCCTCCATAAATATTTTGCCCAAGCTAGTTTTAAGCATCCCATGTGAAGATGCTTTCACTTCTTTCTAATCTATTAAAAGAATGATATCTGTTTAATGTATGAGATGTTTTAATAGTTAGATTTTATTAAAACTTTGATTTTTTTCACAGAAGGGGTTTTCAGTCTGCAAACTAATAACTGCACTCCAGATGTTAAAAAACACAAGCTCAAAACTGTAAACAAGTGTTGAGGAAGGACGGTCTTGTGGTTACGGCACTAGGTGTCAATTCAAATGCTATCTCTCCCACAGATTTCCTGTGACGATAGGCAAGTCATTTTATCTTTATGTCTCAGTTCCCCACTTGTAAGATTGGGATAATAATGCTCTCTCTCATCTTGTTTGGTAGTTTGTATTATAAAATCCTCAAGGCATGGTGTCTCAACACAATAGGGGTTTGATTTCAGTTTGGATCCCTAAGTACTATTGCAGAACAAGTTGAACCTCTCTAATTCAGCACACTCATCCAGCATGATTTTAGTCAGATATCCACTTATCATGGTTGTGGCTAAGCTTCCCTTGTTTGTTTACAGCCTTCAGTTGTGGCTCTCGCTGTTCTATGCTGTTGGTTAGCTGTAGTTTACTCCCCAAAATGTCTTCTAAGAGTCCAGTATGCAGTGGAAGTATTGGTAATGCTGCTAGACAACAGTGACCTCCCATGGTCTGGCAAATTCTCTCATTTGGCAGTCGTCAGATCCCGAGAGTGGTGGATCTGTTCAACCTGTACAAAAAATAAATAACGGCCTTATCCCAGAAATCTATTTTGTTCTTTCATTGTACAGTTCTACTGTGACATTTCTGTCACTACTTTTATTTTCTTTCTAGTATGAACATGGCAGGTAACCGTACTTTTCTCCAGAACTGAGTAGTGACTTTATGTATTGCTTGCCAGGAGGATGGTGTCTAGATTTGCCATCAATAAAAGTTAAGCCAGTCTAGTGAAGAAATTGTTACTTTTTATTAAATCTAGAGACAAAGTAGGTCAACAAGGGAGTCAACAAAAGAGGACAGGGTGAAGGAGATGGGGATGAGAGGATGAAGATTAGCAAAGAGAAGAACAGAAGAAGAGTAACACACTGCAGAAATAAGGTGGTCTATCAATATTTAATTTTAAAAGTTACACATTTGGACTTTGGGAGGTTGAAGGAGACATGATGTCAACTCCCAATTCAGACTATTCACACTCAAATAGAAATCCACTTTTGTTTAGATAGCCAGTGTGAAACCTCTGTACCACTTAGGTTTTCTTGAAAGTAATTATTATAAGTGCTCAGTCCTGAGCTTTTGGAAATCTCAGAATAGAATGTAAAGTTAGAGCATTCTAGCTATAGCTACATTCCAGAAGTGAGTACTCAATTTGTTAAGTATTGTATGTGCCAAATTGCAGTTCAACTTGAGTTTTTACACAGTAGACTGCTCAACGAATATTAAATGTATAGAAGGTCAAGAACAAAATGGGAAAACCATGAAATTAAGGTAAAATTTAACAGGTGTCTTTGTTAACCAAATGTAACAAATTGTGATTCACAATTTTTCTGTTGAAAATTTGGGAAGGAAGGCCCAGTTAACAGTGAATCCCAGGAACTACATATTAATGAGAATTGGAGTTAGTATTGTTATTAGAATCAGATTTCAATTTTGACTTCATTTTGGTGCAGGCAAAACTGGTTTAATTTAGGGATGGGTTATTGATTTCATGCTAAATTAATGACTGAAAACTAACATGACTGTTAGTTCATTAGTTACATCTAAATGTATAGAATAGTTTGTCTAGAAAGAATTTAAGTATGTTTACATTATTGAGCCAAATACAGCCACCCACACAGTTTTTTCTCAACTGTGCATGTCATCTCTCTGTATGTGAGACTCTGTTCAGTGGGAGGCCTGCATCTGGAAAAGCCTCAGCCATTCCTGAATATGGGCATCATTTTGATATTCTAAATTCTGGACCTAATATTTTTGGGTGTTTGCATGCACACTAAGAGATGACAGAAATTCACCAAAGCAGTGTTTTTGCAAGGTGCCTTGCTGAAGACATTAAATGCATAGCAAGAATTAAGCATTAGAACTAGGTCCTTCATACTACTTCATCATTATGCTTTAAACCTATTGTAGAGGGAACCTTCTAAGTATGTCTTCATTCCCATTCAGTCCTTGGTCTCTGTGCTGAGACTGAAGTAGAGCTAATAATGAAGCTGATCTATGATTTGCACTCTTAGCTGTTGAGAACTAGACTCAGACCATCAACTCTGCCAACAATTGTGTTTTGAATAAAAAGTGTTTGATCCTCTCTCTCCACACGTGGAAAGTGGCTCAGACAAGACTTATACTGAATTCGTAAATCAAGTATGTGAAAAGAGACAAATACAGCAGTTAAAAAAAAAGATTAAATAAGCATATGGCTGCTGCAGTACCAGTCACTCACGTCAATAATTCTCTGTCAGCTCTAAATTATCGTAATATAGATGGCAAAGTTATTTTAATATCTGAAGTTTTTTTCTATTCTATGTAACTTGATTCTAAGATTTCTCCCACAAAATGATTAACACAGCACTGATTGCAATAGGCCTCTACCTGTTTTGGGTTTAAGATTTGTGATAAATAAAATTGCATTTGATACGGAATAATTACTTGTACTCAAAATTGTTTCATCTGCTTTGAAATGGAAGATGTAAACATTTTGATAAGTGGGCTGTAAAGTTTTCAAGTTTTAGTTGTTTAAGGAAGTACTTCTGTAGCCTTTGCTGTAATGCTGTTTTGTAATAACTTCCTACAACAATAAATGACTTCCAACAGATTTCCCTGCACCTCCTACAGTAATAGAACAATAGTCAGATACTTTCTCTCTTTTCACAAAATCACATTAGTTCTACAGATATGATTCTTCTCTATTCATGTCTGTACTGATAACATTATTTCCTGTGCTTAAGCAGCACATGAATGGCAGAAAAAAAGCATTATTTAAATCTTAAGAGTACAAACATAAAAACTGATAAATTAAAGGTAAAGTTACATAAAAGATCTTTTGGAAGTTTTTTGAACATAGTCTGATAAACCTTTGATTTTTTTATACATGCTTGAAAAAAGAGTCTAGCAATAAATCTGTCTATGAAAATGCTCATCTCCAAGCAACCTGTGACCCAGCTGGCATGGAGGCAGGAGAGGGTGCAACGCTCCAGTACAAGTTACTCACGTAAGAGCATCAAAGGACAAAAGCAGACTCCATGAAGCCACAATGCCTTCTGCACTCACTGGTAGGCCAGAAAAGAGAACCCACAAAATGGTGCCTAGGTTGATGTTTGACTAATTCCCCCAACACCTCAAGCATAGACACAGCATCAGGAGAAGACAGAACAAGAGACAGAGACAAATTTTATTTACAAGACATGCCCACAGAGTCAAAATCATCCTCCTGAGACAGTGCAGATATACTCTGCTCCTCACTCTGGGCTCCTGACAACACAATCATTGAGTGTTTTGTGGATAGGGCTGAGCAAAAAATGGGTGAAGCCAATTTATAGGCCCTTTTTCTACATGGCATCCTAATGCATTGATTTAAAAATATTCACCATATTAATTATTGAAGCACTTAAATAAACCTGATGTTCAAGTTTTAAATACAAAATAAAAGGCAGAGATGAACAAAGAAAAACAAGAATTGGATCCATCTCCATGTTGTGAGGCTTGTTGGAGATGTTCAGAAGGAAACTGATCCTGTTCTCTCACCAGGAGCAGGAGACACAAGGATTATGTTGCTTCTGCCAAAGGACTCCAAGAATCATTGAACTGTAGCATCTCCCAATGACCCTACAATACAGCCTGTAGGGTTACTGTTCCCTGTGTAACCATCCCTGTGTGCAGGAATGACACATATGTCATCTCTACAAGAACGAATGCAGGCTTTAAACTGAGGGGATTTGTAGGGCTTGAGTGACTTCAGCATCTAGGAAGTTACTGGCAATCCCAGAGTCGATCAAAGCCCATTGTTGGAAAAATCTGCTTGGCTGCACCCATGATATGTATGTACTCGTATCTGTACTTAGAAGTGTGGGGAGGAGAACCCACCTGTTCTGGATCACGTTTTCCTCACAGGCTGGGGAATAGTTCTGGAACATAGTGCCCTTATGTTACCCAGGCTGCCTCCCGCCCCCCAGTATGGCTTGGGCTCGCTTGTTTCCCCAATTCCCTTCTGATCAAGATTCATAATGGGCAAGATGTGAGGGCATTTCCTGATGCTATGCAATAAAAGCACAAGTTATTGCAACATTGCTTTTCATTTCCTTTCAGGGTCAAGCATCATCAGACCAGTTCAACCTGTATCAATTCATGATTGAGCCCTGTGGGTTTTGGCATGGAGTGTGGGTGAGGCAGTGGCAAAATTCCCATCCTCTCCTCTTTCACATCCAGCAGATCATTGATATGAAGAGAGGGAGGTTAAAAGCCTCAAAGCTAATAAGGATCTCAATGTGGACTAGCTTGTCCCTTACTGCCTCACCAAGTCCACATCAAAACTAGTACAGCTGGACTGCTTTGTTCCACTCAAAATCAGTCAGAAGTCATACGAGGGCAGTGTACCAGGCAGATGGCCCTTTCTCTTGCTGGATGCTTTGTAGTGTGGCTTCTGCTGAACAAGTCTGATGAGGATCACAGAGGATTGCGGAAATACTCACAGGGGAGGCCCAATTCCAGCTAGCAAACTGATCACTAGTCCCACCCTGGCCTGTCAGTGGGATACATTAAAGGGAAGAGCAGGAAAAAGAGACAGCATTGGTTTAGAAACCTCCTGAACTTCTGGCAGTTTCCATCAAAATGTTTGGGCAGCAGTATTGCAGGACTCTATATGGAAGATGGTTAGGCCACACTCTCAGAAAATCATCATATAGCACAATCCATCAAGCTCTCACATGGAACCCACAAGGAAAATGCAAAAGAGGAAGATGTGGCTCTTGGTTTGGAGCTGAGCAACCTGCTCCTGGGTCAGATACCCCACAGAGTGGTGGCAGACTAACTCTTTCCATGTCCCTGCCAAGGGACCTCTGTGGAGGGGATCCAAAGTGGTCTGAACAAACAGCAGGTGTCCAGGCCATTAGTTGTCTGGCCTAATGGTCAACACTGGAATAATGTCCACAGGTCAAGGATGGCCATGAAGCAGAAGTCAGCAAGCAGGGATCAGAGTAATAAATAGGCAAGTCAGGGTCAGGGCAGTCAGAAATTAGAGATCAGAGGTGATTACCAGGGCTGGAATCAGAAGGCAAGAGTCAGAGGAGTACGGGTAGGATTAAAGCATTATGGGATTCAGTAGTCTGTGTGAAAATATCTGATGGTCTGAGACAGCGAGATATGCATCCACATCACAAAAGCTATTACTGCTAACAATAGTAGAATGGAATACTTAAAGTTTTAACTAAGGGTTAAAAGGGATTATTGTACTTAACTGTACTACAGTTTAGTTTCAATATGTATGTACCTCTGCATAGCTCTAAGTGTACTTTAAAGCAGAGTTAATAAAAGTATTACATTCATATAATCTACCTGCAGAAATCCAGAAAAAAGTCTTTTTTTCAATAGACAGGAAGCTGTGCAGCAATCATCATGACTCAGAAATAGTAAAATAAAAGAGTAGTAGTAAAACTACTGGATTACAAAGCTCTAAAACTTCCATTTTAGTCTAGAATACTTCAGATGACTCATAGCAGTATTTTCTTATACATTTTTGTACATAGCATCTTGACAATCAGGATAATTTCAGAACATGAATACATGTTTGTTTTCTAATTATACCATCATATAATATGGAAATCAGATCCTAGCACAGAGAAAAGAGGGAATTCAGCCATGCTAGCTCTGACTCATTAGCAGACCAGATACAGAAAACACACTGACTGGGGACAGAAGGAAACGATAATGCAAAATTTCCTAAGCAATGTTAACATGCAAATGGTGTATTTGCATTTTATTTTTCTGGTGTACTACTGGTTATAGATAAGTATTAGTATACATTATTGGAATTAAGTATAACACGTAGTTTTCAAGTAGCTAGCCTAAGATGCACATAGTGAGGGATACATGTTGTATGCCATGGTTCTAGTTCAATGTAAACAATATATGGTGCTTTAGCCATTGAAGACACTGTTATGCATGGCTTAAAATAAGAGGCTGAGGACATAAAAGTAGTTTTCTGCTTCTTTTCTAGGCTAAGAGAAGCAGCAGTCCTCCATAGCTCCCAGCTGTCTGCTGGTGTGCTGAGAACACTTAATTCCTGTTTCAATCTCCTTTAATCACTGCTCCCTTAAGCACTGAATTTCTGAAAATACAGGGATATTTTGGGTGAAATCCTAGCTGCACTGAAATCAATGGCAAACTCACACTGAAGTCAATGGGACCATGATTTCACATTTTATGAATAGCCCAGCATGATGCCTAGCCTCACAATCTCACAGAGAGGCAAGGAAGAGGGCAAACTATTGTGCCCAACTATGAGGTAGATTGAACTAAGCTGGAAGTGCCATCCTGGAATAAGTGTTTGAGAAAGGGGCAAAGTACTGAGCCTAGAACGATAAAACAGTTACAGGCAGCACATAGGTACGTCTGGGCAACCACAGAAGAGCAGTTGACCTTGAACAGGAAGGTACTGGCACACTGCTAACAACATACAGTCACCACCCTTTAACTTTTGTCACGTATTTCCTGATTCATAATAGTACAGCTTGCCACACAAGTACAAGTTATTTCTAACTAGCAACTATTAATGTTAGGGGGGAACAAATGCTGACTGTGTGCCTCAGGAGACTAAAAAGCCTCTGCTTTTGGGGAAGAAAAAACACAGGTGAAGCCACCAGCTCAGCGTCACAGTCCTTTCCAAAGCAAGGTCCCATGGAAAGGTGTCTGATGGCATGGGGAAAAAACCCTATTACTTCAGTAATACTGAAGTATGATAAGAAGATACTACATATAATAAAATACTATGATATTGTGCATGCATGTATAAAATTATATTTCTATTCTAATGAATTTGTCATATATGGCACCCAGCTTTGACAGACCCAATCTGTTACATTTTGTTTTCCAGTCTTTGAGGTACCCTCCTTTGCATTATATCGTATCAGATAAAGTGATACATTTTTATAGCTTGTTTTTGTAACTTTAAAATACTTTAATAAAATTAAAATCTGCAGGACATAAAGCTGCTGTGATAATGTCTCTCACTGTATGCCAATGTCACTGGCAATGCATTCTTAAGAATGAAGTGTGTGACAATCTAGTAATCTAATGATAGTACAAGCCTCAGATGTGGAAGATTAGTTCATTCAAAGTTTGGACTCCTTGTGTCTGAGTCCTGTGGAGAAAGAGCCTTCAAACTCTGCAAAATGAAGTACCTTCTAGGTGAATACTAGGAGGAACAACAGCATTCTTCTGGGGTGAAGGGTAATAGGGATTTTTTTACAGTGAAGAAAGGGGGTGAATAAAGACAATGAAATCTTGGTGCATCTCAACCATTGTAAAAGTTGTCCATTACTTATGTTTTCTACAGTCCTTTGTTGACATAAATGTCAGTCACAGTTGTTAAGGAAGAGCCTTTGGTTTGACCTTTGGAGTTGGATTAGATTTTGGCCCAATTTAATCTTAACAAACTATCGTTTCTGACCATCTAGTTATTCTATTACCACCTATCATTAAGAACTAAATACTTTTGAAGTCAGTGGTGCGACTTTCTTTGATTCAGTGGTGCAGGAGTAAGATCTTTATGCCCAGGACAGGGCTGGATTTATAAGTAGCAAAGTGCCTTCACCCTTTCTTAAAGGAGAAAAAAAAAACTTTTTTAAAGGGGTAGAATGGCATAAGGTGAGTGGGTTGGGGTCTGTCAAAATAAGATTGTGATAACCGAAGTATTGAAGACTTAAATCAACTGATATTGTTATATTGAGAGTTAGTCATTCAGATCAGACAGTTTTTAAAAGAGAACAGTTTTATTTTTTGATTATGTGAACTATATCTGTTTTGATAAAAGATGATGAATTCTCTCTCCATTACTGTTTTTCGTTTGTTTTTGTAAGTGTAGAAAGAACATGTCTTTCTACTTACCTGTTTAGGACATTGGTGATATCTGATAGCACTTACATTAACTGAATTAAGGTCTAGGGCAAAATTTACAACTCCAATAACAATTGGTAATCTATCTTCATGCTTGTTTAAATGTAACCCCCAAAAGGTCTTACAAAAAAGAAAACACTACAATTAATTAAATACCAAGTGACAAGAGAAACATTGACTCCATAAATGATCCTAAACTTTTTTAAAATTCTTTTGCAGGCTCCCATGGTAACAAGCAGTATGGCTACATCTACACGAGCCTCCTCTTTTCCGGAGGGGTATGGTAATGAGGGATTTTGGCACATGCTAATGAGGTTCTTCTATGAATATGCAGCACCTCGTTAGCATAATGGCAGTTGCGCGCATTTTGGAAGTGCCGCTTTCCAAATGCACGCCACCCATGCAGACAGGAGCCTTTCAAAACCAAATGGGAAGAAGGGGCTTTCGAAACTGGGGTCCTTTCGAAAGGCCCCTGTCTACATGGGTGGAGTTTCAAAAGTGGCACTTTTGAAATGTGTGGCTGCCATTAAGCTAATGAGGCACTGCATATTCATGGCAGCGCCTCATTAGCATCTGCCAAAATCCCTCATTATGATGGCCTTTCTGAAAGGAGGGGGCTAGTGTAGACACAGCCTATGTGTTCCACTATGATGCACAGCATACACCTTGCAATAGTTCTAAATTTTTGAAAAATTACTTAACTTTATAAAATATTTTGAGAATTTAAGATTAAAACTGCATTTATGTATCTTTAAAGAGACTATATTTTAAAAAAGTATTTCTGGCGTCCAATTTGAGCAGAACTGTGTGTAAAAACAATCATAATGGCTATGTGTACACTAGCCCCTGCCTTTCAGAGCGGGGATGCTAATAAGACACTTTGGCAGATGCTAATGAGGTGCTGCCGTGAATATGTAGCACCTCATGAGCATAACACTGTCCACAGCGATTCAAAAGTGTTGCTTTCAAATCGCGTGCAGCTCGTGTAGATGGGGGCCTTTCAAAAGGACCCCTCAGACTTTGAAAGCCCCTTATTCCTAAAACCCAATAGAAATAAGGGGCTTTTGAAGACTGGGGGGGTCCTTTCAAAAGGCCCCCGTCTACAAGGGCAGCACGCGATTTGTAAGTGGCACTTTCGAATTGCCACGGCCAGCATTATGCTAATGAGGGTGCTGCATATTCATGGCAGCACCTCATTAATATCTGAGGAAGTATCTCATTAGCACCCCCCTTTCAAAAGATGGGCGCTAGTGTAGACATAGCCAATGTATTTATATATATTGTATAAGGAAGCACTTTTGAATTTGCTATACCAATTATAGCAGAAATGTACTTAAAGACACAAATATAAAAAGTTTGGCTTGAATATTCATAATGACATGGAATCCCAAGATCCCTTTAAGGAAATATTTTGAGGCCTTATGCACACTAATGAATCAGGAACAGTTTCTGTGAACCTGTGTGCTGCTTCCCATCTTTTAATATTTGATGAGAACCTGCTAAGTGCCAAACAAGAGGAATGACAATAACATTTTAATGCCTTGTGCACACTGATACAAATGGTCATAAACTCTTAAAATGCACATAATAATAGTAAATTTATTTAATTTTTTTATTATGAGTCAGGATCACCTTTGACATGTATGATAAACTGTTTTTTCCTCATGTAATTGGTACAAGAACACATCTCAAACACTCACCAAACAGGATGTAACATATCTGGAGACTGGTAATTCAGACATCAGTTCATGGTTCAGACACACTAGTGATGCAATTCTTAGAAGAGACAGTTCTACTCCACCAAGAAAACTGAAAGAATTTATCATAGCAGTCAGCAAAGTTGAAGTTGTAATGATCAGTAGTCTTTGTAATTCAAAGGGCTGCTGATGGGGCCCATTTCCTTACTATATAGATATTCGTACCATACAGAGCTAATGGGTAGACAAGTAGCAAAGTATTGCTTTCTTAACTGCCCCTCACTATCCTATCCTATAAATATCCTACCAGTATGTACTATGTGTAGTTCAGACAATCTGTGGTTCATAATATTTTTCTATTACTGCTAGTAGTCATGGCTTCAAAAGGAAAGAATACATTCACATCACTGAATTATCACCTTTTCATTATTCTATGAAACTTGCAAGTGTACATGCACGTATTTTAAGGAGAGAAAACTTCCAGAAATGATGCAACTTTCACTCTTGTTCAAAAGGTAGTCATTTTTATTTGTGTAGCAACTCTCAACCAATGAATAGAAGTACTATAGGAGTATAATTGTGGACAGTCAATAGCCGTTTCACATCTGGATTCAGGTGCTTTGATACTTGGTGGTGGTAAAACTTTTTTTTAGAAACTGTTTTGGTCCATTTCTTACCACATATTCAGTTTTTAATCAGGAACAGCTCGCAGGTACAATTACTGTACAAGAAAAAACATTCATGTGAATAAACTGTAATCTTGGAATGTCTAATTGTCATCATTCAGCTTTTTGTGGTGTTTGCCAATTTCCTGATAGATTTTGCTACACTGACTTTAACAGCTTTCTTCTCAAGCAATTCAGTATTTTAACAGGCTATGTTTTATTTGGCACTTCCATCCACTTCACAAATGCTCCAAAACTGTCAGCACTGGCAACAAAAATCTGAACTTGTTTTGAGAACAGGAAGACAGCTTCTGCCAATGTAATGTTCTTCTCCTTCAATTGTTTTGACAGATCACTAAGATCAAATAGTGCATCTTGCATGATGCCTAAATTGTGATCAGATATCATTGATGTAAAGATATTTTAAAATCCAGCATATTTGGCTCAATCCCTGTCTTCTCAAGGTCCTGCCAATGGAAGATTCAGAGAAGAGCCTGCAGGGCTTTAAATGATTTCCGGACAGCATTCCTAGATTCTGTACTTGAAACTGTAAAGTGAATATAAAAAATATTTGCAACAGCTTTTATATTTGTCAATATATTTGCACAGCTGTTGCTGATTCTTGGAAGAAGTACACTAAATAAAAGCTTTTACAAGAAATATGCAAATTGTTAACCTAATTCCTAACAGCTCCAGTGTCATCAAACAACAATACTGCCAAATGAAGAGGAATCAGTATATCTTCACCAGATGCTTTGCATAGCATGGTGGAGATACCACATGAACAAAATTTTTAGGACGATTCCACAGTGAAATATGTAATTCATAAAAATTAATGCTTTTCATGTGTATACACCATTTATCCAATTATCTCAAAATAATGTACAAAGGCATGTAGCCTCTACAGATTGAACCTCCCTAATCTGGCACTCTCTCATCCAGCAACATCCATAATCCAGCATGATTTTAGTTAGCTGAACAACCACTTATCGTGAGTGTGGCCAAGCTTCCTGCCATCCCATAGAGTTTGACGAGACACCAGTCCTGGCTGTCAGTATTCTGTGCTGTTATTTAGCTGTAGTTTACCCCTAGATGACTTCTAAGAGCCCAATAAGCAGTGAAAGTGTTGGTAATGTTTCCAGACAATATATGTGGTCTGGCAAATTCTCATTCAGCACCCATCAGGTCCCAAGGGTGCTGGACTAGAGAGGTTCAACCTGCATTATCTCTATTTTACATATTGGAAAATAGGCCCGTAAATGTTTCAAAAGTGACTATTGATTTTGGAAATCCTCAAGTTTTGATTGCCCAGGTTGAGATACCTTAAAGGGCTTGGCTTTCAGAAAGTACTGAACACGTGTCTCAAGTCAGGCAACCAAAGTGAATAATCATTTAAAAAAAAAAAGTTCTGGTGAGGGAATGAAGGAAGGAGGGCCTAGCGTCCCAGGTCTTAAAGAAAGCCCCTGACTCAGTTAGCTCCACCTGGCTTTACCTGCAACCAGTGCCAAGCCTGGAGGGAGGAGAAAAGGAAAGAACCTGGCTCAGCCTGGGGAGAAAGGAGGGGTTCTTCCCTAGCAGGGAGAAAGGTTCAGTGGTCTCAGGACAGGAATTACAGCCTGTCTGGTCAGCAGCCATGGGAGCAAGTAAGCCCCCACCCTACCTTTCTGGGAAAAGCAGGGAAGCACTAAGAGGCCCTAACTAAGGGAAATGTGGACTAACAGAACCAAGTGCCAGATAGCTCAGTGGTTTGAGCACTGGCCTGCTAAACCCAGCATTTGGAACTCAATCCTTGAGGAGACCATTTAGGGATAGGGCAAATACATGTCAGGGATGGTGCTTGCCCTGCCAAGTGGGCAGGGGACTCAACTAGATGACCTCCCAAGGTCCCTTCCAGTTCTAGAAGATGTGTGCGTAAGGACTACCAAGGGAGTGGTTCACAGGTTGTAGGGCAGGAATGCAGTGAGCCGCGGGTAGTGCCCCATTTCTGTCTGCCTACTCTATGATCTGGTCACATTTGGGCAAATCACTTAAGCAATACATAGCAAGTCATATGGAGTTTCTGTGGCTCCATTTTGACAACTAGTCTTCATTGTCAGCTTTACATAATCCTCAGCAGATATTTGTTAGTTAAATGAATTTCAGGAAAAGGGGTCCTAAATGATGAATTTTTGAATTAATGCAAACAGTAGAGACTGCTTATTTACATAGGGCCTTATGCAAATACCAACTTTCTAATTGTGTGAGGCAGATGGGAGAAGTTCATAATATGATCCTGGGCATAAAAAGGTCTCACTTTAAGTGCCATGGCTGCAACTAAGAATCACTTTATACATATCACTGTTTTGCTGTTTTTTAAAAAAAACAGCCTAAGAGTTCAAATATACAACTATCCTTGCCTATGGGCTTTTTCTGTTTCCACACTGTACTACTGTATTAGTACTGTATTACTGATGTACTAGTACTGCACTACTGATGTACTAGTACTGCACATCTTTCTACAGACTAAGTGAGCCATTAGGCTAAAGGCTGGAGGACTTGCCTTAGACAGTCACAAGCCTTCTGGTGTCTACACCCAACATCAGTCCACTGAGGTGGGCATCCATGTGCTCAGAACAGATGTTTGGGTACTGAGTGACCAGTTAACACCCCCATATGGTATTTTGGCATACATCTTAGAAAACAGGGCTGTAATGATCTGGGGGTTTATTAAATAATAAACCAGTGAAAAATAAAGGCATGAAACTGGATTCTGATGTTCACTGAGGTGGGGAAGAGATGTGTTAATAAATCAAAGAAAAACATGATATGCAGAAAATGGCTTCTACGCTTTCAGTGTTAAAGAAAGCAAACACACCAAATATTTACTTTTTATGAATGGGGCCATTTATTTAGGACTCCACAGTGGGTAAACTATGTAAAATTAAAGAACATAAAGCCTAGATTAAGTCCAGCCTTTACCAATAGCACCTGATATTTGACAGCCTATTTTAAGGGGAAAGAACTGTAGAATTTACAGCACTAATTTAAATATACACTTTAAGGAGCCCCTCAGTCAAAATGTCACTCAGTTCCTTTGGAATTTGGCTAATCCCCAGATACATGGCTGTTTCTAGAGTTTTCATATATATCAGACAATGAAGGTAGTGTGTGGTGATTTTAAATCCCAGAGGCTATCTGCATTTCTATGAATTATATTTGGAAACTGCTAAATTTTAGTAAGCCTCACAACAATGATGGTGTACCTCAAAATGGCTTGAAACATTAAATTAATTGACAAAATTAATTTCTACAAGTTATCAATAATTTACATGGAAGACTAATTGCTATAAGACTTTCCTAATTATCACTAGAGACAGGAAAATGATTTTTAGAAATTACTGAATTTTAGAAGTTAGCAAGTACATGAATAAACTATAGATATGACATCATTAAATGTACTTTTTTCACTGATTTTGCCAGTCATAGCTCAGCATTAATTATAATATAACATTCTAGAAAATGTTTGAGTAGGTTTTATAAAGAAAATGAAGCTTAACTAATATGGCAACTCACTACAGCTTCTACTATTAAATTTTCTGAGACATGGAGAAATGAACCCAGTTTGTTCTGCAGATCAATGCCTGAAATAGTAAAGTGCATATTAACAAGGTTCTATTGCACACATTAGATACAATCCATTTAAAATATTTGACATACTAAACAGATGATAAGGAAAATTAATATAGTCCAGATGATGGTAACAAGTTTTATTAATACATGTAATGAAATATGTGATAAAATATATCTACAAATATGTCTCACTGCTGGCTTGGCATGGAAAGGTGTCCTAGGCTACGTCTACACTAGCCCAAAACTTCGAAATGGCCATGCAAATAGCCATTTTGAAGTTTACTAATGAAGTGCTGAAATACATATTCAGTGCCCCATTATAATGCCGGCAGCTGCAGCACTTCGAAATTGACACGGCTCACAGCTGCACAGCTTGTCCAGACGGGGCTCCTTTTTGAAAAGACCCCAGCAACTTCGAAATCCCCTTATTCCTAACAGCAGATAGGAACAAGGGGGTTTCAAAGTTGCCAGGGTACTTTTGAAAAGGAGCCCCGTTTGGACAAGCCGCGCGGCTGCGAGCCACATCAATTTCGAAGTGCCATGGCTGCCAGCATTCTAATGAGGCGCTGAGTATGTATTTCAGCGCTTCATTAGTAAACTTCGAAATGGCCATTTGCATGGCCATTTCGAAGTTTTGGGCTAGTATAGACACAGTCCTACTGTGGAGGTTAGAATAAGACAGGCTTTCCCAGAAACCTCAAGAAAAGCCTTAAAGAGAGATGTGCAAGGATGGTTGGTACTCCATTTCCAGACACAGTAACAAGTTGTTCCAGTGGGCCTGGCCTATATAGGTACAGCACCCACCATAGCTAACTCAATTGCCAGTACCCACTTATGGCACAATTAAAAATGAGAAATCATCAGAGGTGCCCTCCCCACCATCAGGGTCCAGTTGCAAAACTTCCTTGGACAAAGGGATGAGATCCAAAGTTAAACAGAATTCCTGGCTGCTCCATTCACCTGCTGACCATCGTCATTGTCCTCTTCCTCATTTACCATGTCTTTCATACTGTTGCCAGAGGCTGCCTGAGGAATATTTTGGACTCTTTGGCAAGAGTGGTTGGGTCTCCCTCTAGAATAACATGCGGCAGCTAAAATAAATAACATGTTTCTGGTGATGACCCAGAACATAAGTTGTTCCTTTGTCTTATGGTATGTCTGCCTGAGCTCTTTTATTTTCATGCAGCAATGTTGGGTGTCCATGGTGTATCCTTTTTCCAACATGCCCTGTGAGATCGTGGCACAGATGTCTACATTTCTTTTGCTGCTTCATATTTCTGCCAGTACAGCTTCATCTCCCCCCACACCATCACCATATATAATAGTAAGGTCTTGCTTAATCCATGCTGGAGCTCGTCTGCGACCCTGGGAATTCAAGACCAGATGTGCTGCTCATGGGTGTTGCCTGCTCTGCTCACCATGTTGGCCAAACAGGAAATGAAAATTAGAACTTTCCTTGGCCATTTAAGTAGCTGAGCTGAAAATTCTGGCTAGAGTGGTCACATTGGAGCATTGTGGGATATCTCCAGGAGACCAAAAACAATTAATTTCACAATACTCTATCTGCACTACTCTAAAGGTGACCATACAAGATCGTGAAAGGCAGGACTACCAAAGTCTACCTTCATTATCATCATCAATAACCATGGGCTCAGCGCCCATTTGTGTCTGATGCCTCTTTCACTATTCCCTTCCATCTTTCCCTGTCCAGTGCAGAGTGGTTTAGTTTCTGTAGACCAGCTCTGCACCAATCTACCCATTCTCTGTGGGATGTGCCTCTCTTATTTGAGCCATCCATTATGCCAAATACCAGGGTCTTGATTTTTTGTTTGTCGTTCATTCTGCAAATATGCCTGAATAACTGTAACTTCTGCTGTAAAACTTCTGTAGTAAGTTCTCTTTTGGCTGTATCTTCCTATATAATTCCTCGTTGGTGACCTTCTGCATCCATCCTTTTCTCAGGATCTTTCTATAACACTCCTCTCAAATGCCAATATTCTTCTCTTTGAATCTTTCGTTATCACCCACGTTTCACACCTGTACAACATACTGCTGAATACACACATTTTCAAGATGCTCAGCTTCGTTCCTAAGCCAATCGCTTTACTTTTTCAGATTTTATTCATCACCTTCAAACTCGCTCTTGCTTTTGCTATTCTAGTTGCGATTTCCTTCTTACAGTCCACATCATACATTATGTTGCTCCCCAGATATGTGAACTTCTCTACATTCTCTAGTTCAATCCCATTACACTGATCTTCCTTCCTATTTCCTTATTTCCAATTACCATTGTTTTTATCAATGTTCATGATCACTCCGTACCGCTTCCCTTTCTTGTTTAGCACCTGCACCATTTTCACTAACTTATCATCTTCCTCAATGATAACTATATCATCCGCAAACCTCAAATTGTTAATTCTTTTCCCAAACACAGATATCTCTTCTTCCTCTTCCTTGATCTTGTCCATCAGTCTCTCTAGATGTGTGATGAAGATACTTGGCGATATCAGATCTCCTTGTCTTGTACCTCTATTCGTTTTAAACCAACTTCCCAATTCCCCATTCATTCTCACTGCTGCCTCTGCATTGTCATTGATATCCTTCAACAACATCAGCCTGCTATCCACTCTGTACGACTCCAACACCACCCAAGTCACTTTCTGATCTGTACTGTCAAATGCCGTCTGAAAACTGATGAAGCAAGCATAGATGTTCTTGTTCCTTCATCAGGCTTTCTCCCTTATCAATCTTAGTGCCAATATCTGCTGTATGGTACTTCTATCTTTCCTGAACCACACTTGTTCATGTGCTATATGTTCTTCCATCTGCAATCTTAGTCTGTCCATCAGTATTATCATCAGCACCTTGCCTAGGTAACTTGTTCAGGCAATCGTTCTGTAGTTCTCGTACTCCAATGTACTACTTTTCTTGTGTATTGTCACTAGCATGGATCTTGTCCATTCCTTAGGCACCTTCCCTTCTTTCCATTCTATATTACATAGTCAATGTATTTCACGAATCATACTTTCTCTGACATATTTGATCATCTCTCCTGTGATCTTATCGTTTCCAGGGCTCTTGTTCATGTTGTTTCATTGTGCTTTCTACTACTTCTGTGAAAATATTGTTCTCACTCTTGACGCTCAGTGGAGATATCTCTTTCAGTTCTCTGATCAGTCTCTCTGAGATATTTGGGTCCAACTGTGCTTTGTATAGATCGGTGCAACATCTTGTCCATCGCTGCACAATCTTCTCCTTGTTTGTGAGCACCTCTTCATTCTCATCTTTAACGGCCACCTACTTCAGCTGCCACTTTCTATTAATATTCCTAATCATCTTATACATATCCCTGGTCTTACATTTGCCATGACACCTCTCTATATCTTTACACTGCTCCTCTAACCATTTTGCCTTATCCTTTCTGGCTGCTTTCCTTACCTCATTGCACTTCACCCTACATTACTGTTCTGCCCTCTCAGAAGCATCCCTTCTGATCTTCAACGCTCTCTTCTCTTGGACCAATTTCAGTGTCTCCTGCATAATCCACTTCTTATTGATCTTCTCTTTTTCTGGAACAGTCTGCTCAAATTCCTCTTCTATCGTGGCTATCCCTTCAACTCTCTTATCTTGGTCTTCCTCTGTGCCTGCATTCCTAATCTTCTGAGCACTGCTCTGTATGCACTCCCTATTTCTTCCTTTCCAAGCCTTGACTCATCTCTCCTTTTCTTAAACTGTGTCTTACACCTTCTCTTGAGTTTTATCTTGATGTTTGCAATCACTACACTGTGGTCTGAGTTTATATCTGCTCATTGGAAAGTTCGGCACTGTTGTAATGATGTTATCCATCATGTTCTTGGACCTCCTGTCATTTGATCGCCATGTCCACTTCCTACAGTCCTTTTGTTGGAATCTTGTGTTGTAGATCACCATCTCATGCTCCGCAGCAAAATTCTAGTAGTTCCTCACCTTTTTCGTTTCTTTTTCCATATCCAAACCTTCCCATGACTCTCTCCCAGCCTTCGCTATCTCCTCTGATGATCAACACATCTCTCTTCAGTATCTCCTCCAGCATCTCTATCAGGTCTTCATAGAATAGCTCAATCTCTTTCTCCATACTGTCCAAAGTGGATGAATACACCTGAATGACTGAGGTGTTGAATGGTTTTGCTTTGAATCTCACTACCATCATTCCTACACACACCAGTTGGTATCCTAATAATGCTCCTCTAGCTCTTTTGCTAAGAAGGAATCCGATTCTTGTCTCATGCTTCATTTCATTCCCCGACCAAATGACTTCACAACCACACATCTCTCCTGATGTCATCCAACGCATCGCCACCAATCCAAGTAGATTGCATCAGTGTCTCTCCATCTACTTCTGAAGCAGCTCCAATTTTCCAGTTGCCCACAGTGTTTGGATGTTCCTTGTTCCAACTGATAGCATGTGTGTTAGTTGTAATTTTCTTTCGGTAACCAACTTATCAACCCAACCCTGATCGCTTGATTGGCGTCACAGACCTTGTTTATCTGGGCAGTGTCCGAGCCAGCATCTTTTATCATTTAGTTGTATGGCATCAGATTTCATTCATATTGTTGTTTCACAGTCAGCACATCGTCACTCATCTGACCAACCCTCCTCCTTTATCCAGGCTTGGGACTGGCATGGAATCCCCTTAGGCTTCATGGCAGAGTTAAGTCTACCTTAGGAGCCCTTAAAGTCAGCAGAATGGACTTTGTAGTGGGAACTGATTGGTTAGAAAATTGACCCAAGGCAGCTAAATTTGACCTAACAAATGCCTTGTCTCTCGTCACTGTTTCCCTTTCTGCTTTTCCTTCCTCCCTGACCAACACTGTTGATTTAACCCACTATGGTCATTGAGTAAACATCCCACTAATTAGGTCAACATACAGTATTAAGTACTGTTGTAATGAATCCTGAAAAAATCTATAGCAACTCAAAGGCATGGAGAAATAAAAACAGTAGAATAAAGCAGATGGGAGCGTGAATGGTATAACATTTTGACTATAGGTCAGATTGTTAAATTCAAAAATCAGTTAGTGAGGTTTGTGACAGAGTGTATCAACCTCACACTGGGCCAACGGGGCCTGATGAATCACTGTGGGTCCAGGAGATCATGCCCCTTTGCCTCTGTTGCCATGGCTGGCAGGCATAGTACTACCACTGCTCCTGAATGTCTGACTGCATGTTTGGTGAGGGAAGTTTTTGATTTATTACACTCTGTGCAGTCCCAGGGCAGCTGAGAAAGCAGCATGTGTTATTTAGCTTCACAGGTTCATCAGTAATCTCCCTGGACAGAGAGACTAATGAACCCAGGAAGAAGAATAACAGAGACTGCCTCCTTAGCCACCCCAGAATATTCAAGGGAATATCAAAGCTCAGGTTCTTCTTCAAGAAAAGACACCTTTTCCTGCAGTGTGGCTTGAGATCTGGGAAGGGCAAGTTAATGTAAAACATTGGCAAAGAAGCTAAAATCTTACTTGGTCCTTTACTTTTGTTTTTCAGTAAGTGGGGGAGGGATAGCTCAGTGGTTTGAGCACTGGCCTGCTTAAACCCAAAGTTGTGCGCTCTGTCCTTGAGGAGGCCATTTAGGGATCTGGGGCAAATAAATTAAAAAAAATCTGTCAGGAATGATCATGATAGGTCCTGCTGTGAGTGCAGGGGACTGGACTTGATGACATCACAAGATCCTTTCCATTTCTATGAGTCAGATAGGTAAGGGGAGGGGGAAGATGTAACATGGCTAGCTTGGGGCTCCAGCTAGCTCACAGCTGCTTCAGGCAGGTGGTGAGAGGGAGTTCAGGGCTCCTCTGGGCAAGATGGCGGAGGGCTTTGGCCACCCTGGGGTCCCATTAATGAAGGGGAGGCACTTGGAGCTCCAGCTGGAAGGGTGAAGATAAGGCAGAGCTGAGGAATAGGCTCTCTGATGATGGACCCCACCTGCCACCATGCCTGCTACACATACTCCAGGTGGAAAGGACAGATAAAAGGAAGCAGACCAGCTTATTCTGGGTTGGCTGAGGAGATGGATGGATGGGTGTGTTGAGTTCCTGCAGCAGTACCTGTGATTTGCCAAGACATAGGAACCATGGGCCTGAACTACACTGCAGAGCACCAGCTGATCAGGTAGACTGACTGAGATGCCAGGCTACTGCCAGCCAAGGAGATTACCAAGATGCACCTTGTGGTAGGAAGTGATGCTTGGCATGAGACAGAAGCTGATGCTTAAACCCTTAACAGAATATATCAGCTTTACAAGAGGTTTGGGAAGTCAGATGGGCCCACATTCCTGTATGCTAACCCCATATTTGTCCCTTGAGGTGGCTACTGTTTGCTTGCTCTGCTTCACTCAAGGGCTACAGAATGATCGTTTGTTCTGCCCTGCCAAGCGAGTCAGAAACCCATTGTCTGTTCCTGCCATGAGGATCAGGGGCTAAAACCGTTTTGCTTTGCCTTGTTCTGCCCAGGAACTGCAAATGATTACTTACTAGGTCCCATAATAAGAAGGCCCCAGGACAGAGGAACTGTGAATTGTTTGTTTGCTGCCTCACTCTGGGCTAGGTCCTGGGCTGCAGCGAAACTGTTTGCTGCCTTGCCCTGAGCTAAGGCCTAGGCTGCTGTGGTGTTTGCTGCCCTGCCTTGGGCTAGGGCCTGGGCCACCCTGAGACTGCTTATTTGTTTCCCTGCCCTGGACCAGGGCCTGGGCCAGCTCTGCCTTGCTCCAGGGCTAGGGCTCTTCTGTGTTTGTGTTATCCTGCCCTGAGTTAGGGCTTGGGCTTGCCCCACCTTGCTTCATAGCTTAGGCTCTTTTTGATGTGTGCTGCCCCACCCTGAGCTAGGGCTGGGGGCTGCCAAAGACTGTGCTTGGGCTTGATGCCCCTCCCTGAGCTAGGGCTGGGGGCTGCCAAAGACTGTGGACTTGCTGTTGCCCTGTACTGGCTAGTCCCTGACTAGTTGAGCTAATTTCCCCCAGCACCTGCCTGAGGTAAGGCAGTGGGCATGTGAACTGTTGCCTCTCTGCCACCTGAGACAAGGTGGGAACCCTCACTGAACTAGGGACTTGGGGGTTATTTTGGGACTCAGGTGCAGTGGGGCAGGACAGCCACCCACTGAGCTGGAAGGAGAGGAGCCCTTCCAGGAGCCTGAACTAGCTACAGTCTGCTAGAACATTCTGAGTGCCTGGTAGGTACGCTCAGAGGTGAATGGAAGCCATATGCATAAATCCCACAACATCAGGACTTCCTGGCAAAGGGACAAGGAGCGTGCATCCCCACTGTTGATATAAAACATTGCCATCATGTTGTCTGTACTCCCCAAAACACAATGTTCTGCTAGATGCATTCAAAAGGTCTTGTATGCCAGTCACATTGCCCTCAATTCCCTTACATTGATCAGAAGAAACAGGTCTGACTAGTCCCAGGTGGCTTAGTCTTGAGGTTCCCCAGGTGGGATCCCCATCCTAGGTCTGATTTATTGACCACCAGTGGCAAGGCTGGCTGTGGGCACCTGAACAGAAACTGTGGGCGTGGACAGCCCTAATGAGAGTTGACATGTGCTCATCAGGTTGTGGCAGTGATATGCAGTGGCCATGTTTGGGTCACACCAGTGGTCTTGGCACAGGGGATCTACCCTTCTCATGCCTCTTCTTTTTGTGAGGCACTGGGAATTGAAATCAGTCTCCTTGGGCTCTGGCTGCTTGACAAGAAGACATAATGCCCTTGTGCCTTGTCTGTCTTCAGCACAAATGTCAAGCTTTGTGTCTGTGTGCTATGCACCAAAGATGAAGTGTTCAGTGCCCAGTTGGATAAGACCCTTTCCAGCTGCCTCCATGAGGATGACTTTCAGCCATTGAACCCTGTCTTTCGAAGTCCTGGGCTTGAAAATCTTGCAGGTGGTAGGGATCTCTGAGACTCTCCCAAACACTTCAAACATGAAAAATAGGGATCACTCTTGGGCACATTTGCCACAGTCTGCGCAGACTTCAAAGCCTGATGACCCTGCCATGACCCAGTACCAGGGACTCAAGGGAGGGGAAACAACTCAGCACTCAACCCACAGGGGAAAGAAATAACCACACACAGTATCAAGGAGTAGATTTCCAAAATGAAAAATTATTCATTTTCTCTAAAAACACCCGTGAGGGGAAAACAGCATGAAACATCCTTCACCAGAATACTCCTTCTTGCTTTCCTCACAGCTTGAATTAAGTTTATTTTTGGATAACTTTCAGAAGAATCTACATCAAAAGGTTCACTGGACTGTAAGAGAGGTGCAAAGGACATCTTCTTTCACCTAAAGAAACCAGGGAACAAAGGACTTTGAGATATCCTGACTAATAGGATGGTTAGCTACCTTGCTAGAAGCTAGTGTGATAAAAATCTTACCTTGAACCAAAACTGTGGTTTTGTTAAGTCTTCAGAAAGCATCTTTCACTTTCATTTGCTTATAAACCATTTTAACTCTCGATGCTTGAACTCAGTCGTTTTCTTTTGTTAATAAATTTGATTTTAATCCAAGCCAACCTAGTGCTGTGCTTAATTGAAGGGCTAATTAGGTCTATAGAGGTTGCCTCTCTACAGAGACAAAATGTACAAACCAATCTTATGCCTCCAAGAAAGGTCTGGATATTTCAGAGCACATGGATGTGAGAAAATATGGAACTGGGGCCATTGTGTTGAGCTCATGTTGGAAGGTGTAAGCAGAGCTGATACATAGAGATTGGCTGGGACATAAGAAGCAAGCTGCTGAAATCAGAGTGCTGAGTCAGAGATGCTTATCAGGCAGACTCTCAGTTCATGCCTGTTTGTTGGCTATCAGTGTCCAGGCTATGGACCACAGCAACACAGCATTTAAGGCACTAAGAGTTACAGGTCAGGTGATGATAAAAGTATGAGTGGACGGGATTGCACCACAGTACATAACTTTAAGAATCTTACATATGCCCCTTTGCAGCCAGTCATCTATATGTGGGAAGACATGAATTACTCCCTTCTGTGATAGGCCACAACCATTGGTATGCATTTAATACACAGGGCTTTGACAGTCTGAAGGGGACAACTATATAGTGATAACTTTAATTGCTGATTGGGAATCTCAGCATTTCCTGTGGCTTGGGAGAAACACTGTGTGAAAACAAGAGTTGTGGAAATTAAGATCAGCAAACCAGTGCAAGGCAGGAAGCATCACAGATAAGATATATTTGCTGAGATCACAAAACATCAAGAATGGGTCTCATTCTTCCCTTGGACTTTGGAATCAGAAAGTAAAGGGAATAAAATCCTCTTTCCTAGTGCTACAGAGGGACCTCTTCCACAGCTCCCAAATTATGTAAGGTCTGGTGAACCTGCTGAAGAAACAGTGAATTGTTACACAGCTCCCTGAAAAGGGCTAAGATAGAAGGGTGGGAAGGAGACATGGACAGGAATTGAATGGCATAACCTAATCTCAGTGCTTAGGATCGCTTCTCTGAAGTTGTTAGGCCCCCAAGAACTGAGGAAGGGGGACCACCTGTTCCCAAATAGGAAGGAAGAGGAAGAATGCCTCTGACTAATGTGCTGCTCTCAGTAGGCAAGTCAAACTGTCTACTTGCCAGCAGCTGATGAAGTACTTTCTGGCCATTGAAAACTAGAACTTGAGAGGCTTCTCCTATGAGACTCATGCCTCTTTTTGGAGAAGCCTTGGTGTTTCAAGGAGGACTCTGTAAAACAACACTAGGTACTGGCACAATTCTTGCTGTTGGTGTTAACTATCATGTCATCTTTTAACATATGTCATCATAAACCAGCCCTAGAATCAATGTCAGGCCACCTTATACATTAGCCTTGTAAACACAGGGTAGTGAGCTCAATCCTTGGTATATATATCTCCATAACAAACATTTCATGGGTGAGTTTAAAGGTTTTAATAGTTTGCTTTGTATCAGGAGCAGTGTCAGATTTCTACAGCCCAGACATCAGCTCCATGGTTATAGCTGAGGCCAATAAAATTTGATGAGGTAACCCACCAAATCATATGCTGACTACAACAAAATCTTGACACTATAGCATCCTCTGCCAGAAAAAGCTTTAAAACCATGCAAGTATCCTCCAGCAAATTCTCTATGCATTTGTGTGCCCCAATTAACAATCATATTTAAACAAGAGGACCTGCTGATTAGCAATAAGCATCCACAAGGACAAGATGGAATAAAATAATTTGACCCTCAGTCTAGCTTCTAGTCTTCTATAACCTTTGGAAAAATCCCTCCTAATGCTAGGAGCGACAAGCAGTTGAATGCTGCATTTGAATATCAGCCAGTACCAACATGACTGCAACATGATAGATCAGCTACATGAAGTCAAAACATTCAGCACTAGGATAACGTCTGCACCAGACTCACTGTTGATGCATTTGGCAATTTAAAGTTTATTTTTAACACTTGACTTCGTGAAAGTTTGAAGTGTATTTGACAGGAAGGTTGTAGAAGTGCTCTGTGCTTTCAATCATGAGAGATTTGGACTCTGATCTTAATGGCCAATTCTTCTCCTTGAAGCACATTCTTCTGCATAGTGTTTTTTTTTGTGCCAGCTGTGGCACATAATGAGGCAATGAAAACATCAAGGTACCTAAGTGTTTTAAAGGCATAACAGAAGGAAGGTAAAATCAGCCAAACACAATAGCTGCATTAGGCAAGAATGTACTGAAACACAGCATAGATCCATAACTAATATAGATCAGCATAACTGCAGTAATGTACCAATTTACGACAGCATCACAGGCCATATCCTCAGCTCTTAAGCACATGAATTTTTAGTAGAGAATTATTTTGAAATTTCAAGACTGCATAGACTAACTAGGCACCAGGGTTAACAATTCAAAATTTAAAAGAGCTAGAAAGATATGGGGAAGGAAGGGAGGGTGACACACTATCTTACCATAAAACTGATTTTTCTGCTCAAATAATTCATTTCTTAAATTGGGTTTCTCAGTTTTGCTTTTATGGAATAGAATAATTAACCTACTACTTCTACAGCAAGAAAGACCTCCCAGGCAAACAAGAACTTTACCTGGATCAGTTTTGCTCCTCTAATCTAGCTAGATTTAATCTTTGATATTACTGATTAATGGATTCCATGAAACATCTCATTCAATCTGAGATGGATTCTCTCATTTGCAAAATGAAATCAATCACCAAAATATTATTTCTTTGGTTTCCTGTACCTAACAGTAGTTCACAAGCAGTGCAGAATCCATAATTAAAACAATTTAAAAAAACCCACAAAACTCTGATTAATGCTATGTAACAAACAGGAAAATGAATTTAGTCACCTATTCTACATTTTATGGTTAAATGACAATTCTGTGCATACATTGGTTTAAGTCTACCTATGGGTTTTCAAAAATTTTAGCCTGACAAACATTTCACTGCTACAGCAGCAATTACCTTCAGTGTGTTTTTGCTGTCAATTTTTTTTTTTTTTGCTGGACATCTTTATTCTTCAAGTAAGGTCCAGTACAGAAGATGCATCAGGCACAGCTATATAAGCAAATGGTATTTTGAGAGCAAGATATGGATTTTGGATGTCCTATTTGACTTAGTTTTACTTAAGTTAGAGGTCCCACTCCATCACCTTTGAAAGAAAAATTCAGCCTTAGAATTTTTAAGTTGTGGCTTCTGAAAAGCATCATGAAGTCATTTATGGATAATTTATACAGTTCATAAGTATTTTTTAAAATAGTCATTAAGCCAAATTAAAAAAAGTATTAGAGGTCAATGAAACATGAAGGCCACATAAAATTTTACATTGTTGTGACAACAGAACTCACAGATTCTCTTTCCTAAAGGAAAAAGACTGAAAAAAAGTCAACCAGTTATTTGCCCATTGCTATTAAGAAATTCGGATGTTCCCCACCTGGTGAATAGGAAAACTGAAAGATCAGCAAGGATATAAATAGCTAATGAATAGAAAAACTTAGGCCTGAAAAGACCTCTGGGAAGTCCTCTTGTCCACTTCTCTCTCCTCCAATGCTGAAGCAGGATTAAGTATACTGTTTTTAATCTCCTTTGCTTCTGCATTTCAAGTTTAATTAGGTCAATAACAACCTTTCTACTCCAGTATCCAGCATTTCTAGAATAAATCCTTGTTGATCTAGAGTTTAAAGACTGTCAGCTCAATGATGTTGCCTCTGCTAGTCACTACCAAAAAACACAAAGACAAGGAAACTTCATTCACTAATTGGACTTCACCTATGCTCTAGCCTTTCAGTCTCACCATAGTCCTCTATTCACCCAGGAGAGACACTTGCTTTCTGAATTGACAAACACCAGCCACAGCCCTTAGTTTTAGGAACAGTCTTGTCTATTCATTCCCTTCTTTTTCCATGTTGCAGTTGTCTTCATGCTGTGCTTGTTTTGGGAAAATTGGTACAGAACTGAAATCGTGACTAAGCCTCTGGTTTGTTCTGATTTAGTATTTCCCTATCGTATAATATAGCTTACATTTTGATTTTGTAACTTGCAATCTAGCATGCATAAAGGTCAATAAAAAGACAGTTGTAATAACTATTTAGGGAGTTAAAAGGTTTATATATCCCTGGGTGAGTCTACACTAGGAACTGACTTCGAAGTTATCAAAATTAGGCACTACATCCAAATAACCAGTAGAGAGTCTACACGCATTTTCCCTTACTTTGAAGTTAACTGCAAAGTAGGGCCCCCAACTTCGAAGTCCATACTCCATTCCTGGGGATGGAGTAGTGCCCTATTTCCAAGCTTAACTTCAGAGTAGGGTTTGTGTAGATGCTCAGCTTTGAAGTTGCTTACTTCAAATTACAACTTTGAAGTTATTTTTGTAGTGTAGACACAGGCATTTTTGATGTAAATATCAGAGACAAAACAATCCTTAGTGAGATTTTGTTTAGAAAAATTATGCAGTAATATAATCAGATTACCATTTAATAGGAAAATACAATATTACAGAATGAGCATCTTTGCCCACATGTTTCTGGTGATTACTGAAGTGAGGGAAATCTCCAATTCCTAGTTTGATAAATGTGTACATGTGTAATGTCTAAGAAAAAGTTGCTAAAAGTCAGACACAGGTGCAGGATTCCTTCTTCCCTCTCCCACAGACATTAAAAAAAACTTTTAGTAGACTTTGTCCAACAATCTTCTTCCTTCACACACACAGTCTCTAAACTTGAGAAAAGATAGGTACCACTGGAATAGTAGCTTCAAGACATTTTGTTTTCTCATGGTGAGAGAAGCCTAACAACCTGTCTGTACAGATCAGCTTTCACTTCTCTAGGGTAATCTGCCCATCCAGCTTATTTTCCTAGTATGTCCTATAGGGACTTTTTTGGTTAGGAAAGGTGTCTGCAAATGATTAGAGATTTTTTTTTTTTAAATTTAAACTGCAGAAAGATGCTATCGCTTCCATGAAAGTTAACATTCCACATAAGAACTCTTCTTGAAAAGGTGAGGGAAAAAAAAATCTATAACCTGAAAATACTGAAACCATGACAGAGCGGGTGGGGGAGTCTCCCGCTTCACCTTACTACCAAGGGTTCATGTGTTACCCTCAGTCCACAGTGGCCCCAGTTCTCCCTGCCTCAGGCTCACAGGGGTGGGGAGGGGTAGAGGAGCTTGGGCCCTCCTTTTCCACCAAGCTCCAGCCCAGGGGCCTGGTGGGGGTGGGTATGTGGCCCCAGCCACCAGCTCACCGGGGATCCTCACCACAACACACTGAGCACAACGGAAGCCTTCCCGGTTCCCTACGCTGGGCTACTTCCTACCCTGCTCCTGCTGCAGACTGCTACTACGTCAATGACTACCACCACTCCTGCTGCTGCCACTGTTGTCACTCAGGTAGTTGCTGTGCCTCTTCCTCAGGGGGCTGTTATGCCCATACTCTGGCAGAAGCTCCTTCTCCCCTACTGGCCAGCCTCAACTGCCACGCTTCCCCAGCCTTTGTAGCTAGGCTGCAGCGGGAGCATGCCCAGCAGGGTCTCAGGGGCATGGTCTTTTCCACCCAAGAGGCCTGGCTCCCAACCCCTGCTCAGTGCAGGGCTGGTACACCCCATCACTCAGGGCCACAAAGTTAATTTTAGACTTGTATTTGAATATCTTATTTTAAGAAATGTAATAGGGTTTGTCCCAACTTCTCATTCTCTGGGTACCAAAACATCTGTTCCAGGCCTTTCAGACCTTTTTAAAAAAAAAAAAAGACAAAAGCTGTACATACACTGTCACTGTATTTCCACCAGGAAGTTTGGTCTCCCAAGATCTGCTTTATCATCATACCAAAAATTCTCAATATTCTTACAGGTCAATGCTCCCATATATACCTTGAGATCTATAGGCTTCTATAACTCACTCTCTCTAGTCCTTCACAACTCATGTTTTGTCAAGTGGCCTGACAGCTACTGCCCCTTCCCATGCCATTACTTGATGAAATTTTACTACATACCTGGTGAGCCCTGACAGAGTTCTTTTTATCTCTTCTAGGAATTATAGTGGATCAAGTCACAGGCAGTCAGGCATAGGAGGCACAGGGTGAATGCTAAAGCCATGGAATAAGACAGGAACAGAACCAGGCCCAAAAGTCAGAACCACAGAATCAAAATAGCAGAGACAAAGGCCAGAGCATAGAACCAGAACTTGATTACCCAGAATCAGGAAAGGCAGAATTGGGACTGGTTCTGAAACAGAAGCAAGGCTAGACAAGTACCAGAACATGATGATGTAGAACAGAAGATGGGCTAAAGCCATAAAAATGTAAAGACTGGAGAGGAAAAAAAAACACACACATAGGCTAAAAACAGAGAAAGCACAGGTACTGAACAGACTGTGAACTGCTGCTGGGCTTAAGAACTGGTCTGCGAGGTTCATCAGCCAGTCAGGCTGGGCAGTTCACCTGGTGCCCTCCCTAACTCATTAATACTGAGCAAGTTCAGTTGCTGGGCGTTACTCCTCAGACCAACGTAGCTTTCTTCTCACTTTTGTTCAAAGGAATTGAAAGTTTTTCCTCCCAAAAAACAGCATGCCTATCTGTGTTAAGTCCTTCCCTTCCTGTAAAAGTCTCAGGAGTTTCATAGGGAACAACTGCTCTGGGAGATCTTTCCCAGTTAACTGACACTACCAGAACCTTCCTCACTTCAGACACTGAGAACTTCTATTGCCTACTCTATTTCATAATCTTCAGCCAACTTTGCTTGCTCTGAGATATGTATACCACCTCAATCAGGTGTTCCTCCAGGGAAATGCACACAGTCAGGGTGGTTGTCCTTTAGGGAACCAGGCCCCAAAGAAGTATGCTGGGTTGCACTTGTGTTTAAAGGAATAAAACATGGTATTACAAGGAAGTAAGTGTGAGATTATCAAAAGAGCCTATCTAGAATTACCTGTGGGGTGAACTAACTATCATCTAGCTATTCAGTACGCAATAACTCGGAGTGTCACCAGATAGCATAGGCCTAGGTTGCTGAGAGTCATTTGAACCTCATTTGAACTTAATCCAGAAAAATCACAGTAACAACAAAGCCTGAGTTAGATGCTTGTCTCCTGCATAAGAAATGGGGAAAAGAAAGACACTTTAGACTTTGAGCAATACAACCAAAATGCTACGCAGGAATCATTTAAGTTAGGCTTTAACAAACAATGAACAGACAGCTGTGTCCTAAGCCCTACCTCTCCCACAATAATAGATACAGGTTGAGCTTCTCTAGTCAGGAACTCTCTCATCTGCCAACACCTGCAATCTAGCAGGATTTTAGTTAGCTGGATGACCATTTTTCATGGGTGTGGCCAAGTTTTCCAGGAAGTTTATTTACAGCCATCCATCCTGGCTCTCAGTGTTCTCTGCTGTTATTTAGCTGTAATTTACCTCAAAATGTTTTTTAAGAGCCCTGTAAGCAGTAGAAATGCTGGTTATGCTGCTAAACAATACTGACCTCCCAAGGTCTGGCAAATTCTCTCATTTGGAACTGGTCAGATTCTGAGAGTACTGGATTACAGTGTTCAGCCTGTAGCTAAATGTGGGCCGGAGGAAGATGCCTTGCTTTGTTTGTAATTCACCAATTAGGGAATGGTAAGTAGCAGAACAGCTAAATCACATATGGGGCCTGAAACAAAACAGCCAGAGGAGGATGACAGTCCATCTTTATAATATTTAACCTAGTGCACTGGGTACTTTTGCCCAATGTTGGGAAACCCTCTCTGTCTAACTAACAGAAGGGATTTGAAGAGTGATCAATGATTTGTACGGTAAGTGCCCTGACCACTCCTCTATGGAATATTCTGATTAAGGGCTACTTCAATCTCTCCCATTTAAGTTGTTTCACTTCAGTTAAATAATTAACTACAAATTGTGCAAGAGAAATTGTTAGATTTTATAGCTTTGGGGTTACAGTACCTCATTTATAAGGTAACTAAATCCTGTTCAAATTCATTCAGGTGTTTTGTGAACAGAAATCTCACTGTAACCAAGTTTAACTATTCCATGGATACATGTAGCAGTTACAGAACAAGGCCAGGCAGACAAACATGTAAATAAAATAAGAACATAAGAATGGCCATAGCGTGACAGACCAAAGGTCCATCTAGCACAGTATCCTGTCTGCCAACAGTGGCCAATACCAGGTGCCCCAGAAGGAGTGAACTGAACTGCTAATGATCTCTCTCCTGACATCCATCTACAGCTTCTCACAAACAGAGGTTAGGGACATCATTCCTTACCTATCTTGGCTAATAGCCATGAATTTATCTAGTTCTTTTTTAAACCCTGATACAGTCCTAGCCTTTACAGACTCCTCTAGTTCTTATATTATGGGAACAAGTAAATAATTTTTTGTTGTTCACTTTTTCCACACCACTCAATTTTATACACCTCTATCATATTCCCCCTTAGTCTGCTCTTTTCTAAGCTAATAATCGTTATGTTGATTACACTGTCCAAAATTACTTTATTTTAGTAAGAGTGCATTTCTATGAGCATCTACTTAAAGATGAGTTAAACAGAACCTAATACTGAAGGATACTTACATAGTAAGAATGTACTGCCTATTCATTATATATTAGCCCCTGCCAACATTTATGTAGATGCTTAACTTTACTTATGAATAGCCTTATTGATGTTAATAGGACTGCTCATGCAAGTAAAGCTAAATGCAAAAATATAACACCGAATAGATGTGTTAAGGGAAGGTATTTTCTCCTTATTTTAAAAATATGATTTCCAATACGGACTCTGAAGGAAGATACTGAAGGTATATATACTAATATGAGATTTAAGTAATTCTTACGGGGAAATTTTGAGGTTTGTATTTAAAAAGCTAAGCTATGGTACAAGAATACTAAAGTCTCCAACTTGATTTGCTTTCTGGAAAGCAAAGGGTTGCTTCCTTCCAATTTCTCATGAACAGAAATTCTAACAGTCAGATGCATTTGTAATTTGGTACTGTTATTTTTGATTAAGATGACAAGTATCAGTTTCTTGCCTCAGATGTACTTTCCAAATTTGAAACTCTCATTTTGTTAGCACTGCTGTTTCAGAACTCTTCAGTCCCTTCAGTAATCCTGCTAGATAATGCTTGAGCACATTATTGACTCATAGGCCCTTATTCTGTAAACATTACTTCCTGTGTGTATAGCCCATATGTAAGATACTGTAGGAGTGGGTCCTAAGGCCTGGTCTATACACACAAACTGTGCTGGTTTAACGAACTTAGTTAAATTGTGTAGACATGGCCTACAGGATAAAATTTTAAAAGTATTTTGTCATTTTCTGTTGCCCTTTTGAAAGTCCCAACAGATGCCTGTCTGTTCTTGTTAGCCACTAAATACTTAAAATCTTACCCTAAAAGCAATTAGTTACTTTTTATTTGAGGACTAGTCACATGAGTAAGACTTCTAGTATTGAGCCATAAATCTGTCCTTTCCAAGAACTTAATTTACAAGAAAACTTACACAACTTTCACTCCTAAGTGCACATCCTTGACTTCATTACAATAATATTTTAAAGAGGCATGTAATCCATAGACCTCTACTACAGACACTTCTGACTGCACACTTGGCTGAATACATATTTAACTAAAAATGTGAATTTTCCCAAATTAAGAAAACATACCATTAGAGACTGAGTTGAATTATAACTTTATTTTTTAAAGAGCTTTTTCTCTTAGAATCACCAATGTTCTCATTCTGCTATTTGTTGCACCACGTCAGATCTCTGTGTTTGTACAAAGCCCAGATTATAGGATCAGAGCCATAGTCCAATCAATGAGAGTTAACTGGGTGTAAAGCTAAGCACATGTGTAAATGCTTGGAGTATGAGGTCCAGGGTGAGGTATTATCAGGGTGTTTAATTATAAAATATTACCCCAGCTAAGTTATTCAAAGTCCTAGGGAAGCTTCATGGTCATCTCAAAAAGAATCGAAAAGGAGATCAGAGACAGTTGTCACCAGGCAGTTTAGTTAGGTGGTGTTTGACACTAAGTGGCAAGACTGATCAGCTGCTTGAAGTGTTCATACTGTTTGTGGCTTCTAGGCACTCCATTAGTGATGGGGAAACATCACAGTATTTTTTTAAAAAAATAAATAATTAAGCAAACTTTGTATTGCATCTCTGCCAGCCTGCCCTTACAATTCAGTCTAACTCAGATATTTGTATAATGGCATGACAAAAACTGAAAGAACCAAGGGAAATTACTCAGCCAAACCTAGTCTTCAGGTATGTGTACAGGAGCACCCTGGTGATCATTAAGCAAAAAAGCTTAATTCTCTTCATATACATGCTATTTCCAAGGGCCAGTAGATTTTAAAGCAAATGTGCGCTACTTTCCCCACTACCTCTCCAAAACTCTATTTGAATGTCCCTACAAAACGAAGCAGCAGATATGTAGCACTCTGAAGACAAACACAATGATTTATTTGGTGATGAGTTTTCGTGGGACAGACTAACACGGCTACCTCTCTGTTACTATTGAACGTCCCTAGTTTTTTTGCCCGTGTCCTTATTACGGATTCAAGCAGTTGATGATGTTAATACATTATACGCACTTCCACTTCGTGCTGGGAGGGAGGCAAGCAAGTAAAAGGAAAGCTAGAGGAGGTATTGTTCAAAGGCAAAAACTAGGCCATCGATTTGTAAGTGCCGCCCAGTAGGGTCTTAGTGCACAGAGCTTCTCCTACCCTGTTAGCAGGGGAAAGCACTGCTGATCTGCGGGGATCTCGGCTCAGGGCACCAGGGGGCTCAGTCGGAGGCCTGCGGGGCAGCGGAGTCTACGGCACGGCTCTAGTTAGGCCCCGGCCGTGCCAGACACTGCCCTCTCTGATCCGCCCCCAGGGACTCACTCACGCTCTCCAGGCAGCCAGAACTGGAGCCGGCGCGAGCACGCGTTGCGCTTCAACCTCCTGGGCCCAGCAGGCCAGCGACCGCTACTGTGCGGCGGTCGTTAGCGTCCAACCGCTCCTTTGGCGCGTGCCACCGCTTCCGCACACGCCGTGTGCAGCTGCAGCGAGAGGGAGCAGGGAGAGCTCTGACCCGTCCGCCCCCTCCCCCCTCCGGGCTTCTGCCAGCCACAGTTGCAGCCGGTGGGCGCGGGGAGGCGACAGCGAGTTCCCTCACGGCCGATCCGCCTCGAAGAGACTTTTACCTTCTCTCGCTTTCCCCTGCGTTACCCACCATGCTTCGGACTCCGCCGCTCAGTCGGCGAGAGGAGCCCCCGGCTGCCCCGGGAGCGGCCCCCCGGCGGAGATGAGGGAGGCAGCGCCGGGCAGGAGGAGAAGGAGCTGACTAGACTCCCGCTCGACCACCATGAGGGAAGAGAGAGAAGCCACCGCCTTCCCGCACGGCACGAGCAAACTCCCCCAGCAGCCGCCGTCGCCTGACGGCCCGGAGAGCCTGCGGAACGGCTACGTGAAGGGCTGCGTGACCCCTCTCCGGCAGGACGCCCCTCGGGGCTTCCTCGAGCTGCTCCTGCTCCCCACCGCCGCCCCCTCCCGGGCTCTGCTCAGCCTGGGCGCCCTGGCTGCCTTTGTCCTCTCACTCCTGCTCTCCTCCGGTAGGGGCAGCGGCTGGCGGGGCCCCCCGGCGCTGCGCACCTTGCTGGGCCTGTCCCACTGCCTCAGCCCCCTCTTCAGCATCGCCTGTGCCTTCTTCTTCCTCACCTGCTACCTGGCCCGGGCCAAGCGCGAGGAGCCCGGCGGCGGCACCGGCCTCTGGTGGCTGCTGGCTTTGCCTCTCTGCTGTTACTCGGGGGACTTCGTAGCGCTGCAGTGGCTGCTACCCGCGGAAGGGCCCCGAGACTCGCCGCAGGGCACCGCCGAGCTGCACATGGTGGCGGGCAGGCTGCTGACCGTGCTGGGCTCGGTGGCGGCGCTGACCCTGCTGCAGAGCAGCTTGAAGCTGCGTCGAAGCCTCCTGGTCTTGGTCTTCTCCAGCCTGGTCTGGCTGGTCTCGCTCACCAGCCTCAGCTCACTGCCCCCCGCCCTCAGACCGCTGCTGGCCGGCTCGGTCGGGATGGCCGGCTGCCTCCTGGCCCTGCTGGCTTGGCAGCGCGGCATCTTCTCTGCTGCGAGCCGGGGAGCGCAGCCTCAGCCTCCCCACGCGCGGCTGCCCAGCGTGGAGGAGAAAGTGCCTGTGATCAGACCCAGGAGGAGGTCCAGCTGCGTGTCCCTGGGAGAAGCGCCAACCAGCTACTACGGCAGCAGCAAAATGTCCCGGAGACCCTCCTTGCCTTGTATTTCCAGAGAACAGGTAAGTCCCCCGCACTGGGGGTGGGGCTAGGGGGACTTCGAAACTTGCCAAGAGGAACCAGGGCAAGTGGCTCCCTTGTGCGCGCGCGCGCTGCCGATGCTTGCGGGGCACTTGCCAAAATTTGCCCAGAAGTGATACATGGCCCCATAAGGCGTTAGGCGCAGATTAGTTCCTCTCTCCGCTTGTGCGAGATCATTCATCTGTGCTGCCCTTAAGATTTCATGCGTAAATCGGCGCAGCGCCATGCTCCCTGCAGGATGCAGGGCTTGGATGTTGGGTAGCAGGCTGGCAGACCTGGCGTCTAGAAGAGTAACTCTTTTCAGCGCAAGCCTCTCAGGTGTCAGATAACACGATTATTTATTTATTTACTTACTTACTTACTTAACTTCGCGGCGTTTGTAAAGCCCTGAGCAGCCGTCTCGGCTTCCGAGAGACTATCCTGGAGACTGAAACTTTGAGCAGCCCTTAGTTTCTTCCCACTTTTTGACCTGATATTGACAAGTAGTGGGAGACGAGGAGGGGAACACCACATTTTTGAGACTATTGCATTCAACTACTTGGCATATATGTGTACAGGAAAGGCGTCTCTTTTTTCTATAAATTAATACTTTTTCCAAGTAAGGCAATGGCGCATTTGGAGTGATTCGTTTTAGCAACCGTCCTCCGGTGATTAGAGAAGTATTGAGTCAATCCTGAAAGGATGACACTGAGGTTATTTTCCCAGTGCAAGTCTTGTTCATTTCTGCTTTGGGCAAAACACTTGGCAGTGCAAATCTTGTAGTGCAAACTCGGCGTGGGGATTGTCTGTTTGTATCTTGTAAATTGCACGTGAACTCTAGGAAAATAGTTGTGTTGCTGGTGAAATTGGCCCGAGGCAGCTTGAAGTAGAAAATCATCCCTCAAGGAGAGTACAAGTGTGTGCGTGTTTTATAAACGTATAAAGGAAAACTGGCTTTTAAGCCAAGAGCACATTGCTACAGAAAGTAAGTTCCATCTACTGCTGCTGCTGAGATTGAGGTTCTAAATAAATGGAGCTTTTTTAGATTCTTTCTCATGTACATTTTTTAATGCATCTGGTGGGATTGTTTCCAAGAGCTCCCTCCCCTACTGTAATTTATTCGGTTAGTCTGAAACCAAACAGGGTAAAATGAGCCAAGCTGAGGGAAATCCTTGACTTGGACATTTATATTGCAGTAGAATACAGCATTAGTCTGTTCAGAAATATGTTCAGATTCTGAGGATCTGTATCAATGATACAGGTTCATTTAAAGTTCAAGTAAGGGGTTTTAGAAATAGTTTTATGTAACCAATTTTAAACTGTAAATTGGTAAGTCTCCTAATGTGAACAAGCACTTAAACACTGTCATACATTTCAAATATATAGGGAATATAATAAAGGAAGTAGAAGTTTACTTGCCTTCTCCTCTTTGGTTCTAGTTAGATAGTAAATATAGTGCTTTACTTCTGGTGAGTGTCTTCTGTTTCTGAGGAATGTCTGAAGTATAGGGAAAATATAAATTGTGCTAGTAGGTTTTTTTTAAACCTTTTTTATCGATGGTAAAGTGTATTTAGTTTTTAATATGAAATACTGCCTTGGGTATTCAGCTGACTTTCTAAAAGTTTCTGCAGACTTCAATCCAAACTACAGATAGGTAGTTTTTGAAAACCATGATAAATGTCAACCATAGCAAAATACACCAAATATTCAACAAATGCTGAAGTCATGGGAGTTGGTAAAAACTGTTTGTAGATATCCAGGTGTGGTGGTTTCTATTTCTAGTAAATGAAAGCAGTATGTTGTAGATCTATCAGTTACCTATGTTTTTAACAGGTAAATTATGCTTTACAGTAAATATCTCATTAAGGAAAATTTAAATTGTATTAACATAATTTTCATAAATTTAGAGTATAGTACTTTGATTTAGAAATACTCTACTGCTGGAAATGTATTTTTATCAATGCTGATTCAAAACTAAGTAGCGAGATCTTATTTTGCATACAACTCAAAAGATGGCCATTGCAGAGCTAATAATGTCAAATCTTTCCACTTTTAAAAAAATCAATACCTTCAGGCTTTATCTGAAAATTAAACAAACACTGTATGCTTAATCTGAATGCATTTGTTATTCTACTGTAGTGCTACTATTGAAACAGCAAGAACACATAGAATCAAAATGTAAAAACATTTTCTGAAGAGAATTTCTCTTAATTGTGGTCATATGTTAAAACACTTAAAGATGAATAGTATGTATTTTTTGCAGTATTAACATTTTTCAAGTAGTTAATTTATATTAATTTATATGTGTACTGTTTAAAAAGTTGAGAGGAATACATAGAATGCAGTATAAACCCACAATGGCGTGAATATGTTTTTGTTATCTGAGAGAGTTAAGTTACTATGGTGATGATTTCCAAGAATATTAATGTATATGAATAAAACTGCAGAGAGTTAATGGAGTCTGGAAAAATTGTGAATAATAGTCTGACAATCTGTGTTCTGATTAGCTAGTAAAATCATATGAGAAAATAATTATATTGGGTTCCTAATCTGTTCTCCCCTGCCCTCCCAAGTAGTATTAAGGAGATGCTAATACTAGGGAAGAGATCTGTGAACATGGTGGGGAGGAGAAAAAGCTTCTTGTATGTTCTACCCCAGAAATCGGTGTGAGCAGTCTCTGACTTCGGTGGGAGCAGGAACAGGCCCTAAGAACCCAATTCTGAAAATGCTTCCTAACTTAAATAACCCATGTAGTAAATGTCTGCAGGACCAGGCTCTGTTTTGTTCTAGTCTGGGAACTAAAATGCTAAAATGTGCTTCCAAATGACGTATGCTTGTGCTGTTTGACCCTGAATATCCATTATTCATACCATATTCTTCAGCTTTTTGCCTCCTGCATCTGTTGTTCGCATAGCTAACAACACAGTTCAGAAAAACTGACAACTTATGTACTTGTTTTTCTAATTTAAAATAGGTTGTATGCATCGTAATGGTTTATATTTAGAAAGCTCAAATAAAACTAAACATGGTTATAAAAATAAATGCAAACAGCAAAAGGTTATGTACTATGATAAACTTTGTTTCAAATAAGCACATTTTTTCACACACTTTAAGTACTGAGCAGTTAGCATTTCTAATCTTCATTGAAATAAATATTTTTATATGTGCACTTCATATAATTATTTCTATGTTCATCTTGTGACCAATGTTTTATTTATTTATTTATTTATTATTGTTTGGTGTTACACAAGAAATATTTACAGGACAAGCAATCAAAACAGTTCCTAACCTAAATATGGTAGTCCAGTTCTTCTCCTGCTGAAGTCAAAGGGCATTTTTATATGGTCTTTTCTGAGAGTAGGATCAATCCCTAAGGGTCTGGTCTTGCAAACACTCGTAGAACCACTCCCATGGACTTGAGTGGGATTGGTTGCCCTAGTATAGTATAATATGCTCTAGCTCCAGATGGGATCTGTGGAAACATGAGGAATTCAGAGTTGAGCTGCTCAGTAGCAGTGGACAGCATTTCAGGACTTGTAAATATAAAACATGTTTGTGGCTTGTTCATAACAGTGCTATAATGTATGGTTGCTTGTCTTTAATCTATGTATAAAGAAGACACACAGTTCCTGCCCAAGATATTTGTATGGGATGTGATTGGGCTCATTGAGTCAACAAGATCTACTGTGTCTTGTGGGGGAGGGGAAAATCCTTTCCAGGTTTTTATGTCTGACTCAAGGGTGTAACTGAAATAGTGAATGCTCTGAAAAATGAAGTTAATTTATCGTGGCCATTTGACTTGTTTAGATGTGCAGGAAGCTTAGCATGTTTCACAGAAGCGGTTATTTTCATTTAGCCTTTTTCTTAGATGAAAGATTGTCATGCAGTTAAAACAATGCCCTGAAGATCTGGGTTCAATTTTAGACTTTCTGCATGGTCTCTAAGTCCTACAGGTCCCAGTACAAGTTTAAATAGCTAGGTAACATGAAGCTCATGGGGCACATTACACATGAAAACCTTGTTGCACTGGGGTCCTAGTCTTTATACCTGTCTTCTGTTTGTAAAATAGTCATTAAAAAAGTTCATATTTTCCTGACTTTACCTGTTTAGATTGCAAGCTTTTTGAATATTGTATATCTTTTACTATGAGTTGAACCTCTCTGGTCTGGCAACATCCATGGTCCAGCATGATTTTAATGAGCTGGATGTCCACTTATCAGGGGTGTGGCCAATCTCCCACAGTCTCATAAAGTTACTTTACAGCCACCAGTCCTGGCTCTCAGTGTTCTGTGCTGCTGTTTAGTTTTAATTTACCCCTACATGCCTTCTAAGAGCCAAGTAAGCAGTGGAAATATTCATAATGCTGCTAGACAATTTTGACCTCCTGTGATTGGGCAAATTCTCTGGTTACACACCAATCAGGTTGTGAGGGTGCCAGATGAAAAACGTTCAACCTGTATGTATTTTGATAGTGCATTTAAAAAAAATGCAGAATACTAAAATCAGTTAAAACCAGAACCCTACAATAATACAGATAATAAATGACATTTAACTATTTTGGTGAGGAAATTGAGTCGCTCTCTTTAAAATTATCACTTTTAAAAAGGTTGCAATGACTGAACACAAGGAATTGTACAAAAATATTTGTGCTACTGCACTAATAGGCTCTGTTTCTTATTTTTTTTCTTTTATACATATTAAACAAAGTTAAAAGCAGCATTTTAAAATATGAAATTAGCAGGTGGGTACAAATGCACACATTGTCTACTCCAGCCAGCAAAAAAGACAGCTGCTTGTGGTGTCGGTTCTCCCAGCTGGGAGAAACCGCGGTGCAAGCATCTGTGTGCCCCCAGCTGTGAGAAGCTGGAGGCCCTGTGGCTGCTCCGCCTCCATGTCCCCCAGCTGCCCGCTTCTCCACCCAGGAGAATTCCAGGTATCTCCTCAAACCCCTCCCCCAGCATTTATGTGAAATTCAATTTATGCTGAGGTTGTCCAGGATGCAACCTCTGCGTAAATTGAGGGATTACTGTATTTCTCTTTGCTTAAGGGACAGACTGTATTTTTTTTTCATTTTCAACACTTTATCTTAATATAACAAATTTGACTTCATACCAGAGCAGTCACAGATATTTAAATGGATATACAGTAAAGCAAAGTAATGAAGTGTGTCGGTGCAGGCAGTTGTGAGCAATGGTCACTAACCCTGCACCAGTGACCCGTCCGGATCCTCAGAAGGCCTAGAGAATGGAACAAGGAGGGGACAGCGGAGACCTGGCGACAAGTGGAGGTAGTCCCGCCCCTCTGCAGACGTCCCCTCCCACCTCTGGCAGGAGGCCCCGGGGATGTGCACTTGCCCTATACCGCTGCGTGAGAGGCTGAGAGGCTTTGCCCTGGCAGGCAGGAGGCTGGCTCTTAGGGAGGAGCGTGAGACAAGGAGAGGAAGGCTTGGAAGATACAAACAACTACAATATTTATTAACAAAACCAACAACATGCGAAAAGGCAACATCATATGTAAAACAAACACATAAGGCAATTCATTACAATGTTTTTGAACAGGCTTTGTACTTTGTTAAACGCTTATAGCTACTACCTCTATATTAAACTGTAACAACTATGTATTGCTTAAACACTTACAATAATAATAAGTAGTAAAGACTCCATAAGGCAGACCTGTATGGTTATATTTAATATGATGGAGGTAGTTAGAAGGAAAGTAAAAGGAAAGAGGTAAAGGAATTTGAGTTAATTTTAGCTCCGGGCAGGGGAAGGTCAGTATGCCTTCCCCCTTTACGCCCCAGCTGGTTTGCTAGGCCAGCCTATTGGAGACCCTAGGGCTCTGCCTGCTAGGGCCTCCTCCCAGCTGAGTGAGGAATTTGAAACCTCCCCAGCTGGGGCTTGGAGGATAGGGATAGGTAAGGGAATTCGGTAGGACGTAGGGTTATCTGGGAAACCGGGAGGTTAAACCTCCACTGAGTCAGTTCACCTGCACCTTAAGTTAACAAGTACATATATCTGGCTACTACTAATAAGTAGACAACCAGTTTAACTGATTTAAACTATAACTATAAAACTATTAATACAAGTGTGCCGATCTCAAATTAGTAATTTTAACCTGGGCAGTTAGGCCCGGCCTTGGGATCGAGACCCTGGGTGTGGCCCCTCCTTGGCCCTGGAAGGGTGAGGTCCAGGTCGCGATCCCAAACCCCCCGATGTGGGGATCCAGTGCCCAAAGTATTGAGTTGTCTGAGAGAACAGCCTGGGCTAGGCCTCAGGCCTGTAGTAGTTTGATTAGCCCGGGCTAGGCCTCAGGCCTGTGGTAGATCAAATGGCCTGGGCTAGGCCTCAGGCCTGTGGTAGTTTACGTGTCCGGTCACTGCAGTCCCAGTCAGGTAGGTAGGTCTTGTCCGGAAGATGGCGTCGACACCGCAAAATGGTGGGTGGCAGCAGGAGCGAGGGTGCCGCTTGGATGGCAGACCCTGGGCTTCACAGCCGGGTACGCAGTACCTCACCCTAGTGACAAGGCCAGTTCGCCACCCGACTGATTCACCTCAGGGCCTGCTTGCTGCTCCCTCAACGCTGTGGTCGCTGAGGTAAAGATGGGGGCTGGCACCACAGGAGCTGATGGACGCTGCTGGTGCTGTCTCAGGAGTTCTTCGCAAAGTCTTCAGGCGGTAGCGCCACCTCACAGCTCAGCCTGAGGCAGGCTGAGGTGCAGTGATCAGCTCTGGGCAGCACTGCCTAGAGGCAGATGCTGCTGTGATTTCAGCTCTTCTGAATCAGGAGCTCTTTGAAAAGTCGTCTTCGCTGCTGTGTTGCGCCCAGACTGACTGACCCCCCAGATTGACTCTGGGTGCTGTGCTGCACCGCCTTTTATTTGGTGTTCTCATGCATGATTCATGATTTGATTTTAATATTCATGATCTTGTCCATGGTTTTCAACCAGGTCCTCCAGCCTGTGGAAGTTTCTAGAATCTCTCCACAGGTGCCCAATCAGAGGCCTGGATTTTGAATCTCAGGTCATGAATTATTTATGAGTTCAAGTTACCGGGAAACCAACTGACACAGAGTGACCGTTACAGGGGGCTGCTAAATGGCAGCCTATATGACTTTAGATTCTGCCTGTACCTGTAATGATGTTTAATGGACAAAGGCTTGTTTCCCCTGACCCACAGGGCCGATTAATGCCCAAGGGATAAAAATCCCTGACAAAGTGAAATTCATGTGCTCTTTGCTGGCTTTGTTGCTTGGTCAAATATTGCATAAGGCTGTGAATTTGTAACATAACATTTATTTTCAGTCCTCTTCCATATGTATCTATATTTCTCTCTCTCTCTCTGTCTCCTGCTCCCTCAACGTGTAGGTCTATAGAGGTTTGAGCTGTGCCAGCAGGCTAAGTCTGCGCTACCATGATCTGCTGACAGAAGTTAACTGTCGGAAGATATCTGTTAATTTCTGTCAACAGATTGTGGGCGGATAGCAAAGTGGATCAAAAAAGCATTCCTCTCTGTCGACAGAGAGCAGCTGAACTGCCAGGCCACTCCCTTGACAGAATGGCCAAATGGAAGCACAGTAGACAGGGCTGCCCAGTGACCCAGAAGCCATGTCTGTCAACAGAGCCTCCCCTCCCCACCCCTGAGCTTCCACGTGGCTTTTTTGTCTACAGATTCTGTCAAGAAAAGCTTTCTGCCTCTCCCCCCAAGTCAGAATGCCATCAACAAAAGTACTGCGTTCTGCTGATTTACTGTTGACAATGCATTTTTAGTGTGGACGCTCCATGAATTTAGTCGACAAAGCTGGCATTTTGTTGACAAAACTCTAGTGTAGACATAACTTAGGACTCATTTCTCTAACCCGGGGTCGGCAGTAGTTTTTCACAGAGGGGTGACTGCACATATTTTGTTACTGGTCGTGGGCAGCTTCAGGGCCTTGGACAGAATGGTTGGGACTGAGGGCTCCAGAGAGAGATAAAGAGAGCGTGTGAGTATGAAAGAGAAACACTTTGTGTATAGGAGACACACTTTGTGACGCATTGAGGATGTGCTGCAGTATATTTGTGACAGTGACTGTGTGTGTGAGACAGTGTGTGTATACGTGCTGGCTGCTGCTGGATAAATTTCTGAGAAGCCACCCTCTGTCCCTTTCAGGGAAATCTGTCCTGCTATGTTGTCTCCCTCATCCCCTGCTCTGCACTCCTGAATAAGTCACTTATCTTCCCGCTTCAGACTGGAGCAGCTCTGTTGTGTGTCTCCCTCTTCCTGATCGGTGCCCTTCAGAGATGGAGTACAGGGGCAGGGGAACACCCTGGCTTCAGCACTGTATTCTCTCCACTCTCTCCTCTTGTGCATAGCTAGCAAGAGAATTCTAGGAGCAGCTTGGCTGCCGATGGAACAAGGTTGGGGGAGGGATAGCTGAGAACATGCTGCTGGCTGTAAGTATGCATACTTTGCTAGTCAGCTGGGAGGTCCAGATCTGGCCTCTGGGGCTGATTTTGTGTTCCTCCCACCAGCTCTAAACTCTGCTTGCCTGTCATTCTCTCAGAATGGCCCCTCCTCTTTCAGTGCTGCCTCATAGTACCATATGAGCTCACTGTCTTAAAAATTGTTCTGGGATCACATTAATTCTTGGGTATTCTTCCAGTTCTAACTTTAGCCTCACCTTCACAGATTTGACCATTAATATTTTAAAGAGAAAAGAACATTTGTAAGACATCTAGGCTACGTCTACACTAGCCCAAAACTTTGAAATTGACGCAGCTTGTCCAGATGGGGCTCCTTTCCAAAAAGACCCCCACCAACTTTGAAATCCCCTTATTCCTATCTGCTGTTAACAATAAGGGGATTTCGAAGTTGCTGGGGTCCATTCGAAAAGGATCCTAGTCTGGATGAGCTGCTGGGCGGCAAGCCGCGTCTATTTCAAAGTGTCGCGGCTGCCGGCATTCTAATGAGGCGCTGAATATGTATTTCAGTGCTTCATTAGTAAACTTTGAAATGGCCATTTGCATGGCCATTTCAAAGTTTTGGGCTAATGTAGACACAGCCATTATCTCTTGAAGGACTGCTTAGTGAATTCACTTGTAGTCATTATATCTCCAGTCTCCCATTCTGACCATCAGTTCTGTTCTCCTTGTGCCGCCATTCGTAATCTTCCACCCGTTTCCCTACTTCTCTCCTACCCATCTCTTTTGGTTTCTGGAATGCCCAATTTGTACTTTAAAAAGGTTACATTGGCCATGACTTCTTCATAGCTCACTCTCTCCAATTTTTGGCTCTCACAGGACAGACCCACTTCTTCATATCTCGAAATTCTGAAGTGACATGGAGCAGGAGAGTAGAGGAGAAGAGTTGTAAGGGAAGAGAGGCAGTGGCTGTAAGTGGCAGGAATGGGGAAGGAGAGAATCCCAATATTCTCACCATTTTCTGATTGAGTGGGGTACGTGAGAGAAGGAGAGGCCTTGAAAGAGAGGGCAGGTGCAGATGAAGGGATCGAAGTCTGCTAAATGAGCAAATAAATTAGAGTAGAAAAATCTAAAAATAAGAGACAAGAACAAGACCTCCCATAATGATGCCACTATCTGCTCACACTATGCATGCCTAGACCATCTTTTTTTTTTTTTTTTTAAAGAATTTCCCTTTCAAGCTATGTTACCATCGCATCCAAGAATGGTAGAGTAGATTGTTTTCTATGAATCAGTCATGACAGTGTAGCTTGTGCCCCAGACTGGTATATAGGTCTGGTCAGGACAAAATTTTTCTAGGCAGGAACTTTATTTTATACTAGCAGTCAGCCTGAAATTGCAGTGGAGGGGAACTTTTGACTACCAATAAGTACTGAATGCTATAGTACAAAAGAACTTTATAAGGGAATTTTAAAACAGTTTTGGGGACTACTGGGGGCATGCTTCCATGTTGGGCTGTCCTGGAGACTTAGTTATTGAGATTTTATTCCCTTGTATCAAATGCCATTACCATTGGCCCCACATGCACTCCCCATCCTCTTTCTAAGGGTTTGCTGCTTACTCTTTCCCTCACTCCCCATAATCCTGATTCAATGTGGCCACTCCTTACTGTCACCACTCAAGATGTTGGCACTATGGGGGTTAAAAAAAATCAAATCCATTGCATGGTGGGCATGTTTATTGTAGTGACAGATACTCAAAAAGCTTTCTACTTTGTTTCTGTAATAGTTGTAGCAATGTGCAGAGATTTTAGGTACAGCTAAATGTTAGGCAGTAAATAGCCAAAAATCAGGCTCCAGAGGCATGCCAAAATACAGGGAAATTGAAAGGTATTTTTAATTCCCTTAGTGTTGTTAACCTCTTCCAGACTCCAAATCACGTTATGTTATGCTAATAAGGCATAGGGAATTTGCATCCGTGCCTCATTAGTGTCTTTCACTCCATATATTAGCATGCCACTTCCGAAGGAAGTAACCTGTGTAGAAACACCCTTCGAGTCCAAAATGGTGAGCAGAAGTAACAAAGCAATCAAAAAGCTCTTGAGCATCCTTCACTGAATGAACCAACATGCACAGTCATCAGCAAACAGAAGGTCGTGGATAGTTGTAGTAATCACTTTAGTGCAAGCCTGAAGTCTTTAGCTATTGAAAATACTGCCATCTGTTCAGAATTGAATAGGTAAGCCCAATGTGCTGTCCTTAAAAGCAACTAACAGCCTAACTGAAAGTCACTGTTGAACAAGAGAGGAGCAAGGACACATCCTTGCTTTGTACCTTTTGATATTTGGAAAAGTGCTGATGTTGCTCCATTGTTAAGGATGTGACCAAGCATCCATCATGAGAAGACCGAACAATGTTGATGAATTTTTCTGGACAACCAATTTGTCCAGGAATTTTCCAGAGCCCATTTCTGTTGATCATGTTGAAACACCTTGGTCAAGTCAATGAAAATCACATAGAGCTCTTGATCTTGCTCTCTACATTTCTCTTGTATCTGTCTGGCTGTATATATCATGTTGGCATGAAATCCATGCTTGCTTTCAGGAATAATGCCATTTTTGAACACAGGTAGTGAAAGCTACTTGTATAGGATGCATGCCAGAATCCTACCATCTACAGAGAGCAGAGAAATGCCCCAGTGGCCATCACAACACCTACAGTTACCTTTTCCCCTGTATATGTGCGCAATCAGGGCATCTTTGAAGTCCTGGGAGACTAGCTCCTTCTCCCAAATGACACTAAATAAATGGGTAAAACAGTACGTTAGCTGGCCATCAGCAGCTTTATGAATTTCTGATGGAATTGCATCACTGCCAGGTGCCTTTCCAGATTTCATCTGCATAACTGCTTTTTATACCTCATCAAGATGTGGTGGTATGCCAGCTGTAAATCATTAGTCCACTGAGGAATCTCTTCAAGAATCCTCCTGAGTAGTTGATCTACCCTTGCCAAACAAGTTGCTGCAGACCAGTGGCAATTTTGCTGCCAGATAATGAGGGCTACATACTTCCCCATGCTGAGTCTTACATTGGTGTTCTGCTACTAGCTTTAGGGTAAACTCTGCACAGGTACCTGGGAAAGTAACCTTCTGCAGTCATTTGTTTTTGCCCTTCCTGTTGAGCAGATCTGGTATAGCGTGAAGGTTGGTGTTTTTTAAATAAATGGTAGTTCTTTTGATGTTTTTCATAACTGGAAACTTGTCTGTCAGCAGAGACTGAAGAATAAATTCTTCAGAGAAACTCAAATAGTTACCTTCTTGTGAAATGCTAACCCCTTCCTAGTGTTGGCAGTATGAGTAGCCAAGACAGTCTCGTGGAAGAAGATGACTTCCTATATTGTTGAGAAACAGAAAAGCCATATGAACAGATAAAGAGTAATTTATTTCTTTTAAGAGCTGTAACGCAGCTGGACTCACCACTGCCGTGTCTCCTGCTGGTCACATGGGAATTAGCTCTTCCAGCCTCTGGAACGCCCTCTTCTATCTGACATCTTGCTAGCTGTTACTTGTCTGTCTATTCTCCACCAAATTATATCAGGGCCTGCATCCCTCCTGGACCATGAAACCCGTTCCTCAGGGTATTTTCCTGGTGCAGTGCCCCACATTCTGGGGTCCTCCCTCCCAAGACACCCAAATTCCTATATCAACTGCCAGTGATCATCTAGCTCCTTATCTTTGGGGCAAACTGCATGCCGAAGTGACCATCCATCATTAGCAAGAGGTCTGTGGACCAGCTGCCTCCCTGTAGCCCTAGTACTCTCAGGCCTTGCAGCCTGGGAACTTTCCTGGGCAGAGATATCCCCCAGCTCTGCCTGCCCTTCATGAAATTCAAGAAGAGACTTCCAGTTACATAGAATAATGGCAAAAAGATTATTAATCCTGAGGAAAAAAAAACCGTAAGATTTTAACAGAATTTAATTACTGAGGAAGTTCTTTAATCTGTTGGAAAGGTCATCAGGACAAAAGATTCCGGTGCAAAGTGCTACATTTCTTAAGACATTTTAACTAAAACTAACTTTTCTGTAACTACTCAAATTATTTTTGCTTAGAGTATGTGTTGTAACTTTTGGATGGATATGCCTTAGTTTTTATTTGTGACAGACATGGATTATCTGGTTCAGCTGCAAAATTCAATCATTCTTAAGTGAAGCTGTGATTGTCACTTTAATAATGTTATATTGGTACATGTGACTCTTGCCCCACTTTCTCTCTTGGGCTTTTAGTTGCTCATAGCATCTCATTTTTAAAGATTTGTGGACTTCCTATACTTACCTAAAAAAATTCTTTTCTTTTACTAGAATGGTACATGAAGCCATCCAACCTAATGCATCATTTTAGCTTTCGGGTAGAAAAGAACATATGTTCTCATATGTTTGAGATGAGATGATATTTCTTGTTTGTTGAAACTGTGCAAAATTTAATGTACTTGATCATTCAAACCCCTGCTTCAACAAATCTAACTTACGTGCTCTTAGAGACTGTCTGACTCTTTGTGTGAGTGAGTGACAGGGCAAGTTATGCCACCTAAGCCAGACATTTAAACACTGATTTTTAAGTATCTGTAAACCTTTCAAGTATAGCAAAGGAAATTTTATGGTAAGATTGGGTAGAAGTTCTTAATTTAGAAATATAGCCCATCCCTTTCTATTTGTTTTGAATACACCCAGTTTTTTCTGTTTTTTTTTTTTTTTTTTTGTCTCTATAGACTTAGCATTTCCTAATTGTAAAACTGTTTTTTAACTCTTTGGTCTTATTGATGTAAACTTTGTCAGTATGTATACATTACATTATCAGTAATCCTGTTAGCTGCTATTTTTATGGATCATTCAGTAAAACTGCTTTGTACTGTACCACTGTACAGTTATGTCAGTTTTTGTGAAGGTTATAAAACAGCATTATTGCTTAAGATTTTATCTAACCGTCATTGGATGGTTTAGTAAATGTTACGCTAACTCATTCAGAAAATGGAAAAACCAAAGACTTTATGTACATGAACACAATAATTAAAACATTACTGGTAATGGCTCATTTGAATTCTTCCTAACTGCCCTTTAATACAACATTGCCTGTAAAATGTGTATGCCACATTTAAAAGAATAAAATGTAAAAACACCCAAGATTTACATATTCAAGTAAGATACTGCAAAATCATAAATCCATAACCTGTGTCCATCTTCACCCTTCCAGTTCTTGTGCTATGTTAAAACAAATGTCATTTGTCTGAGTTACTCATTTAGGACCCAGTGCTGCAAAACAACAGATGTGAGAGAACCCTCAGAGGCATGCCTGCTCATCTGCTCCACTCTGTATGAGGTTTCACCTGTACAGAGTTTTTTGAAGGCTCTGGGACACTTGTGAGGCTGTAAACCAGTTGTTTAAAGTCTAAGAGTAATTCTCATTTGAATTTTTTGTACTGCATCCTTTTCTTGGTTATGATGGGCAAGACTGTGTGTAGCTCTTTCTTGACCATTTAGGGGATGAAGGCCTCCTCCACCTTATTTGATGGCTTTCCTAATGGGGAAGAGGCTTGGAATAGGAGGAGGCTTTGCTCCACCTCTGTACTTGCCAGTGAGATTAGCTGTTCAGTGTTATCTGCCTTTACTGGTGGCAATAAAAGGTTAGGTAAGACACAAAAGAAGGTAGGCAGAGTTGGAAAAACAGAGCACCCTCATGGTAGAAGATTCACAATCCCCATTCACTAAGGCTATATCTACATGGCAGGGTTATTCCAAAATAAGGTCTTTCCAAATAGCCATTTCACAATATCCTATTTTGAAATAACGCAAAATGTATTTTGAAATAGTACCTAGCTATTTTGAAATGGCATTTCCTGGTCCATACCCGTATTTTGAAATAGTGCCATTGAAATCCATTATGGCTAATTTCAAAATAGTGCTACTCCTTGTCTTAACAGCAACTGTTTTGAATAGCAGGTTTGAAATAGGCATTATTCCTTGTGGAATGAGGTTTACTGGAATTGAAATAATGTACCAGCTCTTTTGATTTTTATTGTGAAATAGCATGTGCATTGTTTGGACGCTGCCAAGTTATTTCGAAATAACTGTGCCACATAAAGAGCCTAAGAGTCCAGGGGTCATCTTTTGGTTTTTCTGGACTTCTTGGATTTTTATTCAAGAGTTTTCAAGGTAGAAAAGAACAGATTTTCAATGAATTTTCATAAAGATTATGGGAATTCTGATTATCATATTATAGCAAACAAGCATTAAGATCAACACTGAATGGTTAATAATGGTTAATAATATTGGTAATAACTAGTTCATGGGCCTATGGCTTCTTTATACATTTGTTGAGGAGGTCCTTAGTGCTCACTGAGGAGCTTTTGGCCATTCCGTAAGACAAACTTGGTCCTAGTCAAGTTGCCTGAGAAAAATCTCAGAATTGTAAGGGAATTGCTTCACAGCCATCATACACTAGAATTCCAGTTGGTCTGTAGGATGGTGGCCTGGTGAAGCTGTTCGTTGTGTGATGCTGCATCCCCATATTTTTCAAGCCTTTATATTTTATTACTTGACTTCCCAGAATCAGGAGTTGGATTACTTCGTTCATGCTGGGGCAGAAGTGCTAGATGTTCTAGAAAAAAAGACATGAGAAACATAGAATTGTAAGACTGAATGGGACTTGGGTCTGGGGACTTTCCAGTTCAGTTCCCTGCACCTTAGACAGCACTAAATGTTATCTAGACCATCCCTGACAGAGTTTGTCTTACATAATTTTTAAATGCCTCCAGTGACAGAGATTACATAGCCTCCTTAGATACTTTAGTCTGGTGCTTAACTACCCTCACAGGAAGTTTGCCCTATTGCTTCTTGTCCTATCCTCAGAGGTTAAAAAGAATGTTTCTTTTCCTCCCTCTAGCTTGTAACAACTTTTTAGGTATCTGAAAACTGTTACATCTTTTGAGTCTTATCTGTTCCTTACTAAACAATCTCAATTTTTCAGTCTTCTCTTATAGATCATGTTTTCTGGATCTTTAATCATTTTTATTGCTCTGTCCTGGACTTTCTCCGGTTTGTCCACATCTTTCCTGAAATGTGGCACCCAGAATTGCATAGAGTACTACAGTTGAAACCTAATCAACCTAAAGAGGAATTGAATAATTACTGCTTATGTTTTGCTTACAGTACTGCTGCTAATCCATTCAAGAATAATGTTTGTTTTTTTGATAGCAATGTAACACTGACTCATATTTAATTTGTGATCCACAGCGACCCCCAAATCTCTCTCTATGGTATTGCTTCCTAAGCAGTCATTTCCAGTTTTGGTCCCATATAGTTACCCTGATTGTCCTTACTAAGGTCCTTATGTGTGTCCTCTTCATATTCTCTTTTGGGTTGTGTGAGTTGGTAAAGCCTAGACAGTGGAAGTTTCTCTCAGCAGTGCTTGTGAATTCCTTCATGCCTCATCTACCCTCTTCTGAATGGTCCTGAACATTCTGAAGTTCAGGCTACAAAAGGTGAAATGGCATCCTTCACTGTCTCAGTTCTTTCCAAAAGCAATATCAGAGGTGAACTTCTTCAGATTCATTTTATCAGGAGACTTTTTTCTTAAGGTATTAGTATATTTGGCCATACAACAAACATGAGAATGGACTGTAACTTCTCCTAATTCAAAAAGCATTAGCAACAAAACTTCTGATCCAGTGTTTCTAAAGATTCTGAGCACAAGATAAAAGGACCAGTGTCAGCTCTGAATACAAGAGTTGCTCAGAACACTGCTTCTTTAAAGGTTTGATTCAGTGCCAGGGTCAATTTCCATGCGTGCCTCACACTTGGCACACAGGATGTTAGATCTGTCAATGAAAGCAACTAAGGTTCTGTTGGCTCCAGCCTGTGAAACAAAACCAAAGGCATGGGAGAAGCCATCAACTCTGAGAAGTATGGCAAAATTCAAAAGAGCCTCTGTTATCAGGGCTGTTTTCTGGGTGGGAGGATGATTAAATCCATCAGAGCTGGATCTGACTACTTTCATTACAAAACTGAAAGTTATAGTAGTCCTTCAGGAAGGATTTTGGAATAGATTGAAACTGGTAAATCTATCAATAGCTTTGGATCATTAGATAATGCCAAACATGCTGCCAGAACTAATAATAGGTGCTTCATCACCATTATGTAGAGCATTCATAGTTGTATACTTCAGCTACAATTATGCACAGAACTGCAGGACGTACACTCTGCGGAAAGGAAGAGAAATTTCCCTTGTAGGTTGCTACTCAGATTCCCATCTCCTGAAAAATGAAGGAGAAAGAATAAACTTTCATGTGTGTGTTAACAGTTTTACTTGCATTGTCTTAAACTGCCTTCAGGCTCACAGGAAATTATCTTCGAGAACAACAAGAAGTCCTGTGGCACTTTATAGACTAAGAGATATTTTGGAACATAAGCTTTCGCGGGTAAAGACCTGCTTCATCAGATGCTCGTTACCCACGAAAGCTTACACTCCAAAATATCTCTTAGTCTGTAAGGTGCCACAGGACTTCTTATTGTTCTCAAAGATGAAGACTAACGTGGTTACCGCTCTGATACAGGGAACTATCTTGTGATTCATTGTTACACTTTCTAGGTCCTACATTTTCCCTTACTGTATTGGTATTGGATCAAAGGTTGGACTTCAATCAGAAGAGCAGCAGCGTTAGGCTAAGCTATGGGAAACACTTTATGATTTCAGTCTTCAAAGTGGGTGTATACTCCTAGATCTGATGATTTCAGTTTAGTACCAGAAAGCACACTGACTACTATGGGCTCCGTGACCTAAACACCCATTGCCTAGATGCTGTACAAAGATATTTCAGTATTTTTTTGAAACAAGAACAATCTTCTGAGTCTGAAACTAGAGAAGACTTATGCACTGGATCTCTAGACACAATTGTTTTCTAAAGTACTGTTGTTTCTGACAGTCTTTTAGTGAAGGAACTGGTTCCTCAGATGAAGTACTAATCACTAGAAACAAAATAGGGAACAGATTCACTCCTACATGAGAATGTGGGGATGAGATCTGCTTCTTTTCGTTGTGAGGGTGTACTGCAATATCATTAATTTGTAGAAAGGGTAGCCATAATTTTTAAAACTTCTATCTCTAATATCAGAGGAAATCTTCCATGCAGTTCTCAGCATTGTTAGTGTCCCATCAAAGATAAAATCTGTCTAGTCCTGTCCCTTTCTTGGGTGGCTTGTTGCAACATGCTAAAGTTATTTGGTTTCCCACAGGCATTCTCAACCGGTTTATAAAAGTGGACAACATATCAGTTACATAGGGAGTATTTTCCTTTTTTCATATGTGCTCCAACTGAAATTCTGTGTTGCAGGAGAAATTAACAGATGCAGTGAACCATAAGCACATTCCATACCTTATGATAAAAACAAGAATTTGGAAGCACTAAGAAGAAAAGTGTGTTCTACTGCATCCTTTGGAATGGAATGTCAAATTAGCAAGCGTTAATGTCACTGTCAATACCACTTATGGGAAAAGATTACTAATTTTGATAAACTACTGTCAGGAGCCAATAAACTGTCTAATGCTATAATAAACAGTGGTCAAAATATAGCAAAAACATAAATTGGATGCCTCAAAAGAGTGAGACCAATAAGATATACTGGACAAGATCTGGTAAAATATCTACTGCCCAATCTTGGAGTAAGTTTCCACCTGTGAGGACCACCGCCACCCAGGTCCAGACTTGCTTTAAGGTATGACAGGCAAATTTGTGGGCCATTGTTGTCCTTGTTTTATTTCTCTGAGACAGTTCTACCAGTAGCAGACTGTTTCTTCACAAACACATCAGATAAGGGAATCTTGTCAGCCATGAATGAATGAAGTAGCATTGAGACTCAACTACTGCTTGAAATCCCAGACCATAGAATTGACATGTGAATCAAGAACTCCAAACCTATTTACAGAGATTATTAATTATTCAGGAACAGACTGTCTTGATTTACCAAAAAATGTCTACAGTATGACACAAGTGGATTCTGGAATAGAAGGGTAAACAGTTCAAGGGTATGCAATTCAATTTGAAACCCTATTTCATTTCTCCCCTAGCCAGAGACCTCTTTCATGACTATGATTAACATCAGAGGTCTGATCTTCGCTCTTAGCAGGAGCAACAGAGGAAGTTCTGAGAGAAGTTAGGGATCTTACTTAGTTTATTGAATTGAAAAAGGATTAGGGTTTAGTCTAATTCTAGATTTAAGGAAGCCCAGTGCTTTCATCAGGAATTTTGCATGTTGCATTAGTTTTCCATTCTATGGTTATGTCCAAACCACAAGATAAATTTGAATTTATTAAAAATTATTTTGTGAAAGTGGATTTTATAAATTGGAATTTGATTGTTCTCACCTCCCCACAAAGTTGGCTTATTGGTGCCACACTCAATCACTAAACATTGACTCTTGCAGCAGTGCATTGTGGGAACCTATCCCAAAGTTCCCTCATTCCCGTAGCATTTCAGGGTATTTTGGCTGCAGCAGCGTTGTGAAAAAAAGTGCCCTGCAAATGGTTATGGGAATTTGACATCATCTTTGCACATTGCATTGCCTTTATTCGCCTCTCATGGTAAGCAAACGTCCATTTTTCCAGGTGGAAGGAAGGAAAAGTAGGGCATCAACAAAGTTAGCCAAATTAACAGAAATCTCTTACTTCTATACTTGAATTCCTTTTTAAAACTGTATCTGTAAGTGAATTATCTAAGATTTTATAAAAAGCAGCAGGTGTGTCTTTTTTCTCAACTGGCCCTCCACTCACTGTCCCTACTCCCTTGATTACATCTAATCTCTGCATATAATACAGGGACAATGCAAAGCTTGAACACAAAATAGACAGTAAAGGTTTTGAAAAAAGATATTTGGAGAAGGAGGGTTTTTGGCTTTCCAGTTTATTATACTGCTTCTGTGCCCTGGGATCTCACAGCAGTCTGTGTCTTGTCAACTGGCCCTCCACCCACTGTTCCCTGCATGAAGGGGTCCAAAGTTTGAAGAAAGACTAGAAAAGGCTAGGAGAAAAGATTTTTGGCTTCCCTCTTCACTACATAGACATTGCCAACATGGGGGATGGTGCTTGCCAAATTTCATTATGATTGTGGGGGGAGGTTGGTATTGGGGAGGTTGAATGGCCAGTTGACATGGTTCCCAAAAATCTTTGTGTGGTGGTGGGGTGTGGACTCTGTGGCTCGAGGGCCACTTGCACTGCTCCGTGTGGGCGGCAGTCAGGCCCACAAGTCTTAGCCTCCAGGCGAGGGGGAGACTTCCCCTGGGTGTTTGCAAGCCCCTGAAAATATTTGGGGTGGGGGTGGGGTGGAGCAGTTGAAGCAGCCCCCCTCCCTCTGGTGGCGGCAAGCACCCAAAAATATTAGCTGTTGGGGAGACTTCCCCGGGTGGCAGCCAGACTGCATGAGTCTTAGCTGCTGGGGGAGAATTTCCCCCCTATGACACAAGCCCCCAAAATATTTGTGGTGGAGGTGGGGGGGGGCAGCTGAAGCAGTGTTCCCCTCTCCCAGCAGCAGCAAGCCCCCAAAAATCTTGGCTGCTGTGGGAGACTTTTCCCAGGCGGCAGCCAAGCCCTGCAAGTCATAGCCACCAGGGGGAGACTTTCCCCGAGCAGCTGCAAGCTCCTGAAAGTCTTCCCCACCAATGGAGCCCTCACTACGTGCAAGCCAGGATATGGTGCTGCCTGGCAGCGTGATCGGCACCGAATGGCAGGCACGTCCCTTTATTGGGTTGGGGGCTAGCCATGTGATGTGGTTGGATGCAGGAAAGACCCCAACTTTGTGGTGCCTGTGAGGGAGGGAAGGGGGGGACCTGCACAAATGTGAACAGCTGAGAAGAAGTTTCTCAGTGTCTCATACAAGCACAATCCCGCTAACAGCCTGGTTGCCATGTGATGCACCAGGGCAGTGGCTGGTGTTGGGCAACACAGAAAAAAAATACCAAGTGCTCGCCTAACAGAGGTAGAGACAGAACCATGACCTCTGTGTTGGGCTATTTGTGATGGCACTCATAGCAAAGCACTAGTAGCAAAGAAAGAAAAACATTTCTAAGACTCTCATACAAGCATGATCCCACATGCACAGACTTCCTGGTCCTGAACTGATATTCGTGGTCTTCCTGTTACCTAATTCCTGCGTACCTAAAGAGCAGTGGAGATGGAAGCGGCCAGAGCAGAGCACCGTGGTGCATGGTGGGGTACATAAGGGACACCTCTGAAAGCTAATAAATTCGATTTAAAGACATGGCGCTTCCACACTAGCTTTCATTCGAACTTTTAGATTCAAACTTGATGCTACACCCAGCCGGTTTCAACAATATTAGGTTATTGATCTTAGTTCTCCCTAAATCAAGCTAATGTATTTACATGGAAGACAATCACCTTGTAATATCAAGCAAACTAGATTAAATTTGAATTTATCTTGCAGTGTAGACGTAGCCTAAGTTTGTTTGCTTCTTTTGATCTAAGGGATACCTATATTCATATTTCCATAAGACCACATAATTGCAAGTACCTTTGAGTCCTAATAGTTCAAGGCACTTCTTCTCTTCCCCCGCCCCCTGTCCTCAGCAGTTTTTACAATGTGCGTTTCTGATGGAGCAGCTTGCCTAACAAGATTAAATGTTTTTGTTTGCCCATATCAAGATGGTTGGTGCTCAAACTGACATCACATGAGACTTCTCAATGACATTCAGTATGTTGGCTCCCTTTTCAAGGACCTGGGACTTTTAATAAATGTAAAGAAGTCACATCTGTGCCCCACACATCAAGTCTCATTTATACAGGCAATTCTAGATGCTATGAAAGCCAGGGTTTTTCTGCCAAATAAGAAGAGATTTAGGAAATTTCAGGTAATCACAAGTTCATCATTGGTATATCAGAAAAGTAGTGTGTTTGAGGTTGTTTTTTTTTTGTTGTTTTGTTTTTTCCCCCTCCTGGTGGTGCTTACAGGTCTAATCATAGAAAACCAAAACTGGAAGGGGCCTCGTGTACCAAGCACTGTTTAGGTAATGGCTGACAGAGATTTATCTAGTCTGCTCTTAAATATCTCCAGTGATGGTGATTCCACAACCTGCCTAGGCAGTTTCAGTGCTTAACTGTCCTGACAGTTATCTTAAACCTCCCTTGCTGCAGTTTAAGCCCATTGATTCTGGAAATAGTACAATTGGAGCCCATTATGGCTTATTTTGAAATAGAGCTCTTTTGTATTTTAAGAGGGCCTAATTTGAAATAGCAATTTTGATACAGGCATTATTCCTCCTGCATGGAGGGTTACCCGTTTCCAAATAGCACATATGTAGTCTAGACACTAGCAAAGTTCCTTTGAAATAATGGCTGTTATTTTGAAATAACTCTGTAGTGTAACCATAGCCTGTGAGTGCCCTACTAGGCACTACTATAGGTTGAACCTCTGTAAGACAGCTCTCTCATCTGGCAACATCTGCAATCTGGCATGCTTTTAGTTAGGTGCATGAGCATGGTCCCAAGAAATTGATTTACAGCCATCAGTCCTGGTTCTGTGTTCTGTGGTACTGTTTAGCTGTAATTGACCCTTAAATATCTTCTAAGAGCCCAGTAAGCAGTGGAAGTATTGGTAATACTGCTGGACATTATTGACCTCCAGTTATCTGGCAAATTCTCTTGTTCAGCCCTGGTTAGATCCTAAAGGTGCCGGACTAGAGAAGTTCAACCTGCAGAACCAAATTCTCCTGCCTAAGCTGGATCAGTTGGCTGTGAATATACTGCACCCACCTTAAAAATCTAATCTACTTACTATCAAAACAAAAAAGCAGTCAAGTAGCACTTTAAAGACTAACAAAATAATTTATTAGGTGAGCTTTCGTGGGACAGACCCACTTCTTCAGACCATAGCCATACCAGAACAGACTCAATGTTTAAGGCACAGAGAACCAAAAATAGTAATCAAGGTTAACAAATCAGAAAAAAATTCAGGGTGAGCAAATCAGACAGTAGAAGGGCAGAAGGGGGCAGTGGAATGAAGAATTAGATTAAGCCAAGTGTGCAAAAGGGTATGCACAACAAGTATGCACAAGCACAACAATGCCCAGATGCTTTGTTTATTGGACAGACTCCAAACTCTTAGACAAAGAGTTAATGGGCACAAAACAGACATACACACACTCCTGATCCACAAACCTGTCAGCCAGCATTTTAATGGAGTGGGCCATTCTGCTAATGACTTAAAAGTTTGCATCTTACTGAAGAGGAATTTTCACAACAGTCTGGAAAGAGAGGCTGCTGAACTCTCTCTTATGTTCAAATTCGACACGTTAACACATGGTGTGAACCGGGATGGGAATTTTCTGGGTCATTATAGGGGCTCTTTTGCATACTTGGCTTAATCTAATTCTTGACTCTCCCTCCCCCACACCCCCTTTCTGCCCTTCTACTCTCTGATTTGCTCACCTTGATAAATTTTTTCTGATTTGTCAACCTTGATTACTATTTTTGGTTCTCTGTGCCTTAAATATTGAGTCTGTTCTGGTATGGCTATGGTCTGAAGAAGTGGGTCTGTCCCACGAAAGCTCACCTAATAAATTATTTTGTTAGTCTTTAAAGTGCTACTTGACTGCTTTTTTGTTTTGGTAGCATATAGACTAGGACGGTTTTCTCTTTGTTGCTAATCTAGTTACGGATAAGTAACTGGTATTTTCTTTTAGATGGGCTCTTACTGGATCGGAACATGAATTTCCTGAAGGCACAAATCAGAGTTAGGAGCTGTATGGCTTATTCTTAGTACTTTTAGTTCCTTTTTGTTGGACCGTCATATTTCATGGTATTGTAAGTTTGTATGTCTGTAGGGACCTGCAATCAGGAAACCAGTGTAATGATTCTGTGCTACAAGCTGTCACCAAAACTGCTTAAAAATGTGTGTGGGAGGGGTTTCCATACTTTTAAAGTGGTTTTCCCATTACTAATTAGATCACTCAGAGCAATTAGTGAACAGCGTGGGGTGTGTTCCATTGTGAGTAAGTCTATTTTTCAGCCAGGTAAAATGACTCTGAAGTCTGAACCAGACTGTTCCCTCAAAATACGGTTTTTCATTTGAACCAATAAATGTCTTTACTTTCTTATCTCTTTAAATCCTTACATAATATGGAGAAACAGTTAAACATTTCAAATAGGATTGAAGAACTTAAATATTTATTTATAAAGCAGGCAAGGTAGAATTTTGGGTATATTTTATTTTTAAACTTCGAGACCTAAAATATCCAAATCCCTGTTAAATTTTAGTGTACACTCTCATCAGCCTTCACAGTGGTGGTGAGAAAAATTTATTTCAGACAAGGAAGAAGCATGTTTATGTTGGTTACTTTGTGGCCCTAGAACTCAGCAGCCGTATATCTTGGAATGTAGCTCATCAGTGGTTTGGGCCATATTCTCAAGAGTTTATTAAAGTATCCAAATGATTCAGGTTTAGAAAAGCATAATACACATTCACAATAGCTATTTTGAAGATTTTTTACATATGATTTTGATTTATAAATCCTTGTAGTTAATATTAGTGTAATAAAGAATATATTAAAACTTTTTGCATGTTATTCTGTAAGGTTTGGCAGGCTCTCTTACCGTGTGTATTGTGAGTTTACAGTAGGAATGATATATAAATTTGAGAAATCAAGGAATTGCACAATTAAAACTGAACTATTGTTACCATCTATTTCATCTAGATCAGAGGCAGCGCCAGAGACACATGCCCTTATTGGCAGCTATTTTTTAAGAAAAAAACTTTTATAGTCCAGAGGTGCAGCAGGGCTCAGGCAGATTGCCATTTCTGGAAGCATCTGGCTCCTGGCATGTCTTTGGGTGGTGGGCTCCCATTACCATCCTCACAGCTCCCATTTGCTAGCAACCAGACAGTGGGAGCTGCAAGGGAAGTTGTCTGCAGATTTGGGGGCACTGGCATGGAGTCACCTCCCTACTCACCATGGGTCATGCAGAGAGGTGCCATCAACCACCCTGTCCTGCATCCATATTCCCAGGCTGGAGCTCCCCTGTGCACCAAAATCCCCTCCAGAGTCCACATCCTGCATCTCCTTCTGCACTCCATGCCCTGAATCAGCCTGCAGTTTTGCATGTAATGTGGGTTTTGAAATATTTTGGTCAAAAAGAACAACAAAAAAAAAACCCTCTTCTTCTTTGAAAGGGTGCTGACTCTTGATCTAGATGTTAGTTTGCTGAATGTTAAGAGTGTTGTGTATGTTATACTTTCAGCATTTTGTATCCAGAAAAAAATCTCTATTTGGGGAAATTTGTTAGATGTCTGCTGTTTTTTGTGGTTTAAGTGCATGTATTGTATGTATGTTGTAAGAGAGTTATGGTCAAGTTATTGACTCTGTGTAATTTTATCTCATGTTTTTCTTTTGACTACATTGTTTTGTTTTAAAAATATTCACTGTTGGTGAATACACTTTACCTGTGTATTCCCATATATCTGTGAGGAAATAAAAATATATGCACAAAATATTGATATGAAAGATGGTTTACAGCAGCAACTGCATTTTAGAATAAATGTAAAGTTGTTTGTAAAGGGTTAAGTTATGTTCTTGGTATGTTTCAGTGGCTGAGTGAAACAGGATGCAGTGACTACATTGTCAGACTACTGCTGTGAGTGCAAACAGATGAGGAAATGCTGGAACAGACACTCCAGAACTTGGGCTGTTGCCTAGGAAACTGCTTGCGTCATACTCGCCAGCAATTAGCCTACAGTTCTTTTATTTTTGATAGCTGTGTAAGCTGAACTTGACTGCAGGAAAAAAAAAAAAGAAGCCTTAGCTTAGACAGTTAGTGCATGACTGTAGTTATGGTACATGCGAAACTTGGACATTTGAAAAATATATCTTGGTAACTTTAAAAAAAAATTTTAACTTTCCTGCCTCACCAGTTCAAACAATCCTTTAAGTGTGGGGCATCATGGGAAGATGCATACAACTTCATTAATCTACACAAGGCGGATGGGCTCTGCTCAATTTTTCCCCATACTTAGCTCTGCTTGGTCTGAGACTTCTCCACAGGATGCTCACCTTATTTATTGTGCAAGGTGGATTATGCATAGAAAATGGATGGGGTTCATGTAGTGAATGAACGTATTGACTAGATGGCTCCTGCCTCGTTTATTGCAGAAGTTGAGAAGTGTGTAGTGGATGAAGCAGTGGACATCCAGAAAAGATCAGATAGTTTTCAGGTTAAAGGAAAAAAAGCTATCCCTCAGAACTGTATTTTATGCCTGTCAGTTTCACAAAGTTCTACTGTGATGCTGGAGCAATTACTTAAAGTAGTTTATTCAGATGTGATTGCAAATTGTGTGCTTTGTACTTTCTGGGCACCCAACTTGAGATGTGTCTGTTATTTTGCAAGTGAGCCTGCAGCACTTGCAACTTCAGTGGAAGTCAAAAAGCTGTGTCTTTGAACTTGTAAAGTGCTAATGAACTACAGGTTCTACCTCCATTGTCTGGCATTGTCAGGACCTGACTGGTCTTGGACAAGATAATTTGCCAGACAAGGGAAGGTTCCCTGCCAGGGCCCTCAAGCTGCCCCCTCCCCCCACCCCCCTGTCACTGGGCTGCTTCCCTACCTTCTACCTCGGAGCTATGGGGGAAAGCTGGCTCAGGCCAGGGAAGTCAGCTCTGAGGGGCTGCTGGTAGATGCCAGCCCTGAGCACCTGCCCACCCAGAAGTGTTGCTGGGTGACATGTGCTCTGTTGCAGTTCCCCCCTCCTCCCAGGGCTGCCAGAGGACCTGGGTTGCAAGCTTCTGCCTAGCTGTCTGATCCAGTGACATCCCTCATCCTGCTGGACCAGAGAATGCTGTATTTATGAGTTTCAACCTCTATGATGTATTCTGAAAAAGTGGGATTTAGACTTTGCAAGCTGAACACCCAAAAATAATGGGCACATCTTACTTTTTTCTTAATCTCTATGTACTTTAATGTTCTCCATCTATAAAATGGAGTAAGCGCCATCTTACCTTCCAGTTTGTTTTATAAACATAAATTCAGTAATGTTTGTGTAGATCCTTAATACACTACAATGAAAGTTATGTGAATATATTAATAAATACTTTATTCAGAATGACCTTTAAGATGTAGGGGCACACACTAGATGAGGAGGAAAGGAATTAAATAGCTTTCAGTGAGCACAAGTGAAGCCAAATGAAGATTAATTACCTGCATATTAATTTTTGCCCCCTTTTTAAAAATAGTAGATACAATAAATCATTATAGAAACATTTTTAGAACTCACTCTAAAAAAAATCTATGTAGAATGTTTGGTTTGTGTATGTTATAATATATAAGCTGGCCTTCTGAAGCCCATAACACTAGGGGGCGGTGGCTGACAAGGAAACTAGCATCACAAACAAGAAGCAGACTTGTGGCACTTCAGAGTGTAACAAATTTATTAGGTCACAAACTTTTGTGGGCAAAACCCACTTTTCATCTTAAAGCTCATGACCTTATGAACTCTTTAGTCCCTGAGGTGCCACAGGACTTCTTGTTGCCTGTGACACTACAGCCTAACCAGGGGTACCTCTCTGAGACTAGGAAGGTGGTAGTTTAACAATTTTTCCCCATCAGTATTCAAAAAAAGTCCTCAGTTTCTCAGATATCATGGTGAGAGAGGTTCTTTTGTCAGTGAATTTCAGGAAATTCCTTCAGGTTTCTAAGTAAATATATTTTTCTTTGTTCTCTGTAAAACTCTTCCTCGGTGGCCCAGTTCTAATATTAGTATTTTCTGTACTTTTTGGAGCTAGTCAGTTGCTCCAGGAGAGTCACATCTCTTCAGCTTCCTTATGATATGTGGTATGCTGAAACAAATGGATAGTTTATTCTTTGTAACTGCTGTACAGCACAACTTTTCAGACAAGTTTGACGCAAATACCAGTAGTGTACGTAAACAGCTGCCAAGCCATCATCTCCTTATCCTGTATACAGCACTGCTGGGCAATGATATTTATGGGGTCCAGAATTTAAGTGGTTAAGTGCTGCAACTCTTCTGTGATATGGCCTGTTCTGCAGCAGCGCTCAGAAAAGCACATGGCCCCTGCATCTGTCTGCTTTGAGTGGTCTGCAGAGGTGAAGCAGGCAAGGAGCCTTTCTGAGACTTCTGCTGTGCCACAGGCCAGATCTGGCTGCTTGGCAGGGTTGCATTGTACCTGCCTGTGATATATAGGGTGGAATTTGCTAACTGTCAGATTAGTTGGTACCAGTAAAGTTGAGTGTAAATTAGTTTTGCTTCTAGAGACTTAAAGATCTACAGCATTTTTTTCTGATTTCATGGTTGTAATCACTGAGGAATGGTTATATTTCTTCTAGTTTGTGATCATTTTTTGGCTTGTATATATCACTCCTGTTCCCTAAGATGAGTAGTGTTTGTTTGGATCTGTATTTTTTATTTTTAAAAAATTGTTGCTTCCCTAATCTGCTGTATCTGCAAATTTTAATTTTGTTTCTCTAGTAACCGCCTTGCAAAATCATAATAAGTTATACTAAAGAGGTGCAGTGTTATGGTTTGGTTTTGTTTGTCTAACCTTCCAGAAAACCCTAAACAATACAGAATCATAAAAATTTTACCCTTCCCACCTTTTTCTACAATGTGAAGTTTCTGTATAGTCCAAGAATAGGGGTTGGCAACCTGAGGCTCAAGAGCTGCATGTGGCTCTTTAATGAGTCATTTGCGGATCCAGATGCTGTCTCCTCTGACTCCTCTGTGATTCTCTACAAGTCCCCCTGACAAGAGTTCCCCAGGCAAGGCCTGGCCACAAAACTGCTTCAGGCAGGCTCTCTGCTGTGCTGGCAGGTTGCTGATCCTGGAGTTGCAAGCTTCCACAAGAGCTATTGCCTCTTGGTTCTTCACTGTCAGAGCCAGTTTTATTTTAGTCACAGGAATAGGGTGGCCCATTCACTATTCATGCTTGTGCATTGCTGTTGTGCATGATGTACTGCATGACAAAAATTTAAGTGTTTTGTGGAAATGTAGTTTGTGTTCCTTATGAATAACCTATTTTGTTAGAAACAAAACCTAAATTCAGGACAGCCAATTCTTATTTGAGTTCTTCTTTCTTGATTTTTTTTCACAATTCCTCAAGTACACTCACCCCTTGCTATATGAGCACAGTTGGTTCCCAAATTTCTGCTCACAGGCAAAAACTCATAAGAGTGACACTAAATTCCCATTAAAATACATTTAAAAGTCTCCAATTCGTTCCATGTGCTTGTAACTTGACATAAACTGGTTGAGTTTAGGTACTACTCTGATATATTTAAATAGTTTGGCACCAGAAATAGGGTGTAGTATGTGTATGTAGAGCAGGGGTTCCCAGCCTATGGGTCGCATTAGATTTGTTAAAGGTTGCCAGCTGGGAAGTTCCCAGCTGCATGTGGCTGTTTTAAAGAAGCCATTTGTAGTTTCTTAACACTGCTGCCTCAGGCAGATATCTATCAACAGAGAGAACTGCCATCTCCAGCAACTACATCTATCACTAGGGATAGCAATTACCTTATGCCTAGGTATTGAAACCTTAATACTTGAGTTAATTGGGTTTAACAACTGTTACCTGCTGAGAGCAGGAGGGCTGGGGGAGCCGCCCAGCCTAGCAGCCCCTGTGAAGAGGCTGTGGGGGGAGGAGGAGGAGTGTCTAAGGCTGGGAGCAGTTTGGGGCTGCTGGCGGGGGGTGTAAGGCTGGGGGCAGTTTGCGGCTGCTGGGGGGTGCAAAGCTGGGGGCAGTTTGGGGCTGCTGGGGGGCTTGAAGGCTGGGGGTGGTTTGGGGCTGTGGGGGTATAAGGTTGGAGGTAGTTTGGGATCTTGGGGGGGTATTAAAGGGTGAGGTCTGTGGGGCAGGTGGGGGGACTAATACACTAAACCCTTGAGTTACCCAGGGGTTGTTCCTGCAACCCCTGCATAACTGGAATTTTCCTTCAAGGGGAGTGGAGCCAGGAGCCACCAGAACTGGTCAGTTTCCTGGCTCCTAGATTGGCAGGAGATGGGAAACTAGGGGTAGGCTGGTTTCAGTCTCCACATGGCTTGCAGGACCTGGAAACTGATCAGCTCATAGCTGGTCTGTTTCATGTTCCCACCAGTGCAGGGGAGGGAGCCAGGCTAAGAGCTTTCTCCCTCTTTTCGCCCAGCTGCAGGGCTGTCAGACAGCTGCATGTCTGAGGGAAGGGAGGGCGAAGGCTGCAGCCATGGGGCTGCAGGTCTCCCCCTGCCCCTGGCCAGGGGACCCCATGGCTGGAGTGGAGCCAGCCACGGGGCTGTGGGTCTCCCCAGCCAGGCACCCTGAGGCTTGCTCATATAAGCAGGAGAAGTTCACTCGTGTAGTGAACAAAGGTAGGTATGTGTGTCCCTCATTTTAGTGAGTGTTCGTAAGGGAAGTACTCATTAAACGAAGGATGAGTGTAGTGTTTATTCCTCATGTAGCACCATATGCTGTCTCTGATTCAGTTTCCCATACCAAATAGGTTACACACTTTCCACCCTGCAGAAATCTATTATGTATTACCTGTTCAGTTAAATTCCTTCATCAGCGAGAACAGTTAAAAGGCCTAGTCCTTTATATATGTGTCTGAGATTCCCAAGTCAGGGAGCTTGCTGTTTCCCCTCTAAAGTCTTTTACTGCTAACACAGTTTGAGCCAAATGTAAGGTAACTTTTTTGCTTGTAAACTGCAAAATATTTGTTGTGCAGCCATGCTGGAAGAAAGATAGGAGGCAATAGAGTGTGGTTTAATTAAGCCACAACTTTACTCACTTCACCTATGTGGGAACACCCACCAACAAATAGTATAGTGCAGGGCATTATTTCCTTAACTGGCTCCACCTATTTGTGGGGTTTCCATCAGCCTTCCCCTTTCTAACCTGGTTCCCGCCAGCCCATTGATACTTGCCATACCTCCAAGTGAAACATTTTGACCAAATAATCCTCACTCCCAGGAAGAAATCTTGGATGTACCACAAATCCTTCTTACGTCCAATCGACAGGATGATTCCCTCCTCTGTTGCTAAATTGTTTTCACCGGGTGAAAAATATAACAGCTGGTGCCTGTTCCAAAGCTGCCAAAGTGTATATAAGGAACATCAACTGGTCTTTGAGCATGCACATCCTTGACCTGTTCCTTTGATTTCTTAAAGCAGTCCCAACCTGCACAGACTCAGAACTGCTTCACTGTTGGAGCCCAGAAGTGCACCAAATGCATGGTATTATGGCTGTATGTTGTCACCAACTCCTGGGTCTGTTTGCTTGCTCCTGAATAAAGGAAGCAACACTTCAGCGTGCAAACCGCTAAATTAGTCTCCTCAATCAGGCTCTAAACTTGTATACATTTGGATGTAATCATTGATAACCTTGATTTGTTGGGTGTGCATTCCAACTGTGGATGATAACCGATACAATGCAATTCTGAATTTATGCACCAGGGGAACCTCAGAAATATGTTTTACATTTCCATTAGCTGAAGTTTGTTACTCCAGGGTAACTCTCTTTCCACTGAGGAGAGTGACGCCTACACCAAGAAATCTGTACTGCTTCGACCAGGCAAACCTCAGCCTCCACATGCTCATACAATATTATGACTCTACTTGCTGTCCCTTACTTGAAAGAGGCCTTCTTTGGGACTACATAGAATATAAATATTGTCCTCCTACCAGTGGTGATGGAACAATTTTCATAATAGGAGTGCTGATCATGGAAGCCACATATTTGGTGTTCTGTTACTGCTTCAAGCCAGGGGATGTGGAAGCATCCCCAGTTCCCCTTGTTCCAGAATCACTGCGTTCCTCCCTGCTCTGTCCTGTGATCCCCACCTGGGCCAGCTGCTTCTTGCTGCATCTCTGATTTTTCCACTTCCTCCTTCTTTGCACAGGGAGCCCATGAAGGGGTAATGACGCCTTCTAGCCATCTGGACAAGAACCTATCACATACAGCTGTGGAGAGCACATTATCCCTGAAACAGAAATCATGTTTTGTTGTGTTAAGTAGCGTTAAACTAGATGATGCTACTTCTGGATTTCCTCATGTTTAACTATGTGGAGCAAATTTCTGCTTTTTTTCTATTTTCATACATTTTAAATGAGTAGCAGAGGGTTCATGTAAACTCTTGAAATAAATCATGAAGGCCTTTTTCCTCCTTACAAGAGGAGAATCTTGTGAGAGAGCTTTCTGTAAACTAGTGATATTTTGGCTTTTCAGTCTGAACCCTTAGAATATTACCATTTTTTTCAGAAAATCTCCAGTGTTACATACGCTTTGTAGTTTTTCACTCAGCACATTTTTGTGTTTATATAGTTTTTTTAAAAATATATTAAGGTGTTCAGTAATACCTCTGCTGGTTCAAATTTGTTTTAATTTTGGAATAAATTTCTAAAACATTTCAAAATTACCTTTGGAAGAGAGGCATTACTCAAAAATACCAACAAAGTAAGTTGTTATCCAGTACACAGAATTGTCCCAGTAGAATTTCAAGTTGTTCTAGTTTGTACTGAGGTCTACAGATTGAATCACTGATTTATTTTGACACATGTCTAATATTACTAAAAGCTTTCTTCATCTGAGCATAAATTTTAGTAATCTGGAATAATTTTAAAATATGTACTTTTGAAATAAAAAGATTACATTGGCAGACATGGTTAACAATGACAGACACTTTTGAGAGGACAGCCAGAAAGTAAAACTTCCAACTTTTATCTTTGGCATTTAGAACACATTGCTTAATACTCTGGCTAGTTTCTTAATGTAAAATGTATGCTACATTTCTTTCATTTAAATGGTTGCTTAAGTTATATGTAGAAAATGATTACAGGTGGAAATAGTACATACTGTAATTTTGCTTGTAATGAAATAAACTATATTGTTCCTTTTCTTAATATAAATTAAAACTGGTTACATGTAAATAGAATGTGCTACAGTAATACACTTGGAGTTTTTGTGAGTAATTAATGCAAATTACTGGTGCTTGATGGAAGAAAAAGCGTATAACAATTCTGTTCATATCTCTCCAACATGCATATTTGTATGAGTTTTGTTAATTTTTTTTCCTGTGGGAATTATCAACTCAGCTAAGCAAAATGCAAGGATATATCCATTTAGATTTGTTTTCTGTCCCTGAAGTTTTAGTTGGGATCTTGTAATGCTTTAGGGAAGTAGTCATTCTATCCTATTGTTCTAATAGTGTTCATCCTCAGGAAAAGCTACAGCGTATTTTAGCTACTTAAGTTCTTAAAAGTTACCTGACAGTCTTTAAAGAAATCAGCTTCTCTTTATCTCCTGTTGTTACTTTTTACTACAGGTACAAAAGGTGAATGCCCTATGTTGTCAGATATCTGAAATGGTCTTTCTCCAGGTATTGCAAGTTGGTTGTATAGGCTCCTGCAGATAAATTTCAGCAGCGAAAACCCCCTTTTAAAAATAAAAAATTGTCTCTTAACGTTTGTATATCTTTAACTTCTAAAGTCTTTCCACTGGATTGTTGCTGCTGCAAAAACTCCACATGAGGAATCATGAACCTGTCTATATAAATAGGAGAATGAATATGTGACTTAGCTGGTGTTTTTCTTTTCTTTATTAGCAGAGTTTGCTATTTTGCATATTTATGGATGTAATTTTGGCAAGAATTAAACTCCATAGAAAGTGTTTGTTGTTTTTAACTCCTACATGGGGAACCACCTGTATTGAAGGTTATTAAGTTCTTCAGTTTGAAATAATTCCAAAAGTATGCTAACTGAGGATGCGAATTGCAAGAGAAACTGAATCCTCTGTCACTGATAGGGCTGATTGTGCCTTTACGCCTTCACAGTGTAGATTGTAATAGGAAAAAATTACGAGAAGAAAGTGACCACTTGATATCATTCCCAAAAGGCATTTGGTTGAAGAATTGTTGACTGAGTGTGAGGTTGAAAAGATTCTGTTTCTGCACAGTTCATGGTGGGTTGTAAAAGAAATCTGAACTGTCCTTCTTGGATAGGTACCACAGGAGGTCAAGGAGCAAAAGAATATCCCATTAGTCTGTATTTGGGGATACTTGAGAAGACAGTGAGTGACTGCAGGAAAAGAAAAAGATATGTCAGCTGGGTGGTGTTTCTCAGATAGTGGAGGCTTCTTACCTGATTTTTCTCCTCTGTGAAAGACAGGAAAATAGGAGGTTTAATAAGTAATAGGTGAGATTCCTGTGCATTCTTTCCCCATATTTTTTCTTGCATGGATCTGAAAAGGAATTAGAAAAAGTCAATTATTCATTGGATGTGAACACATACTGCCAGCTAGTAAAGTGGATTATTGGTTCAGATTTTCAGCTTAGAATAGCTCATCTGTAAAAGTGTTGGTTTTAGATGTGATTTATGATTAACAGGGAAAAATTGATTGTGGATCTTTAAGGTGGAAAATAACTTGTGTGAAAGTGATCATGAAATAATAGACTTCCTTATCCTAAAAGGAGTGAGAACAGCAGAGTAATGCTCAAAAAAGAAGAGAGAAACACAGAGAACTGGTAGGAAGGGTTGAATGAGAAGAAAATCTAAAGGAAAAAGAAATCCAGAATAGCTAACAGTTTCTCACATTGACAGTATAAAAGGCACAAGAAGCCCAGTGCGAAGAAAATACTGAAGGGTCTCAATATTTGCGAGGGTTCTGTGTTGGGAACCCTTGCAAATGTTGAATTTTGTGAATATGGCAGCCCTTGGCTTCCGGTGCTGCTGCCCGGCGCCCCAGGGGAAGTGGCAGCTGCTGGCACTCCACACCCTGGAGCCCCAGGGAAAGCGGCTACTCCAGCCGCTCACAAATAATTGAATTTGTGAACCATAGGTGAACAATTTATGAACCTTATTTAGACAGCTATGTCATGACATCTTTATGGGGAAAACAACCCCTATCCACATTTAAGGCTGAGAAATGCAGTTTATTTTAAAAATAGTGACTAGAATTAATTTGATAATATCACACACAGTTCCAGTCCAGCCAGAGGCAAAGCATTTCTCCTGGAAGAAACATTTTTGAAAATTCTTGCAGGTATCTCAGGAAGACATGTCAGACAGTGATGTTCATTAAGCTGATGTTCCTCAAGATTTCAGCAGTTTATGGAATCCTGTGTTTTTGCCTGAAAATGAGACTATGTCATCATGAGTTGGCAGAACACCCCTTGTCAAGCATAAACAGCAGGTTTATGAAATTTACATTTCCCAGGTAGGTAGTCCTATCCATCAAATTGTAAGTGCAACATCACAGTGTTATAAAATGGAAAACATTCAGTCCTCCAAAGCTATGTCTACACTACAAAGTTTTGTCCACAGAAGAGGCCTTCTGTTGACAAAATTAGGGAATGTCTACACTACAAATGCATTCTGTCTAGAATCTGTCAACAGAACACGTCCTTTTTCTCAGCAGAGTTCTATCTTGAAAGTTTGAGGCAAGCACATACGTAGATGGATTCTGTTGACAGAACAATAGTGTAGACGCTCTGGTGGGGACCCTCTGTAGACAGAGAGGGCTTCTGGCTCATCAGGAAGCCCTGTTTGCAGAACTTCTGGTTGGCTGTTATTTTGACAGAAGGCTGTGCAGTCTGGCTGCTCTGGGAGAACCCCTATTAGGTGTGGACATGTTCTATAGACATAGGTTCTGTTGGGAAATATCTGTCAACAGTGACTTGTGTTGACAGAACTCTGTAGTGTAGATACAGCTTTAGTCTGTTGGCTACAATCACCACTACCACTTCCAGAAGAATTATGTATCTTTCACAGGCACACACCCTTATTAGCTTAACACTATATTACTTCAAAAATATTAATTTTAGTTTACATTGTAAGTTTATTTTAGTTCTTGATGTGTTTGGCAAACTTTCCAGTAAGTTAGCAACCTGTGTAATGGTGTAGCAACACCATATCATTAAAAAAAATCCAAAACCAAGTCCGGTGACACTTTGAAGACTAACAAATTTATTAGACTATTAGGGCATAAGCTTTTGTGAGATATAACTCACTTCCTTAGGTGCTCAAGAGAAAGAAAAGAAAACAGGAAGGGCTATAGAGGAGGGAACAATCAAGTGGGTTTCCTGGGTGAAGAGGAGAAAGTGGGGCAATTGGCCCCTTCTCTAAGATGCTTGTACACTAATGCCAGAAGCCTAAGGAACAAACAGGAAGAATTAGAGGCCCTGGCACAGTCAAACAAGTATGAGGTGGTTGGAATTACGGAGACTTGGTGGGACGATTCGCATAACTGGAGCACGGTCATGAAAGGTTATAAATTGTTTAGGAAGGAGAGATGGGGAGAAGAGGAGGAGGAATTGCACTCTATGTGAGGGAGCAGTATGATTGCTCAGAGTTCCAGTATGAGGAAGGAGAAAATCCAGTTGAGTGTCTTTGAGTTAAGCTTAGAGGTGGAAGTAACAGAGGTGGTGTTGTAGTTGGTGTCTGTTATAGACAGATCAGGGAGATGAGATAGATGAGGCTTTCTTCAGGCAGCTAAGTGAAGCTTCCAAATCACAGGTCGTGGTTCTCATGGGAGACTTCAGTCATCCGAACATTTGTTGGGAGACCAATACATCAGCACACAGACAATCCAGGAAATTTTTGGAGAATGTTGGGGATAACTTGTTGGTACAAGTGCTGAAGGAACCGACCAGGGGTCGTGCGCAACTTGACCTGCTGCTCACAAACAGGGAAGAACTAATAGAAGAAATAGAAGTGGGAGGGAACCTGGGCTGCAGCGACCATGAGATCGTAGATTTCATGATCCGGACGAAAGAAAGAAAGGTGAGGAGTAACATACAGACCCTTGATTTCAGAAGAGCAGACTTTGACTCCCTGAGAGACCGGATGAGCACTGCATAGTAAGAAATGCAGACATGGTAGGCAACCAGCTTGGTTTAACAGGGAAATTCTTAGTCAGCTTAAATTAAAAAAGGATGCATACAAGAAATGGAAACATGGACAGTTGACTAAGGAGGAGTATAAGCATACAGCTGGAGAATGCCGGACAGTTAGCAGGAAAGCGAAAGCACAATTGGAACTGCAGCTGGCAAGGGATGTGAAGAGTAACAAGAAGGGTTTCTACAGGCATGTGTGGGGCCATTACTGGATGAGGGAGGTAACCTAGTGACAGATGATGCAGGAAAAGCTGAAGTACTCAGTGCTTTTTTTGCCTCAGTCTTCACAGACAAAGTCAACTTCCACATGACGGTCCTAGGTGATGCAGTATGGGAAGGTGGAGGGCAGCCATCTGTGGGTAAGGAACAAGTTCTGAGCTATCTAGAAAAACTAGATGTACACAAGTCCATGGGTCTGGATTTAATGCACCCCAGGGTACTGAGGGGATTGGCAGAGGTCATTGCTGAACCTTTGGCCATTATCCTTGAAGACTCTTGGAGATCAGGGGAGATACCAGATTACTGGAAGAAGGCAAACGTAGTGCCCATCTTTAAAAAAGGAAAGAAGGACAATCCAGGAAACTATAGACCCGTCAGCCTTACCTCAATCCCATGGAAAATAATGGAGGGAATCCTCAAGGAATCTGTTTTGGAGCACTTGGAAGGGGGAAAGTGATCAAAAGTAGCCAACGTGGATTCACCGGGGCAAGTCCTGCCTGACCAATCTGATTAGCTTCTATGACGAGGTAACAAGCTTTGTGGACATGGGGAAGTCAGTGGATGTGATATACCTTGACTTCATCAAGGCTTTTTATACGGTCTCCCACAACATTTTTGTCCATAAGTTAAGGAAATACAGATTGGGTCCTTGGACTATAAGATGGATAGAAAGCTGGCTTGATGCTCGGGCCCAACGGGTAGTGGTCAATGGCTCAATATCTGGATGGCGGTCTGTTTCAAGCGAAGTGCTGCAAGGCTCAGTTCTGGGGCCGGTGTTATTCAATATCTTTATTAATGACCTGGATGAGGGACTGGATTGCACCCTCAGCAAGTTTGCGGATGACACAAAACTAGGGGGAGAGGTAGACTTGTTGAAGGATAGAGAGACAATCCAGAAGGACCTGGATAAATTGGAGGACTGGGCCAAAAGAAATCTGATGCGGTTCAATAAGGAGAACTGTAGAGTCCTGCACCTGGGGAGGAAGACTCCCAAGCATTGTTACAGGCTGGGGACTGACTGGCTCAGCAGCAGTATGATGGAAAGGGACCTGGGGGTTATTGTGGATGAAAGGCTGGATATGAGTAAACAGTGTGCCCTTGTAGCCAAGAAGGCTATCGGCATACTAGGGTGCATTAGGAGGAGCATTTTGAGCAGATCTAGAGAAGTAATTATTCCTCTTTATTCGGCACTGGTGAGGCCACATCTGGAATATTGTGTCCAGTGTTGGGCCCCCCCAGTATAAAAAGGATGTGGATTTGCTGGAGCAGGTTCAGCAAAGGGCAAAAAAAATGATTAAGGGTCTGGAGCACAAGACCTGTGAGGATAGGCTGAGGGATTTGGGCTTGTTTAGTTTACAGAAGAGAAGACTTAGAGGTGATTTAATAGCAGCCTTCAACTTCCTGAAGGGGAGCTCTAAAAAGGAGGGTGAGAAACTGTTCTCAGTGGTGTCAGATGGCAGAACAAGGAGTAATGGTCTGAAGTTGAAGAGGGAGAGGTGTAGGTTAGGTAGTAGGAAAAACTACTTCACCAGGCGGGTGGTGAAGCATTGGAATGCGTTGCCTAGAGAAGTGGTGGATTCTCCATCCCTTGAGGTTTTTAAGTCCCAGCTGGACAAGGTCCTGACTGGGATGACTTAGTGGGGGTTGATCCTGCTTGAAGCAGAGGGCTGGACTAGATGACCTCTTGAGGTCCCTTCCAGCCCTGTGATTCTGTGAGAGAGTGAGCAGTATCTCATAAAGTGCCACTGGACTCCTTGTTGTTTTTGCTGAAAAACTCAAACATGGCTATGCCTCAGAAAAAAATTGAAGATGTTTTATCATCACGGAAGTTTTTGAAAATAAATTTTGTTCTATATTACCTAAATAAATACATTAATACCATTTCCATGAAATGGTTGAAATTTTGAATATTCCACTGTTTAGACAATAGTGACAGAAGCAGGATTATGATTTCTCCTGCTGCAAGTTGTGGACTCTTGTTTCTTGTTTCCTTCTATGGGAAGACAGGACTCCGTGACTGCATGTAAATAGTTAATGAAGTTATTTCTGGATTTGAATTCTTCTTTAGGCATTAAATAGGAGTGATAGCAGCTGAAAGCTCACATTCCAAAACTGATGGCTTCTTCTCTAGAAAAAAAATCTATTGCATTACTCATGGTGGAGCAGTCACTGCAAAGTATTTAGGCGGATCAGCATTCTTTGAAAATTTAATGAACCTTTTAAGAAAACAGCTTTTGAAGTTCTTGTTGGTAATTTTACAACTGTTACCCTGAAGCTGTGGTCAAGCCTTCATATTTTAGTTCTTTTTGAATTGTAAACAGAGTTTCTACATTACCACACTTGGACCAAATGCTGTTCCTTAGTGACTGCTTATGTCAGTCAGTGCTGCACAAGATGGTTTTTCTGTGGGTTTTTCTGCTGAGGGCAGACTCTTGGAAAAGGAAAAGCAATTAGTCCTACAAGACATTTTTCTTTTAATAATCACATAGTTTGCAATACCAAGTTTAGTAAGTTTTGCTAAATTTTATTTTGAGAGCCATTTTTGCGTCTTCCATTATCAGCTCCCTATTTTTCAGTTAGGAAAAAACATAATAAAAAGAATTCTGGTTTTCTATAACTTGTTTTAACAAGGTTGATTGTCTTTATTAAATTATTGTGCTTGTGTAACATAGTTAGAATGAGGACTCAAAAGAAGTGTAAATGTCTTAGAAGAAAGTTTTACAGCCTTCCCAAGTTCTAAAAATTATCAAGAGAAGAGGAGGGGAAATGAGGATGCACCTTTTAACTCCAGTAGACTGTGGTCTACTTGGAGAGATTTTTTGGAGAAACTTCATAAAAACATTTTGAAAAAGTAGGAATAGTACCTCAAAAATATAATTAATTGGTAGGTGTGATTTTTTTTTTGTTTTTGTTTTTTACTAAATAGAATTGGAGTGAAACTTGATGCTGCTGTTAAGTCTTGTTTCCCTTGATTGTAAGGCATTAAAACTACATGTATCTATTTGCATAAACTCTTCCTTGGAGCCTTTGACCGCAGTAAAGAAACAACTAACACTTAAATATATGCTGAAATGTTTATAGTATAAGAGGAGTTAATGTTTTCAAAGACAAGACTTGCATATGGGTAGCTCTTGCTGAATGAACAGTTTACATGAAACAATTGTTTGTACTAGGATTATGTTTTGCAAAAATTAATGCATAAAAGTAATCTACTCTGCACTATGAACTATTTCTAGTCAGACATTGTGGCTACTTAGAATGTGGGCTTACATTTGTATTTTTTCAAAAAGGTACTTGTGCAAAAAGAACTTAAAGCAAAACTGAAGAGACTAAGACCATCTCCATTCACTGTTACTGCAAAGGTCTGAAAAAAGGAGTGTGTTTTTCCTTGTGTTTTTTTTTATGTTCCTCTCTATAGTTCATCTGCCTGTGCTGTAGACGGAGGTCTTTATTCTGTCTATCAGGCAGCTGGTACCCATTCAGTGCATAACAAGTTTCATTCCTGTGTTTGAACCTTCTGAGTTCTATGCAGGCAAATTCCTAGGTGTTTCCTTGCTAGCTGTGGAAAACCAGCTGGTATTCTATGCTGAGGCAAAGGTGCAAGAACAATTTTTGGAGTAGAGGTGGTGTGCAGTCTGTGTCCATGCTGTCTGTCTCCATTCATCACTGTGCCATGGACCTGCGGCTGGTGGCCAGGGCCCAGGCGCACCGATGGTGTGTAGTGGGGAAGAGGGGGCGGTTGCTCAGGGTCAGGCCTTTCAAAGAGACCCAGAGATCTGGACGCTGCTGCCAAAATAATTGTAGATGAAACTCCAGGCGCCTTTGAAATGCTGCAGGAGTGCATTGTTGCCACTCTGCGCTGGGCTCGCAGGGGGTGGGGAGAGGGTGGGCAAGCCCTGTCCCTTCTGCTCTTGGCCGTGCTCCTTCTGGAGGTGGGGAGGCAGGCCCCTTCCCATTTTGCTCCTACATCCCCAATGGCTGTGGCCCCCGCCATGCCTGTCAACTGGGAGGGACCCTGCATATGGGGCCAGTGGCCAAGACCCCAGGCCTGGTGGCTGGGTGAAACTTATCCTGTGGGTCTTGAGGTGGGGCCAGAAGCTGAGCAGGACCAGTGGCCAAGACCTTCTGCATGGGGCAGCAGCTGAGGAGGACTGGAGGCCGTCAGAGACAATGGGTGGCCAGAATCCTGATTGTCAGGGGCACAGTGCCCGTGACCAGGATCCTGGACAGCAGGACACATGGCCAGAATGCCCAAAACTTAGGGGTCCTACTGCACTCCTATCCCCATGCCCATGGGCTGAGGTGATAATCTCGGGATATTTTTGACCTACCTCAGTCTTCAGTATGAAAAGGAGTTACGAAAAATGCAACTCCATTCTCCACTTTTTTGATTACAGGCTCTGCATGCACACAATGAGTTGGGGTAACCACTACTACTGGCTGCTACAAGGGCAAGCAGACAACAAACAGACAGTAATCATCCTAGATATCTTTCAGACTGGTTTTCATAAGAGTTCAACAGCTAAGATTTTTAGATATGGGCTTCTGATTTTAGTTCTCCCTGGGATAAGATAGACTGGTTTCCTGTATCATCTGTAGAGTCTATAGCTGTATCTTACTAGTGTCACCTATCAGGAAGTTAGCTTGTCCTTGGAATCTGTGTAGTGCTAAAAAGTGTGCTTGCATCCTTTTTCATGTGTGTGGCCTGCCCCTTTCTCTGTCTTCTCGTAGGACAGCAATGGGCAACCAAGGTTTAGTGAGTGGGTCACATAAGTAGCCCTCCCTTTGTCTTAGCAGGCTGCAAGATTGAAATCAGTCATGTACACTGTTAATATATGGCATACTGAATATTTGAAAACAAGTAGAAATGCTTTAATTATTCATATGTTAATAGAACTGTCATAAACTTTATGTCAAGACTCCGGGTCAGTGAGCTGATTGTATGACCCCTTTGTCAGCTCTCATTCTTATGTAATACTCAGGAGCGGTCAGTCCCATCCATCCTGGAGAGGGAGCCAGAACCCTGGGCTGCCTCCTGCCTCTCTAGCTAGTTGAAACAAACTCCTGCAAGTGGTGATGGCAAGACGAGGAGCTATAGCTTAGCACCCCTCTTTTATATGCTTCAGTCCATAGTTCTTGTCCTGTCCCACTGCTCTAGGATGCTGTATGACCATGAGTCATCATCAGTGTGCAAAGACTCTGTATGACCAAGAGTGACCAGTTAACAGCAGATGGTACTCTGATCTTCTTTTGATGGGGCCTCTTTTTCTTTCTTGGGTGGTTTCTTTTGCAGGGCTCAGCTCCTGTTATTCTTTGGCCATTCAGGTGCTGCTGACAGCTGGTCATCCAGACAGGCTGGCTTCAGGGATTGATTCCATCGTGCATGCACCCACATTAACACTTTGTTCACTCACACAAAAGAAAGCTCACTTCAGAGAAAGAAATCTCCCCTACAAAGGATTTCCCGGAGACTCATGGCATCTACAAGCAATTTCTTACCAACTTATAAAACTCGGTACAGACCCAGCAGCTGCCACAAAACAAAGCTCATAACACAAAACAGAACCATGTAGAATAAAGCTACATCTACAGAACAAGCCTACTGGTACAAAGCTTGCAGAAAGTTACAGAACTTACATCTGCAATTGTATTGGGCTAAGTGAGGTTTCTCATCCCTATCTCAGTTCAGCAACTACATTCTCCTCCCTACTTTTAGAATGCTTCCAATTTAACCTATTTTCCTGTGATAGTGGCAGTCAGGTGACAGGAAAAACAAATAGCTTTTTTGCCTGTTCCACAACCACACAGATAACCCATGCTCTACATCTGTTTTTACGTGACTAGAATTAGGAACATACGATATACTACACAGTATTTTGAAACTGCAGATTCTGGTGGCAGAGTTCAGAGAGGCATAGAAGTGGAAAGATCCTGATTTTGTGTTATATGTGCACACCTGCTTATTTTTCAATTGCCCATATTCTGTGTGCTTCAAGATATTTTAACCTTTCTTTCACATTTTGTAAGAAGTAATTTTGTCCTGTTTTACAGCTGGGGGTTTTAAAGCTATTTAGGTATTGTTAATATATTTCAGGGCTAGCTAATTTTGTTTTTCTGTACTGTTTAGTGCAGTTTCCTCTTACACTTTGTTTTAGACATGTCCTTCAAATTTGCTAGTTTACAAAGTGGTTATCCATTGCTGTGGCTATTTTTGGATAAATGAAAAATAATGTACCTGTAATCGTTACATAATATACTCATCCATCCCTCAATTTGAAGGATTCTGTAACTTTTTCTGATGTTAGACTGTTCTAATCTTCCTTGGGAACAATGTGCAATATTTTTAGGGGCGCAAACAATTAGATCTTTGAAAGTTTAGCTGGCACAGTAATTTAGAAGAAACATGGCTATCGTCTGTAAAATTGCACTATGGTCTGTAACATTTAAATGTTTCTTTAACATCGTCTTACCCATCCTTGACTGTCTTTTTTGACAAACATAACTTTGAAGAGTACCATAATAGCTACTAAATGGGGCAAATAAAACTGTCTGCATCTACACATGCCCCCTCCTTTTGTAGGGGGCATATTAATGAGGCAGTTTGGAAGATGCTAATGAGGTGCTGAGTTGAACATGCAGCTCCTCATTAGCATAATGGCAGCCATGCACGATTCGAAAGTGCTGCTTTCAGAATATATGCCGCCTGTGTAGACAGGTGCCTGTTTTGTTTTAGGAAGAAGGGGCTTTCAAAGTCAGGGGGGCGGGGATGTGTTCTTTTGAAAGACCTCCATCTACATGAGCGGCGTGCATGCAGAAGGCGACACTTGTAAATCACGTGTGCTGCTATTATGCTAATGAAGTGCTGCATATTCATGTCAGTGCCTCATTTGCATCTTCTGAACTGCTTCATTAACATGAGTAGATGCTACCAGTTTTATTTGCCTAGTTTAGTAGCTATCACAATACTCTTCAAAATGATGTTTGTCAAAAAAGACAGTCAAGGATGGGAAAGACTATATTAAAGAAACATTTAAATGGAAAGGAGGGGGCATGTGTAGATGCAGCCACTTTGTTCCTTTGCCTCAAAGATTAAAGGAGCTGTAGTAAAATTAAATGATTATTTAAAATTTCTGTTTTATTGTTTTATTATATTAAGTGTATTTCCTAACTGCAATACAACCTTCAGTAACCATTCTGAACTCTTAGGTTTCTTGGTAACCATCCTATATGCTTTATCAATTTGTAAAGCCCTAGCTGGGCTCGGATCCAAAACCTTCCTAAGTAAATGCATTAAGTACAAATTGAGAATTTCCCTCAAGCTCTGCAAGGAGTCCCAGTGACAGTCCTTTTACACTTTTCATTGAGTTATCTACTGGATTGTAACTAGCAATCTAATATTCAGTAGGCCTAATCTTTTTAAAACACTACATTATTTTTAAATGTCATGCTTTGTGTGATTATCAAGTAATATTTTATCCGAGAAGATTGGTAAACATAAATTTTCAAGTACATAATCTCAATTTTTCTTCTTTGTATTTACTTTAGAATTGCTGTTAGCCCTTTAAATTAACACTGGGTAGCTTCCATTGGGAAAGTTAATTGTACTAACATAAGAAATAACAGTGTAGTACTGACCCTGGTTTAATACAAGGCTTTTGATCTTTTGGCCTATTTAATCTGAATTAAATTAGCAGGAAGGAAACTGGATTTAAATCACTGAAATTTAATAATGTTTTGCAGTTGTGCTTTTAAATAATTCTCTTAATTTCTTGGAGTTTAAGGCCAGAAGGGAGCACTAAACCAACTTGTCTGACCTCCTGTATATCACAAGTCACCAACATTACCCAGCATTCACACACACACAACTAGAATTAGACTGAAGTAATACAGTTCAGTGCATTTCCATAGGGAGAGAACAGAAGGATCTGAGATGAACCAATGCTCCTTGTAATGGCAGGGAATTAAGTTGCCCACTGATCCATAGTGGGAGGAGCCCCACTCCACCATCCTGGCAGATGTCAGGGAGTAGCACAGGAAGTATAAAAGGCAGGCCTAAGAGCTCAGTTGGAGTCCAGCTACTGGAAGGACCAGATCCCTTTCTCAAGGCCCTAAGCTCGTAGGTGGCTACAGGCCTGAAGGAAGCTGAAGATTGGCCAGGACTGCTAGGGCCCTGACCCAGATGAGCTGCCCAGACTTAGGGAGGTTCCCTGCAGGCCCCCAGCAATTTGCTACTGAGTGAGATATTCCCCAAGGGGAAGTGAGGAAGTAGCCCAGGGTACCCAAGCTTGGTCTGGATAAACCATGGCCTAAGTCTGAGTCAGCTCATTGTGGTCAGGATCCCTGCTGGCCTAATGGCAGACTGCTCCGCCACAGTTAGGGTCCTAGTATGGGATGCACTGGAATGGGTAGGTATCCCCTGTCATTTCAGTTCATGTTTGGCAGTCTCCCCCTGCTTGTCTAGGCAGAACACTTGCACTTTTGCCTCCAAGATTCTTTGAGACACTTTTCGTGGTTACATTTATAAGGGTTTCCTCTGGAACAGGAACCCAAGAAGGCGATGTCCCATTTGATAGTGAAGGGCTTTTTAATACTAGAACAGATGGGTTTCTGGAAAAAAAACTTCAGATAGTAGGCCTCCTGCAAGTGCTTTAGGGATTTCCCAACCCCTTAGGGAAAAAATGGAGGTACCAATTCATTATAAGGAAACTGTATCTAGCCTCTAATTATTTCAAAGTAAGAAATTCTGACATTCTGTTGTTTGGTATCAACTGAGGTGCAAACCTTAGAAAACATCAAGGTAAACAAAAATCCTAATGCATTATGTCCCTCTGCACCAGCCTCTCAGGCTTGGCAAACTATTTTCTGTTTGTGTGAGCCGCATTAAATCGAACCATCAGGGCTCCACCGTCGACCGTGATATTCCTCGCTGTCTGAAGGAGTAAGGGAAGTCAATGGGAGAGTTTATCCCATCGACCTTCCCCTGTGGGGACAGCAGGAAAAATCTATTTAGGATATGTCAACTTCAGCTACGCAAATCACACAGCTGGAATTGCATATTTTAAATCAATATTTCCCTGTAGTATAGACCTGGACTTAGTTGCATGGAGTACTATCACCATGGACTTTTGGCTTTTGGAGCTTATTCAGCATGTTTACCTCATTAAATTCAGTGTTAGCCCTTCCTTCTCCCATGCCTCTGAAAGGTTCCCTCTCATGAGAGCTTTCAAGAGCAGAAATTGGTTCATTACTAGATTGGGTACCACAGAGAAAGTTCCCAGTGAGTTTTCAGTGAGGGATTTTTATGCCTGGTGCTTTGTAATATCAAAGAAAGATGGAGGTCTCCGAGTCACTGTAGACCTTTAGAAGCTCAGACCTTTAGAAGTTCAAACTGGGGGGAGGGATAGCTCAGTGGTTTGAGCATTGGCTTGCTAAACCCAGGGTTGTGTGTTGAATCCTTGAGGAGGCCATTTAGGGGCCTGGGGCAAATATATTTAAAAAAAATCTATCAGAGATGGTGCTTGGTCCTGCCAAGAGGTCAGGGGACTGGATTTGATGACCTCCCAAGGTCCTTTCCAGTTCTATGAGATGTGTATATCCACATATTATTATATTTGTGCTAATCTTTGTCATCCCTTCCTTATCAACTCAAGACTGGTTTGGGGCTTTCTGTTTCCCCGATGCTTATTTGCACATAGCTATTAGAAATTCATATTGAAAAATTACCCATTTGTTGTGGAGGAAGTCATCACACATAAAAGATCATTTCATTTGTCCTATTTACAGCAGCTCAGGTATTCACACAATGCCTTATTTGAGATATCAAAATATTCACATGACCCTTTAACTAGATGATAGGCTCATCAGGGCTTTCTCACAGCTTTATGCATGTAACTGGAGAAATGATCTGAAGTAAAAAAGATGAAATTCAATAAGGACAAATATAAAGTACTCCACTTAGAAAGGGACAATCAGTTGTGTAAGTACAAAATGGGAAATGACTGCCTAAAACTAGGGTGTACTGCAGAAAGGAGTATGGGGGCCTTACTGTATCACAAGCTAAAAAGAGTCAAGGGGTACCACTGTTCCCCACCTCGCAAAAATCATTATGGACTGTATTAGGAGGGATGTTGAAACCAAAACAAAAGTTATTCTTCTATTCTCCCTTGTACTGGTATTCTCTAACTGGAGTATTGTGTCCAGTTCTGGGTGCCACATTTCAGAAATAGACAGCCAAATTGGAGACAGTCCAGAGAACAACAACAAAATTTATTAAAGGTCTAGAAAACATTACCTCTGAGGAACAATAGAAAAAAACTTTGTTTGTTTAGTCTGGAGAAGGGAACACAGGATAACAGTTTTCAATTACATAAAATGTTGTTACAAGGAGAAGTAAGAAAAATTGTTCTGATTAACCACAGAGGATAGGAGAAGAAGCAGTGTAATTAAACTGCAATAAGGGCAGTTTAGCATGTGCCTTAGGAAAATCTTCCTGTCAGGATTATAAAGCTGTGGAATAAATTGCCTAAGGAGGTTGTTGGAGATTTTGAAGATCAGGTTAGATAAACTCCTGTCAGAGATCATCCAGGTAGGCCTTATTGTCCTCATTTGGAAAGAGTGGTGCAGGTTGCCATACTCTGTGTGGAAATTAAGAGTCCCCTTAAGACATGAAGGTTGCACTCCCTGCTTACCTTCCGCTCTTACTGAGTGTTTAACTTCTGGTTTGGACTTGGAAAATCAGTGAAGGAAACAGAAGTTGTTGGTCCCTCATGTCCCATTTTATAGCCCTGTCCTTTGATTCTGAGGAGACATGAGAGTGGTGCAGTGGATGCTGGTACAAGAAGATTCCACCACTCCAACCTATTCTGTTGTCACATCCTAAGGTTGTGAGTAGGCAGTAGACCTCTTAATAAACTGTGCTTACAGTGAATGATCTTTATACCTTGAGCATCTGAAGCTATGTCATGTATGTGTCCTCTAATATGTCATTGGAGAGGGAAATTGCTTTGACGTTACTGGCAATAATAGATCCCAACTTCCCATTAATGATCTTTGAGATCCAGGACATAATCAGTATTTCACCACTATATGGGTCTTAGCAGATTTCACCATTCATGTTGACTTCAGCATAGGTACTTGTAACACTTGGGAGGTGTACCACTTTTCTGTCCCCTGCCAAAATTTTAATTGCTGTATGTGGTACATCCATGTGCCTCCCCTGTATTCTTGCCCTGTCCCTGCAGACACCAGTTGCCCCTGATATCGGTTATGGTGCTTAGACGACTTTCATATTTACAGTATTGTCAGCCACAGCTGCTCTTAGCAAAGCTGACAACTGCCACATTGGAAAAATCGAAGGCAGTGGTCATTTTGAAAGGGTGAATGTTAACTTGAAGGCTTCTGTTGCCTCAATCTAATTAATAGGTGGTAGCAGCCATTTTGAAAAGGAACAATTCATTGTGAAGTTGTCTGCAAAAAGGTATTATTCGTTGGCCCCTGCCAAAGAAGAAACTTGTAGGTATGGAAATAATGACCAATATTACCATGAATCCGAAAGTAATCTTTTGAAAAACTGGTCTTTGCATCAGGTATACTCAACAGGGAGAACAAAAAGTTCAGGTGTGGAAGGGATGCCCGTAATTGAGGGGATCAAGAGGAAAGTGAAAATTTGGTCTTGATGCTTTGCACAGTTAGAGAGTTAAGTAGTGCAGCTAAAAGCACACTGGTGAATCTGGCACTAAAAGTTTAAGTCTGTACTATATATCTCAAAATCCTATGACCCTATTTTCCTTTGGGTTTCATGTTTAGTATTTATGAATTCAATTAAGGAAATTCCCAAACAAAAAGAGCTTAAAACTGGATGTAAGTTTGAGTACACAATAATACAATGTTACAGACTTAAAAGGATGTTGTAATTATCTTTTAAACAAGCATTAGAAACTCAAAAAATTCAGAGTGGAATTTTAACTTAAAAGAAATCCAAACATATCTAGTATGGAAATGGAAAGTTTTGGCACCTGAGCCATTGTAACTTTCCATGAAGTAATATAACGAGTAAAAAAATGGAATGGTGTTTGTCTTTAAAAATCATTTTAATCCAGTCTGGGATTGCAGTCACTTATATAATCTAATAGTAATTCCATGGTTAACTGAAGGTTGTAGGGTTTTGTTAAAATCTGGGAATTCGAAGAGTAAGAAGACTTTCTTTTCTTACTAGCAACTGATTTTCAAAAATTTTTGAAAAAATTGATAGTGGTAGACTAATTTTTGTTCTGTTCAGCCAGGGCTTCTCTTGAAGGGGGAGAAAAATCATGCTGCATGTAGAATGTAAACATTAATAACATATCTTGCAGTCCTGCTAAATATTTGAAACCTTATTTGAAAAATTATTGAAATAACTTTTTTAGTGATCTGAGCAATTCCTTACTGCATTTCAGGGAAAATTGTGCCAGTCACAAAGTGTAAAAAAGCTACATCTGGATGTATGAAAAGGATCACATCAAATTTTTTCCTGTTGAATTGAAAAACTGATAATTTGTTAAACTGCTTTCTATTGAAATACGGTGTTCATGTTTGAAATGTGTTATAATGGAACAAAGTTCATCTCCGATGTAATGCTTACGACCTTCCTCAGCTTGTGGCATTTTTGTTTTTCCTGCTAACATGTTTGCTATTAAGTTGACAATATTTTTTTAAACATGCAAGTACAAGCCAGGAAAATAAATTCCTAACTCAAAAATTAGCCTGATGTTATAGTAGATGAGATGTCTGGGTTTATTTTACTCCAATGAGAATTTTTTATGAAAAACATATTTTGTTTCATGAAATTGTATTTGCCTAGCTGTTGCTACCTCCTGTAAATCAAACAGCAGAATTCTATTTCCTTCTGTGCAAATTAGCGTAATTAAAGATTTAATTAGAAGAATGGAGTAGTAAAGCTGCAAGATGTTACTGTTCAAAGGAACTTGGCAGTACAACATATGAAGTATGTGTATCAGTGCTTTTTTTGTGACAGTACTTGCTGGTAATGAGTACCAGCAGCTCCAGTTACGGGATTGGCTGGGTTGGGGGAAGGGGGGGAAACCAGCGGAGTGGCACCTCCTCCTCTCAAAAGAAATTTTATTAAAATGAAGATTTGTGACCACATACTTTGCTATATTGTGACCGTTTTGTGTACCAGAGCCATGCAAAGTGAAATTAGGGATGCACATAGCTGGAGTAAGATCAGTATAGTTAGTTCCATGCTTTCGCCTCACGTCCCTCCAACACTGGAATTCTCTTGGGGCAGACAAGTAATGACTTCTTGCTCAACATATGTTGTTAGTCACACTGGAAATTTCTGTGGTCCGTCTAGTCTAGTATCCACCTTAAAAGTGGACAACACTAGATGCTTTAAGTGAACATGTAATTAAGTGACTATTTCACAGTGTAAGAAGCTTTTTTTGACCTCACTCTGTTATTAGTTGGTTTATGTGACTTACAGCATGAAGTTTTATATCCCTTGTACATATGTACAATCATTCTGACTATTCTTAATACTCATCTAAATATCTTATCCTTTTTATTTGACAGAATTGATATTTTGTCTTCATCAGCTTCAATTTAAGCAGATAGATGTTTTGTGGCTCCATTGTCAAAATTTGACAATTTTGCAAGGCTAAATCTATCATAGGTAGTGATGGTAATTTGTGATTTATGTGGCAGAAAACTTTTATGCTTTAGATTCAGAAAACATGCAGACTGTTTTTGCTGTTTACGCGTGTAAGAACTGACAGGACAGAGAGAGGCTTGATTTTTGTTTTGTTGATTGGTTTTTTTTGAAGGTGGGTGAAGGGTTTACAGGAGAGAGAGCGATCATTCAGAAGTAAAGCATCTGATGATATTTTTAAAAATTTTTCTTGAGCAGTTTGAGCTATAAATATTTATACTTCCTGTTACTACCAGGGAGTACCAGTGCAACAGGATTTTTTGTTTCCTTACCGGTTTTGGAATTCAGTACATAAAGCTGAAGAAGGTGATGTATTTTTACTCAAAGTTCAGATAGTATAAATGTATTTATTAGGATTTATATACATGTGGAGCCCTTTCAGAATAGCTGTTTCAAAATAACTCCACGTACGTACACACCTTTTCTGGAACAAGAGTAACAACTTGTTCCTGTTTAGTTTAATGTGGCTTAAGCCAGATCTAAGCTGGAACAAAGAATTCTTAGTATCCACACATGGAGTAATTCAGCAATAGCTATTATGCTTTACAGCCACATCCTACCTGAAGTTGAATTAATTTACAAGCATGCATACACCTTTAAATTTTACTGCCATCTTTGTTGACTTTTCATTCAACTAAATTGCAAATAATTAAGTTTCCTGAGGACAATCTACTCTTGATTTAATTTAAATGAAAATTTTAACCTGTAATGGATATTTACTAATTTTCTATTTGCTAGCTGTTCTGCAAGAAATGTTTGTCAAAATATATAGTTTTGAAAGCCAGGTTTCTTGCACTTATTGCTTTTATATATCTAATTTCAGAGATAATAGTTATGTCATGTTCTGGTAATGCAGTTTAAGTCCTTCAAAATCCAAGTTCTGTAGCACTGTTAATGTAATTTCAGAGAATATTGAATTTGTAAACATAAATTTACTGAGCTCCAGCCGATAAACTTGTGAGCATTATGATGGTTAGAATACGTTTTAAAAAAATTATTTTTTTTTAAGATTTTGGGACTGCAATATCCTTTAGTATTCACCATCCAAAGCACAGAAAACTGATCATGAGAGAAGTGCTCAAAAGTTATAAAAGGTGACATATATAAAAGGAAACACAAAATAGGTACTGTGATCCATTTGCTTCTTTTTGTTATAGAAAGAATTTTTTCTCTGGTTATTTTTACATTAGAAATTAATGTATTTTGTAACTTGGAACATTGACCATATGGCAGATACAAAGCTAGTGAAATGATATCCTAAGGGCCAACAGAATGGCCATTGAGTGGTTTCAGTGAAGTAGGTATTTTGAGAGTGCTATAGCTTTATGGATTTATGCTCAAAGAAGAGGGAGTGGGTCTGGCTTTTACACTAAGACCTTCATATACCTTATAAAGGTCCACCTTCCCCAAAAATGAATAGCTCAGCTGCTATTCTAGCACAACATCTACTTTATTTGCATTTGCTGATGATTGTTCAGTGTAATAGAATGCTGTTTCTACTGCCAAATGTGAGTTTAGGCTTTTTGTTGAGTATTTTGAGGCCTGGTTGAGATTCTCTTGGTTATTTGAGTGTGCCTCTATAGCTTGTTCTGGAAGCACGTAAACTGAATATGAATTTCCTTCAGCTTTAACATTTAGTTATTTGTTTTTTTAACTATAACAGTGTGGGAGTGTGAGAGGGAGGCCAGGCAAGGTAGGGGTTAAAAAAGGCCTGTAAACACAATCAGCCCCACCACGGTTCACCTGAGGCCAGTGTCAGGCTTGGAGGGGTATAAAGGGAGGGAAACTAGCTCAGTGTGAGGCTGACCAGTGAAGAGGCAGGAGCTGGCTGTGAGGCAGGAGGCCCCAGGCCAGAGCTGCAACCCGGTTAGCCGCTGGATGGCACAGCCCAGGACCCTCCCCTAGGTACTGAGGGCAGTGGGGACCCCCTCCCTGGGGAACCCCTCTGTTGCCAAAAGGGGGAACTAGATTCTTGGGGCCATGCCCCAAGCTCGACTCATAGACGCTTGGGTGGGGGGCTGCAGACCCACCCAACAGGCCCTGGCCAGGGGGCCTAGCCACTAGGCCACTTGGGCCCAGGTGTGAACAGCTCACAAACAGTTTCAATGTTTATTATGGTATGCACCCTGAAACCTTAACTTTTGTATGAGTTATTTCATGAGTTATTTACTGTGGGCATTTCTGGTTTTTATATTTCGATCTTATGTTCTACTGGAGAGGAACCTTATTCCTATAGGTGGAAGCATAAAAAAGAGGAGCCAGGCATGCCTTCACAGATCTCATAAGGCCACAAAAAAGGACTGCTCCTTATTGCAGACGTCAGGAGGCCTGCATCTTTGAGGACCTTTATAGTAAGCAGTAATGCTTTCTACTTCCTTGCATACTTGATCATTAAGGAGATGTAACATTCTTTACAGTTCCATCCCACTCCTCTGTTCTCCTGCTTCCTTATATAGTCTGTGGAGCTGTGACAAACTAACAGTTTGCATAACGAAGCCATTCATACTTTAAAAGCTAATTACTTTGAAATAAGAGTTCAGTCAACTCAGCTTTGATCCTGTGATCTGTTTGGGTAGTTGAGTTTTAACTATCCTCTTTCTGTTAGCTACAATATGGAAAAAATAGAAACTTAGAAGACTTCTTGAACTCATGAATTAAAATCTCTATTTTTAATGTCCTGTTTCAGAAACCCTGCTGGCCGGTTCACTTCAAATCTATTAGAAATACTCATTTTTGGTTGCACATCTACCCTAATAATGTTGAGACCAATATGATTTTTGGTAAATTTTCTGAGAGTCTCATAATGGAAAATTAGTTTTATCTTTAACTATGTAGTCACAGTTGACATTCAGTAATACTGTACCTAAAACATTTTTACAGAAAACTGTTAGTGTATTTTTAAATAATTCTAATAATCTCCATCTACACTATAGAGATCTTTCGAAAGGAGCCCTTCTGGAAGATCTTTTCCAAAAGAACTTCTTTTAAAAAATCACATCTACACACAAAAAAGTGGATCAAAAGAGTGTCCACACAGCCCCTGCTCTTTGTAAAGAACAGGCTGGGGATTGAAAAATCAGGCCCAATGAGAACTGCTCTTTTGGTGGGGGGAAAAAAGAAAAAGGGCTCGTGGAGCATCTGCACGTGTTTTCTTCGAAATGGGAAAGGAAGAGCGCTTTTGAAAGGAGTGCTGCATTCTTTCGATTTACTTTGGAAAGAACGCTGTGTGTTGATGCTCTGGGATCTTTTGAAATAGCCCCCTTCTTTCGAAAAATCATTCAAAAGAACTTGCTAGTGTAGACACAGCCATAGTGCGAGATTTTGTTTTCAAATAGCAAGCTTTTTTCCTTTTTCACAATTAGAATACTGTTCTTCTCCTTCAAAATCTAGCAGCATGACCCCCATGTGTTTGAACTCTGCCAGCAAATTGATCCATCTATACTAGTGTTTAACACGTTAAAAATACACCTTTTTCCTAAGCAAGACAAGGACACTGCTACAAAAGCAAGTCCAATCCTCCTTAAATTTTAAGAGTGGTAAATAAAAGTAGGTGACAATTCTTGCTTTTTTACTGGTTGAAAAGTAAAGAAAATACATTTCAGTAATTGCCAGAGCAGTACCGTTAATTGGTTAACGTTATCAGAGATGGATTTTGTCGAGTAGTGACAGAAGCTTCCTCTATGCAAAAGAGAACGTGAATGCACTTGGTACAGTACAATTGTCAACATCCACTGAGGTACTCTTAGGATAAACCTTACTTGCTGACTGCCAAAACCAAAAGAAAACAAAAAAACAAAAACCAAAAAAAAAAAGCACACTTTGATTGCCTTCTAGTTTGCATTTGGAAAGGGTATTAATTTCTACAGCATTTTATTTTTTAAAAAGAACAACGAATTGAAGAATTGAATTAGCATATTAAAAAACCTCTCATGAATCAATATAGACATTTTGGGCAAAATAGTGTCGGATATGCCTAAACTATTTGCTTGCCTGATATTTGCTAAATGATTAACTTAAAGTTTTTAGTTAATTTTTTCTTATATATAAAATTAAATATCACATACGATTTTGTTTTCTTTATGCTAAAAGAAATATTGGGTTTTAGTTTATATGCAGTGAATTAAGTAATTTATTATTAAAACTCTTCCCTACCATTTTTAATTCTGTACTGCAGTTATTGTTTGTAAGTAGTAGTCATATTTTGTAGGAAAAGCATATATTTTTACAACTTTATTTGTGACTAAAAGCCGCTGAGAGGGAAAGATTATATACTGTAAGAACATTCTCTGTACTAGTGCACTGACAGTTCCTTCAGACTGTGTCATACTGTCTAAACCCTGTTTTGGAGCCCCAGGATTCAAAAATACTTGCATAATTGGGTACTGTTTTTTGACTTATTAATTGCTCTCTTGGGTATGTAGCTGTATTGGAGCCAGACTGGCTATTTTCCCAGCTTGCGTCATTGGCAGCTGTTTTGCTTTGAGGCAGATGGCCTGCTGGAGAAGCAACTATAAATTAGGGCTACTTTTCTATGGTGTTCTTTGACAGCATTTTGTGACACAGAGAACTGGCAATAAGGCAATTTTTGCATTTCAGTGTTTCTTGTAGACACTGGCAAATTTCACATTATTATTTAATATTAAACTTTTGTTTTCATTTTTACAAATTCAAAAGTAGCAAAGATGGTATGCAACACGGAACATGTAAAATTATGTTAAATAATCACTGATGTGTTTTTTGTGGTTGGGGGAGAGAGAGAGACAGATCTAGGAGAAAATTGGTACAAGGAAGAGGAAACTTTAGAGACTTTGGTACAGAAGTCACATGACTGGGGGGAAAAACAACAGAGTGGCAAAGGGCAGAAAAACATCATGACTTAATAGGTTCACAGGTTAGGTCTTTAAGAAAAATTCTTCTACATGACGTCGCCTCCTAAAAATCCAAAGGATCCCGTGCCTGAGCACACAGCCACAGAATCATTTGTCAGCAGTAACTGGGCATTGAAGTGTCTGGGCTGTTCCATCTGACTCCTCATTCCATATGTCAAGATTTTGAATCTGTTCTCTCAGTTCCGCTCTGCCTGTTGCAAAAGTCATGGAATTAAACTCTTCCTTTTTCTCCCTCTTCTCAGTTTGAATAAAATACTTTGCATTTATCCATAAGTAAGTTAGTGTATAGACTTAAGTCTGAGTTTAATTTTTGTGGTTTTCAGATATCTTTTTGAGGTTTTGGTGGGATTTTAGATTTGTCCATTTTTTCAAAACCTTTCAGTAACTTTTCATGAAATTGACTGAAAGCGTTGACATTCTCATTGAAATGGTTCAGGAGACACATAAAATGATATTTTGCATCTATCTGCATCTAGCCTCACAGGATTGTACATAAGGGATTTTTGGGCCCAGCAAAATGTACAGACTTGCAGGCTTCTCTAGCTTCTATCTCAGTTACATTGAATCATAGAATACTAGATCTGAAAGGGACCTCAAGAGATCAAGTCCAGTTCCCTGCCCTCATGAAATGAGCTGATTGAAAATGTCGTGTCTCGTGAAAAAAAGTCATACATTTTTTGATGCTTTATCCAGTATTGCTCTTTTTAATCATAACAGGAGCCACTGAAAGGGCAAGGTACTTGGGTCAGCCAAATCCATACTGAAAGACAAAAAATGCCAAGGAGAAGATGCCTTCTTCTTGCTGCAGGAAACCAAAGTCCCAGACTGTCTTGCTGCTTGTACAATATGGAAGAGGGAGAATGGTGTCTTTTGTCTGGTTCCCTATAACACAGAATGGAGCAGCATCTGGTGCCTATTCTTCCTCTTCAATTATGTTCTTTCCAGACTGTAACAAGAAGATTAGAGCTAAGCCAGCTTCTGCTAAGTGCTTCCTGATACCATATACTAGAGTTCCAATATAGAGTCATTCACTTGGCACCTCATGAAATAGTATTAAAACTGACTCTATTGCTGAAACCCAAAATTGATTTTTTTTCTTTTCCTGTGATGCTAACTGTTCCACTGATACTGACTACACTTTTTAGGTATATGTGGCAGCCAGGGATCTTTTGGGCCTTTGGATGCTAACTTACCTCTGATGGAGGATGAGGTCTAGGTACTGACTAGTACTTCCACACAAGCACTGGGATGAGGACCATTTTGGCACCAGTATGTTTCTTAAGTTTGGAAACTGTGTATTTGTCAATATTGTAAGTTGTGGATGCTCCATAGTGTAACAGATCAAGCACATTCATCTGGGAAGCCTCGAATGCTTCCTTCAGGATCGTCCTCTGAACACTTATCTACGTTTAAATCTCTTTGCTCTTTTACAGGTGTGCCACCTTGACATTCAAATGCTGGCTCTTCCTCCAACTTAAATGTAGGATACCGCATATCAAAATCTAACTAAAAGAGTTCTTGAATGTCACCTTAGTCTTTGTCTGGTGAGTCAAAGCTTCAGCACTGTGACTCTGGCAGGAACAGACCTGGGGGTAGGTTACTTTTGAATTAGGTTTCAGTACTATATTATATACAGAAGGCTCTTTCTGGAATCCATGAGGAGTTCTTCCAGACTCCAGATCATCACCTAAACATTGCTCTTTTAGGCCCTCAACCTGGTGCTGTTCTATTTATGATATACTGTCAGTACTGACAGTGGTACCAAACAGCTGAGGAGGAAAGTGACACAAATAGACAGCGGCCTCCTGATAACCTAGGTTAGTGGCTCTCAATCCTTCCAGACTGTTGTACCCCTTTCAGGCATTTGTTTTGTCTTGTGTTACCCCCACATTATGTCTCCTTTAAAAACTACTTGCTTACTAAATCTGACATAAAAATACAAAAGTGTCACAACACAGTAATACTGCAAAAATGCTTGCTTTTTCCTTTTTACCCATATCATTATAAAATAAATCATTTGGAATGTAAATTTTGTGCTTACATTTCACTGTATAGTGCATAAAGCATTATAAACAAGTTGTTGTCCGCATGAAATTTTAGTTTGTATTAGCTTTGCTAATGCATTTTTATATATAGCCTGTTATAAAACTAGGCATCTGTAAGGATAAGTTGTTCCTCCTGGAAGACTTCTCCATACTCCCAAGGATGCACATACCACTGCTTGAGAAGCACTGACTTAAGGCTGTCTCTACACTATGAGATAAATTGGAATTTATTAATATTGATTTTATAATGCTTGAATTTGTAACTTCAGATTTGACCATCCTCACTCCCAACGTGCTCCTGACAAAGTCAACTCATTGGTGCCACAATCAATCGCCAAACAATGACTCTCTTGCAGCAGTGCATTGTGGAAACATATCCCACAGTTCCCTTATGTAGCATTCTGGGTATGCTCACAGGTCTTTGATATCATCTTCCCGCATTGCATTTTCCTCATTCCCCTCCCATGCTAAGCAAACGTCCATTTTTCCCATTGAAAGGAAGGAAAAGTAGGGCATCCACACAGACGGCAAAAAAGTTTACAGAAATGTCTGTCTTCTGTAGCTGAATTCTCAACTGGCCATCCACTGAGTGTGCCATCTGATCTCATCCCATCTGATCTCTGAAAATTATACAGAGGCCCCGAAAAGTGTGGAAAAAAGAGAAGATAAAGTTTTTCAGAAAAAAAGAGTTGCTGATGGGAAGAGTCTTTGGCTTTCTGGTGCACTATAAGGCTTCTGTGCAATGACTGCTGGGGGGAGACTTCTCCCTGGCGGCAGCAAGCCACCGTTTATCTTAGCTGTCAGGGGAGACCTCCCCTGACAAAAACAAGCCACGCTGTGGGCATGGGGGGCTGAACAGGGGGCCAGTTGGGGTGGTCCTCCCCAAGTATCTTAGCCACTGAGGTAGACTTCTACCCCAGCGGCAGCAAGTCCCCATGTGTCTTAGCTGCCGAGGGAGACTTCCCCCGGCAGTAGAAAAACCCTCAGTAACTTAGCTGCTGGGGGAGGCTTTTCCACAGTGGCCGCAAGCCCCTGAATATCTTTCCTGCTCTTGGAGCCCTAAATGCGCACCATCTATGACATCATGCTCTCTGGCAGTCTTATGAGCACTGAATGGCAGGCATGTCCTTTTATTGGGTTGGGGGCTGCCCATGTGATGTGGCAGAGCACAGGAAGGACCCAGACTACCCAGACCCAGCCATGGCTCCTGTGAGGGAAGGAAGTGGGTTCACACACAAATGTAAACCACTGAGAAGAAGGTTTTTGGCATCTTATGCAGGCATGACTCCCACCACAGCCTCGTCGCCATGTGGTGCGGTGGGGCAGTGGCTGGCATCAGGCAGCGCAGGAAAAAAGTAATAAGTGTAGAGATAGAAACACAAACTTCCTGCAGGGGCTATTTGTAATGGGTAGATGCGCGCACAGTGCTAATAGCAAAGGAAAAAAAACATTTCTCAGGTTCTCATACAAATATGAGCCTGCAACCAAAGGCTTGCTGCTCCCACTTTGAAATTCATGGTCTTCCTGTTACTGGAGAGCAGCGACCAGAGTGGAGCAGTGAGGAGCATTTGGGGTTACAAACGAGACATCTCTGGAGGCTAATGAAATTGATTTTAAGACATGGCACTTCCACACTGGCTTTTAATTGGACTTCTGAATTTGAGCTTGATGCTATACCCATCAAGTAACTGCAATATTGTAATCTTAAGCGTATCACACCCAAAGCATTTTAAAGTAAAAATAAAAACAGGCAACCTAGGAGGTTCCATTTAAAATGGCTGCTGCTCATCGGGGTTAGTCCTTGGTGGACTGTTGGTGCTTTATGTACCTTTGCATCTTCAGATATGGCCACTTGCACCTCCCATTGACTGCAGATTATTGTTCCTGGCCAGTGGGAGCAGCAGTAAGGGGCATGGGCTGGGACACCCCTTCCCACAGTTCACATTAGCCACAAAAGGTGATCTGTGGCCACGGGGAGGTGCAAGAGACTGTAACTGCAAGTGTGCAGGTAAAAAAGCTCTGGCTGCCTGCCAGGAGCTAACCCTGGCAAACTGTGTTCAGTCCATGGGATGCTTGTTGTCCACCCCAGGTTTTGTATGTGGGTACTCTTAAGTATTGCCTTTTCCCCTGTTCATTATTTTGAAAGCAAAAGCATTTCAGCTGATTTCATTACAGTGTATGATATGTAAGTTTGAAGGTGTGTAGAAAAGTGAAGGTAAAGCATATGCGGTGGGAAAGTACTTCACTTTTGCAGCTTACCTTCCTGGTAGATTTCAGAGCATGAGGTATGGTATCAAGATAAGCATTCAGTTTGTGGAATATTTGAAAATAATTGAAGACAAATATCCTGCAAAAGGAAGTACAGTACAAGCTTTATTATCAGGCATCCTTGGGGAGCTAAGGTTGCTGGATAAGAACATGTGCTGGATATTCGAGCTCAGGCTGCCTGCCCTGATTCACTGGCCCCACTCAGACCCCCTGGTAGGCAGCCCCTCTGTGCAGGCTCCAGGCAGGCAACTATCCTGTCCAAACAGCTGGCCCATCCACACAGCTGTCCTGGCTGGACAGCTGGCCCTGTGGCTGGCGATCCTGACTGGGTGGCATGCTGGTTAACATGGATTTTACTGTAAGTGCAACAATGCTATTCCTCATTTCTTTGATAGTTTCATATCTAAGGCTATGTCTACACTAGAGCAATCCGTTGACAGAAGTTACTGTCGGAAGAGATCTTCCAACAAAACTTCTGTTGACAGATTGTGGCCAGAATGCAAAGAGGATCGAAAGAGCGTTCTGCTGTCAACAGAGAGCAGCCGGAGTGCCCAGCCACTCTCTCGACAAAACGGCCAACTGAAAGCACAGTAGGCAGGTCTGCCTGGTGTCCCAGAAGTCCCTGTCTATTGACAGAAACGTCTTCCCCTCCCCCTAGTCCAGACTAGTTTTATTAAGTCCAAGTTGAGTATCTACACCTGCTCACAAAGTCAACTTAGTGTGTCGCCACTAAATTGCCTAAGTTTTACTGTTTCAGTAATGCATTGTGGGCACCTCTCCCACAGTTCAGCATAAGGCTAGCTCATCTACTTGTGTCTTTGTCTAGCTCTTTGAAAAGTGAGGCTGTGTGGGACCCTGCTCTCTAATCCTTACCTCTTCTGGCAGATTGCTCCAGCATCACATAATGGGAGGAGTTGTCATTTAATAAAGTCCAAAATTTAAATTCTCCTGTTATCCAAGGCAGCATTTACTGCAGAAATGAAACAGAAAGGTTTTGGTATCGTAAAAAACACTTTGCAAAATTGCACTTTTTAGCACTTTCCATCTGCTGACCTCAAAGCACCTAACCAAAACCAATAAATTTACACAAAGTCTTGTGAGGCAGGCAAGTATTATCTTCTTTTTCAGGTGAAGAAACTAAGGTTCTTTATAAAAGCCCAGTTACCTAGCATTCAGTTAGGCTAGCACATTTGGTTAATTGGCATGCCCCTGCTGTCCCCTTCCTGTGGGACCAGCTGCCCACTGCCTGGGCCAGAGATAGGAAGTAGAACGGGACTGGTTGTCCAGGCTGGAGCTGGGGGCAAAGGGGACAGAGCGGGGCCAACTGCTGGCCGCAGCTATAATAACCTGCACATTTTATTATCCAGTATCCCCAGGGTTGTCAGATAAAAAAAACTTTTACAGAATACCTCTGTTTCCCCTTCTGCCATAACCAATTCATTGAGAGGAGCTCTTTCTGAGCTCAGAATAAAAATGCTTAGGGAAAGCGGTATTCAGAGAGTCTGTCTTCATGTTTTCAAGTCTGCTCACTACCATAGCATCCCTTTTGATTCCTCACTGCTGCTAGTTATTGAAATAGTTCCAGCTGCTAGCAAATATCTTCTTGCATGTATAGCTGGTGAGGAATATGCACCCTATTCTGTCAGATGATGACTTTGACATGGGGGACGAGGGGGAACGCTGCTAAACCATGTGAGCTTTCTTTTTGTGATGCTTACACTTTTATTACACTTTCAGTTACCATAGTAATGAGTCTAATGTAAATGCTTAGGTAAAACTCATCATCCAGGGTCAAGGAGGCTTCTGCTCCAAAGTAGTTCTGTCAGTCTTAAATCCTCTTTAGTGTTGAAAAATGCCAGCCAGTCTTCAGTGGTTCCTTTTTCCAAAAGCAACATCCAGAAAGAGGTTGGTTTTTTTTTAACCATTTCTAGCTTGTTACCATCTGTTTGCTCCTCTGCTGATGACCAGAGTGCTAGTTAACTGCAGTCCAATACTATCAAAGTAAGGGCATGTCTATACTTACCGGAAGATTGACTCATTCAGGGTTGATCTTCCAGGGTTCAATTTAGCGTGCTTACTGGGGACACACTAACGCAAATGATCAGGGATCTACAATTGACCCTGGTGCTCTGCACTGTTTTGAGGAGTAATGGAAGTCAAGAGAAGAGTTTCTTCTGTCGACCTCCCACTGTGGGGGTAGCCAGAAAAGTCTGTCTACAATATGTTTTTTCCAACTACATAATTGTTGCATCTGGAGTTGTGTATCTTAAATCAACTTTTTGGTTTAATATAGACCTGTCTTAGTAAATCAAACTTCTGTTTTCCATATGCCCCCTGCATCCTTCTTAGCGCTGCAGCTGAGTAATGATATTAATTTGACATCTACTTTAATGATGTGTGACAAAGTCAGTCCTATTCATGGGCCTCTGGCCTCTATTCAGTACAGTGAGCCCACTCAAGGGTCCAGTTGCCCTTGCTGGGGCAAGGGGTGGTCTGGAGGGAACCCAGCCTCCCACCCACTCGTGCCAGATTCTGGCCCAGGGACCCTATGTGGTTGCTAGTGGGAGTAGCTGACTGCCTTAGCCCTTGGCACAGCAGCTCTCCTTCCTGGGCCACTTCCCCAGATGATTCCCCCGGTACCTTCTGCAGGCTGTAGCAGTCATGGGTCTGCACTCTTGACCCATTGAAACTCCCCACTCTCCTTCTGTGGTGTCTGGTGTTCCTGGTGCTCTCTTCTGCTCCTCTCAAGCCTGCTCTCTCCCACTACTCTGGTCTCCTTGCATCCCTCTGCTCACCTTTCACACTCTCTCTCTGCCATTCACACTGTGAAGGGTTTTTAAAGGCCTCCTATTAGCCCAGTCATGGTGTCAGCTGGCTGCAATTAGGCTGAGCCATCTCCCACCCAACTGCCTGTGATTGTCCTACAAGCCCTTCTGTTTGTTTGGGCTCCCTCTGAGGGGCCCTCCACCGTGGCCCTGCCACGGATGATTGTAACCCATACAAATAGAGCAAGGCTGCTTGTATCCTAAAAACGAGGAGACAGATTTGAACCTGCTACTGTCTTCAAGTCAATGACCTGATTCTTTAGCTGGAGCAGTAAGTGGGGGAGTACGTGCTTGTAGACTAGAGTTTCCTGCAGACAACTTACAGCCCTCGCTCTTATTACATTTACATATACCTGGATTTGTGATATTGCCCATTTCAGACTTCTTGACTGCTTTGACCATGTAGCATACTCCTTTTATGTAAATCCTTGAGATCTTCCTTGTTGGCTGACCAAAGAAAGGCAGGCCATTAGCCAAAGAAGACAGTTCGTGACCCAAGAGACGCATCTTCCTTAGAGGCAGATCTGGAGATGTTTAAAAAGAAAATTGATAAAAGCCGTGACTACATGTGCCCCAAACTTCGAAATGGCCACGCAAATGGCCATTTTGAAGTTTCCTAATGAAGCGATGAAATGCATATTCAGCGCTTCATTAGCATGCGGGCAGCCACGGCACTTCGAAATTGATGTGCCTCGCCGCCGCGCGTCTCATCCAGACCGAGCTCCTTTTCGAAAGGACCCCGCCTACTTCGAAGTCCCCTTATTCCCATGAGCTCATGGGAGTAGGCGGGGTCCTTTCGAAAAGGAGCCCTGTCTGGACGAGACGCGCGGCGCCAAAGCTCGTCAATGTCGAAGTGCCACGGCCGCCCGCATGCTAATGAAGCGCTGAATATGCATTTCATCGCTTCATTAGTAAACTTCGAAATGGCCATTTGTGTGGCCATTTCGAAGTTTGGGGCACGTGCAGATGTAGCCAAAAGCATAAGTAAAAGGGGAAGAGATCTTCAGCACCAGGAATCCCGCTCCTCCAAATATGTCCATATAATTCAGAGAAAGTGACCAGGACATCCCAAAGGATTTAATGGGGAGGAATATAACAAGCAAAACTTCATAATCCATGAATTATCTTGTGTCTAAAGACAGCTGGGTAACTAGTGTAGTTGATATTGCAAAAATTTTAATATGTGTAATAGTTTTCAAAGCCGTTGGTGTAGAAGGGAGATGTGTAGTGAGGGTTGTTTTTTTTTAGAGCTATTTACTGTTTCTGTAAAAAATTCATTTAGATTTAACTACTGAGAAACGGGAGAGAGAGACTTTTTGTAAAAAATTCAACATGCTTTCCTTATTGGTCGTGGGCAGAAAAAGCTCAGGTTTCAGTCTTTTATGAGATTGTTTCTCCTCAGTTCACTAGCGTTCCACTGCCTTTCTAGCCCCAAAGAGGGAAGATGAGATTTTAATATTTCTGATGATTCTAAGACAAAAAACAGAAAAACATTTAAAATGTGTACCTTTTATTTATTACAAAAGAGCAGTAAATGGTGTGGTTCACTTTTAATGAGAGATCCCAGAGTTATTCCTTTTATGTTTTACTATATCAATAGTGAATTTTAATACTCAGTAAAAATGTTGTAGTCAAAAGGAGTTGTGTGCATATATCTGAGGGCAAAAATGGACTGGAGTGTTTTAACAATGATCTTATGTTTGCTAAATTTCTGTTATGTGGGATGGAGCCAAAGTAACACCCTCTGAATTTGTATTCTTACAAAATCTGTGCTACAAATTAGGCAATTTATGAACAATATCAACACACCAGTAGCGAGGGTTAGATTTTACCATAAACTAATTTCAAGACTTTTTATAGGTAGTTTGGAGAAGAGTTCCATACTATGAGAAATGTCTGGATTTTGTCTTTAATAGTATAAATTCAGCCTTTTTCATATCATTAGATTTCAGACTACAGTGAAATGACAACAAAATATAGGAACTACATCAGAACATCTAGTCCATTTTCTTGTCTTTGACACAGGGTTCAGAGCCAAATGCTTCAGAGAAACCTCATTATGTAGCAAATTTGGGATAGCATGCTCGTAGAAGTTTCTTCCTAACTGCTGTAAGTTACTATTAGTGGATGTATTTTCTTGGAACCAGGAGTTAGGTAGGGTGACCATATCTACTTGTCCCAAATATGGAACAGGGAGATATGGGGGAAGGAGTGGCTCCTCCAAGCCCTGGGTTGCTTGGAAGGAGGCAGCAACTGCCCATCGTCCCTGAGCCCGAGGCCGCAGCAAGCCCCCAGCACTCTGGAGAGTCCTGAGGAAGCAGCAGGGACACAGCAGCTGCAGCGCTTCCCCTCCTCCCCCGCCGTGCCATTTCCAAGCCTTAGCCACAGGGATGGGGCAGCCACATTGCTTTCCCACTGTTTCTCTGAGCCCCAAGGAAGCAGCAAGGCTGCCGCAGCTGTGGCGCTTCCTCTGCTGCTTTCCCTGAGCCTCAGGGAAGCAGTGGGGATGGTGTAGCCACCCATGCTCCCCCCAAGTCACGGGGAAGAGGAAGGTAGGCTAGCCTGTGCGCTTCTTGCTCTCTGGCCAGCAGCTACACCTGTGCAGCTGCTGGCAGAAAATACAGGACAATTAGTCCCTTTTCTAAAATAAGTAGGGACACCTTTACACCGAAAAAAAAAAACAAACCCGGAACGGATGGTCACCCTAAGGTTGGGGGAGGGAGAGAAAAACGGAGAAATAATCTATTGCAATTTTAATGAGTTCTTCTTTGTTAATTTATCAGAGTATCCTACATCTAGACTGGGAGCGTGCCAGATCCATCCGGTCCCCGCAGCATGGCGCAGTGCCACTCAACGTAGCTGGCTGCTCTCTGTGGCTCTCTGCACTGCGGACATAGGGCTTTGTGTGCTGTCCCTGACTCCAGCAAAATCTTCTAACTCTTGTTGGCCAGAAGCCAGCAAATCAGAGCTAAGAGATTTTGCTGGGCGTGGAAGCAGTGTGCAGAGATCTCCCAGCATAGGACAGAGCCACATGGAGCAGACAGCTGCCTCGAGCAGTCTGGTGCCGCTGGCAGGCAGGGAAGCCTTCCTGGGGCTGCTGCTGGTCAGGAGCTGGTTAGGTAAATACCTCCTAGCTAGAGCTTGCTCTGTCACTCTACTTCAACCTGCACCCCAACTCTCTTTCAGACCCTATATTTCTCCCCCAGGCCAGAATCCTTTCCCGCACCCTACCCTACCCTGGACCCGGCAACCCAATACTCTGCCCTAGGTCACAACCCCCTCATTCACCCAAACTACCTCTCAGACTCCACACCCTGTCCTGCACCCCATTCCCTTACCTCAAGGTCACTTCTGCATCCAACCTCCCCACCCACCCTACACTTCTATAAAAAGTGTAGCCCTTGACACCAACATCTTGGAATGTGCTCCCCTCTCATCAAAAATTATTGTCCTCTACTGATCTAGGCATTGAGATAGGTACAAAGTACCACACTCCTTCCGCTCCAAGGAATTCTGTGCCAAACACTTGTATGTTGTTAATTTCAGTCACATTTTATTTGAATATCATTTTAGGCCAGGTTGAATCAGTTTGGTACGCTGGTCTCATGGACAGAGGCTTCTCTGATGGAGCGCCCCTTGAAATCGATTCAAGAATATCTCTTCTCTCTCTACAAGCCCACTCAGTCCCACTCTTGAAGTTTTCAGAAGGTCCCAATTTCACAAATTTAGAAGCAGTACTGACTTAGGATCAGCTCCCAGAGAATGTAAGTTATGATAGACTCCAGCCTCTTTAGATGAGAGAGAGTCTTTCAACCATCTTTCAGTAATCTAGGGACTGATTATCTCTCAAAAATAATCTTAAACAATATATTGAATGGATTTCAAAGTTATGCACGCTAATTATATGTACCAATCTAATTGGAGTCTTAGGTAGCTGGTATTCCTCCTGTTTATGTGGGTGCTTGGTACGCCAATGGCTGATACATCGTCCAGGGAAAATTGCAAGGCAGATTAATCTATCTCTGGTCACCAGAATCAAAGAGCTTTAGTCCTCCTTGAATGCCATCTTTCTGTTCTGACCAAATGGGCTCATATGCATGTCTCTCCATTTGCTTTGTTATTCAGAACGATGCAGAAGGTCAGATAAGAAAAAGTAGCTGTAATCTTAGTACATAGTTTTGGCATTGCAGACTGTGGTTTAACTCTGGTTCCGATACTAGAGTATCTGTTGGAATATAATAATATAAAACTTTCTGGCCCAAGATATTCGATTTAGTGGCTTGCACTTAAAAAAGGAAATAAAAATGTGAAATCCACTCTGGAACGAAGTTGCTGGTACGTAACTTTTCTTCTTTCTGGGATGGGTCCACAAATTCAAACTACCCCAATATTTGGTATAATTTCTCACTTTAAACTACCAAATACAACAAGGCCAAAATGACTACAAATCAACATATTCTGAATTTTTGTCGAAATTGAAAGTAAGCACTAATCTATCTTCCATATTACAAAAGGAGAGTAAAATAAGAATGGTCATTTCATATTATCATGTAAAATGTTTCTTTCATTTCCCTCAGAGATCTAATTAAAGCCAAATAAATGTGTAGATTGGCAACATGGAAGTTGGTGGTTCCAAATGCTTTAATCTAAATATCCTTCTTGAACCATTTCCTTTGTTATCCTTGTATTTCCTTTCTATTAAGAGAACATACTTACTGGCTGTTACCTTGCTCTGCACAATTTTGGAAGTGAGAGTATTATCTGTTGAACTGAAATCTGTCTTCCACTTTGACAAAGGATTCTTTGTCAAGATACATTCTTCAACTCAAACTAAATATAACTTTTAATAATTAATCTCTACCATACCTTGTTCAAAATCTGTACATTCTAAAAAGACAAAGTGATACTTCCTTCAGGTAAGTGCCATGCAATTAAAAACCAAAACCAAAACCAAACAGGGTATTCTCGTACTGGTTTGTTCTTGTATCATTCAGTTCTAGAGGGTGAAATGGCCAGAGGGGACTGACGGTCATAGCAATTGATTGTGTGAAGATAAAAGCATTAAATAAAATGTGCCATTAATCTTGGTGAAGAATATTCTTGCAATTATTAATAGCAATGCACATGGAAAGTGGGATTTTTATAATTTCAGAAGAAATTTGGAACTTAAATTTATTGGGTTGCAGAATTTTTCTTTTGAACAACAGGATTTCTCTGGAGTTGATTTCTGAATCAAGTTGCTATGGTGTTAGTTTCATTGTTTAGTTAATTCTGTGCTGGGGGTTGCTATGGAAATACTTATTTACCGAGTTAATGCCTAACAGTGTCAAACAGATGCTGCTAGGAACAAGGAATCATTTTCACTTGTTCAATAAAACACTCCAACTGAAGACTCAAAGAAAAAGTGATATTGAACAAGCAAACTTTTTTGGATCATGTAATTATTTTGAATGGTGTCTGTCATAGAATTTTCTACAAAGTTCCTTTCCTTAAAGAATCAAAACAAAAACAAATAATTCTGAGTCTCCTGATTAGTGTTATGAGTCAGGTTTTAAAAGTACACATTAATTTCTTAGCTCTATCTGAGCTATATGTTATTTTTGAAATTCACATTTTATTATTTTGCCTGTATTTTAATGTTGTGTGTGTTTTACTGTATGTGAGTTATACATCTATTTTAAGATAGAGCTGTTGAATGTCCACAGGTGTTCAATTCTAAATTCATTTAAAAGTAATACTGCTATGTAATATTATACTCAATAAATTATGAAGTGAAATATTATTAAATACTCAGCTTATAGCCAGTTTGCTTAATGTGTATAATTTGGGGGACTTTAAGGCTCCCAAATGAAAAAATGACTAATTCTCAAGTGCTGGAGATATTTGCTTTTTGTCTTTTGCTTGAAATTTTTATTAATAAAACATTAACAAAAATATCTAAATTTAGCTTATGTCTGGAAAAAGGCTTTTCAGAAAATGAGTGAGTTTTAGAAATGTTAATAACCTCTTTGTAATATTTTCAGTGCTATACTACTGAAAAAATATGTTTAGGCTTTGTGCATGCTAACATTTTTAGCAGTACAGTAAAACCCTGATTATCCCACCCCTGCTTATCTAACACTCTCTGTTTTATCCAACACAGCCTGGCGTCCCAGGCTGGCTGGGGCTCCCTACCCAGGCCAGCATGGGCTCTCTGCCTGGGGCTGGCAGCAGCTACCCACTGAGGGAGCTGGCTCACGGAGATGGTGCTGGGGCAGCTGGCAGCCTGCCTGGCCAACCAGGGCTCCCTGTCCCCAGGCTGGTTGTGGGTCCCTGCCTCAGAAAGCAGCAGCCAGCATCTTGCTGCCAGCCACAGGGAGCCAGCAGCTAGCACTGCTGATGGGGCGCAAGCAGCAGCCCCACTAGCAACCTTTCCCTCTGAGACCCCCCCCCACTCTACCCCGATTATCCAACATTTTTGGGTATCCAACCATTTGTTGGGTCAGATAACCAGGGTTTTACTGTATTTGTAAATATTTTCACATCTGATTACTGCCAAGTGCTGTAACTCTCATTGACATGGTTTAATACCACTTCATCTTCTCCATCATCAAGCATCTCCTGTATAAATAAATTTCTTCCCACATGCCTGCAATCCCTGTAGCACTATCTTAATAAAAATGCTAGAAAATTTTTTTATAAAATCCTGGAAAAAAACTAAAAATCTTAGTGAAACTTAGAAGACATATGCTAAACTTTGCTGTGTACCCATTCTGTGTCTTGATATCTTTTCTCACCTTGCATCTGTATATTGTCTATGCAGACTGAATTTCTCGAGGAAAGGCCTTTCTTCATGTTTCTCTAGTGTGTAATTCAATAGTACAGCAATTCCTAAATTGGTCTAATAATATTAGAACCATCTTGTCGTCCATCTTTAAAAATAAAGCAAATGTTGCCCATGCTTAACACTTAAAATTATTTGTATTTTTACAATGCTGTAGCTGCACATGCTTTTAAAAAAAATGATATCCTGCCCTGAAAAGATGAGGGAGCAGCCATTCTAAACTACTGATGCCACGTTACAGGGATAATTTCTGGAGCTTTCTGGTGAGAGAACAGAGAATTCAAATTGTAGATTAAAAAGTAGTTCAGAGAAGGGTTATCAGAAATAATTTAGGAGCATGAGAAAACTCTAGTATGAAGACAGTAAGTTTGACAATAGAAAGAATAAGGAGAATGGGTACTGTCAGTTTTTTCTCTGAATGTTTTATCAACGATGAAAAAGCTCACCCTCTCCCCGCCATTTCATACAGGAACATTGCCGGCTGTTCTCCTTTGTCAGGAGCAAGGGGAACGTGCACAGTTGTCTGCATTCCACAATCTGGCTGGGGAGCTCAGAGGGCAGATGAACCTGGGGCTTCCTGTCCAGACCAGAAGATTACAGGAAGGGATGTTGAAATGGCCATAGGGACCCTGGCCGAACCAGCATACCCACAATGGGACGGCTGATGAAGCCTAACATGAGAAGCCTAGATGGCAATGAGGAATGGTTCAACAGTAGATTCAACAGATGCAGGATGACTGTGGGTTTAGCAGATAAAGATACACTGGCAATGTCTTAAAGGCAAATTAGAGCTATATGAGGATAATATTCCCTTGGTCATATTCAGATGTTGGATTTTGCACAATATTTGTGAAGGCAAGAAGGAATAGCTTGGTTGGAGTGAGCTGCTGAAGCAGAATGCTTGGCAGATGCTTTTGAGCAGCCAGATATCAGAACTATTAGAGGAATGTAACAGGGAGCTATTCAAATCAGGGATGCTTTGAGGCAACATTCTGAAGATGAGAACCAGTTGTGAATGTGCTAATGGACTAAAATGATTAATAAAATCAAAGTTTGCAAGGCAGCACTTGAGTTTTGTGGCCTAGGAGTCAACGTAAACAAAGGATTTCTCTGCTTTATAATTTTTGCTGGCATCTGCTATCGTAATTTGATGCAGGAAAATAAAGAATCTGTATTAAATATTGTCTTTATTGCACAAAAAAATTACCTTACATTGCACTGCACACACATGCTTGCTTGAGGGGACAAGGGTCGCAGGGGAGGGCCAACTTTCACAGCTGTCCATACAATCACCTCTCATTTATAAAAGTTTCCTTGAGGTGAAATGAGTGGGAAAGTGAGAAACGACAGACAGTAGAAAGGAATTCACAGGTGGAATTTGGGAGAGTATGGAAGAGAGTTCTGAATGTACTGAAGGTAGGGACAGGCATGCATCTGTTCAGTGTGTAACATGAAGGCCTATGGCATGTGTAGCGGACAGGGAGCTGCTGACAGGGGAGTTTAAGAGGGAGTTTGACAGAGCAAGTTTGGCAGAAGGGAGGCCTACGATGGTCAGGAAGACCCGCAACACCTGTGCCACCACTACTGCTGTCTCCTCCACCTGTGCCTGTAGCCAGACAGACTGCCTTACCATGGATGCCTCTACCCAGACCCTGGTGTGGCCTTGCAAGGACTGTGCCTTGTAAGTTCCAGTTACAGATATCCAGGCTGGGGGGACCGTTCAGTGTGATAGGTGCCTGCTGGTGGAATCTCTCAGGCAGCAGGTGGGAGAGTTACAGGAGGAGGTGTCCATGTTGAGGAGTATCCGAATTCATGAGCAGTTCCTAGATAGTATTCATGTGGAGTCTGCTGAGGTGACTGTCCCAGTGTACAGGAAGGCTGATAAACCACTGGTGGAGAAAGAGGTAGACCAGGGTGGGCACTGGCAGCTGGTTACTTCTGGCAGCAGGCAGTGTTCCACCCCTGCACAGAACCCTCCCACTGTGGTACTGGAAAACCGTTATGCTGTACTTGCTACAGGAGATGAGTCGCCCAGTACAGAAGAGGAGAAGCCTCGTACCCCCGAGGCTGAGAAGTCTCCTGCCACCAATGCAAGAAGGAAACACAGAGTAGTGGTGGTCGGAGACTCTCTTTTGAGGGGGACGGAGGCACCCATCTGTCGCCCTGACATTTCGTCTTGGGAGGTATGCTGCCTGCCTGGGGCCCGTATCCGAGATGGTACGGAGGCATTGTCAAGGATTGTCCGGCCCTCAGACTACTATCCCATGCTTCTCATCCATGTGGGCACTAATGATGCTGTAAGGTGTAATGCTGAGCAGGTCAAGAGTGACTACAGGGCTCTGGGGGCACGGGTGAAGGGGTCTGGGGCACAGGTGGTATTCTCTTCAATCCTTCCTGTTGCGGGTAGGGGCCCAGGCAGAGACAGGTGCATCCTAGAGGTGAATGCCTGGCTGTGTTGATGGTGTCGCCGGGAAGGCTTCGGTTTCTTTGACCATGGGATGCTATTTCAGGAAGGACTGCTAGGCAGAGATGGCGTTCACCTTTCGAGGAGGGGAAAGACCATATTTGGACACAGACTTGCTAACCTGGTGAGGAGGGCTTTAAACTAGGTTTGCTGGGGACAGGGGAGCAAAGCCCGCAGGTAAGTGGAGAACATGGAAACCTGGGAGATGGGTCAGAAGTAGGAGGGAGCATGGGCAACAATGTCAGAGTAAAAAGAGGGCCAGGAAAAAACTGGGGGGCAAGTTCAAATCAATATCTGAGATGCCTATATACCAATGCAAGAAGTATGGGTAACAAGCAGGAAGAACTGGACATGCTAATAAATAAATACAACTATGATATCATTGGCATCACAGAAACTTGGTGGGATAATACACATGATTGGAATGTTGGTATTGAAGGCAACAGCCTGGTTAGGAAAGATAGACAGGGAAAAAAGGGGGGAGGTGTTGCCTTATATATAAAAAATGTACACATTTGGACTGAGGTGGAGATGGACATAGGAAATGGACATGTTGAGAGTCTGTGGGTTAGTTTAAGAGGGGTAAAAAACAAGGGTGATGTCCTGTTAGGAGTCTACTACAGGCCACCTAACCAGGTGGAAGAGGTGGATGATGCTTTTTTTAAAACAACTAACAAAATCATCCAGAGTCCAGGATTTGGTGGTGATGGGGGACTTTAACTATCCAGATATATGCTGGGACACTAATACAGCGGGGCACAGACTATCCAATAAGTTCTTAGACTGCATTGGAGACAATTTTTTATTCCAAAAAGTTGAAAAAGCCACCAGGGGAGAAACTGTTCTGGATTTGATTTTAACAAATAAGGAGGACTTGGTCGAGAATTTGAATGTGGGAGGCTGCTTGGGTGAAAGTGATCATGAAATCATAGAATTCACAATTCTAAGGACTGGTAGGAGGGAAAATAGCAAAATAGAGGTGATGGATTTCAGGATGGCAGATTTTGGTAAACTCAGAGAGCTGGTAGGTAAGATCCCATGGGAGGAAAAACTGAGGGGAAAAACAACTGAGGAGAGTTGGCAGTTTTTCAAAGAGACATTATTAAGGGCCCAAAAACAAGCTATTCCCCTATGTAGGAAAGATAGTAAATATGGGCAAAGACCGCCTTGGCTTAACAAGGAGATCCTGCATGATCTCAAACTAAAAAAGGAATCCTATAAAAAATGGAAACTAGGACAAATTACAAAGAATGAACATAGGCAAATAACACAGGAATGCAGGAGTAAAATTAGAAAGGCTAAGGCACAAAATGAGCTCCAACTAGCTACAGGCATAAAGGGTAACAAGAAGGCCTTTTACAAATATATTAGAAACAAGAGGAAGACCAAGGACAGGGTAGGGCCATTGCTCAGTGAGGAGGGAGAAACAGTAATGGGGAACTTGGAAATGGCAGAGATGCTTAATGACTTCTTTGTTTCGGTCTTCACAGAGAAGTCTGAAGGAATGCCTGACATAGTGAATGCTGGTGGAAAAGGGGTAGAGTTAGTTTTTGAAATAAAAAAAGAACAAGTTAAAAACCATTTGGAAAAATTAGATGTCTGCAAGTCACCAGGGCCTGATGAAATGCATCCTAGAATCCTCAAGGAGCTGATGGAAGAGGTAGCTGAGCCGTTAGCTCTCATTTTTGGAAAGTCATGGGAGACAGGAGAGATTCCAGAAGACTGGAAGAGGGCAAATATAGTGCCCATCTACAAAAAGGGGAACAAGAACAACCCAGGAAATTACAGGCCAGTCAGCTTAACTTCTGTGCCAGGAAAGGTAATGGAGCAGATAGTTAAGGAAGTCATCTGCAAGCACTTGGAAGGTAGTAAAGTGATAGGGAACAGCCAGCATGGTTTTGTAAAAAAACAAATCATGTCAAACCAACCTGATACCTTTTTTTGACATGATAACGAGACTCGTAGATAAGGGAGAAGCAGTGGATGTGGTATACCTAGACTTTAGTAAAGCATCTGATACGGTCTCGCATAATATTCTTATCGACAAACTAGGCAAGTCCAACTTAAATGGGGCTGCAATGAGGTGAGTGCATAACTGGCTGGCTAATCGTACCCAGAGAGTAGTTTTTAATGGTGCTCCATCCTGCTGGAAAAGCATAACAAGTGGGGTTCCGCAGGGGTCTGTTTTGGGACCAGTTCTGTTCAATATCTTCATTAATGATTTGGATATTGGCATAGAAAGTACGCTTATTAAGTTTGCAGATGATACCAAGCTGGGAGGGGTTGCAACTACCTTGGAGGATAGGGTCATAATTCAGAATGATCTAGATAAATTAGAGAAATGGTCTGAAGTAAACAGGATGAAGTTTAATAAAGATAAATGTAAGGTGCTGCACTTAGGAAGGAATAATCTGTTTCACACATACAGAATGGGAAAAGACTGTCTAGGAAGGAGTACAGCAGAAAGGGATCTAGGGGTTCTAGCAGATCACAAGTTAAATATGAGTCAACAGTGTGATGCTGTTGCAAAAAAAGCAAACGTGATTCTGGGATGCATTAGCAGGTGTGTTGTGAACAAGACACGAGAAATCATTCTACCGCTCTACTCTGCGCTGTTTAGACCTCAGCTGGAATATTGTGTCCAGTTCTGGGCACCCCAATTCAAGAAAGATGTGGAGAAATTAGAGAAGGTCCAGAGAAGAGCAACTAGAATGATAAAAGGTCTGGAGAACATGACTTATGAAGAAAGGCTGAAAGAATTGGGCTTGTTTAGCTTGGAAAAGAGAAGATTGAGGGGGGACATGATAGCGGTTTTCAGATATCTTAAAGGGTGTCATAAGGAGGAGGGAGAAAACTTGTTCATCTTGGCCTCTGAGGAGAGAACAAGAGGCAATGGACTTAAGCTGCAGCAAGGGAAGTTTAGGTTGGACATTAGGAAAAAGTTCCTAACTGTCAGGGTGGTCAAGTACTGGAATAAGTTGCCAAGGGAGGTTGTGGAATCTCCCTCGCTGGAGATATTTAAGAACAGATTAGATAGATGTCTATCAGGGATGGTGTAGATAGTGGTCGGTCCTGCTGTCGGGGCAGGGGACTGGACTCGATGGCCTCTTGAGGCCCCTTCCGGTCCTAGTGTTCTATGATTCTATGTCTGTCTACTTCTCAATCACCTGCAGCCATACAGTAGGCCTCTTTGTCTGCTCTTGCTTGCCCTGACTCTTTCTCTCCACTACCTGTGTTCCCTGTATTTGGCATCCAAGCATTTCATGACTGCCAGGAACATGTCTTCCTTGCTCTGTCTCAGGCACTTGCTTAGCCAGTGGACATGTTCTGCCAGTGTGTAGGAGGTGCCCATCAAGGTGACGTGTGGAAGCATAAAGAATAATACACAGACATAACTTTAACTGCATGCAAGGCCTTGAAATCAGACTGTAAAATTCACTTCTGCAAGCGTACCAGTCACTTTCACACGCCCACAGAGAAGCCCCCATGCTGGTAAACACCTCGGGTATTGTGAGTTTCCCCTAGGGTGGAGGTACATGGGGAGAAAATTGATATGGAAAGAAGTGGCTTAAAGACAATACATTCTCCCCACCAGTTTGAACTTTGTGTCAGATAGTTTTCTCCTAACTGTAAGCAGGGAAGAAAGGGAGCACCTACTATGTGCTTGCAGATTCCGCCCTGGCCCCTGTAATAATGCTCACCTGTTTGCTCGTTTGGTCCCGGCACAAGTGATTGCAGAATGGTGCAGTAAAGTTCCTTCAATGGGGAAAGGAGCAGAGCATCTCTGCAAAGGAATCTTCAGCAGAGTATTGGTGAGTACCTTCTGGAAAATTTCATAGATGTATCTCTGGAGGAGTCATATGAAATCTCAGTGTGCATCAACACCCAGTTCCATTATACTGCGTAACTGCACAGGGAATTGTTAACCAAAGAGAAACAGAGACAGTCTTGTACATTTCAGTGCCCTTAAACTACCACCTCACTTCGCAAAGATAAATCATTTACCATTTCCCCTCTTGTGCTTCTGGATTGCTGAATTGTAACTGCTGAGACTGGCTAGACCCTTCTGGAGTAGAGAACACCACCTGACTAAATGCACCACCAAGGGACCCTGCCATGAGCTCCATGATTTTCTCTTCCAGCACCTTTTCATGTATGACTTCATAGTCATGATTAGGTCCACTTTCTGTTGACTTCAGACCCACTAAAGTATCGATGGGGCTCTTGGTGGAGGTGAGATTGCTGCTGAAGATAGCATCCAACTCCTTATAAAAACAGTAGGTTTGGGTTGCAGCACGGGACTGACAGTTTGTCTTCCCTCCTGGTGAGCATACCTCAGATCCTTGATCTTTGCATTGCACTGCAGTGTGTACCAATTATAGCCCTTTTTATAACAGCCATAAGAAATCTGCTCATAGATGTCAAAATTCCAAGTTTGAGTGCAGTGGAATTTCACATCCTCACCTCCAAAGTACTGAGCAGATATAGCACCTCTACATTTGTCCAAGCAGGAGAGCGTTTGCTGAGTGGAGCATCCATGGTCACATGGGAAGAAGAGACGTGAGCTCTCCATGCTAAGAAACAGAAATGGAATTTAAAAATTCTTGGCGCTTTGCATGGGGAGGGGACACAATGTTGCTTACCTGACTGCAGGGCAATGAGATTGAAACTGCTGACCAGAGTGGTCAAGAGAGACATATAAGATGCCTTCTGGAGGCTAGTAGAGCAATACGTTGAGGCATGGTTTTCTAGGCTGTCAATTTACTGACAAAACTTTTGTGTAAAAAGCCCTGTCTCTCTCATTCAAGTTTTTATTTTATCAGTGAAACTGAGGCGTTTGGTCACCAAAAGTGGCATTGCAGTGTGTACACCTCCACTGTTCCATCTACATGGGTCATCTATCTACATTGCCACTTTTTTTTTTTTCGGTAAAAAAGTCTGAGTGGCTTCTTTGTTTAATCTAAACCTGCTACCAGTTAACTTTAAGATGAATCTGAAAAGTGCACTCTTAAATGAACTAAGAGATCCGTCAGCCAAACATACTCAAATTGCACAAAGCATTTTCATATCTTCTGCCGATGGCTCTGTTGGGAGAGGCCAAATGTCAGGAAAACCCCTTCTGCCAACACCTCCCTTCTTCCTTGTGAAACGAGGATTACCGGGATGTCAGCAGAGGGCTTTCCTCCATTGTAACAGTTTGAAACTCAATTTTTAAAAGAAATGAAGGGTTAAGTTCTGGAGTACAGTTATACCACAAAGGATGGTTTGTGCAGGAAATTTCATTGCTACAAATTCATCTTGAGGCCTGTCTGCTGGCTTTACAGACTAAAGTTTTACTTCTATTAGAGTTATAAAGTCAATACAATTCTAGGAGAGAAGACTGGATTTTACTATAGACATCTTCAACAAAATTGTCAACTAACCACTGCAGGATAGTTATTGATGACGGGGAACCAGAATGAGCATTTGGCTTTTGTTTTCCAGGTTGAGATTGTATGTCTTGCACATAAGCTAAGTAGATTTGGCCTGACTTGGGAATTACTAAGAAATGAAATACAGGCTTCCTAGATTCCCTTTTTTAAAAACAACCTCTTGTGCAAGAAGAACCACACTTTACAGGCTAAAATTGCCCCTAAACTGCACAGGTGCTACAATGAACAAATCTTGTCAATCATATTTAAAACCATCTACTCACTTTTGTTTCCAAACCTCAGATTGATCCTGCTATGCAGTTGTTGCAATTATAGGCTAATATTCCTACTTAAAAGGTATATACTCTGGTGGTCTGCTTTTTCTTTGAAAAAGGCAAGTGCAAGATACTGGCACAAGTAAACAGTGTTTGATTTCTCAGCTCTAGATGTGAGTGCCACCTTGTGGACTATTAGAAGCATTGGAGAACATGGACACACATACACCCCATGTTGAATAGTAACAGAGAGGAAGCTGTGCTAGTCTATACACTATCAAAACAAAAAGCAATCCAGTAGCACTTCAAAGACTAGCAAAATAGTTTATTAGGTGAGCTTTTGTGGGACAGACCCCATGTTGAAAAATCATAAAGTAAGGAACAGTTTGAGAAGAGATTTACAATAGCATTTCATCCCTTTGTTACCTCACTTTGATTATTGTAATGTGTGCTATATGGAGTTAGCCTTTATGATTATTTAGCTAGGGTAAATTGTGACAGACTATATGTTAATACTGCCTCTCCTGAGGAAAATGTTGCACATGTTCCTTTTAATGAGCATTTTCTAGTTAATTTTTAATGCATTGATTTGGGATGTTAGTTTTTGACCTTTTGGAGCCATACAGTTTTGAGGTCCTGGTCAGTTTAGAAATACAATACATTGTCTTTTAGTTTTGATACTGAAGTCAGTTGAAATCAGACGAGAAGCTTAGGTTTGTATCCAACAGGGTAAATGTCAGGAAAATGTTTTTTGTTCTGATTCTGGGCTGTGGAATATATTCACTGAAATAATTTGTTCATTCAAATAACAATATTAAAATGAATATGTACGCTGCCATCTTGTAAATATCTAAGCCAACACATGAATTTAATATTGCGCTTTGCAGGTCAACTTACTTTGTCTTTATCAGATCAATGTAGGAAATAAGTTTGGCTTTAAGACAAGGCCATTGAAATTGCCTCTCCTGCAGTTTCAGGAGTGGACATTTTTTCTCTCTCCTACTACAGCAGTACACAAGAAAAGAGGCCCTGACTCAGGTGCTTAGGACTAAACCAGGGGTGTCCAACCTTTTTTCATCTGGAGCCACATGACAATTTTTATATGTTCTGGGGGTTGGACAAAAAATAGCCCCAAACCAGCTCCTCCACCCGCAGGCTTAACCCCCTCGCAGCCCCTAACCTCCCTGCCAAACCCAGGGTTAACTTACCCAGGAGCTCCATGTGCTGTTGCCCCCTGCTGCTCTTTGCTGGGTCATCTCCTCTTCACCTCATCTGCGAGGCTCCCCCTACCCCTCCTACTACCCCCATGAACATTGCCACAGGGCAGCTCCCAGTGCCCTGCCACACTGAAAGAACAGGACTCAATTCAATTGGTTTAACAGCAGGATCCCTCCTGCAGGGCTTCAAACCAATTAAGTCCTCCAGTGTTTCTCAACCTTTTTTAATAAAATACCCCCTTTAAAAAGTAGTAAGTAACCCCAGTACCCACAGTTTTCAGACACACACAATTCTTGATTTATTTCTGAGTGGAGTTCAGGATTCGGTCCAAGAGGTAACAGCAACAGGACTGCTTGGAAATAGTCACCATACTATAACAACATGTAACATTCCTATCATGGGAAGAACATCTCAGTGGTCCAACACTGTGGCATTTCATTTCAGAAAGGGGAGCTAAGCACAAGTCACAGTGACTAAAGTAGAGCAACGAAGGGTCCTGTGGCACCTTATAGACTAACAGAAAAGTTTAGAGCATGAGCTTTCGTGAGTTAACTCACTTCTTCAGATGCTTCACCCAGCATCTGAAGAAGTGAGTTAACTCACGAAAGCTCATGCTCTAAACTTTTCTGTTAGTCTATAAGGTGCCACAGGACCCTTCGTTGCTCTACAGATCCAGACTAACACGGCTACCCCTCTGATAAGTGACTAAAGTAAAATCCCTGCAAGCTGTATGGAAACTTTTCAAAGACACTGTAATAGGAGCCCAATTTAAACGTATACCCCAAATTAAAAAACATAGTTACAGATCCAATAAAGAGCCACTGTGGCTTAACAACCATGTAAAAGAAGTAGTGAGAGATAAAAAGGTATCTTTTTAGAAAGTGGAAGTCAGATCCTAGGGAGGAAAATAGAAAGTCACATAAACACTGCCAAATTAGATGTAGAAATGTGATAAGAAAAGACAAAAAGATGTTTGAAGAACAGCTAGCCAAAAACTCAAAAAGCAATAACCAAAATGATTTTTAAGTACATCAGAAGGAGGAAACCTGTTAAACAACCAGTGATGCCCCAGACGATCAAGATACAAAAGGAGCACTCAAAAATGACAATGTCATTGTGGAGAAACTCAGTAATTCTTTGCCTATTCAGTCTTCACGGCTGAGGGTGTTAGAGTGGTTCTCAAACCTGAGCCGTCCTTTGTAGGTGCCAAATCTGAGAAATTGTCCAAAGATGAGGTGTCACTAGAAGAAGTTTTGGAACTAATTGATTAATTTAACAGTAGCAAGTCTCTGGGACCAGATGGCATTCACCCAAGAGTTGTGAAAGAACTCAGATGTGAAATTCTGGAACTGTTAGGCTGCAAACCACAGTTATCCTTTAAATCAGCTTCTGCATCCAATGACTGGAAGGTAGCTAAAGTAACATCAGTATTTAAAAAGAGCCCTAGAGGAGATCATGGCAATTAAAGACTAGTAAGTCTAATGTCTGTATTGGGCAAATTAGTTGAAACCGTAGGAAAAAATAAAATTGTCAGACACATGGAAGAACATAATTTGTTGTGCAAAAGTCAACATGGTTTCTGTAAAGAAAAATTGTGTCTTACTAATCTATTAGAGTTCTTTGAAGGGGTCAGCAAACATGTGAATAAAGGGGGGATCCAGTAGATGTCGTGTACTTGGATTTCCAGAAAGCCTTTGACAAGGTCCCTCACCAAAGGCTCTTACATAAATTAAGTTGTCATGGGATAAGAGAAAAGAGATTGAGAACTGGTTAAAAGGCAGGAAACAGAGGGTAAATTTTCAGAATGGAGATGGGTAACTAGTGGTGTTCCCCAAGGGTCAGTCCTAGGACCAATCTTATTCAACTTCTTCATAAATGATTGGGAGAAAGGCGGGTAAACTGTGAGGTGGCAAAGTTTGCAGATGGTACTAAACTGCTCAAGATAGTTAAGACCAAAGCAGACTGTGAAGATTTTCAGAAAGATCTCACAAAACTGAGTGATGGAGTAATAAAATGGCAAATTAAATTTAATGTGGATAAACGTCAAGTAATGCACACTGAGAAAAAATAATCCCAACTATCCACACAATATGATAGGGACTAATTTAGCTACAGCTAATCAGGAAGGAGATCTTGGAGTCATCGTGGATAGTTCTCTGAAAACATCCATGCAGTGTGCAGCGGCAGTCAAAAAAGCAAACAGGATGTTAGGAATCATTTAAAAAAAAGGGATAGAGAATAAAACAGAGAACATCTTATTGCCTTTATATAAAACCATGGTACACTTTTATCTTGAATACTGCATACAGATGTGGTCTCATCATCTCAAAAATATATACCGGTATTAGCAAAGGTTCAGAAAAGGGCAACTAAAATGACTAGGGGTTTGGAAGAGGTCCCTTTATGAAGAGGTATTAAAGAGACTGTGACTTTTCAGCTTAGAAAAGGGGAAAATAAGCAGGGATATGATAGAAGTGTATATAAAATAGAGTGGTGTGGAGAAAGTGAACAAGGAAAAATTATTTTGTTGTTCCCCTAATATCAGAACTAGAGGACACCAAATGAAATTAATGGGCAGCAGGTTTAAAACAAATAAAAGGAAGTTCTTCACACAGTGAATAGTCATCCTGTGGAAGTCCTTACCAGAGGAGGCCATGAAGGCTAGGACTATAACAAGGTTTAAAAAAGAGCTAGATAAATTCATGAAGGTTAGGTCCATTAATGGCTGTTAGCCAGGATGGGTAAGGAATGGTGTCCCTAGCCTCTGTCAGAAGCTGGAGATGGATGGCGGGAGAGAAATTACTTGATCATTACGTGTTTGGTCCACTCATTCTGGGGCACCTGGCATTGGCCACTGTCAGCAGACAGGATACTTGGCTGTATGGACCTTTGATCTGACCTAGTATGGCCATTCTTATGTTCTTAAATTGCAGGTTGCTGCTCAGTGGTGCTGATCTCATTCTCTGCACTTCTTATACTTACCCTAGTTAACCCTCTGTCTCACCTCATTTAAAGTAGGCACTGAATCATCTCTTCCACTGCATGGATTGGGTCAGATGTCAGGGACAGCATTCTGCCGACACATCAGCCTGTGCCCTTATTAGTGACCTATCTTGCACTTGCTGATACATGCTGAATAGAAGGGGTGGCCAGCTTTGAACCTTCTGCACTCTTCATGAGAGAACTCTCAAAGCCAAAAACATCATCTCAGACCTTTCACTGACAGAAAGGAGGAGAATAAATTCAGGACTGTTGATGTCTGAACATTATGGTAGTTGTATCAACATCTTATTTTTAGATTGAAAATAGAGGTAAAAACACAGCAATGGATTATTCTTTTCTGTAATTTGTATATAACTTCTAAATTACAATGATATGACTGGATTTGCAAGGTTTGAACATCATTCAAATGTAAGAGCAATTCTCTAAATTTCATTTTCTGTATTTAGTTTTTATTTTGGTCTGCAGAAAGAACAATGTATTGACGTATTTGTACCTGATAGCATCTGCCGATTGCATTGCTGACGTATCAGTGTGGTTTTGGTGGTTTTGTAAAGCTCTTGTGACATGTATGCAGGCTTGCAAACATATTGAGATAGTAACAAAACTATCTAAAACTTTGAGTAAGAAAATGCCATGTTTTTCCCAAAGATATTTGGTAGATTTTATTTTTTCACTTTACTACTTATGTTGGCTTTTTGAGTTAGCGGTGTTAATCTAAGTCCTCACAGTAAAGTATTTACAGAAAAAATGTTGTTTGATTGGTTTTGAAACAGAATTAGACAACTTCTGGGCAGAAAAAGCATCATGTTAATAAGATGTATCCTATTTTAAAGAGCAGGGAATATTAATAATCTTGTACTATGAGAAAAATAAAAGACCCAAGCATATTACAAGACTTACAAATAATCTGTTTTAATTTTTCAGAAGCATTTTATGGACATTATGATATAATATGTCATAATATTTTATATTATTATAAAGTCTGGCACCCAAGCACAGTGAAGGCATGTTCCTTTCAATACAGAATATTTAAAACATATAGGGGCGCATATCTTTATCTGTTGTAAAGTGTAATGGCTGCTTTGAAATCAATGAAGCTATGACAGTTTACACGACCTAAGGATCTGCTCCGTAGTTCATCTTTCTGTTTTTGAGACTTTCTAAAAAAATTGAATGATGGATCATTTATTTGTTTCTCATTTAATGTGTTGGAGGTATGGATGTCATAAGCCACTAAGTTATGGGAGAAGAAAATATTTTATGCTTAATATACCTGATTCTTTAGCTGTTGTAATTTTGAGTGGCTAATTACGTAGAATATTCAGGGAGGGAGGGTTGTGGATTTTTTTGTAGAATTGTAGATTTTTCTGAATGAAGGGAAAAGAATAGATGCAACACAGTAGAATTTTAATAAAATATTGTCAGTTGTCTCACAGAATTATAATAGATATGAATTCATATTGGCATGGATAAGGGCAATGTCATGTAGGCTGCTAACTTGTTAGAATTTCTAAACAAAGTATAATGAAAAAATGACAGTTTATCAAGATATGCACGTGTGGAAGACATGGATACCATTGCTATCTTTGAGATTTTAACCTAGATATGACACTAATTATAGTGTTTACTACTGAAATATCAGTGGATACTATACATAATTAAACCCTCATTCAGCATCTTCATTAGTGTTTGGGAAGAGGCAAAGGGTATGGATGTAAGCAAACTTTGCTGAATTTCAGTACAGTAAACCCCCCAGATGCATGATTTTGAGTTGTGCTTAACTTGCGTTACACGAATTAATCGCAACTCAAAACTGCTCTGCAGCTGTCTGCCTGCCCAGCTCCCCCCACTGGAGAAAATGGGGTGGACAGACAGCCACACCGCTGCAGCTTTCTGTCCCCCACCTTCCCCCAGCTGGCAGAAGCTGGGCAGGCAGCCATGGTGGTGTGGCTTCTCAGTGGGGAGAAGCTGCATTGCCACAGCTGTCTGCTCGGTGCAGCTTCTTGCAGCTGGGGGAAGCTGGGCAAACAGACAGTGCACAGCTGGGGGGAAGTCAGGGAGACACCATGCATGGCTCTCAGAACGGCATGGAGCTGGGAACCAGGTGACAGCCTGGTTCCCAGCTCCCTGACACTGGCGGGAGCCAGGAAGAATGACCAGTGATGTCCCATTCAGTTTCCTGGCTCCTGCCAGTGCAGGGGAGCTGGAAGCCAGCCTGCCACCTGGTTCCTGGCTCCCCGCCTCACTGTGGAGGCCAGGAAACTGACCAGCACTGGCTGCTGCTGCTGCAGCTGGGGATCCATGCTGCATGCACAGGGTCTGCAACTAGTTGTCGGCTCTGTGTATCTTGTGCTGTTTAGTGCAAGTGTGTCTGGGAGGGGCCCTTTAAGGGCTTGCTGTTGAGTCCGCCCTGTGACCCTGTCTGCAGCTGTTCCTGGCACCCTTATTTCGATGTGTGCTACTTTGGCGTGTAGACGTTCCCTCGCAGCGCCTATTTCGATGTGGTGCTGCCCAACGTCGACGTTGCCAGCCCTGGAGGACGTGTAGACGCTATTCATCGAAATACCTTATTTCGATGTCGCGTGCACGTGTAGATGTAGCCTGACTCATGCTTGTGCCCACCCTGCAGCTGCTCTCTGTTAACTGGAATATTTGATCATCCAGCAACCTCCTGGTCCCAGGGTTGCCAGATACAGAAGAGTTTACTCTGTGCTCTACTTGGGGCTACATCTTCCTCTAGTGTATGTGCTACTTGGAGCCACTTGAAAATGGACTGGTATAGAATGTGGACTAACACTTGTTAAATGAAAGATAAAGCACAGAGCAGGTTCCCTGTTTACCAGGGAAGGCGAGCTAATAACTGATATTAAGAAGGCTGAGTTATTTCGTGTCTGTTTTGCTTGAGCCTTTGCTAAAATGGTTACTAGAGCCCAAATACTCAACACAATTCATACTAGTAAGGGTGAGGGAGCAAAAGCTAAAATAAGGAAGGGTCAGGTTAAAGAATATTTGGATGAGTTAAAGATATTCAGGTTTGCAGGGCTTGATGAAATTCATTCTAAGGTGCTCCAGGAATTTACCAAAGCAATATCAGAATGTAACTGAGAGGTAGCTGTGTTAGTCTGTATTCTAACAAAACAAACCAGCAGTCATGTAGCACTTTAAAGACTAACAAAATTGCCTTCGAGAAATTGTGGGTGACAGGTCAGGTACCAGAGGAGGAGGGTGAATACAGTTTCTATCCTTAGAAAAGGAATAAAGAGGAACTGGGGAATTATACACTTGTTGGCCTAACTATAGTACCTGGAAATTTACTGTAACAAATGATTAAACAATTAATTTGTAAATACCCAGAGAAGGGATTCACAAATTTCATCATACCATGACCACATTCTGACCACAAAATAACTAGAAGACCCCAGGAGAAGGGAGTGAAGCAAGAGTCCACATGATCTCTGCTGCCCTGAGGAGGACAAATGCCCGAGTGTTTCAACCCATCATGGGGCTTCGATTTCAGCCCCAGGAGGTGGGTCTCAGAATTTGACCCTGTGCAAGTCTAAGCCAGCCCTGGTGACCACAGTAAAAGGGGTTTGTGATCCACTTGGGGGTCCTGACTTAGTTTGAGCACCACTGTGCTAAAGGATAATAAGGTTATAAGGAAAACAAAAACAAATGTTTGTCAAAAACAAATTATGCCAAACAACCGTGATTTCCTTTTTGACAGGGTCACTGGCTTATTTGGTAAGAAGAAAGTAGTAGATAGGATATATCTTGATTTTAGTGAGGTTTTCAATGCATTCCCACATGTTATTCTTATAAGAAAACTAGGGGAATGTGTCTTTGTGAAAATACTGTAAATTAAGTGCCTATCTGGTTGAAAGACTACATTTCAAGAGTATTTATTTGTGGTTTGCTGTCAAACTCCAAGGGTGTTTCTAGTTGAGTCCTGTAGGGCACAGTCCTAGGCCTGGTACTATGTAGTATGTTAGTTAATAATGTGAAATATGAAATGCAGGGCATGCTTATGAAATTTGTGGATGACACCAAGCTGGCTGAAAGACCATATGCAGAGATTAGTCAGATGACCTATCTAGTAGAGTTCTGCAGAGGCCAGTCTTTGGGTTTAGTACTACACAGTCAGTTCATTAATGTCTTGGATTATGGTGTGTGGCGTATGATTATAAAATGTATGGATAACTCCAGACTGCCAGGGCTCTGGAGGACAGGAATAGCATTCAAAAGAAACTTGATAATTAGAGAATTAGTCTGAAATCAATAAGGTGAAGTCCAATAAAGACAAGTACAAAGTATTTTACTTAGAAAGGAAAAATCAAATGCACAAGTATAAAACAGGGAGTAACTGATAAGGTGGTAGCGCTGATGAAGAGGATCTGGGGCTATAGAGGATCCCAAATTCAATATAAGTCAACAATATGGTGCAGCTGCATAGGAGGCTGATATTCGCAGGTGCATCAACAGGAGTATATCATGTAAGACATGGGACGTGATTGGCACACTCTACTCAGTATTGTGTAATACTGGTGTCCAGTTCTGAGTGCCACACTCTAGAAAAGGTGGGGAGAAATTCGAGAGAGTCTAGAGAAGAGCCAAAAAATGATAAAAGGTGTAGAAGACTTAACCTCTGAGGAAAGAATAATAATAATAAAAAAACTAAGTATGTTTAGTTTTAAGAAAAGATAATTAATGGGGAACCTGATCAGAGTTTTTAACTATGTTGAGGGCTTTTGTTTTAAAGAGACTAATCATGTGCTTTTTGTGTCCACTGAAAGTAGGACAAAAAGTAATGCATGTAACTTGCAGTAAGGGAGATTTTTGTTAGATGTTACGAAAAATTCTCTCACTATAAAGGTAGTTAAACTTTGGAATAAGCTTCTAAAAGAGGCTGTGGAATTATGTTCAATAGGAAAGTAAGTCCAAATGCCTTTCGAGAACGGTCTAGTTTACTTGGTCTTGTGCCCCCTTAGGGGGACTTGATGACTTCTTGGGGTCCCTTCCAGCCTTAGGTTTATGATTCAATGAACTGGACTGTCCTGCTGTGAATACATTAAACCAGTGCACTTTACTAATTGCCAGGCGCACTTAAAGGTATTAGTTTTTACCTGTGAATAACTACAATTGCTTTAGACTCTCTAGCAAGCAGGTCCTTCTCTAGGATATGCTACAGTTCTGGGGATGAGATTTACAGATGAAAATGGAACTTCTTAGATGTGTAGGAGAAGTAGTTGCTGACAGGCCATTTTCCGTGGCATTCAAATTCCCTTCTCAGCCTGGGTCCAAAATAGTCAATATTTGCTCACCTCCAGACTTTTCTTTGGTGGGCATTTTGGAGGAGTGAGAAGGTTGGGAATTTTTTTCCTAGTTTTTTCTTTTTGCTGTAAAAGTGTATTGGTAACTAATCTTTTTACCTATGTTTATAAATGCTTATCAATTATTTTCAAGTGAGCTTGGAGCTTAGCATAGGTGTCTTTTTGTTTCCCTTCATAATCAGAGAAATAAAAATAAAAAGCAGCATTACTACCTACTGCTGTGATCTATCTGATGGGTGACTTCTTTACTTTTGCTTTAATGTCAGCAGTTGAAACAGTATAATGATAAGCTGAAAATAACACTTTTCCCACTCACCAAAATTTGGAGGGAGTTATTGTAAATAGCGTGAATAGATCAAGATGTATTCATTTAATATGCACGTTTTGACTACTAGCACATAACTCACTACTGTATATTTTGTCTCTTTTACAGATGATTCTTTGGGACTGGGACTTGAAACAGTGGTATAAACCCCATTATCAGGTCTGTCTATTTTTATCTGCACTGCAAAAGCTAATATTAATTTAATGAAAATGGTCTCTGAGGTTAAAGGATTCCACTTGATTGGCAGATTTTAATTTTTCCACTGGGATTTCATAACTGTCTTAATTGCTGGTATTTCTTCTTCATCTTCCAACTTCTCACTTTCAGGTTCAATTCTTTCTAAGCGTACATCTATGTTACAAAAGAAATTCAACCTAAGATAAGCAACTCCAGCTATGAGAAGTTGACATACCTCAAGTCGAATTTCCAGCACATCCCCACTGTGGGAGATTGTCTCCCATTGACTTTCCTTACTCCTTCAATAGTGAGGATTACCATGATCCACAGTGAGTTCGATTTTGCACATCCTTACCAGACACACTAAATAGAACTCCAGAAGATCAGCCATGGCTGCACTGGAAGTTTGGGAGTACAGATATTGCTGAGTCAGTACAATGACAATTATCTTGATATGGGTGCATACTCCAGGTGACTTACTGGGCTTTTTGAGAGCTCTGTTTTGGTATTTCTCCGTGAAAGCAAATTCTTCCCAATAAGGTGTATCCCTGGGATGATAGTTTTAAAAATACCCTTGAATGCCCTAATCTGGATGTCTGTGATCTGGGAACACCCATGAGTCAGACTCTGGAGCGGGGAGAAGGAAGCAGCTCTGTGTGCTGCTGCTCTCTCCTCCCCCTCATCTGGGGAAATGGCAGTGCAGCAAAGTACTTGTCCGGAGGCTTTTCTGTCCTGCTCCAGTGGGGGTGGTACCTTGGAGTGTCAGGGGCAGGTAAGTTCCTATCCCCCTGACACGAAACCCTGCACTCCTATCTCCATCACCTGCCCTCCTTCCCAGGCGCTGCACCCACCTACCAGCACACTTCTGCTCCCTCCCTCCCAGACCCATGCACATTGCATTCTATGATACATGTTAAATAAAAATTCAACACTTAACAAAATATTTTTATTTTCATGTTCAGAACAAAAAGTGTAAACAAACAGCCATGGTCCAGAAAATTCCTATTTCCAAGGTTGCCCGATTAAAGAAGTTCAAGTGTACATAAAATTAAACAAGTGTGCTTATAATTTTATGAAGAGATGGTAGCGAAACATATAGTTAAGATTATCTAGAACTTTCTATAGTAAGATACGGTTTTCAGTTGCTAATGACTTTTTCAAACTTTAATCATTTGCACTGAATTTTTTTTATGCTGGGTATTTTACTTGGACCATTTTTCATCTATGTGTTTAAGATTAAGATTTCAGTTTAAATGGTTCAGTTATTTCTCAAAACAAAGGAAAAATTTTGTTTTTCTTGTGTTAGAAACTTCATACACCTCTTTCATAAGCAGCATCTATGCTACAAGATAAAATTGATTTTAAGTCAGTTAGCCCAATTTTTCCAAGTGCCTGTCCTCACTGTAAATTCCATTAGCTCAATTTATGGAGCACTAAAATCAACATAATATCAAAATCCTAAAATTGTAGTAACCTGACAGGTATAGCATTCAGTTTGAATTTAAAATTCTGAATGAAGGGTAGTGAGGATGCGCTATGTCTGTTTTTAAATCAAATTCTTTGGCCTCCAGACATGTCCCGTATGTGCCCCACAATGCCCAACAGTTCTCGGCTCTGGCCTCTTCCATCTCCAGTGCTCTCGGGTGCGTAGGAATTAGGACACTGGAAAACCATTACAATTTAGCACCTAGAACCCTGTGGCTATCGGGTCATGAGAGGCTGACAAATCTTCTTTCTTTTTCTTTACTTGTAACGTGGGTGTGGGATCTGTGGTTCTGGGTATACCTCTGCAATGCCTGGTGCCAGCTGCTGCCCCTGCATCCCTGTACCATGTGTCAGCTAGGCTGTGGGTGGGAGTCGTGCTTGTCTGGTAGGATGAGAAACTTCTTTTCAGCCTCTCGCATTTTGTCCTGACCCTCTAACAATCCCTCCCTTTCCTCCTCCCAGAGGCCCCACACAGTCTGGAACATTCCCACGCCCAGCTGTATCATGTTGGTTTGACCCTGAGCCAATAAAAGGATGTGGTGTGCGAAGTGCCAAGTGGCTTGTGCGCAGTGAGGGCCACAGATGTTTCGGTGAAGGCAATGTAGTAGCTATACAATTACCACAGTTCTTGAAGTAAGGCTTGCAGTAGGGGATATTCTTGTTCTGAAGGTCTTTTTTGGCAGGTCCAAATCTGGTTGTAGTCTGGGGTCTTTTAGCCACCCTGAGCTGTAACTGTGAATGATTCATTTGAGTTTCAGTGTAGCACCATTGTCTACTTAAACATATATACCACGAGAGGGGAAAGAGTGGAATGAAATGTGGGAAGATGTTGTCATATATCCACATGAACTTTTGGGGCCAGAATGCTATGGGGTTCATGGAACTGTGGGATAGGTTCCCACAATACACTACTACAGTGCTCAATTTAAGCTATTTGTGTGTGTGGCAGCAGTAAGTCAATTTTGTGGGGAGCATGTGGGAAAGTGAAGATGCTCAAAATTGAGTGGATAAAACCCAGCGTTAAGAAATCCAATTTTATAAAATCCATTTTATCTTGTAGTGTAGACACAGCCTATTAGATACATTCTAGTGTTTCCATGTCTTGAAGCAGGGATTTGAAATTTGGCAGGGGAGCTGAACTGTTTTCAGGTGTGTGCTTTTTGCTATCCTCATGAAAATCATCCCAAATATTAGCCCAGTTAGAAGAGTCCTAAAAACATACCATGTGCTCAGTAAAGGCCTGCTAGGATTTGGTAGATGAATTATGTGAACTTTGTCTGTATTATTTGTGCTTCATCCCAAGCTTGATGGGGCGGAGCAGAATTTTCTGTGCATTTGTTCCTCTGAGCTGCAGTAGCTCTAGGCATAGGAATCACGGGTGCAGAGACTTAAACTGCCTGTGCTCTCGGTGCTTTTTGTCTTGATGCTCAGGCTACATGAATGCCTAGGAGAAAGCAGCCTAATTGATCTGCAGAGGAGTAAGGAATGTGGGAGGCAAAGGCAAGCTATGGAAAATGATGGGAACAGGGAGGGTAGAAGATGATTATATGTCAGATGTGGGGCAGAGAAAAGCTGAGGGAACAGGCAGCAGACATGGTGGATAGGGAGAGAATGACCTGTAACCAGTAGACCTGCTCCCTTTTAGGACCTAGGTTGGAACCCAGGATTTCTGAATCTTTTTCCTCTGCTGTCGGGTAACTAGCTGTAAAACCTATTTGAAAAGTGTGTGTCTCATCCCACTTCAGAGACTGGTCCACAAAACAAGAATAAGCTAATAATCTCTGCCAGTTATATCATTTATTCAGATGGTGGAGATATGTTGTATAGATAATGTTCCAGTAGTGCTGATGACACACAGGATAGTCAATATGACTTCACACAATTATTTTGTCTGTCTTTAAAGGGCTACTTTACTGCTTTTTTGTTTTGATAGTATATAGACTAGCACAGCTTTCTCTCTGTTACTAATCACATGATAGTTTGTTTTATCCATTTTCTTTTAAAAATCTAGGAGAATATATAAACAAAGTTAAGTTTGAAGACTGTTCATATTGCAAAATTAAACACTCATGTGTTAGGAAATACCAGGATTAAGGTTGCCTGTATTGTACAACCTTAATTTATTCCTCTTTGGTATATGCATTGTAATAGTCTTTCGTTACATAATTTTATGCTGTTTTCCACAGAGCTTTTGTCTTATTCGTTGCACGTGATCATGCTCTGGGGATCAGCTAGGGTTGTGCAGTAAAGGAGAGTGTCAGTCTCATTTTGCTCAAGAAGCTGAAAGTTGTGAAATGAATCAAATAGTGGATTGCACTTTGAGAATGGATGGTCTCCTGGTTTAAGCATTTAAATGCCACCATAGAGAATTAGATTTTCTCTCTACTTCTGCTGCAGAGTTCCTGTGTGATTCTGTGAAAATTACTTAACACCAGAGGAAATCCTGTCATAAATCTTTGTTCAGTGCTAAGTTGTGTGATGTACAGTAAATAAAGCATGGAAGAACACTTTGACTAAAGATAAAAATCAAATTGAATAGTTAACCAATCAGTGGTCACTTTCCATCTGAACACTAAACAAGGCTGAGATCTGGGGGAGAATGTAGTCTGTGACCATTATGCTTATAAAACAAGAGCATGTATTAATGTAACGTGTACATCCTTAATTTTGGCATTTTACATTTTTCACTACATTTTGCTGATTGAAAGAAAATGAAAGTCTCATTGGAAACTCTCAGGATATGGTCTAATGTATATAGTCTAGTTCCAATGTAAAATAATACACTCATCCCTCATTTGAGTATTTTACTTACAAGTACTCGCTAAAATGAGGGACACATATACTTACCACTGTTCTGTGCAAGTGAACTTCCCCCACTCATACGAATGGGCCACCGGGTCCCTTGCTGGGGCGTGGGGAGACCCGCAGCTGGAGCTGTCGGCTGCAGGGTTCCTGGCCAGGGCATGGGGAGACCTGCAGCCCCACCTAGCCCGATCCCAACACTCCATCTGCGGCAACTCCCCACATATCTCCCCCCCACCCCCAGGTCCCATCATTCCCCCATCCCACAGCTCCCTGCTTCACCCCACCCCAGCCCACTCCCAACACCCACCCCATCCCCTTCGAACCCCCCAGCCCAATGCACACCCCTCCACCCCCCAGTACCTCTCCTGCAGCCTGAGGGAACAAGCCACCACCTCCTCCACAGGAGCCACATGCAGGTTTTAACTCTCCCTCCCACTCATGGCTCCAAACTGCCCCCAGCCTTTAACCATCTCCAAAACATCCCCTCCCCCCATAACCCAAGGTTTACTTACCTTTCCAAAGCAGTGCCACATGCTGCCACTCCTTCGCTGAGTTTGGAGCGTTAGGAACCAATCAGACACTTTTACATGTATTTTAATGGTAATTTAATCTCCACCTTACTAGTTTTCGCCTACGAGCAGAAAGTTGGGAACCAATTGTGGTCGTATAGTGAGGGATGAGTGTATTGGACATTATGTACAAGCTTAAGTAAGGAAAGAAATTATGCCTGATGTTAAAAAGAATGAAAGGACCATTGACAGCTCTTGCTCAGATCCAAAGTGTGCAGTGATGGTATAGCTGGAATTGGTGAGGTAGCCCCAATTCATCTTTCCATGAAGAAGGCGGGGAATAAATTTTTATAAATCCTGAAAACTACATTGCTTTGTAATGATTTAAACATGTAATGATTTTACACATAAGAATATGTTGATAAAACTAATTCCTGTTTCTGTTGACTCAGGTAAGTTTTGAGAGCATTATGCAATTTCTCAAATTCTCTGATTTTTGGCTGATTCACAGTTAATTTGTTTCTCTGAAAAAGTGCTGTTCTGAAGGCTATTATATTATATGGCTATTATAAATTATAGAGAAATATTTGTAAGATTGATTCCCTCCTGTTTTCATATGAATTGTGAGTTATAGATATTTTGTTTATATTTTATATATCAAATGTGTAATTCAATTAGTGATGTACAGTATTTCCCTTTATTTTAGAATGCTGGCAGTGGAAATGGAGTTGATCTTTCAGTACTAAATGAGGCTCGCAACGTGGTGTCGGACCTGTTGATTGATCCAGCCCTTCCCCCGCATGTGATTTCTTCCCTTCGAAGCATTAATAGTTTGATGGGTACTTTCTCTGGCTCATGCAGGCCAAAGGCTAACCCCTTCACACCATTTCCTGGTTTTTATCCATGCCCTGAAATGGAGGACACAGCTGAAAAAGGAGATCGAAAGCTACACAAGGTCAAAAGATTGTATAATTATAATTAAAGCACATGTTGACATTTTGAGCAACGTATCAAAGAGAATACTATTGAAAAAATACTTCTGTTTGGATGCTAGTTTCTTCCATCTTGGGCTTAGGCCAAGATTTTTAAAGATAAGAGCTTAAAGATTATCTTCTAATGCTATGTTTAGACAGCTGTTTGATTATCAAAAGTGCTGAGCAGCCACAAACTGCAGTTGAGCTCAGCAGAAGGAGTTGCATGCTAAGTGTGATGGGTTAGATCACAGAAGTCTCCTTGGGGTTTCACCTAGTGTGCTGATCAAGCTGCTGATATCTAGTTCCTGCTCCCCACCATCCTGACATGCTGGACCTGCAGTTTTGGTCTCTCCCAGCCAAGGCACAAAGTTGCATAGCAACACAGACATTGAACTAGCTCAGTTCTGGGAGGAGTTAGCGTTTGACAACACCAAAGAACACAGCCCCCAAAGAGGAGCAAACCTACAAATAAATTTGTTCTACTCTGTGTATGTTTTACACAGAAAAAGCTCATAAAGATATCGTCCCCTCTATAAATAAAAGAGAGAGTTATACAAAGTGGTTGCTTCCCCCCAGGTGACAGTTACTTACACTGGACTTGATGATTAAAAACCTGTTCTTACGAAGTATTAACTAGCAAAGTAAGTTACTAAGCCAAAATAAACAAAACACGCCAGCTAATTCTAATATGCTAAGATATTTGTTACGTGCAAATTCTTACCCTAAATAGTTGTTCTTATCTCAAGCCAGAGTAGATCTATTTTCTGACCTGGGCGCAGCAGCTTAGCCTTCACCCATTCACCACAGTTCTTTGTTTCCAGGTCTCTTCATGTATATCCTCTCAGAGCAGGGAGGAAATTTCAAAAGTTAGCTGAAGACAATTTCAGTCCTTAAACAGACTTTACCCCAGAGTGTTCAGGCTCTCCCATGGAAAAGTACCAGATTCAAGATGTATTCCAATAACAGGTGGCATGCTCACGTGTCTTTCTGGGACTAACCACAGTTTGGGCTTACAGAAAAAATAAAACCATTCATGGGTTGTTTGTTTGAGTACTGAGACATTAAGTCCCTAAAGTGAAATAGAAGCTTGATTATCGGGCAGTGATTGCTAGGTAATCAAATTTGCTGGTAGGTTGAACAGGGCTGCTGGCCTTGCTTGGCTGACCTGAGGGGGTGGGAGGGAGGAACTGGTCTTGAGGGCTGGGGAGAGCTGCCCCACAGATGCCAACCCCAGCAGCACAGCCAGCTCTGCAAAAGTCGGCCCTGGCTGGGAGGACTGGCCCTGTGGCAGCTGGCTGCCGATGGGAAGGCCAGCCCCATGGCACTTGCCCCTGGCCAGGAAGCTGATCCCACTGAGCCTGTCCCAGCTGGGGGAGCTACCCTGTGCCAGGCAGCCACAGCCAGGAGGACACTTCCATGGCATCTGGTCCCATTAAGGCAGTCCAGCCCCCCAGTGCCTGTTAACAATGTGTCAGTTATCTGAGTTCCAGATAATGTACATTTTACTGTATCACTAATGGATCTCATTTGCACATTTAGAATTAAGAAGAGATTGACACTTCATATTTCTAACATCACATACAAGAATTGCACATACATAAAACAGAATATACAGATTGAACAGACGGTGTCTTTAAAATGATACATTATAAGACCTGTTTTGCATAAAGAATCTTCAAATTATGCTTATTCATATTCATAAGCCAATTTTCATAAAGCATGCAGGGGAAGCCATGACACGAAGCATTTGAAACACAGGTGTCTAAATATAGATATAGGAAACTAATCTAAGCTTTTGTGTATTTTGCATGTGTTTTGTGAAATCTCACATTTATTTGTAGAGTATATACCAGTGACACTTTTCATTTGCCTAGATAGCAAAGGTTTATGTTCTCATCATGTTGCAGGAACTATCTGTTCTAAATAGAATTGTGCTCAATTAGTACCTAATAAAATGTGCAATGCACCAAATCATGGTCCCTTTGAAAGAAATACAAGTTCATTTCTGTACCCTGTGTATTGTATTTTCAAAAGGGAAAATTAGTAATCTCTTTTCCGCAGAGACTGTCTTTTTATATGCTTGTAAGGTGCCTACCAGGGAAGCACCTGCAATACATTTTTTGCTACAGTGCAAATAAATAATACAATTTCCTTTTCACACTGGAGCATCTTTAGGAAATCATCTTTTTTTTTTTTTTTTTGCAGCTGAAGATAACAAGAGATCAAAGATAACAAGAGATTAACAGTTCCTATTTCATTTTCCTGGATTTACTATTCTTGCAGCACAGTGTTCTGTCCAGGTTGCTGTTGAATGTATTGAGGATGTGATTTTAGATGTTAAGGATGCAGAAACAGAAGTGCAGTTACCAACTTCCTCCACTCATTCCAAGACATCCCAGTGTACAAATATTTTAATGATATTAAATACACCAAGAAGGGAGAGATATTTAAGGTGAACCATTCCTCTCCATTCAGTTAGGCTTAATAGGGTTAAACTAAGAAAAGAAAAATGTAGATGGGATGTTTGGAAAGCTTAAAGAAAATGAGGTCTGTATGCTGATTAGTCATCAAAGGGAAATGGTAAAATCCCCATTGCCAACATTATGAAACTAGACAGGAAGTAAATATTGCAAGAGAGTTACAAAGTTACTTAAGATCATAAGTCCCATTTTTCAAACAAACCTAAGCACATAATATATGTCTAAATTGCAATGCAAGCCCAGTCAGACTTGGTCTTGAGTCCAGATTCCTCCTTCCATCTGTACAAAATCTCTGAGACTTGAATCCTAGTTCCATATAAGTATGGAGGGTCTGAGGCTGAGTCAAGTGGAGACTCATAGTTTGAGTCCTATTAATTTGTATTATAGAAACAGTTCTCTACTCCAAGTCACGTTTTGGTGGACTTTCAGAATCTGTCCAATAATCTCATGGGCCAATTTCCTTTGTCCTCACAAGCCCAAGAATCTTCATTTGTCTCCAGTGAAATCAGAAACAGCTGCCTTTGCACTAGTGCAGCAGTTCAGTAAGTCAATATTAATCCTTGCATTGCTCTCTGACCACTGATCTGCAAAGATGCTGTCAGAGAAACCATCAGTGTTTGCAGTGAATACTGAATAGAATAAGCTTTCTGCAAAGCATACTGCTCCATTGTCATGGGGGAGCATCCAGATTTTGGTAAATCTCTGTTGCAAGGCAAGCAAAACAATGGATTTTAGTAAGAGTATCAGGAATGGTTGTGCAAACCAGCAAATAATGAAGAAAATGACACCTTTGCAAATATACTGGACTCGAGACAAGTGTAGGAAACAGTGAAGCATCTCAAGAGTGAATACAGAAAAAACGGGACCCATAATGTCACCTCAGGCAACTCACCAATATACTGCCCATTGTGAGAGGAGTTTGATGGTGTACCAAGCACAGAGCCGTCAGAGATGCATGATGAACTGGTCCAGAATGCAGCGTGGGAAGCTACTGGTAATCAGTGCAGAGTGATACCAGTGAAGTGACTCAGCTACTGAAATCAATCTCACAGGGGTCTCTGCAGCACATCCTGGAGCTGTCCTCAGAGGGGCTGTTTGATGCTCCCCAAGGAACAGGCCACTGCAGAGCCAGCAGGGGACACGGGTGGGACAGAAACAGTCTTGGGGCCTTGTATTTGTAGCTCTGTTATTGTGCTGATTAATGTGGAAGTGGGAGTGATTTCCATTCTATGTGCAAAACTTATTAGAAGCCCCAGCAATCAGTCTTTATTCCCTAATTACAGTTTGTATCCTAGTGGCGTAGCTCTTCCCACCCCTATATAGAGTTCAAAATGACAAGCAGGAAGTGTGCAAATAATAAAAATCCTTTTAAAAATCTATGTTTATGGGAAAGACACATTTTTTCTAGGGTGTTCCCATTTCTTAAAAATAACTATCTTACATTGCCATTTCAGGTAAAGGTAGCCCATGCAGTCTATAGAGTACAAAATCATTTTTCCCAAATTTGTCTGGGGTTTGTTTGAAAGTGCATCCAGAAATGCTTCAGGGGGAGAGGTTTAAAAGAGGGTTGGTCGTGTTTTTGCATACTGTCCTAAGTGGCTAAGCCATGTAGAGGCTAAAGCAGCATTACGTTTAATCCCTTAAAAATACGAACCCCATCCGAGATGTTGATAGATACACTCTTTTCTGAAATGGTACTACCTATCTGGAGTGCTTTAAGAAAATGTGTATCTTCCAGATCCACCCTGGCAGCTGACCAGGCCACTCATAAGTGTGCTGGTCTGTCACTGAAGGTTTAAATATTTTAGCTGCAAACTCTGCAGGTTTTCCACTAGTACCTTGGAATAGCATCTCCCTTTGCCGGTCAGACACCACAAGAACTGTATATCCTCCAAACTATGACAGGCCTGAAATGACAGAAGAAAGGTTTTGTCACAGAATCATTGAGAGTTCTCCCTTTCCTAACCCAACTGGTTCTGCTGTTTCTAAAAACTAAAAACAACTTGGATTTTTTAACTTTTTACTCTGATTAACCAGGCTTTGTCCAGGGAACATCTGTGGACAGAAGCATCCCTCTGACAAAATACCGAAGTTTGGTTTGGAAAAGATAATATTTTTTGTGCTTGAAATTCCACAAAGATTTTTTTCTGTGTTTCTGCGCGGAGCTTTTTGAAGCAGTATCTCTCTATATCCTATTCCAGGTTTCTCAACCTCTATTGGCTGCAGTACCTACACAGTTCACCCACAGTGTAATACAAGCCTGGACCAATGTACTTGCACAGATTGTTCTAGGCAGAAGAGTTTCTTTGGTGAACTTATGATTGAACTTCTGGACAGTACCAAGAAGCAGGTCCAGTAGCAAAACCAGAGAGACTTACAGCGAGAGAAAAGGCACTTTGGACAGCAAAAGAAAAGGCTAAATCTGTCTGCACACCGTGGTCACATCTACACTAGCAAGTTCTTTCAGAAAATCAGGCCCTTTTTCAAAAGCACACATGGGGTGTCACACTCAAAGTACGCTCTTTCAATCTGAAATTGAAAGAAAGTAGCTCTTCTTCCAGAAGCCCTCTTCCGCTCCTGGATGAGGAAGAGCACCTCCTTTCGAAAGATTCTTCTGAAAAAAAAGCATGTGTAGATGCTCTGCAGGCTCTTTTTTTTGATAGAGCAGTCCTCATGGCACTGGATTTTTCAATCCTGGCCCGTTCTTTCAAAAGAATGAGGGCTGTATGGGCTCTCTCTATTGATAGAGTGAATCCATCTTTCAACCCGCTCTTTTGTGTGTGGATGAGCTTCTTTTGAGAGAGCGCTGTAGTGTATATGTGGCCCTATGGAATAGGCTTTTCAGCATGGGAGCAGGCTAAGGGAGAAAAGAGTGAGTTCAGCAGAAAGAGTTCTGTGAGCAGGTCATATCAAGAATCACTGCAAGAATATCTGCTCCTGCTGCATCACCCAGACCTTGGGCTAAGTATCCTGTGCAGTATATTGGGATGCATTGCAGAAACAGCTTGTAAATCTCCATGGTCAGTGGCCTATGCAATTGGCCCCATGAGCTGCAGGGCAGGACTACTTTGCCCCATGTCCTTTGGATGCCGGTAGTGCCCTTCTTCTGGTCTCAAGCACAAAGTAAACATAATAAGAAGAGAAAGAGGACTGGAGAACTGGAGACACACAGTACTAAGCAGTTTCTCTCTTATTCATTGTTTTACTGTTTGCTCTTTTTCTTGCCCTATTTTGAGTAAGATGCTATTGGTTACTGGTATTTTATTGTGCTGATGGCAACCGGACTGCTTGGTGGGGGCTGAATATTGTATTTTTATAATACATGTTTGTAAATAAAGTGTTGTATGTCATCAAGCAAGTTTATTATCATGTCATGTCATAGTGTGTATTTAAAACACTAAACACATGATCAGGGGCTATTAGAAATTAGCAAGCAAATGTTATTTCTTTATAAAGTTGGATATATCAGTCTGCACTTCAGTCACTTCCTTATATGAATCCATACTGTGAATCATCCCCTACTCCCCATTTCATAAGTGGTCTTGCCATTCGTAAGTGCAGTGCCTGGCAATCAAACCCCATTCCTTCCCAAACATCGACCCTCATCCCCACAAGCACATTCATCTTTTTCATTGGGATCATAATGTGGGAGCGCAAATCATCGCTTATTTTTGTTGCCTGGGTACATCCATCTCCAGCTTTGGTAGGTACAATGCACTTTCTGGCTTAGTGAACTCATTCAGCAGCTACTTGTTATCATGGATCCATTCAGGGGAAAGTGGCTTATGTCTGTTCTCACAAAGGTTGATGATGAGAAAACAGCCTGGCTGTCACTGGCATTCAAATGCATCTGTAACATCTCTAATAGGATTTCCAGAGCTGTCCTTTTCCATACACACAATATGCCATTGCATAGGGAACCTGAAAATTTGGGGCATTTGCCTGAATATCCATCCACCTGCTGTTTCCTATCCCTCTTCTGTGGCTCTGTGTCCTTCTGAGAGGATCTTGTTAACTTATAAGTGAAAAAGCTTGCCATACCTCTTAGGAGAACACTGAACTTATGGAAGAGCCATTCAAGTGGCAATGAAGCCATTTAACAGGCATTTTCCAACCCCGGGTGTATACTGTCAGTTTCTGAATTTACTGTGTTAGTCTACGGGACCTTAGTTTAAAATTGGTTTTAAAAATATTTCACTAATGTGTTGCTGAAGATTATAAAATCACATCTCTAAAAAATTGTTGTCACTCCCTGCCTCAGCTGCCATCAGGTATAAATGCACCAGTTTAATAATACTACATAGGGCCCCATAAATCTTAAAGATGGCCCTGTGGATTTCAGTCTGTCAAAACAACAAGAAGTCCTGTGGCACCTTATAGACTAACAGGTACTTTAGAGCATAAGCTTTTGTGGGCAAAGGCCTTCTTCCCAGAAGTACAATCAACAACCATTGTACAATTTTGGAGAGTGTAATTAAACTTTTTGCCAGGATCTTTTAAATCAGGTATGATTTTATAAGCCAAGGGTAAAAGGGGTATTCAGGGTCCTCCAGAATAACAGAGCAGGGACAGTAACTGTATATTTGACGATGTTTTTAGTGGGAAATATTTTACCTTGTCAGTGAATGGCAGATTCCTGATTCAGGAAAGAAGTAAAATGCAAAAATCACACCATGGCATCACAATTCTTTCCATTGTAGCCTGCACTGACTGTTATAAATCAGGCTGTGTTGTCTATGACAGTTTGCAGTCCTTTGAGATTTATGTTGCATTTGTTCCATGAGTCCTGTCAATGGCTCCAGCAGAGCTTGGAAGCCCCTTTCTCTCAAAAAGAGCAATTACTTTGTGAGTGTTTTTTATGACCACCACTATGGAATAAACCATGTCTGGCCATCTCAGAAGTCTCCACCACCAATTTACCCCCAGTCAACTTCCCAACGGTGAACTGGTTTGTAACGGACCTCTAGCCATCTGGGGTAGCCAGCTCCCAGATGGTGATAGCAACCCATGATGACTGGCAAGGATGCTGTCGTGCCTGTGATGGGGCAAGCTACTTACAAAGTTCAATGAATGTAGTTTTCTTCATGCAAAAGTTTTGGATCCACTGCTGGTCATCCAAGGTCTTTGTGATGTGATCCCACTAGTCCCCACTCGTGGCTCTGCACCAGAAACCTCAGTTTACATAGGGCACATCAGCTATGCACAAGGCCATGAGCCGCATTACTCAGTTAACTGCCGTGCTATGGTCCTGCTCCCTCATAAGTTCTGTGAATTGTTTTTTGATGGGTCTGAAAACACTGCTGAAATGTGCACCAGGACCTTGTAGAAGCTCTGCCCATTTCCTGACACAGGAGTGACAATGCAGGCAAGAGAAGTTGTTGAAAAGTTGCTTGTTCCATGTTGCTAGCACCAAGAGCTAGGACTATGTAGATTAAAATGATTGCTTATCAAGATGGGAAGGCAGGCTGTTATGTCTTCTAATGTACAGCATGAAAAATAAAGTTTTCCAGCAGTTCATGATGGTTATATGGCTTGACTGGACGCTTTCTCGGAGTCCACTGGAGAGTCTGGGATATGGCTGCTTTGACCGAGGTCTGTATGTTGCAGTGTGGATGACAGAGAACAAGGTTCAAACTCAAATTAGAAAGTTCTTAACATAGTGTTCACAGTCTGTGGAGATTCTCAAGCTCTGTAATTCAGGGTCAGCTGACTTGAGTGCTACTAATTAAGGGTTTACTTTGCAGTATAGACATACCCTAGAAGCCTGTCTTAATTTTGAAAATGGGACTTATGTTCACAAGTCACATGGGTGCTTTAGAACATTTTACCTAGGCAGTATATAAGAAAATGTACTGTAAGGAGCAATTCTGTATATAAAGAAATATCGTCTGGATAATATGAATATTTTACATCTCTAAGTTACTTAACTTTGTGTGAGGAATAATAACTGCAGCAGATGAATTCCAAAGAACAAACATCTTCATTTCATTTTTTAATTATGTGTTGAGGAGAAGGTGAGAAATGAAATAGATCTTTCTCTCTGATAGAATATTTCTATATATGTCTTTCCAAATGTTTAAGATCCATTTGTTTCTAACATAGGATACCATGCTTCCTACTTCTTTGAAAATGCGTAGCTATAAAAATAATTTCATATACTGCCATCAGAAATAATAAATCATAAAACTATCTGCTTTCAATAAGAGGTAACAATAACTATTGTTTAAATTATTCAACAGGGATTAAATAGCAGGAATAGTTTACCAACACCACAACTGAGACGAAGTTCAGGAGCTTCTGGCCTGCCACCTATTGAACAGTCATCTTCTAGGTGGGAACGCAATAATGGCAAGAGATCTCATCAAGAATACAATACTCCAAGGTAAACCTCTTATTGGTACAGTAAATTAAGCTTAGCCATTGTAAAATAACCTACATTAATATATCTAATGTGTGAATTGGCATAGATAAAGGAGTTTATATGCATTGTTGTACCTGAATGAATTCTCGAAGCTTTGCTAAAGGTACTCCAGCATAAACAGCAATGTAATAATATGTTTCAGGTTAATAGTACTTTGTGCTCATATAGACCAGAAGACCCAGACATCAAGCCATTATGGTGAGCAATGAAGTGCCCAGTCGTAGCTGGTATTACAACCCATCAGTATTTGTAGAAAATGAAGAAGAATGTATCTAACAGAAATTAGTTTTGTCACTATACAGTTTCTAAATAGTTACCTGAAATAGGCTTCACAAGCAAAACATAGGTACTGTGTGCCTGGATCCCTGAAGGCTGAGTAGGCTAGCGGTTAGGTTGCTGAGTAGGTAGGTAGAAAAGAGAGGCAGAGCTGGCTCCCTTGTCCTTCTATGTTCCTTGCTGAGGAACTCTGAAGTACTCCCTATTTTAGGCCTTAGTTTGGGGGTATGGCCCCAGAAGTCCAGATTCCCCTTTGTTGTGGTTTCCGAATAGGTTTCCCTACTTTTCCCTGGAGGGGTAGGGGTAGGGGCTTATTTGCTCCTGTAGTTGCTTGGTAGGCTGGCTCTGGTTCACGCCTTCAGACCACTGTGCTCCTGGCTCCATGTTGGTTAGCCCCAAACTGGTCCAAGCTCCTTTTTCTGCTCCCTTAGGCCTAGCATAAGTTTCAGGTAAAGCAGAGCAGGGCTAGCTGGGCCTGCAGGTTTTCTTTAATCCTTGGGAGGCCAGGTCCTCCCTTCTCTACTCCCTTACACACTGCAACACCCAAATTAGTTGGTATGTAATGCTGCTCCATGGGATTTAAGTGTGTGAGTTGGAGAGAGAGGCTTCTTTCATTTAGGATTCACATACATGAACCTCTCATAGACTCAGGCACCTAACTGTGGTCAACTGTCTTTGAAGAAAACCAGAGAAGAAAATCAATGCTTAGCATTGAGATTAGAAAAAATGAATAAATATTCATTGGTCCAACAACAGCCCAATGGTTAGGGCACTTATCTGTAAAACAGGTTACCTAGGTTTTAGTCCTCCTGTACCAATGAATTCTTATTTATTAATAACTGGAATAGCTTCAAAAGGAGGGACTGAGAGATGGGAGACCCCATGCACATCAAGCAAAGGGAGAAAGTGAAGCCAGTTCTCCTTCATCTTGGGTACTAGACACATCTTGGGTAACCACTTGGGCTAAAGGGCATAGGGGGCAATAGTAGCACCAGGTCTCTCTTGATAGGTGCAATAAATAATTCAAGGACTCCAGGTCGGTCTCTGCTGTCTTCTAGTAAAACTTATGACAAATTTGTGAGTGACCCTTTAGTCTCTGGATATTTTTATATTTGTGACTAAAAGAATACACTTCCACTCATGGTGTTCCCAGTGATTTCAGTTCTTCTAGCCATGTTCCAAGAACAGGCTCAACAAGAGAAATAGGAGTATAAAACGCATCTTTTGACTCAACTCTCCTGTGTAGCTGCCAGCTCTTCTAGGCATCCTGGATCATCCAACCAGTCATTTTGACCAGTTGGTTGAGAGCAGTATACCACACCCCACAGTGACAGCTTTCCCAACCACTGTTTTTGCCAACTCTCCCACTTCCTAAGTGTGGACCTGCCTCATCCCATATCAATGGGATTTAAATATGATGGATCTGAGATACACCATATAATTTATGTCTGACCCTCTTGTTCTGATGCCTATTCCTTGTCCCTCTTGAGGATATGCTTTCACAAGAGAATGCTGCTTCATAAGGTCCAGTCTCTCTTTCTAATGGGGGCTCTACGAGAGATTCTCATTTTGTGCAGATAGATTTTATTTGTTACTTCCTAATCCAAAAAGGAAAGGGAATATTAGGCCTTTGATATAGTACTTGAAGAAAATTAAATTCCAGATGATCACACTGTTATCTCTTACCCCTTCCTTAGATCTGAGGAGATGGTATGATGCTTTTGTTTTAAATGCTTATTTTCATGTGGCAATTCACCAGGGCCACCAAAAATTTCTCAGGTTCATGGTTGATAGATTCCACTCCCAATTTGCAATGCTACATTTTGGGCTGTCAGCAGCCTTTTCATTTTCACAAAACGTACAGCCATAATAGTAGCATTCCTGAGAAAGTCAGGAGTCCATGTATTTCCTTACCTGGACAATTGGCTAATGAGAGTCCAGAGCAAGTCCTTTATACTCTCCAGTGTAGTCCCTGTTCAGTCTATTTTCAGCATATTCTGGCTAATCAATAAAGTGAAATCCATCCTCTCCCCTGTTCAAAAAATTGAATTTAATGGAGCCGTCATGGATTCTACAAAAAGAGAGGCCTTCCCGCCACAGTGGGGGGCTCCAAAAAGTTATTTCTTTGTTCTGTATCTAAAGGTGCACCCTCTTGAGTTTTCTCCTCTCTGAAATGGTGGATAGAACCTACAAATGTTTGTGAAGAGTTCCCTTTGCTCCTTCTCCACAGATTCTCATTCTAGTCACTGATGTATAGGAATCTGGGGAGCTCACTTAAGTCACCTTTAGCCTCCCTAGGGTATGAATCTCCATATAAATGCCAGGGAGCTTCAGGCCATCTATCTGGTTTGTATGGTATTCTTTCCATACATCAGGATGTGGCATGTATTGATGCTCATGGACAGCCTTGCAGTTATGTTTTATCTAAACAAGTAAGGAAGGGCCTGGTTGACAAAGTTATTCCAGAAGCAGTCCTCCTGTACTGTTTGCTGCTAGTCAGTCTTGTCAACCTGAAAACAGCTTATCTTTTGGAAGCTCAAAACACTTTGGCAGATTGCCTGAGGAGTTTTTTCACACACCATAAGTGTTCTCTTCAGCCATACCTTTACAGGTCCATTTTCTACTGGTGGGAAACTGCGCAAGTGGGACTGTTTACAACAAGAGAACAAAATATTGTTCTCTTGTTCCAAGCAGGCCAAAGCTTGCTCACAGACATTTTCCTCCTGCCCTGGTGAAGAGGCCTGCAGTATGTATTCTCTACAGTTCTTATACTACTTGCCTGAAGATTTAGCTGACATTGAGCAAGATTTTGCTCACCTTATTCTACCCGCTCCTGCATGACCCCATCTGCATGGGTTTTTAGACCCCACTAGATCTCTGCTTGTTGCTCTAAGAGATATGAATCTTTTCTCCCAGGTCCACCTTCATCCCAAGATTCAGGACCTCCACCTGAAAGTATAGATGGATGCTTTGTGGCTGACAAACTCAGAATGAGTTTGCTCTAAGGGCATATAAGAAGTACCAGTGAAAGCCTCCAACTTGACCTAATTACCATCCTAAATGGAAGAGATTCTCCATGTGGTCTATGCAAAGAAGCATTCCAATGGAGGTGTGCACACACATGCACGCCCAATTGCTGGATGTCTTTTTCATCAGGTTGGTGCGGTGCCCTGCAGAGTGGTGCTGATATAGTGACCAATATAGTCACTGCCCAGCTTGTTCCCTGCTCAGTTCCTTCTTGCCACAGTGACGGTTGTCGGAACTAACTCCCTGTTGCTTGTGCTAAGCAGCTTTTTCTTTGCTGGTAGCTTACTTATCTGAAGATAGTTAATTGTTGTTTATATGTCAATAGTTAGGTAGTTAGTGAGTGTTAAAAGTTCATTGTTGTAGATCATGGTTTCCCAAGCTGGGGGGATGTGAAGAAATTCCGGGAAGAGGCACGAGGCGACCCAGCACACACACACCCACCCCATTCTCGCAACCCCAGGAAAGAGCTGGCCTATGATTCCAGCTCTCAGCCCCTCCCATTTCACATGGGCAGCCCAGTGCAGCCACTGTAAAAAGCAGGCAGGTGGCAAAGGCCCATGTGAAGCTAGCTGCCTCCTGCAAAGGTGAGTGAATGTGGGTTGGGGGGAGGAGGAAGAGGTTAGATGGGGGGCTGGTGGTGCCTGGCTTTGTGGGGGCATGATGACAAAATGTTTGGGAACCACTGTTGTAGATAGTTGTAGGGCCTCAGTTGGGAGGCTGGTTTCCCCCCTCTTGTGGCCCTGGCACCGGGGCATGCCAAAATCTCCAGGGTTTAAGGAGAGTGTGGCAAATGCATTCTGAAGAGTAATTCCCACTCAGCTGTTTAAAATGGTTGGGTGAGAGCTATCTGAGGGATCACTGCTCTATTCGTAGAACTTTGAAGACCCTAAAGACAAGGCACAGTGCCTGCAAGTCCTCCTAATGGAAGCCTCACTTCAACCGACGCAATCACTGTCGGCAGGACTGAGTACAGCATCCTTGGAGTGGAGCACACTGACATCAAGGGCAACACTCGCACCCATAAAGGACAGAGAGGTCTGGCACCAGGGTGATGGGCCAGCACCACACCCCTCCAGGAAAGACAGATCAGTCTCTGGTGCCGCATAAGTGGAAGAATTATGACGGGGCTGGTCCCCTGCGGTGCCCAGAAGGGAATGAGCTGGAGACACTGACAGTTGAGCTGCAGCAGGGGCATCCTTCAGAAGTCCAAGCGTTGATGCTGGCCTGACTATCCAGCCCTTGTTCACCAAAAATGCCTTCCACACCAGAAGCATTCCAGGCTGCACAGAGCCTATTGAGGGTTACGGCGCCCTTCTCACCACTGAGGACTTTCACACCACCAGTGTACATGTGGAGCCAACCTCCGTCACAGGGGAAGCCGGCTATGATGGCACCATCTTCAATGCCCTCTGCTCAGATACTGACTGTGGTGCCGGGATAGGCACTGGACCAGTCAGTGCTGAGGTAGGCACCTGTAGGTCAGACACTTCCCTGGTCTTTGACATCAGGGCTACATCTACACGTGTATGCTACATCGAAATAGCTTATTTTGATGTAGCGACATCGAAATAAGCTATTTCGACAAATAATGTCTACACGTCCTCCGGGGCTGAACGTCGACGTTGGGCAGCACCACATTGAAGTAGGCGCTGCGGGGGAGCGTCTACACGCCAAAGTAGCACACACCGAAATAAGGGTGCCAGGAACAGCTGCAGACAGGGTCACAGGGCGGACTAGCACTTCCGGGGCAACAGCTAGCCACTCCCTTAAAGGGCCCCTCCCAGACACACTCAGCCTGCACAGCACGCGGTTTGCAGAGCCATAGGCACGCACACCTCGGCGATGCCGTTATGGACCCCCAGCAGCAGCAGCAGCCAGAGGTCCACCCAGCTGCCCCTGCAGGAGCAGTGCTTGCCCTGCTCAATGCCATGCAGGAGGCAGCTGATCACATTCTAGCCACAGAAGAGGAGCTGCCCCCAGGGGAGGAGGAAGCAACCCCAGACCCTGCAGCCCCCCGCCCCCCCCCCCCCCGGCCGCACACGCCACCGGCTGTGGAGCTACCCCACGAGCACCGACTGGTGGGAGCGGCTGGTGCTCAGCGAGTGGGACGACGACCGTTGGCTCCAGAACTTTTTCGTATGAGCCAGCAGACATTTCTGGAGCTCTGCCAGTGGCTCACCCCCTCACTGAGGCACCAGGACACCGCCATGCAGCGTGCCCGCAGCGTGGAGAAAGGGGTCGGCATCACTGTCTGGAAGCTGGCCACTATAGACAGCTACCAATCCGTGGGACAGCAGTTTGGCGTCGGCAAGGCCACCGTCGGGGCTGTCCTCATGGAGGTAAGAGGACCCACGGGGAGGGGGAGGCAGCCCTGGGGGTGGAGGGGACCCCGGGGAGGGGAGGGGAGGGGAGCCGTGGGGAGGGGAGTCCTGGGGGGGAGGGCCAGACACACCCTGCACACCCCTCCTCATTGGTGCTCTCCCATGTCCTTCCCCTGCAGGTCGTCTGCACCATCAACGCCCTGCTCCTCCACAGGCTCGTGCAGCTTGGGGACCCGGATGCCGCCATCGCAGGATTTGCCACCCTGGGGTTCCCAGATTGCTTTGGGGCTCTGGATGGGACCCATATCCCCATCCGTGCCCCGGAGCACAGTGGAGGATGCTTCTTGAACAGGAAGGGCTACCATTCAGTGGTCCTCCAGGCCTTGGTGGACAGCCGGGGCCGCTTCCTGGACATATATGTTGGCTGGCCTGGCAGCACCCATGATACCCGGGTATTCCGGAATTCGGGCCTGTGCTGCCGGCTGGAGGCGGGGACCTACATCCCCCAGTGGGAGATCCCTGTGGGGGACACCACGATGCCCCTCTGCGTCATCGTAGACGCGGCGTACCCCCTCTGGCGCTGGCTCATGCACCCTTACACGGGCCATCTGTCAGCCAGCCAGGAGTGCTTCAACATGCGCCTGAACCATGCGCACCAGGTGGTTGAGCGCACATTTGGCCGCCTCAAAGGGCGCTGGAGGTGTCTCCTCACCCGCCTTGATGCGGGCCCCACCAACATCCCCCAGATTGTGGGCGCGTGCAGCGCCCTCCACAACCTGGTGGAGAGCAAGTTGGAGGCATTCTTTCAGGGCTGGGCTGTGGAGGCTGGCAGGGCCGACGTGCAGCCACCCGCTGCCCCCAGTCACCAGGTGGACCCTGAGGGGATCCGGGTCCGGGAGGCCCTGCGGGCCCATTTCGACGTGGCCGCGGGGTGAACACTGGCAGGCCCCCCACTGCACCCCCCCATCCTCCACAACACTCCCTGCCCCTACGCCCACACCACAGAGCACCTAAGAGCACCCCCCTGCACTTTTCTTGCAAATAAAAATAGACCTGTTGTTCGTGAAACCACCAAACATTGAATTATTATTATTATTATATTATTTACAACAAACATAAATATTATATATTTTATAATGATGATAAACAAAATAAAAGGGGAAGACAAGAAAGGGGAGAACTATTTACATGGCAGGGCAGGTATCATAACATCATAACAGGGGTCTAATACAAACTATATACAAAACACAAGTAAAAGGGGATATGTACAAAGGGGGGAGGGCACGTCCTGGGCCCTGCACCCCCTAATGTCCAGCGCTGCGGGTGGGTGGCCGCGACCTGCACCTCAGCCTCAGCCCTGGCCGGGGCTGGCTGGGGGCCGGGCGGACCGGCAGATATGGCCGGCAGGTGTCAGCAGGCCCCAGGTCCCCCTCGGCGGTGGGACAGCGGGTAGAGCAGCGGGTGGAGCGGGCAGGGCGGGCAGAGCGGCGGCCGGCGCGGCATGGGGGGCCAGGTAGTCCGCGATGCGCTCAAATGTGCGCATAAAGGCCCTCCATGCCTCCTGGCACCAGGCCAGCGCCTGCTCCTGCAGTTGGAGCCGCCGCTCCTCTACCCGTAGGCGCTGCTCTGAGACCTCCATCTGCCTCCGGAGGATCGCCAGGAGGTGGGGGTCCGTCACCATGCTGGGTCCGCCGTCGTCCCCACCCTGGGGCTGTTCGGTGCTCTGCTGAGGGGCTGGCCTGGAGTGATGGCCCAGGTGGGCTCTCTGGGACCACTGACACCTCGCCAGCGCTCTCCGGTCCCTCCGATGGTGCAGCTGCAGAACACGGGGGGGAGGAAGAGTGGAGACAGCTGTTAGTGTGGGCCCCAAGCCGTGGCCCTTGTCCCCCCCACCCCTCTGCTGCTGGTTCCCCATCCCCATCAGATGCTGCTGCTGCTGCTGCTGATGATGATGGGTGTCCCACCCCCTCCCCCTGGGGGACCCTAGGTTCTGCTCCCCCCATCCCCAGGGATGGGGAATGGCACTGTCGTGCTTGGGGGGCAGGGGCTGATGCACTCTTCTGAGGGACATGCCACTGCTGTCCTTGGGGCCATGGTCATCTGGGCATGTGGAGGGCCCTGGTCATGTCTGTTGCCCCCACCCCTCAACCCCGGGGGCGTGCACCAGGGGAGGTACATACCTGATGGTCCACTCCCATGGTTGGGGGACACCCGGTGGGCGGACACCCTGCTGGAGCTCCGAGACGGCAGGACGATCCGGAGCCCCCCGTCGCTGGAGGAGGATCCCCCCCCCCTCCTCCTCCTCCGGTGTCCCAGGGGTGGGCTCCTGGGGGGGCCCCTGGGGTGCGGGGCTTGCCTCCGGGGCGGACTTCACCTCCGGGGCCTGCTGGGGCTCGTCGGCCGAGGTGTCGAGAGTGGCCGGAGGGGAGGAGGTATGCTGGGGGCCCAGGATGGCCCTGATCTCCTTGTAAAAGGGGCAAGTGATGGGGGCGGCCCCAGATTGGCTGGCCGCATCCTGGGCCCCTGTGTAACCCTGCTGCAGCTTCTTAACCTAACTCCTGACGTGGTCAGGAGTGCGAGCAGGGTGACCCCGGGCGGCCAGGCCCTTGGCCAGCCAAGCGAATGCATCTGCATTCCGCCTCTTGCTCCCCATTACCTGGAGCACCTCCTCCTCGCTCCAGAGCCCCAGCAGGTCCCGGAGCTCGGCCTCCGTCCAGGAGGGGCCCCTCTGCCTCTTCCCCAGCTGGCTGCCAGCCTGGGAGCCCTGGCTCCCCTTGGGGGGGGTGCCATGGGGGCGCTTGGGGGGGCTGGCTGGCTGCCATCGCTGTGGGTGGTTGTCTCTGGGCTGCTGTGAGACGTGCAGGCTGGCCGCGTGGCTGTGCTGCCGCCTGCATGCGCTCTCAGCTTCCTGCACAGGAAGGTAGGGGGCGGGGACCTTTAAGGGGCTGCTGCACGCGGCGACCATCGAGCTCGGGCTGCAGAGAGCATCTCTCAACCCCTCAGCTGATGGCCGCCATGGTGGACCCCGCTATTTCGATGTTGCGGGACACGCATCGGCTACACGTGCCCTACTTTGATGTTCAACGTCGAAGTAGTGTGCTATTCCCATCTCCTCATGGGGATAGCGACGTCAACGTCTCGCCACCTTACGTCGATGTCAACTTCGAAATAGCGCCCGCCACGCGTAGTTGTAGCAGGCGCTATTTTGAAGTTGGCGTGGCTACTTCAAAGTAGCCAGCATGTGTAGACGCGGCTCAGAGGTCAGGATTGGAGTCAGACTTACTTTTCGGGATCAGAGAGGAGCAGGAGAGGCCTTTCCGCATCCCCTTGGCACCAACACTCTGGGCACAGACACAGCCAGCAGAACTGGCAAGCACCTCCACAGTGGCTCTTTTGGCCTTTGTGAGCATTCCACGAGTCCCATGGACAATTTTTAGACCTAATTCCAAAGTTCAGATGCAGTCTGTGACCCATCATGGACCTGCGAGGCCTGAACAAGTTTGTAAAAAAGATCAGGTTTTGCACGGTCTCCCTGGGGCTCGTCATTCCATTGCTGGATCAAGGGGACTGGTTTGCTGCTCTCGACTTCCAGAATGCGTACTTTCACGTTGCAATCTTAGAGAACGAGGTTTCTGAGGTTTGTGGTGAACGAAGGGCGTTATCAGTTCATAGTCCTTCCATTCAGCCTATCAACGGCCCCAAGAGTTTTCACCAAGTGAGTGGAGGATGTGGCAGCCTTCCTCAACAGTCACAGAGTCCAGTTGTTCCTGAACCTGGATGACTGGTTGGTCAAAGGGAGCTCACAGGCCCAGGTTCAGCAGCACTGAAGGTTTATCTGTCGGCTCTCCACATCAATGTGTGGGATCTCAGGGACATCGGGTTAGCATGAGAGATGTTTCAGGATAATCTGGTGGGGTGCTGTGTGTCAGTGAGTAAGGACAACACAACAGCAATTTATTATGTCAACAGACATAAAGGTGCGTGCTTCTCTCCCCTGTGTCTTGAGGTCCTCAGACTTTGGGAGTTTTGCATTCAACACTAAATTCTCCAGAAGCTCACTACTTGCCAGGGATCCATAACACCATAGCATAACATGAGTGGTCCATTCACCTGGATGTGCTGCAATCGATTTTCTAAATTCGGGGCTATCCCCAGGTGGGCTTTTATGCCATGTACCTCATTGCAAAGTGCAGGACATTTTGTTCTTACTGGAACAGGAGCCAAGGGTCTTGGGTGGACACATTCAGTGTTTCTTCGGCAGGCCCGCTCCTCTGTGTGTTCCCTCCAGTTCCTCTCATCCGCAAGATCCTTCTCAAAATTTGGTCAGATCAGGCCTTGGTGATCCTGGTGGCTCCAGCGTGGGCCAGGCAGCATTGGTACTTGGTCCTCTTAGACTTGTCAGTGAGCAACCCAGTAACACTCCTGTTACACCCCAAACCTGTTGACTCAGGATGAGGGGCAGCTATATAGCACCCCAGCCTTCTGTCCCTTCACCTCACAGTATGGAAGCTTCATGGCTGAGTGCCATGGAACTTCCTGCTCAGAGTCTGTGAAGGTGGTACTTCTGAACAGCAGGAAATGTCCCATGAGGGCCATGTATCTGGTCAGGTGGAAAAAGTTCATGGTGTGGATAACACAAAAAGGTTTATGCCCCTCTGGGCCACAATCCCAGCTGTTTTGGATTACCTGTGTCACCTGAGTCAGGAAGGGCTGGCCCTTTCCTCTATCAAGGTGCGCTTGGTGGCCATTTCTGCCTTTCATTCTGACCTAGGCTTTTCATTGGTGTTCTCAGACCTGGTGGTGAAGAAGTTCATGAAAGGCCTGGAGAGAGGGTTAGGTCACAAGTTTGGGTCCCCTTACCCTTGGGGGACCTTAATCTGGTGTTGTCTAAGATTATGGGGGCCCCCTTTGAACTCCTTGCTTCCTGTTCTCTGTTGTTTTCAAGTTACAAAACTGTCTTCTTGGTGGCCATTACACCGGCAAGAAGGGTGTCTGAGCTCAGAGCTCTCACTGTGGATCCACTCTGCATGGTGTTCCACAAGGACATGATGAGATTGAGACCCCAGCCAGCCTTCCTGCCAAAGGTGGTTTCCTCTTTCCATGTCAGTCTCCAACAATTCTGAGCTAGGCATACTCATATATCTACAGCGGAATGGATATGTACGAAGAACAGTTACATAAAAGGTAGATAACCATTTTTTTCGTCCCTTAGTGATTGGTGTCCATTTTCATTCCACTTCAGATGCATTTGTACTCACTGTATCAGAGTTGAAAATTTTCTCCCAGTGATTCTGTGGTTCTGTGATACTATAGTAACCTTGCAGAAGGGACCTAGACAGCTGGCAGCCCACCACCCCAATGTTCCCCCCTCCATTTATCCACCATTTTCAGTTATCTGACCATCTCTCAGTCTTGATTATGTTGGACAATCAGGGTTTTACTGTATATCAGATATTTGTTTGCAAAAGAAGAGTAGCTGGGTCTATACATGAGCATCCTGTTGAAAGGGCAAAAATTGACAGGGAGAGGTCAAAATCGTGGCTGTTGAAAGGGAGCAACCGGAGACTAAAAGCAGATTGACAGGTTGATCCACCCTTTTGAAGGGCTGCCATGGTCTTTCAAAAGGGAGCATCCACACATCTCCAGGATCTCCTTCAAAAGAAGGGAGGCAGAAAAGGTTGCGGACATGGTCTCCTGGCCTACAAGCCCTTTTGGGGCTGCAGCCAGCTGATCCCTTTATGGGCCCGTCCCTCCACCCCACACGAGCTGAGCGCTGCCCAGCTGTCCCCAGCCAGGCAGAGCCCACTCATGCTCCAGGATGGAGGCACAGCAGCAGCTCCTGTATGAGGACACCCTCGTCCTGGACACCCTGCTGCCAGCTGCACTGTCACTGCAGCTGTCCCCCCATCTACTTGGGTCTCTGAGCAGCCCCTTCCAGGGCCGTGGCCCCCCCCCACCCAGGACACTGCTGTCCACCGGTGCCCTGGCACCTCTGGACCCACCCCAGCACCACTGACTGGTGGGAGCACCTGGTGCTGGAGGAGTGGGATGACACATGGTGGGTGCAGAACTTCAGCATGTCGAGGCAGACCTTCGACAAGATCTCCCACTGGCTTGCCCTTGCATTCCAGCACCAGGACACCTGCAAGCAGTCCGCTCTTACCCTGGAGAAGCGGGTCGCAATTGCCATCTGAAACTGGCCACCCTGGACTCCTGCTGCTCTGTGGGACAACCGTTCGGGGTGGGCAAGGCCACCGTCGGGGCCATACTCATGAAAGTAAGTCAGGCCTGGGTGTCACATCCCCCCCTCACCCTCCCGCATGTGTGTGGGGGCCAGGACCAGGGGAACCTCTGGGTGCAGAGCCCAGTCAGGCAGGGACAGGCAGGGTGGGAGCAGGGGGCAGGCAGGGGCCAGGGAGGGACAGCCTGCCACACCTGCACAGGTCAGACCCTCCCCCCCCACACGTAGGTCATCAGAGCCATCAACACAATGCCACTGCACAGGGGCAGATGACCCAGATGCTGCTGGGCTTCGAGAACCTGGGATTCCCAAACTGCTCGGTCACCCTGGATGGCATGCACATCCCCATCCACACCCCAGCACACAGTGTCAGCCAGTATGTGAACTGGAAGGTGGTCCTCCAGGTCCTGGTGGATGCTAAGGACTGGTTCACGGACACCTACGTGGGCTGGGCTGGCTGCACTCATGACACCCTTGTCTTCCAGAACTGTGGGCTCTGCCAGCACATTTGTCTCCCAGCATTGGTGGGGGTGGCTTTGCCATGCCACGCCGCTCTGCATGGGGGCAGATGCAGCCTACTCCCTCCAGCCGTGCCTCCTGTAGCTGTACATGGGACACCTTCACCTCACCGGGGAGGCATTCAGCTAGCGTCTCAACCATGCCTGCAACTTCGTGGAGCAGACCTTCAGGCACCTTAAGGGGCAGTGGAGGTGCCTCCAGACGAGGTTGGAGGTTGGGGTCCTCAACATGCCCTAGCTGGTGAGCACCTGTTGTGTCCTCCACAACATTGTGGAGGGCAAGGGGGATGCCTTTGTCTGTGGGGGGTGGGGGGGAACAATGGGGCCAGCTCTGGGTACGAGCAGCCGGGCGCCACCCCCATCTGCCAGGCTCATCAGGATGTCCTCTGCATTAGGGAGGCCTTCAGGCAGGCATTGGCGGATGGCCGCCTGTGACCCATACCCCCGCGCCCCCCCCATGCACATCCAACGCTCCTCGCCACCGCCCCCATCAGCACTACACCTGTACATCCGACACCCACCATGCCTCGCCGAGGAGCACGGCTTGAGGGGGTGTATGTAAAATAAACATTTATGCACAATGACCGTAACGTGCAACTATGTTCAGTGCGGGGAAGGTGGTGTGGATGGGGGCAGGACGGCTCTGAATCTGTAGGAGGGGCAGGGGGCTCTTAACCTGAAGAGGGGCTCAGCCCAGGGATGGTGGGCTGTGAGCCCTGTTGGCCCCGCTGACCCCTGCTCCCCTGGGTGTGGGTTCCCTGCTGGGGCAGGGATGAGGTGAGGAGCACCAGCAGGTAAGGCCGTGGGGGGCAGCAGCAGGCTGGTGGGGGCAAACAGGAGGGGCTAGGAGGTGGACTGCATTGGCTGCACGCTCCTGGAGCGTGATGCCAATGTCCTCCAGGGTGGTCAGCAGCCTGTTCCACATCACCCTCCACCACTCCACGTTGGCCCCTGTGAGCAGCAGGTGCCGCTTGGCCACATCCACACTGGCAGCGGCTGGCTGAATCCTTGTCTGCCCCTTGGGGGCTCTCCAGCTGTGGCTCCGCTGACATGCTGCGTGGGGTGGCACGTGGCTGCCCTCAGTATCTGTCATGAGGCTCTCAGAGACCAGGAATGGTGCAGGGCTCTTCTGGTCCCCGGGTGGTGCAGCTGTATGGAGAGAGGGACAGTGTGTCAGTAATGTATTACAGCCTGGGGCAGGGAGGGAGGTCTGACTGTGGATTGGTCCCGCCACTGGGCATCCACGCCCCTCCCAGGGCCATCCCTTCCACAGGGTTGGCATCCCATCTGACGGTGCAGCAGCTGGGGGCATCTTGGAGTGGGTGGGCCTTCCCAACCCGTGGTGCGTGGTTCCCAGGTGCTGTCCAGCCCCGAACGGCCGCCAGCCATGTACAGCTCACGACACTGTCCCCTGGGGGTGGGTGCTGCCCATCGCTGGCCAGCTGCCAGGGGGTGCCGTGTACCACGGTGGACTGGAAAGTGTGTGGCTGGCTGGCCAGCGCGTTGCCCCCACCCCATGGACTGGGTGTGCACCCCGCTGTCTATATAGTGGAGGGTCCCTTAGCGATGTCCACCTCCCAGCAGCCTGGCTGGACGAGTGGGAGGGTATGTAGATGGTGAGGTCCCCCTCCTCACTCAACCACTCAGTGATCACATCAGCCTCCTGGGTCCCTGGTCTGGGCAGCTCCTCTGCCTCTGGCTGCAGCTCATCCACTGATGTATTGAGGACTGCTGGCAGTGAAAGCTGTCCTGGGGCCCCAGGATGCTCTAGAGCCCCCAGAAGTAAGGGCAGGTAGCTGGGGCTGCCCTCAAGCAGCCAGCCTGGTTCTTGGCCCAGGCATAGCCCTGTTGCTGTTCCTTCACCTTACTGTGACTTGTTGCACAGTATGCTCCAGGTGGCCCGTTGTGAGGAGGCCCCAACCAGGTGGGTGAATGCTGCAGCGTTCTGCCACTTCACCCCCATTTTGTTGAGGACCTCCTCCTCCTTCCACAACCTGAGAAGGTCCCTCAGCACAAGAGGGGGCCTGTTTTTTTTCCTTGCCCCCAGAACCCTGGGAGCCCTGCCAGGGCTTGGAGGCAGGTGGGGTGGTGGGTTGGGGCTCCCACAGGGGCTGGGTGCTAGCCATCATGGCCTACTGCTCCCGGACTTCACTGACGGTGTGCTGCTGGAGCTCATGCTGGGGCTGCTCCTAGCACGCTCTCAGCTTCCTGCCACGGGGTTCCTGTATGCATGCTGCTTTAAGGCGGACGGACACAGGGATCATAGAGCAGTGCTGCTGCTGCCTGGAGTGGCCCTGTGCTCCAGCTGACTGGTGCCATGGTGGACCACTCTTTCGAAAAAGAGGGGTGTGGAGCGTCTACACGTATACTCTTTCAATTTCATTTTTCAAAAGGGGATGATCTTCCTGATACAGGATCGGGGTTCAGATTTCAATGTCTGTGTCCCATTCTTTCGATTTTCTTTTGAAAGATGGTTTTGCATGTGTAGATAATCCTCACATTCTTTCGAAAGAGGGCCACATATTTCGATGTTTTGTGCACGTGTAGACGCAGCTAGTATGTCTTATAATAAAAACAGGATTTGAAATCTTGCTATGTGTAGGGTGCGAGAAGACTTTGTAACGGTCTCATGAGAGCAGTCCGACCCCTCTGTGAACTCTCACAGGAATCATATACAAAAGCATGCTGCCAACAAACAAGAGATACCGGAACTGGTCTGTGCAAGATGAAAGCTGCAAAACAACTCACACCTGCGAACTATGCTGTGTTTGCCAAAACTCCAAGGCTATAGCCTGGCAGTAGGCCACTAGAGGTAGTGATAAGAAATGCATAGGCAATTTTAGGCAATCTTATGTTAATGAGCTTAGCTTATCAGCTAGTGTTAGGAGGCCTGTTACAGAGCCTCTCCCTGAGCGAAGCTTCGACGCGTCGGGTTTTCCCCACTGGTGACTGCGGCGTCTCCGGGGCTCCCGTCGCGGGTGTCACGCGCTTTCAATAAACCAAATATAGCACTCGCCTTCTGGGTGCAGCCTCGTTTCTGGGGAACCCGAGCCTGGTTGGCTACACTATGCAATTTCACATTTACAACAGTAGATGGCACAGTAACATAGTTTCCTATTGATAGTTAATTTTCTAAAGGTAAGTATAATATAAGTACCTGAAACTTCAAAACCAGTTTTCAGAATAAAAATGTAACAACTGAAATTTTTATTGACATAAATATTAAAGCTTCATGGTTTGGAAGAAGGCCAGAATCACTCAAATCAAACATTACCAACTTGACAGACCTATTAAATGTTTTGAGACCTGATCTGTGAGAAAATACTTCACTTCCTTAAAACACAGAACATAGAATTTATTTACCATTAAAGAATCTTTTTTTGGGTGAAAGTTGAGATCATTCCAATTCAAATTTATGGAAGCTTTAAAAATAGGAGTTTGCTTATACCTGTTGCTTTAAAGATCTAAAGAAGTGTCTAAGCCTCTCTTTTCAGATGTATCTAAGTTTACAAAACATTCACTCTTTGGGGATGAAGTATTCCAGGCTAGGACTCTGATTGTTTTGGGAAGTTTCAGAAAACTCCCTGAGGTTACAAGAGTTATGAATCTGTGGCAGAAAGTATGCCTTTCTGTCCTAAAAATGTGCAGTGTTTTCCTTGTTAATGAAACCATAAATGACTAGTATTTGAGTCATGAAATTTGGAATGTATATAGTCTCTGATGAGTAGCACAGGCTTGAACAATTTCTTTAATTTTACTTGGTAAAGACAGCAATTATGAATAACTGAAAATGTATCATGTACAATTGTGCAATATCATTGTTTATGCTGCATCTGTGTAGCCATCCTATGCACCTGTGTCTTGGTTTGTGCAATGAAGTACCTAGTGCCCACTGAGATGACCTCAACATGCTGGGTTCTGTTACCAAGGAGCATGATTCTGGGTTATCCAAAACAATATCAGGATCATACTCTGTCTCCTGACTACTGACTCCTCATCTTTCCACTTGACTGCAGTTCCCTTCAAGGGAAATTGCTTAACCCATTTTTGTGTTAGTTGTTGCATTTGTCAACTAAGAATTTTGCCAAGACCATTGAGCACCTTATGAGTTTTACAGCTGAAAAAGAATTATGGATACTGTCACAGATGTGGATGAGTGCCACCTACTGGAAATTCACGCTGTTTCTGCACTCTTCTCTCATCGAGGGGGCATGGTAATGAGGCAATTTGGAGCAGGCTAATTCAGTGCCTCATTAGCATAATATCAGCTACGGGAATTTCGAAGTGCAGTCTTCAAATTGCAGATTGACAGTGTAGATGTGGGAAGCTTAGAAATAAGTGCCCCACTTCGACATTCCCTTACTCCCACAAAACTAGGTGCACTTCAAAATTCTTGTGGCTGCCATTAGGCTAATAAGGTGCTGAATATGCATAATAGTGCCTCATTAGCTTGCTTGGAATTGCCAACGGGAAGGGGCGAGTGTAGAAGCAGCCTCAGACTGCTCTGAAGTGATCAAAATGCTGAAACCTGGGATCTCAGAGCATGTACCTTATGTCTGATACCCTTCTTATCAGTGGGGGCTCCACAGTCAACCTGCTTAGATCCTGAAACTAGTGCCATCTTCCCCATACACACCCAGCAACTGTTGGACATTTCCTGCTTTTGTCAGTTCTCTGCTCTATGTGGAAATTCTCCAAGAGTACGTGTGCCCAGTGCATTGAAATCAGAGATTTTTTTCCAACAGCCATATTCCCCTGGGGCTGTGTGAGCCTTCTGCTGCCTCACACTATCACATGCTAGTATAAAGGACAGAGCTGTTCCCAACCCTTATCAGCTCCTTCCTACAGCCCATCACAGTTGTTAGTTACATCTTGCTTACTCAAGTTTTCTCTTGTTTTTGTATTCTACATAGTTGGTACTCATTGTTCGGTAACAGTTTTAGTGATAAGATATTTTTAATAGTGAACTTCCTTTATTGTGGTACTTTTTGTATTCTTTGGTTTCTGCTGTTTGGGTACTATGTGCTTTGACATACTTCATTTCTTCATCTTCAACACCTTCAAGAAGCCACATAGGAACTTTGGGCACCTGGAGTGTACAGGTCACTGGGAAAGGCTCATATCAGAGACAAGTGCCAAATCTGCAGGGACTTTAAAGCCAGAACTAAAAAGGATAGAGAGGTCAAACTGAAACACCTTCTGATGGAGGCAGCTCTCTCTGTTCAGAGTATTTTTCCTGTCAGTCTCAGTGCCAGTCTTCTCCAGTGCTGAGGAAGAGGCACCAGAAGACAACACTGAAAGACTCACTATCCCAGAGTTTAAGGTCTACAGCATCAAATTCCAACAAACATGTTCGAAGAGAGGGTAAAGTGTATTCAAAGCCAAGGTACTGCCTGATGGAAATAACTTCTCAGATGGTTACTGACTCCAGCACTGGTACCAGCAGCATTGTGATCCTCCCCTAATGCAGCACCAACTGGTTCTGAGGTCCTGTCTTTGTTGGCTTAATAGCCATTGCAAGCACAGATATTCATGGTTGCAGTCATCTGATCTTCTCCATTAATGTCAACAAACTGTCCAGGAACTCACTTTTGAGGTTCTGATTTTTTTTTTAAACAGGCTGGTAAGTTGCATAGCTTTGAAGACTTCAGGGTTGTACTCGAGTCTTTGGGCATTTTTACACCTATAAAAAAGAAGCAGCAATTTTATTCCCTAGCTGCTGCATTGGTATGTTTCATTTACACCTCGCTACCAAGAAGACAGCCTGGAAAAAATAAGCAGTCAATTTGACATGCTAGTCGAGGACAGTCCATCAGTTTTCAAAAACAACAAGAAGTCCTGTGGCACCTTATAGGCTAACGGATATTTTGGAGAATAAGCTTTCGTGGGCAAAGACCTGCTTGGTCTATAAGGTGCCACAGGACTTCTTGTTGTTTTTTTGAAGATAAAGACTAACTTGGCTACCTCTCTGATACTCATCAGTTTTCAGTTTGCCATCTTCTCCTACTATGGTGTTTTACAATAGACTGTTCCACTACTTGAGTGTTTGGACCTGCTTCACTTCAGACCCACTTCAGTGGATCTTAGGCACAGTGGAATTTGGATCCACTCTTCAGTTTATTTCTGCTCTTCACTCTGCTGTTGCTTTTGCTATCCTGCAAAGCAAAACAAAACCCAGTGACCATAATATTTCTCTCTAACTTTTTCACAATTAGACAGTCTGAGGAAATTTTTCAGGCCAGAACATTGCTTTAAAAAACTTGACTATGTGGCATTTGGGAGCAGGGTTCAAAACAGATATTGGAGAAGATAAGATACATTTTCTAAACAACACTAAGGTAAGGTAACATGCAAAGCTGGGTGGGTATATGTCTTCAGCCTACTTGCCACAGCTTTTATTATATCCTTTTAGAATTACCGAGGTGTTCTCCAACAGATTCTCTTGTCATAGTTTATGTTCTTTATAATAGGCAAAAACAATGGATATTCTATGCAAACTTATCTTGTTCTCATTACTTATGGAAGAGTAATGCTACTATGGAAGTCATTATAGCCTACCCCTCTGTACTACAGTGAGATTTATGTTATTTATGTTATTGAGCTAAAATGAGCTGATCTACATGTGCATTTTCCTTGACAACTGAATAGAATGTAAGAAAGCAAAGCACATTGAAAAAATGCTTGATATATTTTCCTTTCCTTTTCTTTTCAGTCAAGTATCTCATCCAAATGGGCCCTTCAGTACAAACCTCCTGACAATACCAAAACCAAGATCATCTTCAGTGACTTTGACTCACCATCTAGGTCCCAGACGAGCTGGTAAATACTAGTTTGTTATTCTACGCATCTTGCATGTTGCTATGAAGATGACAAATTTTATTTTAAATTAAATCCTGTTGTTCATAGATGGTACTCTACACATTACAATAATTTTGATACATGATTTTGTACATTATAACATCAGGGCAAGTCAGCATCAGTATGTAGCATATGCTTGAATATAATCATATTCTAATTTATTTCTAAGACTATTCGGAGGACGTATTGAACATTACCTCAGACAAATATAAAATATGAACACAATGTTGTATAAGTAACTGGCTGAAGTTTTTCTGCTACTGTATTAGCATATAAACCTGCAGGGTTTCAAGATGTATACCAGCAGTCAGCAATCTACCAAAGACAGAGTACCAAAATTTGACGTTTTAACCACTGTGTGATAAGCATTATGGGCACTTGGACCGTAAAGGCACTAATAGTCCTACTTACAACAGCTTCATTAATAAATAAATTAAGATGCAGAACTTTACTGTTTAGATGGTGGTTGGTAGCATTAGCTGGTCTTTTGTTAATCCCCAGGCAGCATGGCTTTGAGCAAGCTCTTGGATGCATGGAAGAGGAGGGGCAGGGCTGAGCTCCTGCCTTGCATGCTGATGAAAATGGGGTTGCATGCCACTCTTGGTACATGTACCAGAGGTTGCTTACCCCGACATATCCAATAGTTGTCACTGGATTTTTTTTTTACACAATTACTGTATTGTAATGACTATTATACCAAAGTTATTAATTGTCATACAATTATATTACTATTGTTATTTACGTCAAATCATTTCTTAGAGCACAGGTAGGCGACAATTTATGATAAGGGGCCACTCCAAGATTTTTGCAGGAGGCCAAGGGCCTCACTTTTCTATGAAGGGAGTATGGGATCTGGGATGGAGGTTGGGTGTAGAAGGGAGCCCAGGGTAGGAGACTGAGATGAAGGAGATGGTGTGTGATCTGACAAGGAGTTTGAGAGAAGGAAAGGGTTGTCACCTGGGGCAGAGTGTTAGGGTGCAGGAGGGATTATAGGTGCAGGAGAGGATTCTGGCCTGGAGGATGGGTTTAGGAGGGGTGAGAGGACTGGTGGTGAGTTGGGGTGCATGAGGGGTTGAGGTGCCAGGTGCAGACTTTGGCGAGGAGGTGCTTACCTAACAGTTTCTGGCCAGCAGCACTCTCAGACAGACTTCCCTCCCTGCCAGCTGCCCCAGACCTCTCAAAGCATCTGACTGTTTCCTGTGGTTATCTACACTGTTGTGGGGGAGGACTCTGCATGATGTCCCCACCTCCAGCAAAATGTTTCAGCTTCTGTGGCTGGTTTCCAGCTAATAGGAGCTGAAAGGTTTTCTGGGGGTGAGGACACCACACAATGCCCTCCTTTTACCCCTATGGTGCAGAAGGCCACAGGGAGCAACCTACTGCTTTGACCAGCACTCCTCCATGCTGCTGAAGAAGGTCATGGGCCAAATAAAAAGGCTTGCCAGACTAAATCTGGTGCATTGGCTAGAGGCTTCATTTCAGAAATGAGTCCCCATTCCTATGACATGTACAAACACCTATTAAGTTAAGAAACCGTCTATACCTAGTCATGGAGCTTACTGTACAAGGCCCTGATTGTGCTATAAGCATCATGCAGAAATTCATAGGAAGTCCCACTGAAAGAATGGAATTCGTTGTGGGATCAAGCCTGATGAAAAATAGATTTTCATCTAAGAAAGGAGTTTACATTTTAATAATCTTTGAAGAATATGAGAAAAGAAGAATAGCAGATGGTGCTGTATAATGTCTTAGTAATGACTACTGTGCATGTAATGTGTTATTTCTTATACAAGAGATTAGAACTGGTACTTTTGCCCATAAGAAATTAGAACCTTAGTATACTGTTCTTCTGCCAGTTTCACCATATAGCTCTGATTTTACCATAATTTCAATAAACTGTGTCATGTAATTTTTAAAATAAGGGTGTTTGATTAACTGTTTTAAAAATAAGTATACATTTTAATTATGGATGCATAACTCCTTTTTAATGAAAATATCATGATTCTTCAAATATACTGTGTATTTGTAAATCCTTTCTTCTAACTGGGTCTGTCTAATTTATGGGCTGATTTCAGTCTAATTTTATTTTTCCTAAGCATTATACAACTTAGTCCCTACTCCTAAAACTTGTTGCATGTGCATCAACTCCTGTATCTCTTATGTAGTCAAATGCAGAATTACCGCTTTGGTGACATTATGTCCAGCATAAAATAGTATATGTAACCAAGTGTTTTTAAAATATAAATTCAAAATACATTGAAACCTGTTAAAAGCCACTCAACAGATGGTTAAACATTGATTGCTTTGCAGAGATGATCTTCTAATAATGGTGGAAACGAATAATTTGTGGTGGAGTGGGATAGTTTGTCAGTTTGTTAAAATAGAAGGTTACTTGAGATGTGTGTACTTTTGCACTGATTAACCATTTGCCCATTCAAACTTTGTAGATAAATTGAATAATATTCAAATGTGGCTGAATATTTATTCAGATTACAAAATTAAACACTCAAACATTAGGAAATGCTGGGATTAACGTTGTTCACTGAATAAGGCAATTGTCTTATGAAATAAACAGTATGTAATTATGTAATGAAAGTCTGTTATATAATGCATATGCACAATGGGGGGGTAGGGGTAGCATTAAGGCTGCATGCAGTATTTCCTAACTGTTGAATGCTTGACTTTTAATAGTATTTTTAATATTGCTTGCACGTGTGTAATTTCCTAAATCTTTGAAAAAGCAAACTGAAAAAAACTAAAAATTATATCGTGTTGACATTCAAATAGGTCATTAACAGGGCTGGGACCTTTCAATTCCTCCCACAGATCTCTGCCACTTGAACTAATGTAGTTACTGATAGAAGTAGCAGGTTTTCATCTTATGTGGACAAGCACTACAGGATGATGGAGGCACTTTTTGAGTGGTTTTCCTGGATATATACTAATAGCAAAGGAAAAGTAAGACTTAGGGGGTTTGGGTTCCATTCCAGGTTATGGAGGGGAGTGGCTTTTAAGGTATACGGCATCTGCTGCCCATCCTGCCCCTCAAAAATTTGACCCCTACAGTTTAGTCCCCTCCAGCTTGTCCATGTCCCAGTCCTGACCTCTGTCTCCTTCTCCTAGTAATGTTCTTTTCAGATTTCTCCTCCCAGTTATAGGATTTGGCTGTGTCTACACTGAGCCCTAGTGCCAACAATTTCATGCAAACAAGCTGTATCAAAAATGCAAAATGCTGGCTCATTTGCATATTTTCATATCCAACCCACATATTCATGAGACTAATTTGCAAATTCACAGCAGAAATCAAGCCATGTAGACATGGCTATGCTGGCAAAAATCCCCTTTGTTGGCAGCCCCTTATGCCTGATTTTTTTCCAGGCATAAGGGGCTGCCAACAAAGGGGAATTTTGCTGGCACAGTCACATCTACATAGCTTGATTTCTGCTGCAAATACAACAATTAGCCTCATGAATATGCACACTAGCTGTGTGAATATGCAAATGAGCCATCATTTTGTATTTTTGAGGCTGCTTATTTGAATCAAACTGTTGGCACTAGGGTTCAGTGTAGACACAGCTTTTATGTACAGCAAATCCTATGCTCACCCCTCTAGACTTTCTATTGCAGTTCCAGTGTCCATGTCTCTCCCTGTCCCAACTCCCATTCTTCTTGTCTAGCCATTCCCATTCCCCATCCTGCTTCTTATTTCCTTGTCCTGAGTTTCCTCGCCACTCATTTCCATTCTTCTCTTCCATCTCATTCTTTTCCCACTTCACTTCTAGTCACTTTGTTTGTTCCTCCAGCCCATGCTCCTTGTATATACTTGCTCCTTGTCCCAGTCTGGGTTTCTTGTCCAATCTCAATGTCTCTACTTCCTCCAGCTTTTTGTTCAAGTCCTGCCACCATACCATTGTGACTCACTCTCTCTCTTTCTCCCTGTCCGCATCCAGTCCCAATACACTCTGCAAGGCTCCTGGTCCCAATATACACATTTTGACCTTCTACTTAACTCCCCAGATTGGAATGTTACCTCTTTATGTTCAAGTCAGGCAGGTTCCTCCTCTTCCTTGCCTGGGTGCCAGCAGGGGGTCCTGGAAAGGCAGATTCCTTTTGCCCCTGCATCCCTAGGCTGGAAGGACTCTTCCTGATCACATTGCAGATGGCACAGGCACATTATTATCAAAACAAGGAGCTGTGATTGGCTTGAGCATGCTTAGTACACAAAGAATACAGAGATTTTAGCTGATAAAACATAAGAAATCTATTGAACACATGGAAACTGTAATTTTTCAAAGAGTTATAATGCAGTCAAACTTTGGCAGATTTTCACAGGAACGGCAAAAGGCATATTTGTGCCAAAGCTACCCTCTTGCTAAATTGAAATTCCCTGCTCCAAAGCATTGGAGATATTAGAGCTTTTAAACTAAAGGTCATCAGAATTTTTAGAATATAGTGAACAACTGATTTTTTTCCCAGAATTATTCTCAGAAACAGCTGAACAATTGTGGCTGAAATTTTTCATAAAAACTCAGCCTGAGGCAGACAACCAGTGTTGACATTTATAGTTCTGTTACAGTTTAGCAAAATCACAAGCAACTGAACACAGTGTTGTACAAAGGGAAGTCTAAGGGAACCTTAATTAGCTGTGCTACCAGCCACTCGTCACTTAAATATTAAATACATGCATTAAAAGCATGTTACCAAACACAGTTAGGTTTTACACATATCTAAATTTGAGATCTCAGTTGAAAATGTCTGATGTTTAAATCTGTTTCAGAAAATGATATAGAGAAGCTTAAGAAACAGCCAGAGGATACAATCACATTACTCAGATGCATAGCCTACTTTGTATTACTTGTGTATAAATCCAAAAGAGTGAATAAGTCTTGATGGCTACGTCTACACTAGCCAAAAACTTCAAAATGGCCATTTCGAAGTTTACTAATGAAGCTCTGAAATACATATTCAGTGCCTCATTAGCACGCGGGCAGCTGCGGCACTTCGAAATTGACGCAGCTTGCCGCCGCGCAGCTTGTCCAGACAGGGCTCCTTTTCGAAAGGACTCTGCCTACTTCGAAGTCCCCTTATTCCCATCTGCTCATAGGAATAAGGGGACTTCGAAGTAGGCGGGGTCCTTTCGAAAAGGAGCCCCGTCTGGATGAGTCACGCGGCGGCGAGCTGCGTCAATTTCGAAGTGCTGCGGCCGCCCACATGCTAATGAGGTGCTGAATATGTATTTCAGCGCTTCATTAGTACACTTCAAAATGGCCGTTTGCATGGCCATTTCAAAGTTTTTGGCTAGTGTAGACACGGCCGATGTCTAATACAGTAAACTCTCTCATATCCAGCATTCTATCATCTGGAACTCTCAAGTAACCAGCATTTTAACCATAAGTAAATTTTAGCTATGTTTTCTGTAAGTCCAGTGTAGTGAAAGTAAATATAAATAAGTACAGCAAATAGAGAGTAAGTTTACCATGTACAATACTGCTGCCATTGGTAGATAAAGTACCCTGCATACCTTTGTTTGTTTGTTTTTTTACTTAATATCTAATCTTGTTTTTCTTTAGTGTTATGCACTGCTAAGTATACCTCTCTAGTATCCAGAATACCTGAATATCTGGCAACCTCCTGGTCCTAGGACTGCCAGATATGAAAGACTTTATTGTATGTATTTAATACTTTGATCTATCTATAATATTTTTTCACCTGTCCCGTTTTATTAAACTATAGAACTTTCTCATATCTTTCACTTTGATCTTTCGTAAACATGTTTTTAATGTGTTCTAAAGAAACTTTAGTAAACTATTAACGTGTGTATTTTGCAGGTACTTCCCCTAGCCTGTTTCCCGTTGGTTCATCTAGTCATGGGTCTATCTCCAGTGGGTCCCTCATCAACAGATCACCTGTAGAATTTCCTGATACTGCTGATTTTCTTACTAAGCCAAGTGTTAATTTACACAAACCTCTGGGATATACATTTAGTTCTCCAGATTTTCAGCAACAAGTTAGAGCTTCTACAAGTTATACTTGCAACAGGTACTGTATACCCTCAGAATTATTTGGAAGTATTCAAAAGTATAATTTGTTATAAGAGATAAACATCTATGGTTTTCACATGAAAATTCATAGTCATTTCCTTTTGTCCTAACCAAATGTAATATGTCTGTGAAAATAAGTTTTCATATACAGTGGCCGTGTCTGCACTAGCCCAAAATTGGGCCTGGTGAGTAATGAGGTAAATAACCTACAGAGAAACCACATATGGTACTGGAAGTAGTGTTGCTCATTTGAAAGGTGACTGGATCAGAATAGATTTAATTACCACACACAAGATGTATCTTCCCCTCATGAAACATGTAGTATGCCATCCCTAATACACAACAGGTGCCACATTCACTTACAGAGTCTCACAGCAATGAAATATGTAAAGTGTCTTAATACAGTTCTTCCCAATAATAGATGCTATATGCATAAAATAAGTTCTCATTTTACACACACACACACACACACACACACACACACACACAGAGGCTACGTCTACACTAGCTCAAAACTTCGAAATGGCCATGCAAATAGCCATTTTGAAGTTTATTAATGAAGCGCTAAAATACATATTCAGCGCCTCATTAGAATGCCAGCAGCCGTGGCACTTTGAAATTGATGCAGCTCATCCAGACGGGGCTCCTTTTTGAAAGGACCCTGGCAACTTCGAAATCCCCTTGTTCCTATCTGCTGTTAGGAATAAGGGGATTTCAAAGCTGCCGGGGTCCAAGGAGCCCCTTCTGGGCGAGCCGCGTGAATTTGGAAGGGCCGCGGTTGCCGGCATTCTAATGAGGCGCTGAATATGTATTTTAGCGCTTCATTAGTAAACTTCAAAATGGCCATTTGCATGGCCATTTCAAAGTTTTGGGCTAGTGTAGATGTAGCCTGTGTGTGTGTGTGTGTGTGTGTGTAATGAGAACTTATTTTATGCATATAGCATCTATTATTGGGAAGAACTGTATTAAGACACTTTACATATTTCATTTGCTGTGAGACTCTGTAAGTGAATGTGGCAACTGTTGTGTATTAGGGGTGGCATACTACATGTTTTATGAGGGGAAGATACATCTTGTGTTTGGGAATTAGTTCTATTCTGATCCAGTCACCTTTCAAATGAGCAACACTACTTCCAGTACCATATGTGGTTTCTCTGTAGGTTATTTACCTCGTTACTCACCAGGCCCAATCCTGTTTAGTCTTTGAGATTTACCAAGGTGATGTGACTGCAAGTATCTGAATAATAGCTTAGTAACTGTAGTATTTAAACAGCAATCAGAAGTGGAAAAAAGAGAAGCAAGCTAATATTACCTTTTGTCTTGTTTATTCTGTAAGCTGTGGACGTCAACTTCTCAAGCATATTTCTGCATCACAGTCTGAATCTAGTGCAGAATATCAAGGCAGAAAATCAGGTAGGATTTCAAAATATGCAAGCACTTGCTATTGTTTCATTGTGCTTTCTGGGTAGTCAATTAAATAAGCAATTTTAAAATTTTGCATCAGATCTTTTTAATACTTCCAAGTAATTCATATGCATGTCAATGTTCATAACCATTTTAGTGGATTCTTATATCTCTATTTTATTATCTCTCAATTTGTTGATCCAGGATAAGTGATGGAATAGTCTTGAGTGTATCCTATTCTTTACAGATATGTTTTCTAAGAGATGCTTACTTCTGGCTTTATAATTTTGCAAGCAGATGGGTTTTTTAATGCTCCATAGCTGGTTTTTGTGGCACACAACAAATTACATGTTCTGATCTCTTGCCAAGAGTTAGCAGTCACTGTGTTGTAATAATTCCATTTATATGGATATTAAAATTCTGCACTGTAGTTTTTTCACACTCCATCAGGGAAGTCATTTTTGTCTTATGAAACTTCCCTGTTCAATCTTAGAACAAAAATAAGATAGGAAGCAACTAATTTGCTTTGATGTTCCTATGAAGAACCTGTTGAGTCTACCTCAAGAATTATTGGTGACTTAAACCAGGATTTACCTCTTTGCTTTGCTGGCATGGCACAGAGCAGCCTAAGCATACCAGTGATCTAGTATGATTTTTGTAAAAATAGACTGCACTTTTTTTTTTTCCTGCTAGCAGACTTTAACTGTCTATCTGTACATCTCAAGGGAGCAAGTGTCAGTTGGGGGTACCAAATCGCATTGGTCTCTGTCCATTCCCTATTTCCTGCCATTCTTATTCCCACTACACCCTTCACCTCTGAACTAAGAGCTATGGGGAGGTCATTTATAAGAGCCAGCAGTATCAGTTGTACCCCTAGTGGGGGCTCATCCCTTCCCACCTCCTTTCCCAATTCAGAGTGGTTTCCATTCCCTTTGCTTGAGGGCCAACAAAAACAGATTTAAGAATATTGTGAATGCAGACTTGGAAGTTACTCCTGCATTCTGTTCATGACATATTGGTTTAGATTCTTAGCTCAAGAGAAATCTGGTTGCCCTCTTTTTCCACCTCTTCCCTCAATATCTACTTTGTGTAGACTACTATAAAAAGTGAACTGAAGTCTGAAATCAATTTGACTAGAACACATTGACACATTTTTCTTTAGTGACGTTTTAATAATTTCAGCATTTATCCTGGTAGATCACAAATGGAGTGACAGTCTGAGGTATCTTTTTCTTACTCCTTTAAGGGCCTTAAAGGCTAGGATTGGTATCTTGAGTTGGATTTAGAACATAACCTAGAAACACAGTGCATATAGCTGTACTATTTAGACTGAGTGACCAGAGCTCTTTTATTTCCCCTCTCCACCCAGGCTGGAGAGGGTGAGTACCACACCTCTCCACCATTACAGTTCTCTGAGTGGGGGCTAGAGGGGCAGGAAGGGAATTGCCTGGTTTTCCTGCCTATCTTCTCCCTCACCCCCCACAACCTTTTTAGATTTGCCAAAAAAAAAAAAAAGACTTTTCTGTTTTGTTTTATTTCATTTCAGGTTGAACCCATTTTTTGAACTGTAAATGAAAGAAAATAATCAGTTATTTGTCCAAGTTTGATTGGAAACATTGTCAGTTTGGGACTGTATCTTTCTTGGTTGACAGTAAAATATCTAGCATACTAATGCATGCTAAATAGGGAACTATACCTCTGATTATGTAATCAATATTCATTTACTTTTACAGAACAAAGAATTACCTGCTTTAATATTTTTTTTTATTTTAAGATTACTGCTTTTTAAAATAATCATCCACTTTCCCTGCTATGTCTGTAGACTATTCATTGTCATATTTATTTAAGCTCTTAAGCTTGGTTAAAAAGAAAGGGTAAAAAGTGACATCAATTTATGTTTCAGCAGTGGGGACATATGTTTAATTGTAGACATGCATAACAGTAAAGGAGTTTGATACTGGCCTGTTACATACTTCTATACACACGTCTAATAAATATACATCCAGTAAACAGAATGATGTCATGAGCACGTTGTGGTACAGTACAATGATTCTCTATCCTTAGTTTTGCAATTTCTCTAAGGCATAGAAAGTGATAGGTTTAAATTTTAATGAATGCGGAAGTGTAAAATAATAAATGCTATATTGTAAAGAACACCATTTGATGATAAATGACAAAGATATTTATTTAGGAAAATATCTCTGTAAAATATTTAGATTATTTGACTATATAGAGTACATTTTATAGGAATCCATACTATGCCCTGGGCTCCTGTCCTCTTCAGTTAAAACACATGCTGATGAATGTAACCATCCACATCTTCAGGGCTCTTTCTCCTTAATAGTTTGAGAAGGGAAAAGAGAAGACGGGCCTTGCAGAAGTCACCAGATCAATAAATCTAACTTCTAGTGGATGTAATATGGGAGCAAGCAACAACTGATTGAAAATCTTAATTCTAACTAGATTTATGAATAAATTGTTAATGGTGATTTTGCACTTGTTATATTTAAGGTGAAGATAGAACCATGGGTATTTCAAAAGAATCAGTCCACCATACAGAGGGACAAAAAGATGAAAGAAAAGAAAGCAGCGATTGCAGAAAGACATTTATAGAAAGTGATGATAAGCAAATGGATCAAACACAGCATAACCAGCAATCTGATGTAAGCATAGATTTGTAGAAATAGCTACAATGTATATTAACATATTTCTTTGTGGGATTTAGTATCATATTGAAGGAGGCCCTTACTTTATATTATTGTTTAAGAGCCTCTGGAATATAGGATTCCAAATATTAGTTAAGTTTAGGAGACAAATTGTGCAAGCAGCCAACATGAATATAGTGTGAGAATCAGGGCAGATGACTGCAATAGAGTGGGAAAAGGCAGCTCTAGAAGTGGAAAAGGCCCACTCCACTTCTAGCTGGAAATGGGTTACTGCAGGTCAGTCATTTTCAGCTAAAAAGGTACTGTCTCAAGCAAATTAGGATCAGCTGAGACAGGAATATCTTGGACCAACTAGGATCAGCTGATATCATTTCAGGGCTACCTGAGACCTTTTAAAACCCTCCCCTATTGAGAGGAGTGGGGAGAGAAGAGAGAGAGAAACCCACTGAAATGGTTGCTAAGCCAGAGAGACAGCAGGGAAGTGAGCAACTCCAGGAGGAGAGGCTGCGTTCCCTACCATAGGGGAAGACAACAAGTCAAACCTCTGCTAAGGGGAAGGCTGACTAACATGGCAAAAAGTGGGTGCTTTATTCAAGGCCCCGTTCGCTACAGGGGAACTATGCAGAGGCTGGGAAGAGAAAGAAGGGCCTTTGCCCAAATGGGTCTTATGAAAAAGCATGCTTGGATTAATTTATTTTGTTAAATATATTTTACAAGTGCTGTCTCTGAAAATGTGGCTATTCTGCATATGTGTGTACAGATTCCGAACTGCAAACTAAAAAGTAAAATAGTAAAAGTAGAATATTTAGTAGTACTGAAATTTAGTAACACTTGCCAACTTTTCTATTTTTAACCTCATTTTCCAGGTGAAACCGCACTTTCATCAACTTCAGTTTGGACCTCCCTGGTCCAGCACCCTTGGGACATGAGCAGTCCCATAGCAGGATTTTGCTGGCCTCTGGGCACCTGATCCTGGGCTCCCCTCCCAGCTATCAGTCCGCAGCCAGACACCAACCTGGGACACTTCCCAGCCGTTGGCCTCCTGGCCCTGGCCCCAGGCTGCCAATTTCTGGACTGCCAGACTTCCAGCTAGCCCATCACTCCCAACTACTGGGACTCTCTGGTCCAGCAATATCCATGGTCCTGACAGACAATGGATGTTGCCAGTCCAGAGGGTCCCAGATTTCAGAGGTTCAAACTATGTAAACAAAAGTTGGAAAATCTGTTACATTAGCTTTTATGCAAAATGATTGTGTGGGTTTTATTTATATTTCATTATTGAGTTAGAAAAAGTACAAAAACTTAAGTCTTAAAACCAGAATTAATTTTTGGTGGTCTTTACGTTAAAGCCAGCAAGGCATGGAACCTTTTGGGCAATTAAAATAATTGTTTTTACTGTGCAAAAAAGAATACAAGTGAAGTCCTGAGCTATTACAATATGAATTGAGGTTTTCTCATAGGTACAGTTTTAGGTGTAAAAACCAATAATATTACTATTTCAAGGCAAAAAGAGTTGATGGGATAAAATAAATATGCAGAGTGACTACAGCAGCACAAAGGAATGCAAAGAGTTGAACAATATTTTCATTTTAACGTTTGTTTAAATGACAAATTTCTTTTCGTTCTCGTTGTGGAAATGGCTCATTCTCTCTTATGCAGATGGAACAGGATCCTTCCTTAGAACTGATGTTAAAAGAAGATCACAAATCATTAATGGAGAAGATGAACAATTGGAATTTCCAAATTTTTGATCTTGTGCAAGAAATGGGACACAAATCTAAAAGGATCCTTAGCTTGGTTTGTTGTTGTTTTTTGATGTTTTAGTCGAAATGAGGAACAATTTTGCCCATCTGTGAATAAATTAAGAATAGCTTGAAAAGTAGCAATATTATTTTCTGATCGTCTCCCCTCCCACGTATAAAGACAGTAAGAATTGCTTATTTTCTGGGAAATCTATACCAACAATATTTTTTTGCATTGTATTCTTAATATTGCAAGTGTAATAGTTCTTGTTTTAAATGGGTGTGAGTTCTGTAGTTTTCAGTTCAGCAGCTATGAAAGGCTTAATCTCCTGTCAACTATTTTATGTTTTTTCCTCCCATGTAATGTCATTGGAAATCACCACTAGAGAGAGAGAGAGAGGCAGTCTTTTCTGTTTTTCACTTAAACAACACTGTCCTTTCTTCCATTCTGACTCTTACATAGACTAGTGTGCAGACAGTTCATTCTTTCTTCAGGACTTCATTTACACTGTGAAGTCTACAGGAAGTCTGTCAGCATTTAATGGGTAGGCTGAAGGGCACTCAGGAATAGCTGGCAAATATTAGTTAAGTTTAAGAGTAAAATTCTAAAATTTTATTTATTTTATTGGTGTATTTATAAAATAAAAAAAACTTTCAGATGAGTTAGTATGTTGGTAAAACTGTGGAACCCATGTGATCATCTTATAGCTAAACTTCCCCCCTTTCCCTCCTTTTTTGTAACACCCATTTACTCTATCCTCTTTGCATTTGTTTCAGAGAAGCTCTTTAGAGACTGTGCTGTACTGTCCATTTGTACAGTACATAGCATACTAATATTAGTTAACAATAAAATATGTAATAGTGACACAGCACTTGATTCTGTGACTCTGTTCTAAACCTCTGAAAGAGTCATAATTTTTTTAGATGTTTTCCATTTAGACTGAAATCTGGCAGTCCAGATAAATGAGACTTTTGATGCCTCAAAAATATCCTTACAGTTATTTTCTTTTATCCAAAGGCTCTCTAATGAAGGAAGTTGGAATCAGCATAGCTATAGAAACAGAAGTGTGCCTGTGGAGAAAATAGAACTCAGGAGAATTTCTTGCATAGCTCCTTGAGTTAGCATGAGGAGTCTGGAATATGTTGAATGTGATTCTCTAAAGGTGTATGTATGACATTGCTAACAGAGAGATCCAGTGAACATTTTATGGAAGGAAGGAAGGCTGAAAGAGGAACCTTTATCTGTTTTCTCCTAGGAAGCCTGAGACAGATCTCTTAATGTCTAATCGAGTCTATACTCGAAAGATTGCCTAAAGCTTTGGGAGGAGAACTGTTTGGCAACACTGATCCTCAGTAATAGAAAACAGTGTTTTTCTAGAACACCATGCATAAAAAATTAGATACAGGAGAAGAAAGTAAGGTGCATGAAGTCATTTCAGTAAAAAGATGTGCAGATTTTTTTCTCTTTTGATTTCAATAGGTTGGTAACAAAGGCATCTGATGGAAAGAATTCCAGCAAACTGAATTAATAGCACATTAGTGCTAATGGCTCATTTTAATGATGCATCAACTAAATTTGATCATTTTTAAAATTTAACAGTGTACTTAAATAAAAATATAGCAGAATATTCTTAACGTTGAATGAAGCTAACATGATTAAGCTTTGCCATTTTCCAACTGAAACTAATTTTAATGTGTGTTTAGGTGACATACACTTTGTTCCAAGACACTGGCTTGTTTGAAATTTTCAAAATTCCAACACAAGAATTCTTGAATTACTTCCATGCACTAGAAAATGGCTACCGAGATATTCCCTGTAAGTAATATCCTTCTAAACTATACACAATTATTTATGATGAAATATGTATTTTTACTTATTTTACCCATAAAACTACAGGTAGACAGTCCCTGATCTTAATGTTATAAATATGGTAAATGAATTGTGTTAAATCTCTCTCTCTCAACATTTATAAAACAATAGACCAACAAAAAAGATTTGGTGGACTCTTAAATTGAGTCTGCCCACATTTGGTTTGAGTATGATCTAATAAAATTTGCGTAATAGTTCAGGAGGTTTGTGGATTTAAGAGTCAGTAGGTGTCAGATCCAGCCTATTAGGAATATAAATGCTTATTTGGCATGCTAACTCTTAATATATATTGCTATACTTCTGTAGTAAAAGAAGCACTCCTCCATACAACCTAAACTTTTATTGTCTCTTGAGATTTGTTCTGTAAAATTTAACTTTTTTCCTGTGCTAGACACATGTCCCAGTAGGCGTGTCCGAAAATGATGACAGCAGCTGGATTCTCAAAATAACAACCATTTGATATTTTTAAAGACAGTAGCACAAGTTTTCTGGTCTTTCTGTTTATAGTTGTCATTTACTTGAAAGTCATATTCTTTGAATCTCTGTACATGTAGATCCTATTGACCATGTGCAGTGAGTTTTATCAGAAATATCGACAAGGGGTTGAACATGCATCTTCATGCCCTCTCACTCCTCTCCTAAGGGCATAAGGACCTTGCTCACTGTTCAGTTTCTTGTAACTATTCCTTATCAGAGAGTTGAAACAACATAGTGTCCCTACTTAGTATAATTAGTTTGTTTTTACTGTAAACTTTTGAATTAATCTTATTCACTGTGTATAATACTGTATAGTGTTCACTTTATACCACTGGCAAAATAATATAATAAATGTTAACTAAGATGAGCTGCCACTACTGACTGGTATTTTGTGAACGCTCAAGGTGCAGTTGAAAGGTCAACAGAAACACTATCAACTAATCTAGATGGTTTGATATCATGAAGCAAAGAAACCTCCTGTGCAATGGATATATCAGCTGGAGAGTATGTGTCTGGCAAGCTGAGGGTACTGAAACAGCTTAAGGACGGTATGATTGATAGAAGAGCCACCATGTGAATTTGGCATGGATAACATAAACATGGAAAAGCCTGACATATATGTTACATGCCACTAACCCCCTTTCTTTTTCTGAATAAGGAAAATAAATGCTTTCCCCGGAGGTCAGTGGCACTAGTTCGTTCTGCATGGAATTCACATGATACTAGTCCCTAGGTGTGGGGGAGAGGAGACTTTTTATACAATTGGAGGGTATACACTTCTTGGGTCACCTGCAAGAACCAGTGGTCCAAGATAATTGCAGGGCAAGCCTCCTTGAAGAAAGAGAAATGGGAACCAAAAGGAAGGTAGGAAAGGTATATACTTTCAAAGTCTAGAAGTGTATTCTCAGCCAAAGCATTAACTGTGTTTCTGCAATTCACATGGTTGGCTAGAAAACAATGGAAATGTCTTTCTCTTTTCAAACTTTGACCTCTTTCTCATCTGATTTGGTGTTAAATAGAAGAAGAGGTGGCTATTGAGATCGCTGTAGAAGAAAACTGAAATTTATAATGCTTCTTTCTAAAACTGGGGGGCATATATTCCCAAAGATCTAATTGTGTTTCAGGGGTTTTTTGAGGAGTGCAAAGTGTCATCCATTTTCTAATTAAACAGCCATTCTTCTTCGAGTGTCCCCGTGGGTGCTCCACATTAGGTGTCGGGCTCGCCCGGCGCCGCAGATCGGATCTTCCAAGCAGTTTCTGCCGGACCGCGCATGCGCCGGTGCGCGCCGCTCCCTTGCGCGCTCCTGGCCACATGCGCGATCCGGTCCCCGCCAGTTCCTCTTAACCGCCGTCGGCTGCAGACGGAATCCGACTAGGCTACAGCCAAGTTAGCGTATTCAATGTTTTTTAGCTGTTTTCTTTAAAGTTTTCAAGTTCTTACTCTATTGCTAAGTTAGCCAGTTGTTATTTAAAAAAAAAAACAACAACAAGAAACAACAAGCGGGATGGAATTCAGTCCAGTCCTAGTAACAAGCGGAGCCCCGGAGGCCAGGAGCCTAGGGCCATTAGCCCTCCTGCTGTGGCAGGCTATCCGAGAGGGGGAAAACAGCAAAGAGAAGGTGCTAAGTACCCCCATTAACAACTAAAAGACTCACCAAAAATGTCCTCTTCAGGATTCAAGAAATGTGAGTCTTGCCGAGAGGCAATGCCAGCGTCTGATGGGCACAATCACTGTATAAGGTGCCTTGGGGAGTCCCATGTCACGCAGAAATGCTCCTTCTGTGCAAAATTAACATCCAGAGCAAGAAAGGACAGGGAGATGCGGCTTAAAATGCTGCTATTCGACAAGGCCCTCCAGTCAGACGTGCCGGAGCGGCCGCAGCAGGAGGGACCCTCTGGGGCCCATAAAAGGAAAGCTGCCTCCCTCACCCCATCAGCGCAAAAACGGAGGAGAGTCTCCCCAACCCAATCCCTGCCGGCAGCAACAGTGAGCGGGACGGGAGGAGCGCACAACCCCCAGCCGCAGCAACAGCTGATCGGCAGTGGCACGGAGAGCCACGTGGAGGCGGCTCAGCCTCCGATGATCAAACAGCCGCCCCGCACTGCAGGCAGGGCGGCGGCTAAACAAGCGCCGGTACCGGCGGCACCGCAGGCAGCGGCACCAATCCTCAGGGAACCGGCGGTGCAGAGCGTGCAGGCACGCAGCCTGCAGGCACCGGAGGACACTGCCCGCGCGGCACCGCCCAAGAGCGTGCTGAGCGCGGCGCGGACAGGGCCGAGATCCCCTGCACGTCAGGGGGCGGAGCTACCCCCTCAAGGGAGGGGGAAGGCTGCACAGAAAACAAGGCACCACAGCCCCTCTCCAGACGGGGCTGCAGAGTTGCTTTCTCTCAGCCCTCTGCTCATGCTGCGGACTCCAACTAGAAGGCAGGGGTCCCCCCTAGTCTACCCGGAGCCCCCGTCTCCATTTTTACAACCAGCCTCGCCCTGGCTGGGACCACCTTCACCCTTCTTGGGGTTTGAGCCGCTGGAGTACTATCACAAATTGCTCTCTCCAGTGTCCCATGTCTCTCGACGATCTTGCTCCCCCAGACGCAGGGGGTACGCACCAAGGGAGTGGTCCAGGTCACCTTCCCAAGAACAGTGCCCATGCTGCCATGGTCGTCCCTATCACGCGGGGCATAGACACCACCGGCATTCTACCAGGGAAAGATCCCCACAGACGGTCCCGTATCCCCAAGGGCAATCGCGAACGGGGACAGAGACTCAAGTATCTCAGGGGGAACTGGTTATGGAACCCCGAGATTTTCCCTCGCAAGCTTCCAGCGAGCGGATGTACCATCGCCAACAGGAACCGGAAGGGTCCAGAGAGGCGTATCCTAGTGGCTCCTCGCTCTCCTCCCCGGACGGGGCTACGGCCCCGGGGGACGTCCATCCTCCGGACAATCTCAAACAGTTTCAAGAGCTGTTTAAAAGGGTGGCCTTCACGCAAGGCATCCAGACAGCAGAGGTGCAAGAGAAACACCATAAGCTCCTCAAAAATCTGAGACTTCCGGCCTTCTCCAAAATAGCAATACCGCTTGACGAAGCAATCTTGGAGTCCGCCACGATGATATGGCAGACCCCTGTGACTATTCCGCCTGTCCACAAGAGAGCGGACAAGAAATACTTCGTGCCGGCGAAGGGCATGGAGTTCCTGTTCAGCCACCCACAACCAAATTCCTTGGTGGTAGAGTCGTCGCAACAAAGATCAAAGACATCTCAATTCAAGACAGGGGGAACAGACAAAGATGCCAAGAAGCTAGAGCTGTTCGGCAGAAAGGTCTACTCCTCCTCCACACTACTGTTGCGAATGGCAAATTACGCAGCGCATCTAGCGAACCACAATTTCGACGACTACACTAGGTTAACCTCCCTCATGGACTCACTTCCAGAGGACAAGAAACCGGTGCTCAAGGCCGTCGTGCAAGAAGGCTACGCGGCCTCGAGGATGGGAGTTCAGATCGCCCTAGATGTTGCGGACACAGCAGCATGCTCCACAGCTACGGCAGTGGTGATACGAAGGGAGTCCTGGCTCCAGACTTCGGGTATACCGAGGGATCTGCAGGCAAAGATCGTCGATCTTCCCTTCGACACGCAGAAGCTGTTTGCTGAATCAACTGACTCGGTCCTTCATTCCAGTAAAGATTCAAGAGCCAAGCTTAGGACCCTAGGGATTTACACCCCTCCATACAGAAAGAAAAAGTACTACCCTCAACAAAGACGGTACCAGTACCAGCCACAGCGTCCCCAGTACCACAGGGGTTACGAGCAAGGGCGACATCAACAGCACCAGCAGTACAGAACTCCCAGGCGACGTTCCCAACAGAGCCGTGCGTCCTCGGGGCAGGGCCAAAGGCCACAAGTTTGACACACAGATCCAGGGCTGCGCCATCACTACCATCGCACAATGTCATCCGAAGCTGTTATTCCACCATCGCCTCCGACCATTCTACGACCAGTGGCAAAGGATCACCACAGACAAATGGGTGCTGGAGATCATAGCCACGGGGTACGCCATCCCCTTCCAGTCGCTCCCACTGTCACGACCTCCACCCAGGCCCCACCTCCAGGAGGCCTCCCACGTAGCGAGGCTCAAGCAGGAGGTAGACCATCTCATGCTCATAGGGGCAGTGGAAAGAGTGCCGGAGCAACTGCAAGGGAAAGGGTTCTATTCGAGGTACTTCCTCACGGAGAAAAAGACAGGAGGCTGGAGGCCCATCTCAGATCTTTGAGGCCTCAACCGGTACCTGCGCAAGCAACGCTTTCGGATGATCACAAGCGCCTCCATCCTTACGGTACTGGACGATGGAGATTGGTTCGCAGCCCTCGACTTACAAGATGCGTATTTTCACATAACTATCCATCCGGCTCACCGACGATTCCTCCGGTTCATGGTAGGCAAAGAACATTTTCAATACAAGGTCCTACCGTTTGGCCTCTCCTCGGCCCCCAGAGTCTTCACCAAGACCTTGGCAGTGGTGTGAGCCTACCTGCACAGACAGGGGGTATTTATATTCCCGTATCTGGACAACTGCGTACTCAAAGGGGCCTCGAAGGAGGAGGTACTAAGCATGATACGCGTCACAGCAGGCACGTTCTCTTTGCTCGGCCTGGTTATCAATCTAGCAAAATGAAAGATAGACCCCACACAGGACATAGAGTTCATAGGGGCACGCATAAATTCTATTACAGCGAGCGTACACCTACCAGAGACACGCTTTCGGGCCATCGGCTCCCTCGTGCAAGTCATCACCTTCAGCCCTACGGTGCCGGTTCTGACGTGCTTACAGCTGCTGGGCCACATGGCAGCAGCGACATTCGTAGTACAGAACGCCAGGTTACACATGCGCAGCATGCAGTACTGGCTGGCAAGCGTATACAAACCAGCAGCACACACCGTTCACAGGGTGGTGTCGCCCACAACAGAGGTGCGCAAATCCCTGCAATGGTGAGTAAACCCCAAGAACATGCTAACAGGGGTACCCTTCCACCAACCACAAATATCGGGTTTTCTTACTACAGATGCCTCCCACATAGGGTGGGGAGCACACATGGGCGAAGAGGTGACGCAAGGACTGTGGTCCTCCATGGAACAGTCACTGCACATAAATATACTGGAGCTCAGAGCAGTGTTCAACGCCTGCAGACACTTTCGAGACCATATACAAGGCAAAGTACTCGGTATCAGTACAGACAATACCTCCACCATGTTTTATATAAATCGGCAAGGAGGAGCTTGGTCCCGTGCCTTATGTGCGGAAGCAGTCCAGTTGTGGAACTGGTGCATCGCCAACAATATAACCTTGAAAGCCTCGTACTTGCCAGGCGCTCACAATGTGAAGGCAGACCAGCTGAGCAGGCGTATCGCACTCACGCACGAGTGGCAGATCCGTCCCGATCTGCTACGACCGATTTTTCACACATGGGGCTTTCCCCAGATAGACCTGTTTGCCACTCAACACAACAAGAAGTGCCCACGATTCTGCTCCAGGGCAGGACTGGGACGGGGGTCCGTGGGGGATGCATTTGCGATCTCCTGGAGGGGCCCCCGGCTTTACGCTTTTCCTCCCACAGTGCTGATCCACAAAGTCTTGCAGAAAGCCAGGAGGGAAGGAGCCCGAATGATCCTGATAGTCCCAGCGTGGGATCGACAGCAGTGGTTCCCCCTACTCCTGCGCATGTCGGACCGTCCACCAATGCCCGTTCCGGTGGCGCCGGATCTGCTCACGCAAGCCCAGGGGTCCATAGTGCATCCGCACCCCCAAGGCCTGCGACTACAAGCGTGGTTAATCCATGGCTCGGCTCCCTAGAGAGCACATGTACAGAGGAGGTGCAACAAGTCCTAGAAAGTAGCAGGAGGACTTCCACCAGGAAGACCTACAAGCAGAAATGGACTCGCTTCACGGCTTGGTGTTCTACCAAACAGCTAGCCCCCCTTTTGGTGCCTATACCTGTAATATTAGAGTATTTACTGGACCTCAAGAGAGGAGGACTCTCACCCTCCTTGTTAAAGGTCCACCTTGCCACCATTTCGGCGTTCAGACACGAAGAGGAAGGGCACACGGTGTTCACCCATCCCATGGTTACCAGGTTCCTCAAAGGGTTGGTAAACCTATACCCCCCTCGGAAACCGCTTCCACCTTCGTGGAACTTGGACCTGGTGCTTAATGCGCTAACGGGACCACCGTTCGAGCCTTTAGCCACGGTTTCCCTCCGCCTCCTTACGATAAAGACGACCTTCCTTCTCGCAATCACGTCAGCTCGCAGGCTGAGCGAGCTTGCGGCAGTTATGGCAACGCTACCCTGCACTGCTTTTTCCAAGGAGGCGGTGACTCTACAGCTGTATCCAGCCTTTGTTCCTAAGGTTTCTTCAGAGTTTCATATTAACGAACCTATTGTTCTTCTTCGAGTGTCCCCGTGGGTGCTCCACATTAGGTGTCGGGCTCGCCCGGCGCCGCAGATCGGATCTTCCAAGCAGTTTCTGCCGGACCGCGCATGCGCCGGTGCGCGCCGCTCCCCCGCGCGCTCCCGGCCATGTGCGCGATCCGGTCCCCGCCAGTTCCTCTTAACCGCCGTCGGCTGCAGACGGAATCCAACTAGGCTAAGGCCAAGTAGTGTATTCAACGGCTTTATCTGTTTTTTCTTAAAGTTTTTTCAGGCACTTAGGCTACTATAAGCTAGCCGGTTGTTATTTTGTAAAAAAAAAAACAAAAAAAAAACAACAACGAACAAGCTAGGAGAGGGACAGCTCAGCCAGTCCCAGTAACAAGCGCCGGAGGCCAGGAGCTAGGGCTATCAGCCCTCCGGCTAAGGCAGACCATCGGACGGGGAAAACGGCACAAAGAAGGTGCTAAGTACCCACTTAAAAACACAAAGACTCACCAACAATGTCCTCTTCAGGCTTTTAAAAAAAAAAAAAAAAAAAAAAAAAATGCTGCTTCTTGACAAGGCCCTCCAGCCAGAAGTGCCGGAGCGGCCGCAGCAGGAGGGACCCTCCGGGGCCCTTAAAAGGAAAGCTGCCTCCCTCAGCCCATCAGCGCAGAAACGGAGGAAAGTATCTCCAGCCCGATCCCTGCCGGCAGCAACAGCGAGCGGGACGGGAGGAGCAAGCAGCCCCCAGCCGCAGCAACAGCTGATCGGCGGCGGCACGGAGAGCCACGTGGAAGCGGCTCAGCCTCCAATACTCAGCCAGCCGCCCCGCACCGCAGGCAGGGCGGCGGCTAAGCAAACGCCGGTACTGGCGGCACCGCAGGCAGCGGCACCGACCCCCGGGGAACCGGCGGTGCAGAGCGCGCAGGCACGCAGCCTGCCGGCACCGGAGGACACCGCACATGCGGCATCGCCCTCGAGCGTGCCGAGCTCGGTGCAGACGGGGCCGGAATCCCCTGTATGCTCCCCAGCCCGATCCCTGCCGGCAGCAACAGCGAGCGGGACGGGAGGAGCGAGCAGCCCCCAGCCGCAGCAACAGCTGATCGGCGGCGGCACGGAGAGCCACGTGGAAGCAGCTCAGCCTCCGATAATCAGCCAGCCGCCCCGCACCGCAGGCAGGGCGGCGGCTAAACAAGCGCTGGTACCAGCGGCACCGCAGGCAGCGGCAGCGGCACCGACCCCTGGGGAACCGGCGGTGCAGAGCGCGCAGGCACGTAGCCTGCCGGCACTGGAGGACACCGCACGTGCGGCACCGCCCTTGAGCGTGCCGAGCTCGGTGCGGACGCCGGAATGCCCTGTATGCCCCCCAGCCCGATCCCTGCCGGCAGCAACAACGAGCGGGACGGGAGGAGCGAGCAGCCCCCAGCCGCAGCAACAGCTGATCGGAGGCGGCACGGAGAGCCACGTGCAAGCGGCTCACCCTTCGATAATCAGCCAGCCGCCCCGCACCGCAGGCAGGGCGGCGGCTAAACAAGCGCCGGTACCACCTACCCCCGGAAAACCGGCGGTGCAGAGCGCGCAGGCACGCAGCCTGCCGGCACCGAAGGACACCGCACATGCGGCACCGACTTCGAGTGTGCCGAGCTCGGTGCGGACGTGGCCGGGATCCCCTGTATGTCAGGGGCGGAGTTACCTCCTCAAGGGAGGGGGAAGACTGCACACAAGAGGAGGCATTGCAGCCCCTCTCCGCACAGGGCTGTGTAGTTGCTTTCTCACAGCCCTCCGCTATGTTGCAGACTCCAACTAGAAGGCAGGGGTCCCCCCCCTCCTTGGCCTACCCGGAGCCCCCTTCTCCATTTCTGCAACCAGCCTCACCCTGGCTGGGACCACCTCCACCCTTCCTGGGATTTGAACCGCTGGACTATTAGGCAAAGTCGCTCTCTCCAGGGTCTCGACGGTCTCCCTCCCCCAGACGCAAAGGGTATGCACCAAGGGAGTGGTCTAGGTCACCTTCCCAAGACCAGTGCTTATACTGCCGTGGTCGCCCCTACCACGCAGGGCATAGACACCATCGGCAATCTACTAGGGAAAGATCCCTACGAACGATCTCGTACCCCCAAGGGCAATTGTGACCGGGGACAGAGACTTAAGCATCTCAGGGGGGACTGGTTATGGAACCCCGAGATTTTTCCTCGCACACCTCTAGTGAGAGGGTGTACCATCATCAGCAGGAACCGGAAGGGTCCAGAAAGACGTACCCCAGCGGTTCCTCGCTTTCCTCCCCGGATGAGGCTACGGCCCCGGGGGGCGTCCATCCTCCGGACGATCTCAAACAGTTCCAAGAGCTGTTTTACGAGGGTGGCCTTCACGCAAGGCTTCCAGACAGCAAAGGTGCAAGAGCAACACCATAAGCTCCTCAAAAATCTGAGACCTCCGGCCTCCTCCAAAATAGCAATACCGCCGATGACGCAATCTTGGAGCCTGCCACTATGATATGGCAGACTCCTGCGACTATTCCGCCTGTCCACAAAAGAGCGAAAAAAAAAAAAAAAAAAAAAAAATACTTCGTGCCCACGAAGGGCATGGAGTTCCTGTTCAGCCACCCACAACCAAATTCTTTGGTGGCGGAGTCGTCGCAACGTGGGGGAATAAACAAACATGCCAAAAAGCTAGAGCTGTTGGGCAGAAAGGTCTACTCCTCCTCCACGCTACTGTTGCCAATGGCAAATTACGCAGCGCATCTAGCGAACCATAATTTCAACAACCACATTAGGTTGACCTCCCTCATGGACTCGCTTCCAGAGGGCACGAAACCAGTGCTCAAGGCCATCATCCGACCATTTTATAACCAGTGGCAAAGGATCACCGCAGACACATGGGTGCTGGAGATCATAGCCACGGGGTACGCCATCCCCTCCCAGTTGCTCCCACCGCCATGACCTCCACCCGGGGCCCCACCTCCAGGAGACCTCCCATGTAGCGAGGCTCAAGCAGGAGGTAGACCATCTCATGCTCGTAGGGGCAGTGGAAAGAGTGCCGGAGCAACTGCAAGGGAGAGGGTTCTACTCGAGGTACTTCCTCACGGGGAGGTCCATCTTAGATTTTCGAGGCCTCACCGGTACCTGCGCAAGCAACGTTTTCGGATGATCACAAACGCCTCCATCCTTACGGCACTAGACGATGGAGATTGGTTCGCAGCCCTCGACTTACAAGGTCCTACCGTTTGGGCTCTCCTCAGCCCCCAGAGTCTTCACCAAGACCTTGGCAGTGGTGTCAGCCTACCTGCACAGACAGGGGGTATTTATATTCCAGTATCTGAATGACTGCCTACTCAAAGGGGCCTCAAAGGAGGAGGTACTACGCATAATATGTGTCACAGCAGGCACGTTCTCTTCGCTCGGCCTGCTTATCAATCTGACAAAATCAAAGACAGACCCCACACAGGACATAGAGTTCGTAGGGGCACGCATAAATTCTATTACAGCGAGGGCGTATCTACCAGAGACTCGCTTTCGGGCCATCGGCTCCCTCGCGCAAGGCTTCACCTTCAGCCCTATGGTGCCGGTTCTGACGTGCTTACAGCCGCTGGGCCACATGGCAGCAGCAACGTTTCGTACAACAGAACGCCAGGTTACACATGCGCAGCATGCAGCATTGGCTGGCGAGCGTATACAAACCGGCAGCACACACTGTTCACAGGATGGCGTCGCCCACAACGGAGGTGCGCAAATCCCTGCAATGGTGGGTAAACCCAGAGAACCTGCTAACAAGGGTACCCTTCCACCAACCACACGTATTGGTTTTTCTTACTACAGATGCCCCCCTCATAGGGTGGGGAGCACACATGGGCGAAGAGGTGACGCAAGGGCTGTGGTCCTCTATGGAGCAGTCACTGCACACAAATATACTGGAGCTCAAAGCAGTGTTCAACGCCTGCAGACACTTTCGAGACCAACTGAAAGGCAAGGTAGTCGGGATCAGTACAGACGATACCTCCACCATGTTTTTATATAAATCGGCAAGGAGGAGCTCGGTCCCGTGCCTTATGTGTAGAAGCAGTCCGGTTGTGGAACTGCTGCATCGCCAACAATGTAACCTTGAAAGCCTCGTACTTACCAGGCGCTCGCAATGTGAAGGCAGACCAGCTGAGCAGGCGTTTCGCACTCACGCACGAGTGGCAGATCCGTCCCGATCTGCTGCAACCGATTTTTCCACGCGTGGGGTTTTTCCCCAGATAGACCCTGTTTGCTACTCAGCACAACAAGAAGTGCCCACGATTCTGCTCCAGGGCAGGACTGGGACGGGGGTCCCTGAGGGATGCCTTCGCGATCTCATGGAGGGGCCCCCTGCTTTACGCTTTCCCTCCCATAGTGCTCATCCACAAAGTGTTGCAGAAAGCCAGGAGGGAAGGAACCTGAATGATCCCGATAGTCCCAACGTGGGACCGACAGCAATGGTTCCCCCTATTCCTGCGCATGTCGGACCGGCCACTGAGGTCCCCTCCGGTGGCGCGGGATCTGCTCACGCAAGCCCAGGGGTCCATAGTGCATCCGCACCCCCAAAGCCTGCGACTACAAACGTGGTTAATCCATGGCTCAGCTCCCTAGAGAGCACATGTACGGAGGAAGTGCAGCAAGTCCTAGAAAGTAGCAGGAGGACTTCCACCAGGAAGACCTTCAAGCAGAAATGGACTCGCTTTACGGCATGGTGTTCTACCAAACAGCTAGCCCCCTTTCGGTGCCTATGGCTGTGATATTAGAGTATTTACTGGACCTCAAGAGAGGAGGACTCTCGCTATCCTCGTTTCAGGTCCACCTGGCCGCTATTTTGGTGTTCAGACACGAAGAGGAAGGGCACACGGTGTTCGCCCATCCCATGGTTACCAGGTTCTTCAAAGGGCTGGTAAGCCTATACCCCCCTCAGAAACCGCTTCCACCTCTGTGGAACTCGGACCTGGTGCTTAATGCGAAAAGGGGACCACCGTTTGAGCCTTTGGCCACGGTTTCCCTCCGCCTCCTTATGATGAAGACGACCTTTCTTCTCGCAATCACGTCAGCTCGCAGGGTGAGCGAGCTTGAGGCAGTTATGGCAACGCCGCCCTGCGCTGTTTTTCCAAGGAGGCGGTAACCATACGGCTGCATCCAGCCTTTGTTCCTAAAGTTTCTTTCTGAGTTTCATACTAACGAACCTATTGTTTACCCTTGTTTATCCAAAGCCTCATAACTCTAACAAAGAGGTGCGCCTACACCTCCTGGACGTGAGCAGGCGCTAGCTTTCTATATGGACAGGACCAAGTCCTTCCGGAGAACGGATAGGCTCCTAGTCTCTATCGCTCCCAAATCAAAAGGAGAATGTCTCTCTTCGCAGAGAATCTCTAAGCACATCGTATCTTGCATAAAAATGTGCTACAAACTCAAAAAGACTCCTTTACTGGCCACGCCCAGGGCTCATTCCACTAGGGCGGTGGCAGCATCAACAGTCTTTTTTCAAGGGCGTTGCGCTAAAAGACATTTGCAGAGTGGCGACCTGGTCATCCTGTGACACCTTCGCCAAACATTACGCCCTTCACAGGGTATTCCAAGAGGATACCCGTCTCTCGGCAGCGGTCCTCTCGGGGACAAGCTGCACATAATCCGATTACCCACCTCCTATCTTGGGTTACTGCTGGGTAGTCACCTAATGTGGAGCACCCACGGGGACACTCGAAGAAGAAAGAAAGGTTACTCACCGTAGTAACGGTGGTTCTTCGAGATGTGTCCCCGTGGGTGCTCCACTACCCGCCCATCCTCCCCGCTCCGGATCTCTGTTTAGTGTTTTGCAGGAGCATCCGAGGCGGTTGGTCAAGGAACTGGCGGGGACCGGATCGCGCACATGGCCGGGAGCGCGCGGGGGAGCGGCGCGCACCGGCGCATGCGCGGTCCGGCAGAAACTGCTTGGAAGATCCGATCTGCGGCGCCGGGCGAGCCCGACACCTAATGTGGAGCACCCACGGGGACACATCTCGAAGAACCACCGTTACTACGGTGAGTAACCTTTCTTTTTACCCTCGTTTTACCCAAAGCCTCATAACTCTAACAAAGAGGCGCGCCTACACCTCCTGGACGTGAGGAGGGCTCTGGCCTTCTATATAGACAGGACCAAGCCCATCCGGAAAACGGATAGACTCCTGGTCTCTCTCACTCCCAAATCGAAAGGAGAAGGTCTCTCTTCGCAGAGAATCTCGAAGCACATCGTATCCTGCATAAAAATGTGCTACGAACTCAAGAAGACTCCTTTACTGGCCCCACCCAGGGCTCACTCCACTAGGGCGGTGGCGGCATCAACAGCCTTTTTCAAGGACGTTGCGCTAAAGGACATTTGCAGAGCGGCGACCTGGTCATCCTCTGACACCTTCACCAAGCAGTACGCCCTTCACAGGGTATTCCAAGAGGATACCCAGCTCTCGACAGCGGTCCTCTCGGGGACAAGTTGTACATGATCCGATTACCCATCTCCTATCTTGGGTTACTGCTGGGTAGTCACCTAATGTGGAGCACCCATGGGGACACTCGAAGAAGAAAGAAAGGTTACTCACCGTAGTAACGGTGGTTCTTCGAGATGTGTCCCCGTGGGTTCTCCACTACCCGCCCATCCTCCCCGTTTCGGATCTCTGTTTAGTGTTTTGCAGGAGCATCCGAGGTGGTTGGTCAAGGAACTGGCGGGGACCGGATCGCGCACGTGGCCAGGAGCACGCAAGGGAGCGGTGTGCACCGGCGCATGCGCGGTCCGGCAAAAACTGCTTGGAAGATCCGATCTGCGGCGCCAGGCGAGCCCGACACCTAATGTGGAGCACCCATAGGGATACATCTCGGAGAACCACCGTTACTACAGTGAGTAATCTTTCTTTTCCCATCAAATAGTAAGTCTCATACTATTTTATGCACCTCCTTATGGGGACCCAGTGTCTCCTGCTGGTAACTCCTGTAACTTGCCCATCTTGTTCCTGGGTCAGCTGAGTCCAAACTTGCTGGAAAGGAGATCTAACAATTAGTTGTTCCTCTAAACAAATTAATTTAAATTCCTCTTTGATATCCAATGGTAATTTATCCATGAAATTTGCTGCTCTGATCCACTAGATGTAATTGTACTTGGCCAGCATAACTTTATATTTTGCAGTTCTGACCCAAAGACAAGAATACCACCACCTTTCAGCCAATCTGATTTTTTTTGGTTCTCTTTCTTCTCAAGCAGACCTTGTTGTCTGCTTGGTCTTGTTAATAACCACAGTAACTATTAAAGATTTTGGTGCCACATGCATACGGAAATACTCAAATCACTTTGTGGGGGGACAGAGGGAACTTACAAGGGAGACATCTGAAATGGAGCTTATTCTCAAGTTTGACACTTTGCACTTAGGTCTCAATGGAGACACATTACAAGTACAGTTCCCCCATCTTTGATATTCTTAGTGATCTCAAGCAAATCACTTAACAGATAATTGCAGTGAGTAACTTTCTTCCCCACCCTTCACCTGCTCCTTCTGTCCTGTGTAGCTGATTTGTCAGGTTTTTTTTTTCATTTTTTTTCTGTCTTTCTTGTTGTGCCAGTTTACTTTCATCAGAATTTTCAGATCTGAAGAAGTGGGTCTGTCCCACAAAAGCTAGGGTGACCATCCATCCTATACTGGCTGGGACAGTCCGATATTTGGGATACCAAAAATGTGTCCCCATTTTTTTTTAAAAGGGACTAATTGTCCCATATTTTTCCCTGCCACCAGCCTTGGGGAAGAGCTGGGGGAGCATGGGCAGCTGACACTTCCCCAGGGCTCCCAGGGAGCACTGGTGGCTGACACTTCCCAGGGCTCATGGGGAGCACTGGCAGCTGCTGCTTCCTCAGGGCTTTGAGGAGCTGCCTCTCCCTCCCCATATCTCCCTGTCCTGTATTTTGGACAAGGAGATATGGTTGCCCTAACAAAAGCTCATCAACTAATAAGTTATTTTGTTGGTCTTTAAAGTGCTATAGAACTGCTTTTTTGTTTTGTGAAAATATAGACTAACACAGCTACCTCTCTGTTGTTGTTTATGTTCAGCCCTCTTTGAGGTCAATGTGATAGATGCCAAAACACCCAAAAGTCCTTGTCGCATTCAAAGATTCTTTCATAATTGGAGAATCTGTCATACTTTATGCAACTGGTTACAGAATATCACACAGTTTATGCATTGTCTACTTTACCAACTCCAAAGACACTTCAATAAATTCTGCCAGTCTCTTTAAAAGCGCTTGATAAGCTTTAAAATCCTGTGCAATCTTGTGAATGGAGGAGATAACAACTTCAGGTGGCTGGGGAAAAAGATGACAAACCCCTCAGAGATGGATTTTCTTGTCTGATTGTAGCCATGTTGCTCCCCCCCATAAGAGAAACCAGATAGGAAAGGTAATATCTTTTATTAGATGAACTTCTGTGGGTGAAAGGTGCAAGCTTTCAAACTACACAAAAATTGTCTCAGGGTTTGGAAAAGAAGTCAGAGCATCTGAGCTAAGTACAAGTTGAGACAGATAATTAAGCACGAGAGATAAATGTTATGGGGTCACTTGAGATGGATTGGACAATAAGAGATTGTTAGCAAAAGGGAATGAATTTGGGCCATTAAGAATTAGATTGTTGTAACAAGTGGAACCGTATCCGCTAGTGCCTATGAGTGTAATGAATTTAAGTTCCCTTGCTTCCCCTTTGAAGATGTTGAGCAGGTTTTTTTTAAGGACAAAATTGCATTTAGTGATCACCTTGTAAAAAATATTTGGCCATGGGTGATATGGCATTTTTGTCTTACCACTTTTCTGTGTGAGTTCATTTAAGAGCATAGTGATTATCTGGTTTCTCCCATAGAGTTGTTATTGAGGCATTTGCACTAGATATACATGTCTCTCATAAGATTTGGAAAGCCATAAGACCCATAATTATTTTGATAGGTGTTTGTGGGAGGTAGTTATCATTGTAATAGTGTAGGTATATCTGCATGCCTTACTTCTGTTCTGCTAGGGCCTGGCGCCATTTTGAGTTGGTGTGATCTGGTCTTTGGGGAGCTTTCTTTTTTTGATGACGTTGAGGGGGTGGGTTGTTTGAAAGCCTTGAAGAGGGGTTAAGAAAAGATTTCTTTCAGGATGGGGGTGCACTCAGTGGGGCTTTGTTTTCTTTAATGAAGCAGGTTCTCCCAGTTTATGGGTGATCCCTTCCATGATGCAATCCATGTCTCTGGTGAAATGTGTGCATTTCTTCTTCCTTATCTGCAGAAAGTAATTTTTGACTCTCAAAAATAGCCTTCCTTGTGGGAGAGGGGACAGACCTCTGAAGCATCTGAAATGTAGATCTTGGGTGTGAAGCTGAATGATGACTTGGAGTACTTGAGTGTTGAGGACAAAGAGGTCAGTATGGCCAATGTTGAAATTCTTAAGGGTAAAGCATATTAAACTAAAATGATGAACCCAGAAGAATAGAAGATGGTTCTTGATGGAAACAATAAAGTTGATTGAAACTCTGGGGACTAGCATCTACTGGAGGCCTTTGATGTGGAAGAAAGAGAAATTTCCTTAGTGTGTGATCTCAGTGAAATCCTCATGTCAGGCATTCAGCGGTCATGCTACAGTGTACATTTTTACTTGTCCAGTATAGGACAGGAGTACAGTAAATGACACTCTGAGAACAGCTGTGTCTATAAAGGAGACAGTACCAGATGATCCCTGTGCTAAGTGTAGGTGGCAGATATCTCATTTCCTTTGCCCATAGTCACGTACATCAGTACTTTTTGAAGCAGCACTTCACTCTTTAATGCCCTTTGTGCTGGTGCCAAGGAGTCACACTGTTCTCATCAGTACTAGGTGTTTTGCTGGTGCCAATATACAGTGCTGGTTTGACTGCAGTACTGTGCAGGTTAGTATTGAAAAATCCTTTGTTGACAAACTTGGGTACCAGGAAAAAGCTGACTTGTGCATGTTTCTGACTTGCTTATGGCCACTTTAAGTGAGTTCCTTGATTACCTGTACCTCAGATTTTTTGTGTTGTAGTGGAGAAAGGGACGATTGCCAAGAGGTCAGTTTGGCAATATGATCCTTGCTCCCACAGGCAGCCAAGGTGTGTCACTGCTCTAGCAGTTTTGTAATCTGAGATTTAGAGTTCTTACTAGATGAATGAATTCCCTTTGAGCCTTTCGAGCCAGGAATCACCTCCCTTATTGCTGAGGCACTAGACATCTGGCTCTATGGCAAGGCAACCAATGCCATGTGCAGTGTATCAGTGAATAAATACAGTGCACAATTGGTCTGCAGCTTCAGAAATCACAGTTCACCTGAGTCTGATGCAGTTTTCATGGATTTCTCTGAGTTTTTTTAATCTTGAGTCTCTAGATTTTCAAGGTCATGTTTAAAATATACAGATTCTACACACAGATGTATCAGAGGAGTAGCCATGTTAGTCTGTATCTGCAAACACAATGAGAAGTCTTGTGGTACCTTACAGACTAACTGATATACTGGTGCATAAGCTTTCATGGGCAAAGATGAAGTGGTCTTTAAAGTGGGTTTTTGCCCACAACAGCTTATATGCCAGTACATCTGTTAGTTTTTACAGATACAGACTAACACAGCTACCTCTCTGATGCTTGTCACCGTGCCAGGCACTGAATTTAAATATTAAGTGGAAATCCATCAATGTCATGAAAAAACAGATACAGACAGACATCATCTTCATCTCCAAGTGCAAACAGATGGACATCATTCCAAATGGACTGAAGGTGCAAAATCCATTGCACACTTATATGTGACTCTCCCCTAAATAATACAGACATCTGTCATGTCCATCCTTGAAGGGAATTACCACTCTAAATGATAGACATGGCTTAAAATCAGGGTTTTTTTTAAAGGTGCAGGTGTAAAGTTTAGACTTGGTACCACAAAAAACCTAAAGCCTAACTAAAACTTATTTAAAAATGTAGTTGTTGGCTGACAGGCTATGAATGGAATACCACACTATGTAGTAAACAGAGGTGGAAAGTAACTAAGCAGAAATACTTAGTTATACTATTCAAGTACCCTTGTTGGGGGGATATTTGTACTTTACTCGAAATTTATTCCCTACCCCGCCCCCGCAATCCTTTGACCTTTACTCAAGTAGTTTTTGAAAGGAAAATGTTGTCCTTTTTATTTCACTACTATTTTTGGAAGTGCTTAGTTAGTCTGACACTTGTGCAAGTCAGGATTCTGATTGGTTAAACCACAGCCGCAAGTGCAAAGCATCCAGTCGTCATGCAGTGATTTTTTTTTAATAACCAATCATCAAGCACAATGGTCCTGCCAACAAAGAAGCCTTTTAAAAAGCTGCATCAACTTTTCATTCAAAAATAGTATTTGCTCATGAGTGGGGAGTCCAGAGCCTTATGGGCTGGATCCAACATGTGCAGGAGAAGACACGCAGTGACACATACTCCTGCTTGCTTTTCCCCTGGCTAGAGAAATGCAGTGGGAGAGGGAGGGTTTTGCCCACTGCTTCTGTTGAGTAGGTTTTGGGCAAGAGGAGCAGCGGAGGGCAATACCTCAGAGTGGCAGGAAGCCAGGTAAGCACCCCCAGCTCCTCTCATGGCCAGCACCCACACCCCCATCCCTCTCCTGCCCAGCTCCTGTCCACTCTGGTACCCCTACCACCCAGTTCTCCCATTCCTAGTCCACTCCTACACCCTGCCTTGCTCCTGCACTCTCCCCCGTGGCCAGACACCCCATCCCTAGCTCACTCCTGCATCCTCCCAGCCTTCCAAACACCACCCCCATCCCACTTATGTACCTCCCTCCCAGGCAGATCTCCGTTCCCAGCCTGCTCCAGCACCCTACCTCCCACATCAGACTAGGGATGTAAAATCCCATTTAATTGGTTAACTGGTAAAATGCTAAGTTTAGCCAGTTAACTGATTAAACAGGTGGGGAAGGGTGGCTGGGACATCCCGGCTCAGAGTACCAGGGACTGGGACTGCTTCGGTCCAGCTGGATTGTCCCTGCCTATGGCACCACTGTGGGGGAAGGGCACTCCAGTGCAGCTGGAGCAGCCCTCTTCCACAGTGGCCCAGCCCAGGAGTGCCGCAGGCCAGGGACACTTCAGCCTCGCCAGATAAACCCTCTCTCTCTCTCTCACACACACGTATGAGTATATTCATGTATCTGTATACACACACATGCATATTTTGTGTGTGTGTATAAAATAATGGTATCCTATGAGAACTAGGGTGGTTAACCATAGATTTCCATAGGATGGCCACTTTATACTTCTGGATACTTGAATACAAGCAAGATGTAAAACATCTGTACTTTTACTTAAGTAGTTTCCCAAAAGAACATGGCAACTTTTACTTAGTTACAGTTTTTCAAAGTAGCAGTACTTTTATTCCTGGATACAAATAAATGAAAATTTCACACTAACAGTAAACTGTCTGTACAAGAAAGGAAACCATGTTGTTCCAACTCTCTGACACAGGGTGGTTAAAAGGAACTCAGGTGGCAGGGTTACTCAGTCCTTTGTGTTCTTGGAAATGGAGTATGAGAGCATGAAGACTACAACTGCAACCTTAGTTGACACTGCTTTTAAAACGTCTGAACATTTGTACAGAGGCTACAGACATGCTATGAAAGGGGTCCACATGCATGGAACATCTGGAAGAATGACAGTTACAGTAAAGTGTAAGTAAGCAGGATGAAGGGGAAGGGATTTCCTTTTATCTCTTGATAAACAGAAAATTAAGTATCTTACTGTGAACTTAACAGTAGTTTGATTCTGCAAACATTTCTCTTCCATAGTTTTCTGTTTTATTAGACTAAGATTAAAAGAGCCACAATCCATAGAAACAAATTAACTTGTGTATCAGTTTGAGATAGGTAGCTCTCAATAATAAAGGTATCATTTGATTTTAGCAAAAGTAACTTTAGTAGCTGTTTTCATGTTGTCATTGTCTTCATATATTTCTAATCTCAGCACTGGGCAACTAAAACACAGTTGACATCACTTTGAGTTCATTTTCCTATTCTCCATGTACAGTAACTCCTTTACATCCAGCATTCTTCTATCCAGAAAATTCTCAAATAATCCAAATAACTGGCATTTTAACCATAAGTACAGAATAGTGAAAATACATAGAAATAGATACAGCAAATACAGTGGAAGTTTTCAGTGTATAATACTGCTGTCATTGGTAAATAAAGTACAGGAAACCCTTGATTCACCAGATCCTGATTTATCAGACTTCTGAAATAATGGACTGCCCACCAGCCTCCCACCCCACTGAAAGTAAATGCCAGTGACTTGCCAGAGCCACTGGAGGAGCTGCCACGGCTGGAGCCGCCGCTGCTGCTGGAGTGGCTGGAGGAGCTGCCGTGGCTAGAGCTGCCAGAGTGGCTGGAGGAGACACTGCTGCTGGAACCACCATACGCTCCTCCTACCAGGGGTGGGGCACATACACAGGCAGGTGGCACTCACAAACATGCCCCACCCCTGGTGGGAGGAGCACGTGGCAGCCCCAGCCATGGCAGTTCCTCCAGCTCTCTGTGGCTTCCATTGAGAGGGAATGCTGCAATGATCTCATTAGTGTTTCCATCAACAGACTAGGTTCAGGTCATAAACCAACTCTATCTAAACATTAGAAATAAACTTTCCCTGTAGGTTAGCCATTTAATAATTTCCCATTTTGTTTTTCTTGCATTGTGTGTGTCAGACAGAATACTCGGCTATGTGGGCAATTAGTCTAGTATTGTTATGACAATTTCATTGTTTCTTTTTTCATTCTTTTTATATTTCCTGTTTTTGGTGGTATTTGTCCACAGCTTTAATGAAAATAAAATTAAATTAAAAGTCACTGTTCTGGTCAATTTTATTTGGTAGTATGATGTGTATGGGTTAAAATGTATTTAAATGTAAATGGTAGTTTAAAAATATAAAAATTGTATGTTGTAAAGCATAGTCTTATTTCCCTGTATGTAGGCCTGAATCTTTAAAGTATACACATTAAATTATTATGTTGGCATGTTGCCAAAATTGTACTCAGGAATGCAAGCAAGAGAAGGGAAATGACAGTATGACAGTTTATAGTTCACCCAGATCTGAATGGAATTTAATAGCAAAAGCAAAACGAATGCCTGTAGATCTTTGTCCTTACCAAATTTCAAACTCGTGCTACAAACAACGGAGATGTTAGTTTCTCCTTAAGAAAAGTCACAAGACTCTCTGAAAATGGAAACTGATTCCTAGACATTGTAAATATTTTCTCTCCTGAGAGAAAACAGTATAAAGAACTTGTAATTTATGAGTACTTTGTTGATTTTTTAGATCACAATCGTATACATGCCACAGATGTTCTTCACGCAGTATGGTATCTCACAACACAACCCATTCCTGGGTTTCAGCAAATTCACAGTGGCCGTATAATGGAAAGTGACTTGGGTATGTATCAATATAAATTTTTATTTTTCTATCTTCAGTTAGGATATTTTAATCAAACTCGAATAATTACCATGGATAAATTGAACTGTAATCCAATCCCCTTCCTTTAATAAGTCTTCAGTATTTTAAAGTTGAAAGATAAAACAGTAACAATATGTGCCATTTGCAAGCAGTATGTACCTGATTTTAAGATAACTGAACAGTTGCTGATGTGCTTGATTCTTTAGCCAAGAATACTGTTTCACTGAGATAAGCTTTCTTCTGAATGAGACCCACATCTTCTGCTGCAGTCAGCATATTTTTAGTAACGGAAATACATTAGGTTAATATTTCTTTATTTAATAAGTAATTTAAACATCTCAGACTAAAAATACCAAGATTAAACAATTTAACAACACAAATGGAATTCTGCTTAATGATTCTGGTGTAAAATTTAGATTGTCCTGAATGATTTAGGATCCTGTTTTATTTAGCATATACAGATGCTTATCTTTTCACTGAAGCTCAGTTGAATAAATTTTTTTGTTTTTATACTACTCCACTAAAAAACAAAACAAGAAAGCTCAATTCCAGTGATGCCATGAGTTTAATTTAGAGTCTTGGAAAAAAAACACTAAATACTACTAGTACATTCTTTAAAATATTATAAATTATAAACTATCCTTCCTTAGCTTTCTAAGGAGTATCTAATAGAGCTGCTCAAAAAGGGAGGAGCTCTTCCTGTGAGCACTTTTGACATTTTGCAAGAGTTTTATCTTGAAGAGGTCCAGAATATTAAAACAGAGGGGAAGTGCAAGAATGGATTTTAAAAAGCAAACTTCCATTTTGGGATGTCAAAATCAGTGTTTGGTGGTGTTGGTCTGGGGAGGGGAGAGGCCTTCCTGGATACCCTAAGGGAATGTTCTTACCAACTTCACGGATACTGAGAAGAGCCTTCCAACCCTACTGTTCAAAATCTTCCACACCAGCCATCCACACTCAGGCAGGCAGAGAAAAAGCAATGTTCACTGGAACTATAGAAATAGGGAATACCAACACCCTTCTCTGTCCCTGGAGCTAGGCGGGGAAGTGGAGTTTGATTAAAAAATTTTTTTGAATCTATACTAATTTACTAAATCATACTGATTTCATTAGAAAATTTAGTTCTATGAATCATAGTTGGGAAAAATTTCAATCAGTTCTCATATATAGTCGAAATTGTGTAAATCTAATAGGCTTTTTTATTTTGCTGGGGAGGGATGGGCCTGGGAGTAGAACAGCAAGTACTTCACAGCTTCCTTTTATTTAGATCTCTTTAACAGCAGTGAATATTGATTCCCTATACCTTTAAATTATGTAGCCTTACAAATTGTTGAACAAACAGTTCCTAATAGCTGTTTTTGTTCTGTTGCAGTTTATTTTTAGCATGAAAGCTTTGCCAAAGCAAGTTAATCCCCAGGGTCATTTAATTAGACATCCTTTCAGCAGCAAAATATTTAATTAGGGCCAGATTCTTGTCACCCATGTTCATGTTGAGTAGTACCTTACTCCACAGATAGTCCACTGATTTTGGTAGTTACTACGTAAGGTGAGTAACAGTGTCAGAATCAGAGGGGTAGCCATGTTAGTCTGGATCTGTAACAGCAACGAAGGGTCCTGTGGCACCTTACAGACTAACAGAGAAGTTTTGAGCATGAGCTTTCGTGAGCAAAGACTCACTTCATGAGATGCATCTGATGAAGGGAGTCTTTGCTCACGAAAGCTCATGCTCAGAACTTTCCTGTTAGTCTATAAGGTGCCAGAGGACCCTTCGTTAATGTCAGAACGTGTCTCACAAGTAAATATGTTTTTCTGTGAATATACAGAAGCTTGTTTTTCAGATATGTGATATGCTGTTGAGCTCTTCAAACAATTTTTCAGCCAACTGCACAGTCATAACTCATGTTTAGATTCTGCATCTTATCTCCCATGTTTGTGATCTTCTCTAATCTGTGATGAGGAAACCATTGTTTTACTTCATGCTAATATATCGCATGGAGCCATCAGGACAGCCAGGATTGCATTTCAGCTGGCCGACTGGCTAGCTAGCTCTCACCCCAATACACCACATGGCGGCTTGGTTCTGGGAACCAGACAACAGCACAGCAATGGCATATCCTGCCCTGAGTGAGGTGAAGGCAGACCCCTAGCCTCCCCAGGTGCCATGAAGTTGGTGGTCTAGCCCCCCCACTACACTATGCAGCTAGCCAGGCAGCCCACCCACCCCCATCTAATGAAAAACCAAGTGACTGCACCATGTCATCTGGTCCCTCAGATGGCCCCCGCAAGCTGAGTTTTGTGTGGGGGCTGGCTCTCAGCCACACCAATTTGCCCCCAAATCCTGCTACGGTACTCTCCCTTTCCAAACCTTGTGGCTTTGGGGAGCCAAAGTCTCCGCAGTGGCCTGCTTGCTGTATTTATTTTCACCAGGGGTGGTGCGGGAGAGGAGTAGCTTAGCAACCTGTTGATATGGCACAGTCAGCTGGGTGTACCCACAGCTCTTTTCCTAGTCACATGGACCCAGTTTGTTTCATGCCACTGTTTGGGTACATGGTACAGTCAGCTGGGTGCTCCCACTGCTCATTTGGGTGCTTCTGATTCCCTCCCTACTTTTCTGCATGTAAAATGAAGGGTTTTCTTTCACCGGGGAAAAACCAGTTGAGTGACCTGTTGACATGACATAGTCACCTAGGTGCTACTACTGCTTATTTGGGTGCTTCACCTGATTCCCTCCCTACATTTCTGCATGTGATCTGGTTTTAGTCCACTGTTATCATAGTGTCCTGACATACTGCCTGAGCTTTCCCTCAGGAAAAGCTAATGGAGCGACCTTTTGACATGGCAGTCAGCTGGGTGATCCCAGAGCACATTTGCAAAGGATGTTTCAGGTTCTGAAGTCCACCACGTGTTTGGCTTTTTCTTTCTCCCTTAGGATTCCCTACTTTCCTCCTTTGTGAATAATAATAAGTTTTTTCCTATTCACATGGATCCAGATTCTTCCACTGTTTCTTTCACCACGGAAAAACTAGTTAAGCAACCTGTCGATATGGTTCAGTCACCTTTTGAAGCCCACCTGTTTGGTTTTCTGTCACCTGGGACTCCGTGCATTTCCTTCTTTCCTTCTGAAAAAGGCCATTTGCTTTCAACAGGCAGGGAATGAGGGCAATGAAGTGTGGGAAGATGATATCACACACCCAAAAGCACTTGTGGGGCATTTTTCCCATAATGTACCAGAGGAAAACACCCACTATGGTGCTGGGTTGAGGGAACTGTGGGATAGTGCACTGTGGGAACCTGTTGCAACAGTCGAACATTAGCAATTTAGTGGGGGACAAACTAAATTGACTTTTTGGTGAGATGCAGAAACTCAGCTTCAACTTTATAAAACCCAGTGTTACAAAATCAACTTTGATAAAGTCGACTTTATTTTATAGCGTAGAGGTAGCCTCAGTGTTAGTGATATTGGTTTAGCTAGTCTCAGAGCAGATTATAATATCTTAAGGCTGTGGTAGAGGAGACACATTCTTTCTCATTGTAAGTGGCCTAGGTGCCACACCTAGTAGGTGTGTGGGTTACATAGCAATATCCTTGTATGGGTCATGTGCAGTGACTGATCCTGGATGTGCAAGAATGGAAGTAGTAGCAGAGTTATAAAACTCAAAGTAGTCTAACTCCATGAAGTCTCGTGGTTTTTTTTTGTTTTGTTTTTTGTTGGTTACAGAAATACCTGATTTGCCACTCTTTTTTTTTTTAAAGATTGTGTGACAAAGTAGCCTTGACTCTTCTATATGAGAGAGATGGGTTATGTTCCCATCTCTGGCTGAAGTGATCTTGTGCAAGCTCTCATTTCTTACTTGAGAAACAGGTGAATGATAGTTACATCCCACTTGTGATGTATGAGATCTTGGCTCATTGTAAGGGTTGTGGAGAGTACATAAATATTATCAGCAGTCCAAAAGAACTGAGGATTGTGAGCTTTCAGTTTAGCACAGCTGTTTGTAGGCTACAGAACATCATGTTGAGGTGTTTTTCTCCTCTCCCACCCTCTCAACATCTTGACAGCCACAATTTTTACCTGCTTGCAGTAGTTTGAAATTCTGACTTTCCTTCTTGATTGTTACTTTTCCACAAGTTAGCAACTCCAAAATCTCTTCTAATTATCTGTTTATGTAGAAACATATAACAATAGATTGACTGCAATATATCCAAATATTTATGCATTAATACGCACTTAATGTTAAACATACTTCAAAACCACAATGATGGCTGTGGATTTTAATAAATTCATAGATTGTTGTATAATGAATTTTAATGTAGTTCTGAAAATATTAATAAAAAGTTATTCCTGAATAACATTGTATTTTGATGTTTTTATTTTGCTTTATATGCAGAGAGTGAAACTACCACAGGTCGAGTCACTTACATTTCTTCAAAGAGCTGCTCCATTGTTGACAACAACTATGGATGCATGGCATCAAATATTCCTGCCCTGGAGTTGATGGCTTTATATGTAGCAGCTGCCATGCACGATTATGATCATCCAGGACGTACAAATGCTTTTCTAGTGGCTACAAATGCACCTCAGGTAGGAAATGGTTTTTCTGGAAAGCTAAAATTAAACTTTCCAGCTTTGTGATATGTAATGTAACTAACCATAGGACAAGTGCAACATATAGGGCTGCCGTTTGGGACTTTATAGTGTCACTGGTGCTCTTTGCCATTATTTCAAAACAAAATGCTTTAGTTTATATTCCTTTGTGTTGACTAGGTGGCTTTTTAACTCTAAAGTAGTGAATTTGAAGTGCAGGCTAGAAAGATGCTAAAAGGAGAACATAACATCAGAAACAACAAATAGGTTATGAACTTTTGTGGGTAAGACCCACTTCTTAGATGCAGACTGACATGGCTACCCCCGCTAAGACAATATAACATGAAAAAGAACAAAGATGCCTTGCCATCTAGAATGCAGAAGAATATGAGAAACTAAAGAGAAGGAAGATGCTGCTTTTCAAAGAAAATGAAATACACAATAAAAGGAGGGAGGTAAGACATAATAATGAAATAAATACGAGACAATATAACAAAAGGGAAATAGTATTTATGTAAGAAAAGACGGAAGAAAAGCAAAAATATGAAACTTTTAAACTTAATTATATTTTTTGTACCTCCAACATTTTTCTTTTTACCCTTGCAAATATCCCATAGATCTATGGAGGAGGAGGAGATCAGACTGCTATTTTAAGTACATGGTCCGACAAGAAATTGGAGATTTTGTATTAGATTGTAGTTTTTGTTCTAAATGTTTGGTTTTTGACAAGTGAATATATCCAAAAATTACCCACATAATAACATATCTGCTTATTTTAACTTTTCATGCAGCTGAAGGGAACATGTTATACTACTTAATTAGCTTTTCAATCATAAACAGTGTATTATATTTTGATTTATATATGAAGTGACTGTACTGTACACCAATTGTGATTCATAACAAAACCTCTTTTCTGTTCTCTATGTCAGCCCAAATGTTGGGGTATAGTTCTTCTTTGCCAACACATAGAGACAATACACACAATCTTTTTGCTGATGTCATTGCCTCTTATATTAAGAAACTTACTGTCTCCCAAGCTCAGTTATTTTAAGTTCTTGAACAGATCAGAAAAACAGTATTTAAGTTTTTGCTGTCTAACTGGACAGTCAATGACAGAACACCAAATTTCATACTCACTTTTAAGATCAGGAGCACGGTGAGTAGTGGTAGGTGCAGTTCACATGCAACTCACCTAAGGCTGCATCTACACTGAGAGAAAAATCAATATATAATAAATTCTAATACTTTATTCAAATTCCTAATATCAAGATTGTGTCCACAAAGCTTCTTGAAACTCGACCCACCTTTTCTCTGCATTGAATCGCCACATCTCCATTGCCCCTTGCAAGTTTGACAGCAGGAGCACTGCATTGTGGGGTACCTATCCCACAGTGCTTTAGTGCTGGTTGCTTGTGAGTGTTCCATATTGGATCCCAGAATTCCAAGCACTACCCCAGAATTCACTGCATCACTAACCGTGCGAAAAAAGAACTGGAGATCGCATCATCTCCTGCTGCAGCATTCCAGCTCAAGCATGGATCCATGAACGCTGTAACTCATAGCACTGATCGTTTCAACAGCCACGAAGTCTGTCATGCAATTTGTCCTTCAATTCCAAAGCTCAATGATGCTTGTCTGTCCTGCTGATGAGGAGGAGGAGGATGGTGTTTTCAAACAGCAATTGTGCCAACTGTGGTCCAAGAACATAGAGCTGGTGGCTGCCCTGAATGCATTCATGACAGTGGAACAGCGTTTTTGGACTCGATAGACCAGCACGCACTGTTGGGATCGCATCGTTTAGAAGTCCTGGGACAACCAGCAGTGGGTGCAGAACTTTTGCATGCGCAAGTCCACTTTCATGGAACTTTGCGATGTGCTGGTGCCCACCCTGAAGCACAGCAACACCAAATTGAGGCAGGCTTTAATGGTACAGAGGTGAGTGGCAATTGCACTGTGGAAGTTTGCAATCCCCGACAGTTACCAGTCAGTGGCAAATCGGTTTGGTGTGGGCAGATCTACATTGGGGTCTGTGGTGATGGAGGTGGCCCATGCAATTTGTTGGCATCTTCTCAGGAAGACTGTGACCCTGGGAGATGTACAGGCCGTAATGGATGGCTTTGCTGCCCAGGAGTTTCCTAACTGCGGTGGGGCAATAGATGGAGTGCACATCCCCATCGTGGCTCCACCCCACCTGGCCTCAGAGTATGGTCATGCAGGGGTTGGTAGATCACCAAGGTCATTTTACTGACATCAACATTGGTTTGTCAGGGAGGGTTCATGACGTGCATATTCTGAAATTTGGGACTGTTGGGGGTTGCAAAGCTCCTGAATGGGACTTTTTTCCCTGGTCAGAAAATCAAGGTGGGTGACATGGAGATGCCCATTGTTATATTAGGTGACCTTGCTTACCCTCTGCTTCCCTGTTTGATTAAACCCTACACATGAGCCCTGGACCCCAGCAAGGAAAACTTTAATCACAGACTGAGCAGATGCAGAATGGTCATGGAATGTCCCTTTGGAAGTTAGAAAGCGAGGTTCAGATGTTTGACTCATTTGGACATTTCTGAAGCTAATGTCCCCACCATTGTTACGACATACGCTAGTTTGCACAACATATGTGAATCGAGGCAGGAGACCTTCCCGTCTATTTGGAATTCTGAAGTGGTGGCACTAGGCAAGGCTTACTCACAGCTGTCTACACTGCCATCCACTAGTATCCACACTCAGGCTGCACCAGTAAGGGATGCTTTAAAAAACACATTTATGACTGATCTGTAACACACATGGTACCTATGTCTGTCTCTGCCCTAATGCCAATAAATCAACTGTGCTCTTTTTTGGTGGGAGGGGGTTAAGTTGCAGTACATAGAATGTAATGTGCCTTCAGTGCCCCCTCCCCCTACCCCAGTTACCTCAGCCGTGCGTTTGCTGTGGACAAGGGAGTTTCATTGCCCAGCTGTGCTTTCAATGGCACGCATCCTCCCCCCACCCTCCTGTTTTGTGTTCCCTCTCCCCAGATCCACTCCTGAAGGACAAGAAATCACACTGAGCTCAAGGGAATGATTTTATTTTGGGGGGGAGGAGTGGTTTGAGTGGCCGGAAAAAGAAGCCTTCTAAAGGGTGCTTGAATAGCCTTTTGCAGTGGCCTTTGCGGCTGGAGTGACAGGGTAGCCTTGCCCTCACTGCACGCGGGGACCCCGACAACAGGGGATGGGTGTCCTCCCCTCAGGGGACTCCAGCCAGCAGGTATCAGCTGATGCCCTGCTGGGTTGGGAGTCCCTCTGCAACTGAAGCAGGGAGCACAGGATCTCTGTCTGCTCAGTAACGGCCATTAATGAGCTTTACTGCAACCTCAGTATGCTTTGCCACGGCCTCATTCATCTCTGATAACTGCTGCTGCAGGTCAAGCATTCTCTCACTAAAGTTTACTTGACTCTGATGCCACTCAGCTGTAATGTGATGCCACTGAGCAGTGTCCTTTTGTCAAGTTCTTGTGCTCTGCCTGAGTGCATTGCATGTGCATGTGCTGCAGGATCATATCTTGTTTGCACTTCCTGTGTCTCTGGGTTTTCTCTGCAACACTGGACACTGGCTCTGGAAATTGAAGGTCAAAATTTTAATGTGCCTTGAAATACAATGAATGGGTTTTTCTGCATACTATCACTGAAAGTATACTTTTGAAGGACACACAGGTTACTAAGGATGGGACAGTAAGTGTGCATTTCATAATACCTCACTTGCCATCACTTCTCCAGCACATTAATCTGTGGACATGTTAAGTTATAAGTATAGTCCTCTTTTGGTGGGAATGGGAAGGTCTGCAAAGCAGGGGCAGCTGCCAGGTGTGCTGTGGCAGTGATAAATGGACAGCTGCATATGGGGCTTTGATGCACAATAAAAATATAAAGAAAAAGAATGTCCAAAGAAAGGCTGGATGTAAAGGAACATGGGAGAGGAAAAGCACAGCAGAGGAATCCCCCGTGTGGCGGGGGGGGATTCCTGAGAATTGAAAACAAATGGTGCTTGCTCAGGGACATGGGAGGGGAAATGACCAGCAGGGCCCAGCAGCCGTGTGGCACCTGGGAGTCCTGCAAAATCAAAAGAAACACTGGGGGAAGGGGAAACACCCAGCAGAGCCTGGCAGCAGCATGGCACACGGGGGGGGCGGGGGGGCAGGTAATAAAAAATGAAAAGAAATGCTGGTTGAAAAAGAACATGGGGGAGGGAACCCCCACAGAAGCTGCAAAACTCGTTGTGGGGTAGAGAATGGAGCACCCACCAGCTGCTGCAGCCCAATGTAAAGAGGCAGGAAGCATGTTAACAAAAACAGAATTCCCATGCTTCTGCAGGTTGCAAAGACATCGCCTCCTAAAACTAACAGATATGGAGAAAACAGCTACTCCTGTGTGACCAAAAGCCTTGAAAATTTGCTAAAATGCTGTATGGTGCCAGGACACCAGATCGCTATCTGGTTGCCTGGCATGGGAAGGTGTGCTACCATGGAAGCCACAACTAGTGTGGCCTGCCCAAGAATCTCGTGGAAAAAAATACAAGAGTGCCTGGATGAGGTCTTCAAGGAGATCTCCAAAAAGGAGAACCGCTCCATCTCAAGAAACATTAACATGCTGTTCTGAGGGGCACAGAAGCACAGCTAGCAAACCTGTACCAATGCAAAACCCTATAGCTATATCCACCCCCAACCCGCTTCTAGCATGCAGAATAAAGACTCACCTGAACCGCTTGCTCCAGAGGAGACTGCTGTGGAGGGACCTACCGTGGAAGGCACCAGTTCCAGGTCTATGGTGAAGAGCTCCAGGCTGTCCAGAACAACTTCCTATGTCCCCTGCTCATTGCTTCCATCATTCTCTCCATTGCCCTCTTCCTCTGGGCCATGCTGCTCCTCCGTGCTCACCCCAGAATTCATACCAGGGCCTCCACAAGTATCATAATTCAGTCCGGGCTCTGTGGCGAGATCACTCCCCATAAGCATGTGGAGAGGTTGATAGTAGCAGCAGGTCTGTGGAACCACACTGACCGCTGGTTGGCTTCTCAGAGTTTTTGATAGGCCTGATGGAGTTCTTTAACCTTCACCCAGCACTGCACAGAGTTCTGGGAGTAACCTCGGGCTGCCATCTTGCACACTATTTGATCATAGATGGCTGCATTTCTCTTGGCCACCCAAAGTCTCTTCACCACTGACTGGTCTCCCCAAGTGACAATGAGATCCAGAATCTCCTGGTGGGTCCAAGCTGGGGCTCTCTTGCGAGCCTGAGAAGTGCTAGTCAGATCACTACCCTGAGTGTTCATGACTGCAGTACAGAGCTACCAATAACTGCCACTGATGTGGTGCAACGCAAAGGGGTTTTTTGATAATGGACACCCTTTTTATTTTCAGGGGTGGGCTGCTAAATTCCAATTCAGATTTTAATTCAAATGCAATCTAAACTTCATGGGCTTACTGTGACCTTCTTCCTGCACACCTGGCAGCAGATGCATAACAAAGTGGCCATACTTGGAAGTTAACAAATTCAAATTAAGGACATGGTGTTCCCATACTAGCCTTGACTGGAGATTTTAAATTTGACAGAGATGCTATATCCATCCTATAATATTGATATTCTGTGATTGGCATTATGGCTCAATAAATCGAGTTAACACTATTACATGCAAAGACACTCATGCTTTAATATTGAGCTTGAAATGCAAATTTATCTCGTAGATGCAGCCTAAGACTTTATGGCATTATTTAAGTTATAAATCCATGCCCCTATACTGGTTCAAAATGTGACATAAGAGACGTGATGGTAAATTCAAAGTTGTCTAAGTTGTGTGAAAGAAATGGAAATCAATTGGAGAAATTAATAATAATTCAGTTTTTGCTGTGATTGATCTCTATAGCTTTGTTTGAATATCACCAAAGCAAGAATTCAGGTAAAATGTCAGAAAACAGAAAAATCAGTACAACAGAACACATGTGACAAAACCTACATTTACACAGAATTTCAAGTAGAGGCAACATATACAGTATATAAAAATAATTGAACCTAGAATAGAATTTATTTTAAATATATTAATTTAATTCTGAACATTTCATTCCAAATATTACAGTACATTTATATTGCACACTACTGATAGTGACATATAGGGTATGTGTAGTTACACGCCACAGTGAAAAGCAATCTGTGTCTATATTGTGGTTTGTAGATTCCCATGGTAGTGAAAGGTTATAGCAGGGAAAAGGCAATGGGTAAATGGTGTGGAAGCTCACCATTGACAGAGCCTTTCCCTGCCACTCCCATACAAATGTCTGTCTTTGCTGCCAGACTCTTTGACTTGCAGTGGAGTAGCAGGGCTCCCCAGCTTGCTAGTTGCTAGGGAAAACTTTCTGATAGCCATACACACGAGCACACACCTAACTTGAATAGATATGAGCAAGCACTCTAAGAAGAACTTTGTTTTTTCCTTAACCTATATAACTCTATTGACTGAACACGGTGAGGTAACAAAATCTTTGCTGAAAACTCAGCATCTACCCCTTCAGTTAAGTTGTTACAACTCACAGTGAACGTGTTTGTGGCAACCCCTAGAGACCTCTAACAAAACTAAGGAAATATGACTTGATATTTGATATTTCCAAGATAAAAAAAAAAAGAACTTTCAAATCTTAGAGGTAAATTATGTCACAAATCCAGTTCCATTGCAGATTATCTTATATCCTTTGCTAATTTAGTTCATAAGGACATGATTCAACTATTGAAGATTTGTTGGTGGTGGTTTTCAAAGGATGATTCTTTGATACATGCAACAAACTTTTAACGTTGTTAAAATGACTTAATATCTAGTTGCTTTTCCATGAAGGGCTTTGGCTTTTGCTCGAACTTTATTTTGTATGTGTTATTAATTTAATGAGTTTGTTCATTGCTTACAGTTATGTTAGCTCCTTTATTCCAAAACGTAACATTTCCTATTCAAAATTCCAGCACTACAAATAAAGCTTGTCTTGACAGGATATTGATTTTTTTCCCCCTCCAGCAATATTCCATTTTTGTAATTGCTGGCAAGGGATTAAGCTCAAGCATAAATAAACTACCCCATCTTTTTTTTTTTAAACAAATGATAGTTATTCTGTAAGGACCCACCAGAGAGGACTGTTGTAAACTAGCCAATAATTCATTCAGAATAGTCTGTGTAATCAAACTTTTCACAGAGGAGAGCCATTTTAAAGGTAAAATAAAAAAAAATTAAAAGTAAAAGCTAAATTAAAATAATTTTTGTAAAAATTGCCTTGATGTGTTAAGCTTTAGTTCTGCATATTCTTTCCCTGTTTCCTCCACAATAGGTGGACATATTAGTTCATATTAACTGCAGTAACGCAAGGAATTAAATGAAGCCTATTTTATATTTATTTACATGTTTTTGTTTGTGATATTTTACAGTAATATTTACAGGATTAAAAATAAGACTGGACTGATTATTCTCCCCTGTGCATGTCCGCATCCAAAGAAGGCTTTTGTTTAATTCAATCTCCAGAAGTAGAATGCAGCTTAGTGTTTACCAGCTATGTTGAAAGAAAATATCATTATTTAGCCTTTACACCTTTTTCCTTTTTTAATTTTGAATTTTAAATTGCCTGTTTTTCATTTCTTTGTAGGCTGTGCTCTACAATGATAGATCAGTCCTAGAAAACCATCATGCTGCTTCTGCATGGAATCTTTTCTTATCTCAACCAGAATACAACTTTCTACCTAATCTTGATCATGTGGAATTCAAACGATTTCGTTTTCTAGTGATTGAAGCAATCCTCGCCACAGATCTCAAGAAACATTTTGATTTCCTTGCTGAATTTAATGCAAAGGTTTGTTACACAAGTTAATGCTTGCAGTCAGCTTATTTTAAGATCATGATACTATCAGCATTGTTACTAAAAGTTTATTGCTTTTACCAGTTAAATTTAAAAAATTTTGAACTTTAAATGCCAGCACACCATAAGGAAGCTCATCCTGCATAAATGAGGGTAGTTACAACCTTTTAAAAATCAAATTGTTGAACAATCCCTAAAGGACTATTACAAAATTCCACTCTAATATGTAACACTTCCGGTTTTATATTTCCTTTATTGAACAGGAAATAGAGTATTGATTTTCTAAATGTCAACTATAGATTGCGAGTATATTTTAGAAAAAAATGAAACCAGGTCTCTGAAGAGATATAAAAATCATGACCTTAACTGAAAAATAGCTTTAAAGATTCAAAAATGGGGAATAAAGATAATATACTAATCTCTGATAATAATACAGGGCACGCTCTTGCAGTACAAACCTATAAAGAATGGAAGATTGATAGTAGATGATTACTGTTTTTTCAATTCATGTCCATTTTTTTTTTAAGGCTCAAACAGTTATCTTCTCATCCAGTTGTGTACTGATGGTAATAGCTGTTCTCTCTCTCTCTTTTTTTTTTAAAAAAAGCTCTATGTGATTGCACAAGACAAAATATAACAGACAAATTAACACTAACAGGCAATATTCTGCCATGACTTAAAAATGAAATAAAGTAATACATAGATTTTCTTTACAGAAGTATCCAAGCTTGTTAAGAATAATGTGTTGTTCAAACAGGTCAATGATATGAACAGTCATGGTATAGAATGGAACAATGAGAATGACCGCCTCCTCGTTTGCCAGATATGCATCAAATTGGCAGATATTAATGGGCCAGCAAAAGTCAGAGATCTGCACCTGAAGTGGACAGAAGGCATTGTTAATGAATTTTATGAGCAGGTAGGTATGGAAAGGATATTTTTAAAAAAGTAAACTAGTTGATGATGTATGATATATTGGAGGGTACACAGCATTTGCTATTTGGGGGTTATTCCTTTTGGTACTGATTTAATTTTTTTTCTATTTCTAAAGAATGATTCCTGTCAGATAATTTTATTGAAAACATTTTTAAGTTATTTTGATTGTGTTATGAGCTTGAAAAAATCCTATCAATTTTATCTGTTTCTCAGACATTAATTTATTTTTCTCCTTTGTTTAGAATGATACAAAATATCAGCCTCTGCCTTAGGAAGTTGCCTCCACCAAGTCTCCACTTTTGTACCAAAGTTTTACAAACACTCATGTATATGCCCGTCAACACTCGTGTAATAATGGATCTATTGTGTCAGTAGAATTAGCCATTTGCATTAGTATGTACAGGATCAGAGCTAGAAAGTCTAATATCCCTATCATGACTGCTGCAGGGTCATACTAGTCCCATACAGGAGAGGGCAATATACTGCTGCATATGCACAGTAAATGCTTATCAAACATTATAAAGAATAAAGCTTGTAAAAAAAAAATACACATCATCCTCCCAGAGATTGATATTGGAAATGGTCTCCAACCAGAGACTGTTTCTGTTGGGGCATAATCTGCTCAAATATTCAAAAAGTTTTTGGCAGATTGACCATGTTGTAATGGTCTAGACACTCTTTGAAAAAAGCATAGTTTTATAAGTTTTAATTGTAGTTTTACTGCAATAGAACCTCAGAGTTAAAAACTGATCAGTCAATCACACACCTCATTTGGAACCTGAGGTATGCAATTAGGTAGCAGTAGAGAACCAAAAAAAAAAAAAAGTACAGGACTATGTTAAATGTAAATTACTTTTTTTTTTTTAAAAAAAAAAAAAAAAGGCAGCATTGTTCTGCATTGTGAAGTTCTGAAGCTGTATTAAGCTAATAATAATGTGTAGACTTTTGAAAGAACTATGTTTTGTTCGGAGTTACGCTTCCAGGACAATTTGTTTTGGTTGCAGGGAAATGGATCACTTGAAGGAAAAATTCAAACTCTGGATAGCAGGACATTATATTCCTAGATCTAGGTCTCCAAGTGACAGGCCCTCATGACAACTAGTCTGACCTTACAATCATGGTTTGTATCATTGTGAATCCATCTTACCTGCCACACCTGCCCATAATACTTGTCGCTCTGCAGTAGGTTTTGCAGCACCTGCAGCAGCTGTGCCACAGTGGACATTGTCGTAGCTGCCAGGTTCCCTACCAAACCTGAGACTGGCGATCCTGAAGTTGCTGCTTCTGAAGCCTCTCCTAGGTTGTGCCTTGCTATTGCTGGTCTTAGAGCTCTTAACAACTCTTGCTTGGTTGCCTTCTTTGGAAGGGTTGGCTTAAATGTGTTACAGGTTTGCACTCACTTCCTGAGCACATTCTAGGCAGAACGTGTATTGCTACACTCTCTTGCTGTCTGTCTCTCTCTCTCTCCTCCCCAGCCCCTGCAAGGAGTCTTCCAAGAGCTCGGTCATATACTGCCTGAATGTGAAATGGAAACAAACCACTTCTGCAACGAACATCAGAGAGTATCTTCTTGTAGCCTCCCCTAAGCTCAGTCTTTAAACGGTCCCCCAGTCTTCATATTTTTGCCCTGATATTGAGATGTACCCCCTCAGAGTTCTCTTCTTGGAGGTAATGTCTTCATTCCCTCTGGGACTTCTTTGGCCAGTTTTCCAGGGCTACTGAACAGTTGAGGTATCCTTCAAATGATGCATCAAAATCTAGTCCAGTCCAATATCACCAGTCATTTCTCTGGACCTCTTAACTTCCCCTTCTATGGCTATTCCATTTGTGGGCTGTGGTCCCCAATGGCCCTGCAGCCTCCTGTTGCATCTCTTCAGCTTGGTGCTGTAATTCCTTTGGCCACTTCTCCACAGCCCTTAACTTTTACCATCCACTTCACCCATATGGTAGGGCTGAAGCCTTTGCTGTTCTGCGCCTCTCTCGTCCCTTCTGGCAACTGCTGTCTACAGTCCTTTAGCTTCCTCAGCCATCTAGTAACATCATCCATGCCCTTCTACTTCCAGGCAACAGCTGCTTTCAGGTGTCTTCTACAGCTCCTTTTATATGGGCCTGCAGGGCCCAAATGACTACTCCCTGCAGCCTCTCTCCAGTTGGCTCCATCCCACAGCCTCCCTAGTCCACCTGGAGAACTCATCCCCACTGCTCTTTTCAGGGCTTGTGTGCTCATGAGTCCTCCAGTAGGCCCCCAGACTCACTGAGCTGCAACTCCATGCTGACTACCCGTCAAGATACTGTCCTCCCTCCTACGGGGCATAGACCCCTCTCACCTATGAATTAGAGTCCTCTTTCTTCCCTTCCTACACAAAACCATCACCACAAATGCATCTGCATTAAACTAGGGAGCCCATCTGGATAACTGTGACACAAGGGAAGTGGAGACCTCAGGATTCCAGAATGCATATCCGTACCCTGGAATTCTGAGTACAAAAGGCATGCAAATCTTTTCTTGTTCATTTGTTCTCATCTCCTGATCACGTCAGACAAAACCACCTACGTTTTCTATATCAGCAAATAAAGGGAAATAAGATCTGCCACTCTGTGCTTGAGAGGTGGTCAATCTCCAGTCTCAATACAAAAGTAAAGTGGTCCTTCATATAACTTAATGCTTTAGAAGGTTTTGCTACCTTTATTTAGTAACCAGAAATCAGATGGCAATCTGTTGAATCCTGTGACTAACAGGAGTGGTAAATCCTCAGATTTATAATAAGTATAAACAGAAACTGAATGAAAAGGTAATGAAAACTTAATTAGCAGAAGTTCTAAACACAATTCCTTTCCTTCTCTCCTCTCCTCCTGGAAAGAAGTAATTTAGCACTATGTTTTATCAGTAGCAGATCCATCCTCTTTCCTACATACATAAGCTACGCAGGTGGAGTGAATGGTATTTCCTTCTGTGCCCTTCCGTTAAGGGGGAGAAGTAATGACCCCACAGTGCCACCAGCCTTGCCAAGAACAGTGACCAGTCATGCCACACAAGAAAATGAGCAAAGAATTTACTCCCATTCCCCTGAATGACAGCGTCCAACACGGCTGTTCCTGTTGATCATGTCATCTTAGCTAAAGAACAGATTAGTTGGTTTTTTTTGTTTTGTTTTTTAAATCTTTAAGAAAAACAAAGACCATCCACTCAATATCTGGTCAGTAATTTTGAATGTATGACATTTTCAGGGTGATGAAGAAGCAAGCCTTGGATTACCTGTTAGCCCCTTCATGGACCGTTCTTCTCCTCAACTTGCAAAATTACAAGAATCTTTTATTACTCACATAGTTGGCCCCCTTTGTAATTCCTGCAATGCAGCTGGCTTGCTTCCAGGCCGATGGCTTGATGAAGAAGAGGATGATATAGAAAGTGCTGACGATGAAAATGGAGAAGAAATGGAGAGTGAAGATGAAGAAATAGATGATGATTTTGGTCAAAGTAAGTTAAGATACACATTGGGTTTTTTAACGGACTTGGATGTGGCAAAACTTGGTTGAACTGACACATAATAACACTTGTATTTTTGCTTTTCTTTGGCTACTTGTATGTAAGACAGAATAAAAATGTCTCCTGCAATTAATTTTGAATTAAAATTAGAAAGACCTTTGTAGCCTGTGATATAAATTAATCAATCTTCCAATTTCCTTACAGACTTGACATTAAAGATAGAATGTCAGTATTTGCTGTGATGGAGCATCCATTTCTTATTTGCTGTGTTGAGTTCAAACTTCCACCTGGTTTACCCTGTGGGATATGGGTTTGATAAACAGAGAATTACCCTATTTGATCTGAGAAAGTATGTTTGTAATTTTACAGAACTACAAAGAAAAAAAGGCAGAAGGCGAATAGTTTGCCAGCTAATGCACCATCTGAGTGAAAACCACAAAATGTGGAAGAAAGTGATTGAAGAAGAAGAGAAAAATAAAGCTGAAGGAAGTAAACTGCAGCCAGAAAATGCATCCTTACCTCAAACAGATGAAATTCAGGTTATTGAGGAAGCAGATGAAGAAGAGGAACGACAGCTAGGGGAGGAGAAATCGTGTTGAGAGGACTTTGGACTGATGTACAGTACTATAGCAGAAAGCATATTTTCAGTTTTTACTGTGCTGTTTATAGACTAACACAGTTAACATGCAGTTGAAAGGCCTTAATACTGTGAGAGGATTCTTGCTGCTCCATAAGAATCCCACTCCTATGCACTTTTACCACATGGAATATAAAACTTTATTCAAAGACTGAATATCATATACCATGATGCAAAGTTCTCCCTGCCCTTCTTGGTGTACAGATACCTTGATATAATGCTGCCTTGCTGAATTCACAGCTCTTTTTTTCTATGAGTTACCTCCAGTTCTAAAATAATTCAGTGACTTGAGTTACCAAAGTGGACAGAACTTTTTGCTTACATGGTAATAATGGGTAGATCCTAACAATATTTTGAGAATTGTACTGAATGTTGTTTTTGGATGTGAATATAAAAAGGAAGTCTGTGCCTGTAGGAAAACCAATAGGAATATTACAGTACAAGCCTGATTGGAGGTCTCTATGCAGTGCAATGATTTGCCTAATGCAGTTATCGCAGATTGGTTTAACCATTTGATTGATGACTGTGAAAGAAAAGCTAAATTCTAATTTTTGTGGTTTAAAAAAATCCCAGGTGCATCTATTTGTGATGCTTTTTACTGTTTTTATTTTTTGCTGAAAATATTCAGGTTTGCAGTGGGTATTCACGACAGTTATTGAATACAAGGCTCTCATTTATATATTGCCTTGCTGTTCTGTGGTGGAACACAAAAACTGTTCAGTTATTTTAATTATGAAGGGATTTTATTCTTTTAGTCAATGATGCTATATTTTTCACTCTTACTCAGGATTCATGTTTAAAAACATGTTGATTTACCACACAGCAGATTTTATATAATTTAAAATACTGCACCAATGTTAGATGTTAATTTTTTGAAGAAAATAAGTTCATAATTCATTTATTCTTTGTATGTAAAACTTCAGGAGAATTAAAGTTTTTTTTTTGTTTTTTGTTTTTTTTAAAAAAGCTATTGTTTCAAAATGGCAAGTGTATATTTTCCTTGTCACTAGAAATCATGCATAGATACATACCACAAAACATAGTTTAAACCACTCATGCTGGAGATAAACAGCTTCCAAACTTTTTACTACTGTTGTGAAACAACACGCATACATTGAATAAAGAATGTATTATAGAGTTATCATTGGAATGTCAACATCTCTATGGGCTTGTCTATACTAGCCCCAGGGGGCATGGTAATCAGCCCGAGCGGGGAATAGCAATGAGGAGCTGCGATGCATATGCAGGACCTCATTAGGCTAATTTTCACCACGTGAACTTCAAAGTTGATAACAAAATATGAAGAAGGATTCTTTCGAAGGTGGGGTTCATTTTCGAAAGAGCCCCATCTACACCACTTTTTTTTTGAAAGAATTTCTTCTGAAAAGAGATTATGCAAATGGAGCAAGAGATATGTAAACCAGTGCCTCATTTGCATTTTTATTTCCCTCATTTGCATTCCTCTTTCGAAAGAGGAATGCAAATGTAGATGTAGCCATCATGTATTCTCTCTAATCAGGTCTACATCTTTGCCAGCACATGCCGAATGTAAAATGTTACTACTATATATTTGCAATATCCCACAGCAGTGTAAATAAACTTATTGAATTGCAGAATATATAGGAGTTTAAGGGGTTTTAAATGAGAAGTCTAAACATTCCACAAAACAGGACAACTCTCATTATAAGGGTAATTGGAAACTAACTGCTTAAACTATTCAAGCTGCAACTATGTAATTTTCTTGTGCAAACAGTAAACTACACTAATTTTAAAATATGTACCTTTGAATGCCAACAAGTCTTTAAATTCTGCACAGTGAATAAATCCAGACACTTTTTTTTTTTTAACGCTTGCAGACTGCATCTAAAGTTATCTGTATTTATATCTTCAGCTCAAATGTGTAAAAAATGTCATTTTCTCAAGATAAACTTAGTGGAAACTGTTACATTGGCAGAGATTTTTAATCTAAATTTTGCAGAATTGGCCAATCTAAATTACTAGAAATGGAAGCTTGGAGTTGTTTTTGTTTCAGACAGCGCCTCTCTATGGATCATTTTGGAAAAGCAGTAAAACACGCTTATATATCATACAGTCAGTGTGAAATTCCCCTGCTACTGCCATTATGCTACCACCCCATATTTGGTAACACTTAAGCAGTGTTCCCACCAAATACTTCTACCAGTAATAAAATGTAACACGTTTAATTTGACACTGATTATGCAATTATACTATACGTTCTGTTAATAGATTTTTAAAAACTTTACTGTAGCAATTATCTTGTATTTACATTATGCTTTTTAATTACTCTATCTTATGTATTCAACATATACATGTGCATTTAAGAATGCAGCATATGGTCTGTCTCACTGACTATTTCATCTGTTTTATTTTACCTGATAAGCTAGTATGAAATGCTTTAGCATAAAGACATGAGTAATATTTTATTTTTCCATTTAAATTACTTAAGACCATTATACATAGCATACTGAACAGAAATCATCCCAGGGCTAGGGTCAGCAACCAAAACAGCAAGAGCAGCCATGTTTTTCCCAATTGGGTAAAAAACTCAATAATTCAAGAGCTGCAATACATGTTGACTACAAGATGGTCCTTAATAAATAACATCAAACTGTACTTTTTATAACCCGTTTTAAGAACAGTGCAGACACAATGATTTGTAATGCAATACACGTTTACTGCAAGACATTCACAAACTTTTTACATATTCTATTTCCTTACACTTTGTGTGTGTTTGTACCACTGTCTTCCTGACTTTCACTTCCAAAACCTCTCTCTCTCTCTCTGGAGGACACTAGGGGGAATTATCCAGCGTTTTGAGATCACATACAATGTGCTATTTAGGTATGAGTTGTTCATTTTGGAGCTTTTGGACATTCACTGTTTATTGAAAATAATCAGCAGGGCTTTGTTTACTTTACAATTATAGCCATCAGGAGCCACAAAGAGTCCTTAAAGAGCCATATGCAACTCCGGAGCCACAGGCTACAGACCCCTGTCCTACGGCAAGAAAAAGTTATGTCTACCTGCTGATAGGCAATGGCAGCAATTTTCATTGGTAAATTTTTGTACAGTTAACAGAAGTACTGAAGCAGCCTTCAGAGTTAAAGAGGAAGAAATTTTAGTGCCTGGTAAATTACACCCTTTTGATAGAGATAGTCTTTCTAAGTTATAATAACTTGTCACACAGCCAAGATTATTCATAAGACCAATAAAACCATCTTTGAATGCACATGTGTATGTGTGTGAAATATGTGACTAATCCCAGTCTGAGATCAGGAAACAAATGGTGGTAATGCCATCAGCCAGCTCAAGATACATTTGTAAACAAGGCTACAATAAAAATTGAAGGATGCCGTTTATTCTTCCAACAAAGGGAGGAGTCAGGATACTGGCTCTGCTGCATCAGCAGTAAAAAAGGGTCAAGTAAGGCAGCTCAGGTTTGTATGAGCATAACAGTCTGATTCTTAATTCTATCCCTCAGCTCCGAGTCCATTTCTAGTGTTAGTTGAAGGCCACCAATTGATTACAACCCAGTTATATTTTCATTCATGACCACCATGACAACTGTGCTGCTGTTATACAGTACAGCTCACAAAACGCAATACGAAGCACGTAATAGCTAGATTCTCATTTGAGGAAATCCTAATTATGAAATGAGTCCCCACAGAAACTTGGACTAACATGGACGTTAACCACCTGTATGGAACTCTTTCAGAAAGCTTTCCCATCATAACTGCATAGATGTAAAACAAACAATCCTCTAAAAATACCCTAAAACATCAAAAGAACTGTCTCCAGTATGTATTTAATCAAACCAGAGTAGTCTCCTACCAGGGAAGAGGAGAGTGCAAGTATTTTCATGAAGCTCACTAAGGTCCTACCTATGTAGGTCTAATTTACTTGGAGATCGCTTGCACACTATGCTGCTGGATGTTTTACAAAATGCAGGATAGATGATGCTATAAAATGTTCTCCCTGTTTAGAAAAGCCTTCATTTTAAACAAATGAGCCTATCCCGCTATCCAAAGACAAACAGGTATCCAAGACATTTTTTTCCTACCAAGTGGTTTTCCATACCCTCTCTCTTCACTGGATGGTACCTTTTCCTCACTGCATACCTTGCATTATGGCTGGAAGCAGACTGTGAACTCTACTCCCTCTGTGGACCTGTTTCTTACTGTGACTGTGGGACGCATATGGGTTTTCAGTTGGAGCACTGGACTTAGTCAAAAACAACTTGTAGCATCTTACTCCAAGCTCCCTTTCCACAGCAAAGCTAGACATATGACTCCAGGACTTATCATGGCAAGAACAATGTTGCGCTCTAAGTGCCTCCTGAACAAAACTACTACCAGAAATGTTTACCTTAATAAAACCCTGAGAAATGTCATTGTGTTCTTCACATTCCACCTTCCTCCTTGAAGGACATAAGGAAGCTCTCTTACTCTGTCACGTCATCTGAGAAATTAGCAGTCAAGTCCACCAAAAGCAAAAACTGAAAAATAAAATCTTGAGAGGATTGAAACATTTTTTTTCTTTCTTCCCTTTTGGAAAATGAGAAGGATGATGTGCCTTCTCATAGCCATTGTAATCCCATAGAAACAAATTCAGACATACTACTTTAGACCTTTCTATAACAAACATAAAAGACTTGGATTGTGGAGCTGGATTTCTTCATTATTTCCTTGATACCACTATTTCTATTGTTGGAGTGTTGCCTGGGCCCTGTGGATTGCTTCTGCTACTGAAGTGATTTCAGGAACAGAGTAAGTGTGTGTGGGAAAAGGGTTGGGTATTAGTTGCATTCTTCCTCAATGCTAGTGATGTCAGTCACTGCAACAATGCTCAAGAATAAATTCCTAATTGGAGAATAATTATTTAGTGGTTTCCTTTGGTACTGCTGTATAATATAATTAAAAGCATAAAATATTCATCGTTATGGTACTGAGCTGACATGAACCTAGTATATTTCAAGCTTTTGTTAGGATAACATGTTGCCTGATTTTGCAGTAACACTTTTTTTTTCTTTCTTTGTGGACATTTACAACTATTGGCCTTTTTCAGCATTGAGGAAAATGTCTTCACCTGCCCTTATTTCCCCCTTTGCTGTCACACTAAAATGTAAACAAAATAACAGGAGGAAAGTTGTTTAAAAAGAAATTGATCTGCTAGCAATACACAAAGGCTGCATCTACACTAGCACGATTTTTTTCAAAAGAAGGGGGCTCCTTCAAAAGATCCTGTGGAGTGTCTACATACAATGAGTAGTCTTTCAAAAGTAAATCAAAACAATGCAGTGCACCTTTCAAAAAAGCACTCTTCCACTCCAGTTTTAGGAAGAGCGCCCTCTTTCAAAATCCTCTTTTGAAAAAAAAGTGTGTAGATGTTCCATGAGCCCTTTTTTCTGAAAGAGCAGTCCTCATGGCACCTGATTTTTCAACCCCTGACCTGTTCTTTCAGAAGAGTGGGACCTGTGTGGACACTCTCAAAAGAGCAGATTACTCTTTTGATCCTCTTTTGTGTGTGGATGCATTCTTTCAAAATAAGTTCTTTCAGAAGAAATCTTCCAGAAGGGCTTCTTTTGAAAGAGCTCTGTCGTGTAGACATAGCCAAAGAGTTTAAGGTGGACAGATATAAACTTTCATGTATCAGTTCCAATCAGCATCGTCCTTAGTTTTTGTGGCCTTAAGAGACTATCCAACTTGTAGACGACGTCTATTCTACCAGACCAACTAATTTTCTTTCCACAATTACATTGGCTTTTGGGGACACAGACTGTCATGTTTTCACAGTGCTAGTGTGCCACTGCAATGTAAGTGTTTAGTAAGTTATTTGGAAGCAAATTATAGACAAATTATTCTTTCAAATTTAGGTTAAATTTCATGTAGTTGGTTAACTTATTTTTAAAGAGAGAGTTCAGAAAGGAAGAGAGGAAGGAAACCTAGAAAACAGCAAATGTTTTTCAGTATAGAAAGAGTTGTCAGAAAATATTTAAAAAACTGAAGTACCAAATCAAGATTTTGCTGAAGGATTTGTCTTGGGTGCTTCTGAAAGATTATGTAATTCTATGTTGTTATATTTGAATTCAATTAATAGTTTTAATCTTTTCATATCTGTAAATATATTAATCCCAAATAAAGACTCCTTTTCAACTGTTTTTGCTAAACCTATTTCATATACAATTACTGTCACTGTTAATGTTTCTTAACATCAGTCTGTTGTTGACTGAGAGACCAATTTTCTCTGGAAAAAGGAGGATAATATAGTTACATCAGTAGCCAGTGGAGCAATTAAATGCATCCACAGAAAAAGAGTGCTTTGTTTCTACTAGGACTGTACTTATCTTCGTGCAAAAGCACACCCTTTTTTAAAAAGAAGAGAGAGTCACAAGCCGTGTCTACACGTGCACGCTACTTCGAAGTGGCAGCACTAACTTCGAAATAGCGCCCGTCACGGGTACACGTGTTGGGCGCTACTTCAATGTTAAGATCGCCGTTAGGCAGCGAGACGTCGAAGCCACTAACCCCATGAGGGGATGGGAATAGCGCCCTACTTCGAAGTTGAACATCGAAGTACGGCACATGTAGACAATCCACGTCCCGCAACATCAAAATAGCGGGGTCTGCCATGGTTGCCATCAGCTGAGGCGTTGAAAGACGCTCTCTCCAGCCCCTGCGGGGCTCTATGGTCACCGTGTGCAGCAGCCCTTAGCCCAGGGCTTCTGGCTGCTGCTGCTGCAGCTGGGGATCCATGCTGCATGCACAGGGTCTGCAACCAGTTGTCGGCTCTGTGGATCTTGTGGTGTTTAGTGCAACTGTGTCTGGGAGGGGCCCTTTAAGGGAGCGACTTGCTGTTGAGTCCGCCCTGTGACCCTGTCTGCAGCTGTGCCTGGCACCCTTATTTCGATGTGTGCTACTTTGGCGTGTAGACGTTCCCTCGCAGCGCCTATTTCGATGTGGTGCTGCGCAACGTCGATGTTGAACGTCAATGTTGCCAGCCCTGGAGGATGTGTAGACGTTATTCATCGAAATAGCCTATTTCAATGTTGCTACATCGAAATAAGCTATTCGATGTACGCTTCACGTGTAGACGTAGCTTTAGATACTCTTTTTCTGTGTTTTTGTAAGTCTGGCATAAAGTTTGCTTCAAATTTCACGTTAACATAAGGTCATTTTAGAGGGAACATATTACTTCCATTCATCTGACTCACTGGATTAGTTGACTAAAATCCTGAAACCCTTAGGAGCAGATAACCTTGGGGGAAGGTCGTGAGTTGAACATTCTTGTTAATAAACTTAAATTCTAGGACGTGGATGAGTTTTTGACTGTACCATAGCATTTTAGAGCATTTTGGAAAAGGGAATTTCTTATGGGTGCATTTCAGTAAAGATCAAAAGACTTACAGGAGAACCCTGGTTATCTGACCTATCTGGGACTGCAGGTTTGTCAGACGCAGGGATTCTTGGTTAATACAGAGTACTAATGAAAGAACACACACACATATGGTATCTATAAATTGAATGTACTGTTTTACTAATTGCAATGAAAACACATGCCCATCAAATAGAAAAGACCATCACAAACAAACTTAGTATTTATAGTTGTAGCACCTGATATTTAACATTTTTAAATGGTTCATTATGTAAATCATGGATGTCAGAAATGAAGTGAGCGTTGCATACAAACCAGCAAAAAACAACAGAGTGCATGTTACCTGAGAAAGTTATGTCCTTTCACAGCAATTTTGTGAATAAAATTTCTTTAACATAGTGAGTGATTGGCATTTGATTTTGAGCTTCCCCTCTTTTCTTTGTGGCAAGGTCACACCAGCGGATGAAGAGCAGTACCTCTATAGGGATTGTTTCCCTCTGTTCTTCAGGTAAGCAAGTGCAGCCTCCAGAGCCTTCAATCCTGTATGATGACTCATTCCCTCCACTGTCTTTAGTCTGGTGTTGTGAATCATGGTGATGATGATGTTATAGAAGACAAGTTCTATTATGTTATAATCAGTCAGTTCCAGTTCATCTTTTTCCATCCATTCTTGTATGCCGCCATTACTCACATTTTCACAGCCTGATATTTTCAATACAGGCAAAAGATTTTCACAATTTTCTTGTACTGTTTCTTCACTAGGCTGATCTTCATTTATTCCATTTTCGTCTTCTGTAAGTAGCTTTCTCCATGATTTTACCAGTATTTGGTTTTGGTTTTTTTTTCAATTTCTTCCCAAGATTGTGCAGTTCAATAAACATCATCTTTAGGTTCCCCCCTGGCCCCCATTTCTCTACTATGCTATCTTTACAATCAATAAATTTTATAAATGATTTAAGAGGCCTACAACAATATATTTTCTTTAATGCATCAATGACACCCTAGTGCATAGGTTGACAAACTGAGGTGACATTTGGTGGTAGAAAAATCACCATTATTTCTCCACTCTTCAGTTCATAGTCATTAGGATGTGATAGTGCATTGTCAATAAGAAAAATTTATTCCGCTGCAGATTCTTTTATTTTAAAAAACTTTCTACTGAAGGAATGAATCTACCAGAACAACTTCTAAAAATTTCAGAGCTCATCCAGGCACATTTGTGGTTGTCATACCAAACTGTAAGTGCTATAGGAGCTATATTTTTGAAGGCCCATGGTTTTTTTTTGGATTTTCCAATTAAAACAAGTTTGAGTTTATGGTTACCTGAGGCATAACTGCAGACAAGAACTGTCACTCTTTCTTTGCTTATTTCAAAGACAAGAGCTGAAGCTTCTGCACGGAAAGCCAGAGTTTTGGATGGAAGCATTTTAAAATTTAAGCCAGTTTAATCACAACTGTATAGCTGTTTATCTCATAAACCTTCATTTTTATAAGCGTCTGAAATTATTCTCTAAATTTTACAAATGACACCAAATCTGCTGATAATTCTTCTACACAGATGTAGAGCTGCCTAACTCCATAACATCTTTTCTAGCGACCTAGCCAGCCCAAGTGTCTTTTCTAGCAATCTAGCCAGCAGTAAAACCGGATTCTTCTTCCTCAAATTGCTCATGAAAAGCCAGCACTTTTTATTGTAGAAGAGGTCCAGTTACTGGCCTGCCTCTCTCTTTGTTGCATGAACCACAAAAATAAAACTTTGCGCATATTTTCAATGTCTTTCTTTTTTTGTGACCCTCATTTGCAGCCCTAGTTGAGCACCACTTTTCAATTTCACTTCTGTTCCTCTTCCGGTCACCTAAGCTGTGTCTACAGGAGCCCCTTCCATTCAGAAGGGGCATGTAAATGAGTGAGTTAGAAAAATGCTAATGAAGCTCTGCCATGAATATGCAGCACTTCATTAGCATAACGGCAGCCACAGCAATTCGGAAGTGCCACTTTTGAACCGCATGCCACCAATGGAGATGGGGCCTTTAGAAAGGACACCCCCTGCCTCAAGTCTTCAAAAATCCCCTTATTCTATCTCGTGTTAGGAAGAAGAGGCTTTTGAAGGCTGGGGGGGATCCTTTTGAAAGGCTCCAGCTCCACAGGTGGCATGCGATTAGAAAGCAGCACTTTCAAATGCCACGGACACCATTATGCTAATGAGGTGCTGCATATTCATGGAGTGCCTCATTAGCATAATTCATTAACAGGCCCCCTCCGAAAGGAAGGGGCTCATGTAGACGCAGTTCTACAGTAACACAACCCGCATGATATTCTGCCGTCGCTTTTTGCAGTTTCGCCTCTATCTAGACTTTCTAAGGCTTCAAGTTTTTGTTCATGAAACAATTTCTTCTCTTTTCATGTGCCATGCTGATAAAAAAATTTACCGTACTCTTTATGAAGATACAGGACACCTGCTGCCATGCTAACACAAACATGCTTTGTCTCCTATTCCACAGGTACGTCTGCGCAAATATGTCATCTGGGCGTATGACATCAGTCATGACTCTTACATTGGACAATACAGAGGGTCAATTGAGTGAAGGCTGGATAACCGAGGTTCTCCTGTACATTTTTGTACATGTCATTCTAAAACCTAGAGTTTTCCTTACCATATCTACCATATTGTTGAAGATGTAGAAAAATCAGGGAAACATTTCAATATGCCACAAGAACAATGGTCTACATATGAGGCATAAATAAGAATGTATTTCACAGATAATAGTATTAATTGCGGTCATTAGATTATCTGTGTGGCTCTTCTCCTTGATAGGAGACTTTCCCTCAAAATTAAGGCTTTTTGTCCCTCTCTTTTGGCCCCAGGCTATTTTTGGAGCTTATTGTAAATGAGGTAGCTGATGGTAAAGCAGTATTACCTTCCAACAACATTTCTGAGAGAGAAAGGAAGTCATTCCATGTAACAGAGAAAAACAGAAGTATTCTTTTTCTACCCTCTAAGGCTTCAAGTCCAGAGGGTGTTTTCTTATGCAGTGCATAGAAGCTAGAGTTTAAAATCAATTTCTGAGGGTAATATGTGTCTTTTCCACATACCCTTTGCTGCTGCCTTTGTCGCTGTTTAGGAAAATGTTGGAAGAATCAGTATCAGACCAATAGCTCTTTCAAATAATAGTGCAAAAAAAAAAAAGGATATAATTGTTTTGCAAATTATCCCAGCCCTTACTTTGGGATTACCCCACCTTCTAGAGATCTTGCCAAAAAACAATCAGTGACTCATACCCTTGACTCATCTCTCCAGATCAGCACTATCTTCAGGCCCCCTGGCCACTCCATGAGATTCAACATTAATTCATTCTGTTTCATTAATCACAAAAGAGGGAGTTGAAATGTCTTTATACAAAAATTCAAATGGGAATAACAGATCAACAGCAGCAGATATGGAATCAGGCTGCTTTTGTGGACCTGAAAGACAAGCATTTGTGAAAACCAATTCAGACAAAGTATCAGAAATTGCTCCGGTATGTAATTTGATCCAAATATAAAACACTATCATTTGAGGTTAGAATCAACAGGTTTTGAGTATTTTTTAAAGACATTGGTTTTCAGCCCCCTCCCCTTTGTTCTATTTTATCCTTAGTAATAAAATGTGACCATAGTCAATGTGACTACCATCTCTGAAACCATGGTATCTGGCAGAAAAATTCTCTATTTGTGTGTACTGCAAATTACAGAAAGCATGTTTATGATTGTACATCTATAACCTTTTGGGGTGCGGTCTAGATCAATAGGTGGTTGTCACCACCCATCCTATAACTTTGTGCCTTAAATACTCTGCCACTATAGCTCACAGTCCAGACAGCTACAGTCTGCAGACAAGCATGCAGTTTCTTGAATGTCTATGTGATTGGCAGCCCCGTTGTTCAGTATGCTGACCCTAGCTGGCTGCTGACAACACACCCACGCTCATCTCAACCAGCCTTGCAATATACACTTCCAGGCCCAACTTTCCCCAAAACCATCTTTCCTGAAGTGTCTAGACCTCTTCTGGAACACTCAGAGAAGGAATAAGACTTGTGGCTCTTTTAAAGAGAACAAAAGCACAGTTTATTTCTTTAATTGGCTCTAGCGATCACTTCAAGTCACACACAGCATTGGTGTGATTTAGATTAAAAGTAAAACAGGTTCATTTACAAAAAAAAAAAAAGTTACAAATGAGGTCAAGCAGGGCTGTAATTAGGGTGTGGTATGGGGCAGGCACTTTAAGGTGCAGAGCTGGCAAGGGTACAAAAGCAAGGTGGCACAGGAACATTTCTAACTATAGTTCTGCAGTGAGATCAACATGTTCCCTAGTGCCTTCAGAGGGTGTCTTGTATTAATTAAGATGGCCCAAATAGGCCAAAGATGTTAATGCAAGTCAGTCACAGTAAAGTGTTTAACAAAGTTTGAGTTTGATATGCAGCCAGTCCATTTAAATCCTTTTGACAATTTATTAAAGGTAAAGAATGGTGGGAAAACAGCATTTTAAATATAGAGCGTTAAATGCTTTCATTTAACATCATCCCTTGCTGACTTTCCCTTTAGCTGAAGAAATGTTCTAGGACACCTCACCTCCTCAAACACACGCACACACACTTTGTTTGGCAGTCTCCTAGGTGATATCAAAATGGTAAGTGTTCTTTTGGGAAAAGACAAGTTGAGATGGCCTGGAATGCTTATTGCGACTAAATTCCAATACTGTCTCATCCCACATGATGATTAGGCTTCAGATGGACCTAGTAGAGGTAGCCATACCACCTAGGCCCCCCCCTTCTGATCCAGTCTTTACAGGACACCCTTAAGCATCAGGATGACAAAGCCTTAAGGTCATGTTAGCTGGGGCAGAGGTGGCAGTTACAGTGGTGAAGCTCACTCAAGTAGCCAGTTTTTCTTCAAGCGTGTCTTTCTCCACTCCAAAAGTGGCCAGCCCCCTCCCTCATTAGTCTGCTCACCTATCAGGCTTTATTTCCAACTGTGACTGGGTCAACACCCCTTTTGTGACCACCCCCTCCTGTTGCATGCGGCTGCATTCTTCATCCTCTGGTATCCCCCATTTAGTGTTTCTCTATTGGTTTCTCTAAACCACCTGGGTCTTTGTTTTGAATAATCTCAGCCCTGGTATGGGGCTGAATCTCTCGGGGAATCTTTGGAGATACTCAATCCCTGCAGCCACACAGGACCTCACTCTACGCTCCTCCGCTCCCTGTTTACAAATTATCCTTAGCCCAATCTCAGCAGTCAGCCAGGAGCCTCTTGCTTCCATGGTCCTTGCCCCCTCTCCCTTTAGCTGTTGTGCTGCAGTTTCTTTAGGTAGCTGGGAATAAAGGTCTCCTCCTCCCCTAGCAGCAGCTCAGCCCAGCAACTCTTACTAAGTCTTTCCTGCTCTGTTCTACCTTTTTTCATGGCCCTCCTTGGCTCTGATTGGTTGTTTCCCATGCAGCCATTCTAGCCTGCCTGAAGGACCTCTCCACTGCTCCCTTCCTGGGATGATATGGCAGAGCCCTGAGATCTCCAGCAAGGGGCCTCTGGACTGAGTCCACCCCCCTCCCAGCCCCCCAACCAGTCCCCACTAGACTCAGTCCACACTAGTTTTTGTTCACTGAGTTCTGGTTCCAGACCTTTCTTGTTTACCACACTACTTATTTAACATAGTCCTTGAGTTATATGAGCAGACCTCTTTGTTAGGATACCTTATTCTGACATCTTATGAACTTACATTCACAATTAGAGTAAATTTGTAGGCCCTATCATCACAGCACAAGCTCTCTCTTTAATCATGTTAACCGCCTTTCCTCCATTCCCAGCAGTAAAGCACTAGTTCTTTAATTTGGGCAGGCCAGCTACCCCAAATCCATCCTTCTTGAAAGTGCAGAGCAGTCATCTAATTTTGAAAACAACTGCTTTTTTGCCAAGGTGTGAGCTCCTGAGTATGTATTTAGGCCCCCTTGCTGGGATATCAACATGAACTAATTACATCTGTCTCTCTTCTGCATTTTTTCCTGTCAGCATTTGTCGGTAAAGGTTATTATGGCATCTTATGAACCTGCACAGTCTTTGTTATGGTTGATCTCACAGTTAGGGTGAATTTGTCTCCAATGATCACAACAGAGTAAAAAGGGACAACTGGCAGCCGGCCCCAACCACCAGATGTTGCGGTACCGGCAGCTATCTGAACTCAGACACAGGGATTAGGATAGCTAGCCTGAGCAGCTGTCATTACTGCAATGTCCACATTTCTCTTTAGCAATGCTAGCTACTTCATTTGTGTAGTTGTCATTGTCCTTTTTCACAGCTTTTTTCTTCTTGGGCCAGAGAACTGGAATGAAAGAAGGCACAAGGGACTGTAGAGTTTCCATCTGTCCAATGAAGAGAAAAAGAAAACTTACAGAGTAAGGTGAAACTTGGATTTATACACTCCCTGGCAGATATAACTTTGCTTTTTTACAGCCTTGCTTTCAGAGATGCAGTGACAATGTGTTCTACAGAAAGGAAAAAAAGGGACTACACAACAAAGCAGTATTCCTTGGTATGAACACACCTACCATACAAGAATAAGCACAATAATGTACCTTTCCACAATGAAAAGATGGCACAGAAAAAGGTATAATCACACTCATACAATATAGTCAGGTTTTCCAGTCACAAACCATACTCCTCCCATCCTTCTAGCCAAACTCCAAGTATGCCAAGGACAGGGAGCGGCAGAAGTTTAACTTTAGAATAAACAAACTCATGGTCCACCTTTTATCTTTCAAAGGTTCAAAAAGCAAGCCTGTTATCTTTAATAGGGGCATAGATCAACACATGAACTCTGACAGCATGCAAAACCAGAGTCTTCCTCCCTGAGATATTATGGCATATTAACCTAGATTTCTGGATCCAATGCTGGCCTGTGAGGGGATAGATAGCTCAGCGGTTTGAGCCTTAGCCTGCTAAACCCAGGGTTGTGAGCTCAATCCTTGAGGAGGCCATTCAGGGTCTGGGGCAAATATATTTAAAAAAAATCAGTCAGGGATGGTGCTTGGTCCTTCCAAGAGGGCAGGGGACTGGACTCTACCTCATGAGGTCCCTTCCAGCTCTATGAGATGTTTATCTCCACATATATATCCAACCCATGTCTCGTGAAAAGACAGAAATCCTAATCTGTGAATGAACCATTCTGGTGAACTGCATTGTAATTTATACTACTTTAGTAATGCAAATTTCTTCTAAAATTTTTTTCACTCAAAATGGCTCCCATCTCTGTGATATTATAAAGAATGAATCTAAATAAACACCACAAGTAGTGGGGACAAAATTAGAAATGTTTTAGGCATAAAGATAAAACTAGTCAAATACATAAAGGATAATAAAAAAAGAGAAGTTACTTACCTGGGGGGTAATCATGTTTCTTCGAGATGTGTCCCCATAGGTGCTCCACATCAGGTGTCGGGCTGGCCCTGGTGCCACAGATCAGAGATTTGCAGAGTAGTTGCTGGTCAGATCCCACATGTGCAGGAGCACACCAAGCCCTTCACACACTCTGGCACGTGCACGATCTGGTCTGAGCCAGTGCCTCGAAGCCACCTTGGAAGTTCGTATCTGAAAGATGTAAGAAAAAAAACTCCAAAGTGGGGAGGAAAGAGGGGTAGTAGAGCACCCACAGGGATACATCTTGAAGAACCATTGTTACCACCCAGGTGAGTAACTGCTCTTTCTTTTTTGAGTGGTCCCTGTGGGTGCTCCACATCAGGGGACCACATAGCAGTACCCCCAGAAACATGGAGGAGGCTACCAGAGTTAGATGGGATCTGCCACAGAAAGTATAGCTGCCGAAAGATGTGTGTCTTCAGCCATTCGGTGATGTATGGCATAGTGCTTGGTGAATGTGTCACAGGACAAACACGTCACTGCTCGGCAAATGTCCTTTAAGAGAACGTCTTTGCAGAAGCCATGGATGCCACCATCGCCCTAGTAGTGTAAGCCTTGGGTGGAACAGGTAATGTTGTCTTATGTAAAGAATAGCACAGTGTTAAATGAGGTAATAATGTTTAAGATGCTCTGTGATGATAGCACCTCGCCCTTAGCTCTCTGTGTGAGGAACAGTAATAGTCTGTCTGTTTTGTGAAAGGGTTTTGTCCTTTCTGGGTAAAAAGCCAAAGCTCTTCTCACATCCAGAGAATGAAGTCTCATCTCCTTACTTGAAGTATGCGTTCTCAGGTAAAAAGACAGAGTATGATCGGCTCATTTAAGTGGAACTTGGATGAAACTTTTGAAACGAAGGCAAGATGTAACTGGCACATCACTGCCTCTCTGGTAAATACTGCATATGGTGGAGTAACCATGACGGCAGTTAGCTCGCCAACTCAACAAGTGGACAATATAGCCAGAAGGAATGCAGATTTTAAGGTAAGACGACGTAGTGGGATAGTCACCAATGGTTTGAATGGCAGTCTAGCTATTCTATCCAGAACTAAGTCTAGAGTTCAAGGTAGCGATATAGGCTTGTGCGGAGGATACAGGTTGGCAAGGCCTTTCAGGGTACGCGCAGCAATCAGATGTGCAAATGCTGATTTTATTCCGATGTGCAGCTAAAAGCCAATATGGCCACTAAATGTACTTGTAAAGATAGTAATATAAGGCCTTCCTGTTTAAGATGGAGTAAACAGTCCAGAACAGCATGTATGGGGACTTCCTTCAGATGCAAGTCCCTTGTAGAATACCATGCCATGAACCTTTTCCACTTGTGTCTTTCTTGTAGAGGTTCACCTACTGTGTACCAGAACTTTCATAACCTACTCGGAACATAAGATTTCTGAGGCATCGAACCAATTATCAACCAAGCCACGAGGCGAATCATTTGTGGTTACGGGTGCATCAGCGACCTTGGTTCTGCATAAGCAGACCCGAAACAATGGGAGATCAGCCATGGAGAACATAATGACCTGCATTGCAGGATTGAGAACCAATGTTTTTGGGCCCAAGCAGGAGCTATGAGGATCAGGTCGGCCCTCTCTAGTCTGGCTTTTTCCAGCAACTTGTGTATAAGGAAAGGGATACAGAGGGGGGCCCTTCCATGAAATAAGAAATACGTTGCTGTGGGACCTGTGGCCTATGCCTGCCTTGGAGCAATAAAGGTGACATTTCTTGTTGTAGGTTGTGAATAGATCTATGGATAGAATGCCCCATATTCGGAAACTGCAATAGAAAACATCAGATCGGATCTCCTATTCGCAGTCCAGTGTAAACGGTCTGCTCAACAGATCAGCAGTAATATTGCTCACACCAGGTAGGTAAGAGGCAACCAATTATGCCATTCTGTATGCACCAGTTCCATAGTCAGAGGGCCTCCGTGCAAAGACAGCGGGATCTCGCTCCCCCTTATCGATTTATCTAATACATTGTAGTGACATTGTCAGTAAAGATTCTCACCAGTGTGCCTCGAATGTGGGGTAGGAAATGTTTGCAGGCATTGGACACTGCCCTTAGCTCCAGGACGTTTATATGAAGAGTCATTTCTTGATGAGCCCACCAGCCCTGGACTGACATTTTGTCCATATGAGCTCCCCACCCTACACTGGAGGCATTGGTAGTTATGGATGCAGAAGACTGGGGTTGATGTAAGAGAACGCCGGATAAAAAATTGCTGGGCCTCGTCCACCACCACAGGGACTGCAGTACCTGCTCAGCTGGGGACACTCATTTGCGAACTGTGTGCCTCATGGGCATATACAAAGTTGCCAGCCAATACTGAAGACCCTGGAAATGCAGCCTGGCATTCTGCACCACATAGGTGGTGGCAGCCATGTGACCCATCAACTGTAAGCAAATTACTATCTGCACCATTGGGCTGTGAGTGAGAACATCCATTAGAGACTGAATAGTGAGTAAAGCCAAGTCCACACTAGGAGGCAAAATTGAAGTAAGATATGTACCTCCAGCTATGTGAATCACATAGCTGGAATTGATGTACCTGGCATCAATTTTCTACGCCATCCCCTCTGCAAGGACTATGGGGATCAACAGCAGCACCCTGAGCATTTAATTTAGCGCAGTCCTATTAGATATGCTAAATCAAACCCCAGAAGATGGACTGCCAGCACACTGATTCAGAGGCAAGTATAGACAAGCCCCTAGATACCTTCAAGTCACAACAGCCTGATGAAATGCTTCCCAGAATACTCAAGGAGCTTACAGAGGAGATATCTCAGCCATTGGCAGTTAACTTTGAAAAGTCATGGAAGACAGGATATATTCCAGAAGACTGAAAAAGGGCACCAAAATGGGTCACAACTCTTTTTTAATAGGATTAACGAGGCCAGCTTACACTTGCCATAGAGCCCAGACCAAAACCTGAGCTCAAGGTCTTCATCCCCAAGAAGCAGGAGTTAAGATTACAGGCCTCCTGCTTGCAACTTAAGTCACTGGGCTTCAGCTTTCCACACCTCCTGCTGAGGGTGGTGTGGCTCAGACTTTGCTTCCTACCTCACCCGGGACAGCAGGACTCAGATGGGTCCAGGCATCAGTCCCTCCTCCTGGAGTCGTGTACTAATTTTTGTCGTCAGAAGTAGTGGATCACAGTGCAGTGAAGTTTCTGAACTTCTGATCTAGAAGATAATAAGGTGATAAGCAATGGTAAGCAGAGGTATGTCAAGAATAAATTGCATCAAACCACCCTGATATTGTTCTTTGGCAGGGTACTAATCTTTGTAAATGGGAAAGCGGTAGATTGAATATATCTTGACTTTAGTAAAGCTTTTGATACTGTCTTACATGACCATCTCATAAACTAGGGAAATATAACCTAGATGAAGCTACAGTAAAGTGGATACATATAGGACCTTGAAGTGGGGAATGAAAGATGGACTTAACCATGAGGTGTACCTTGAGTGAGGAATGAGCGAAACACTTGTTCTTCAAATGGAACAGATAATCCAAGATGTATTGGATTGTTGCATCTAAGGGGGAGATACCTCAATCAGCCATGCAACTTGAGAACCTGGCCCAGTTAGCCATATAGCTCTGATGGATTTGAGGATTTCCTGCTCTTGAGAAGGACCCTGCAGTCTCCCTCTGAACAGGTCTATTTCATGAGGTTCAGCCATGCAGCATCAAGGTCAGGAGGTAGAGTGCAAGAGATGACTGTGATCCTGGAACAGGAGGTCTGGTCAGTCTAGCAATGGCCATGGGGGGAGCACTGCTAGACTCAACAGAGTCCCAAACCTATGTTACTGGGCCAAACAGGGGCAATCTTGATGACTGTGGCCTTCTCTCAATTTTCTGCAGATCGTTGTTTGAAAAGTGGGATTGGAGAAAATGCATATAGAAGATCTCCCACCCACAATAATAATAAGGTGTCTGATAGTGAACCCACACCCATGACCCAACTTTAAGAGAACTGAAGGTAATGGAAGTTCTGCACAGTTGCAAACAGATCCACTCTGGGAGTACCCACTCCTGGAAGATCACATGGGCCACTTCCACATGAAGCGTACACTCACGGTGAAAAGTCTGGGTTTAAGTGAACCTCAAAACAGTTTTGTGCAGCCGGGGCATGATAGGCTTCCAGTTCACAGTGGCTACGTCTACATGTGCCCCAAACTTCAAAATGGCCACGCAAATGGCCATTTCAAAGTTTACTAATGAAGTGCTGAAATGCATATTCAGCGCTTCATTAGCATGCGGGCGGCCGCAGCACTTCAAAATTGACGCCCCTCGCCGCCGCGCATCTCGTCCAGACGGGGCTCCTTTTCGAAAGGACCCCGCCTACTTCGAAGTCCCCTTATTCCCATCAGCTCATGGGAATAAGGGGACTGCGAAGTAGGCGGGGTCCTTTCGAAAAGGAGCCCTGTCTGGACGAGCTGCACGGCGGCGAGGCGCATCAATTTCGAAGTGCCACGGCCGCCCACATGCTAATGAAGCACTGAATATGCATTTCAGCACTTCATTAGTAAACTTTGAAATGGCCATTTGCGTGGCCATTTCGAAGTTTGGGGTACGTGTAGACACAGCCAGTGTTTGATGCAGAACTCTCCTAGCTCATGTGTCTCCCAGCAGAGGGCTAAAGAACCCTGTCTGTTGATATAAAACATCAAGGCTGCATTGTCCACGAGGACTCTGACCACCTTACTTGTCAGTGCAGTCAAGATACATTGCTCTGAGCTCCTTCATATTCCTTCGCAATACCATCTTCTCCAGAGACCCCTCAGACCCTGGATCCCGACATCCCGAAAACACACTCGCAAGCTGATGTCTGATGCATCCAACACCAGCTCAGCAGTAGGAGGGTGGCTCTGGAATCGGATCCCTTGAAAGAAGTTCAACTGAACTGCTCATAACTGGAGGCAAGTACAGTGTCAGAAATGGTGAGAATCCTGTCCAAACATCTATGGACTGGGAGAAGACCTAGGCCAGCCACATTTGTAGAGAGCGCACATGAAGTCAGTCATAGCAGATGATGTAAGTACATGCAGCCATGCACCTCTAAGGCACAGACACACCCTGGCTGTCATCACTGGGAACCAGGAGACTCCTTCAGTGATGTCTGCCGGAGAGCTGTACATTTCCCTGGGGAAAAATGTTCTGACAACTGTGGCATCCAATACTACCTGGCTTGTTCCAGGTTGAGTCCCAGCAGTTGCATGCCAGGGAACAGAACCTACAATCTTCCCTTGATGGAGTCCAGTGCCATCATGGTGGGACTAAATGCAGGCTTGCTCCTAGATGATGGAGTCACAGAGGCCTGACCAGCTGGTACCAGCAGATGCAGTCTCTCTTGCACAGCCTGCAAGGCCTCCAGCATTTGGCGCTGAATCTCGTTGGTATGCTGGGGCCAGGATTGACTCTGCAGAACCAAATATCTCTTTTTTTTTTTTTTTGTTGTCCTTGGCTTAAAAGGTTCACAAATCTTGCACCTGCAACTGGTGTGGGTTTCACACAGGCAGCACAAGCATCTACGTTGCAGGTCACTGATTGACATGTGCCATTTGCAGGTGCCATGGGACTTGAAGCCCAAAGAGCTCTCAGATCTGGGCACAAGTCCCAAATGGGACCAGATGAAACTAACTATAAAGGAAAACCAACCAAAAGGAGAGAAGACAACAGCAGATAGCTAAAGCAAAACTATTCTGAGGCACTGTCATTGGTGGCAAGAAGGACCTGAGGGTGGGGGTTAAAGCACATTGCATCTCTTATACTGCACCATGGAGGTGCCACTCTAGGGATCACTAGAGGAGCTCTCTATAGGTACTTCTAGGGGAAAGTTTTCCAGCACCACTGCATTTGACAAGCACGTACACATCTACTGTGCAACGGACATGACCATACACACAAGAACTAGAAAAATGTAAAAAAAGGGGTGATTTATTTGGTGTCATGCCAGAAGAATGATCTTTGCAGCAGCACTGTGAATACACATAAGTGAGCAAGATGACATATGGCTAAAGGAATATATAAAGCAATGATTTATTTCAACATATTTCAAAAAGGGGTTTTAATGAAAAGTGTGATATAATTTTTAATGGAGTACTTTAAAAATAAGTTTGTTTGCACCATCCATTATTATTTTAGATTTCACATGGGGACTCCTGCCTGCTCAAAGTTTCATCCAAGCTCTCCAAATTTATCAAAACATTCTCTCAAACTAAAAACATTTTGCTACTTACATTAAAACCTTTAAATTTGAGAAAAATAGTCTTTATTTAAATATCATGTACGTTAGAATATAATTGAGTCAACTGAATTTTTATTAATCTTTGTGATCTATCATGATATTTTAAAAAGTCAAAATCAGAACTGAAACTTGATCTAGATTTTTGAAATGAGAACAGAATCTTTAAACATGTGAAGATATGAATGCCTCTTTTTATGAAAATGACTTACAAATAGAGAAACACATGCAAAGCCCACCAATAAACAAAATGTGTGTAAGTCCTTTAATGGAGTATTTAGAATTTTTTGTTCTTCTGGAAAACCTAAGACGACGACACCAGGAGCAGCAAGCTGTACATGACCCATGGTGTCTGAGCTCCATCAATATTAGAACATAGGAGCACAGCTGCACCAAAGCTCAGGGCTAGATCTCTCCCTTAGCCCCACCTGCTGCCACAATACACCTCTCCCACTGCAACCCCTATCCCAACCTACCACCCCCCAGAGACTTCAAAATACTCAATAGCCCCCACTGGTTCCACAGCAGAGCTAAAGTGATTTCCTGACCACCGACTCTGCACCACTTCTGAATCCAGAAGCAGCTGCCAGCACATCCCTTGCAGGCCCTGGGTAGGAATGTATATGTCTCCATGTGCTGCCCCATTCTAAGAGCCCAAAAAGGTAATGGCAGCTGTGGAGGTGGTGCCTGTTAGCAGCAGCGTCTGGAGACCATGCTCCCCATCCACCTAGAAACCTTTGCCACAAGGGGTGCAGACCACTTTTAGGAGCCACCCCAGATAACCACCACATCCTTCACCCACTCCTGTGCCCAACCCACTGACCCAGTCTAAAGCCCCCACCCAAAACTTCCTCTCCGAGCCTTAAGTGAGCTGCGGGGAGAGGGAGAAAGATGGGGCCTGATACTCATCTCCTGTAAAATGGTACAGTTCCATTTATTCAGTGGTACTATTCCAATTTACACCAGCTGAAAGTTTGGCCCATCTGCCTTAACGTCTTTCAGCACAGATGAGATACGGTTGTGGTTGTAGTGTCATGCCTAATTTTGGCTTCAGATTTGGAATCAAAGCATTTGGAAAATGTAGGTGAAAATGCTGAAGTAATGAAGTGAAAAACAAAAACATTTCCATCCTGGCCAGTTGTTCTCCAAGACAATGTCTTCTTCCTAAATAGAAAAAAATAAGTGTCTTTAAAATTTCAATAATTACATTTGCACTTCTATTTCAAACAAGAATAGTTCTGATTCCAGTCTAAGTGAAGCTGTTTGGACAGACCCCTTTGTCTGATTCATAATAAAGGACAAGTATCTTTTTTTCACATCTTACTGTTTAATTGTGGATCACTTAACTCTATTGTATATAGATGCAAGAATAAGCATGAACTCTTACCTAGTGAAAAAGGAACAAATGCATCTTTCTTGATAAACTGCCCACTGCTGTCCAAAAACCGTTCAGGATAAAACACTTCTGGGTTACTCCAGTACTTTTCATCAAAGTGTACAGAATAGAGGTTTGTAATTATTGTAGTACCTTCAGGAATAGAATAACCACGTACGACTGTATCCTTAGAAGTTGCATGAAATATACCTAAAGGAGCTATATTACAGAACCTTAAAATTTCATGTAGAACTGCTTCAGTGTAAGGCATTTTGGATTTCTCTTCTAAAGAAGGTGTTTTGTTTGGGCCCACGACTAAATCAATTTCTTTATGAACTTGCCCTGTTAGGGGAAAAAACCTTCAGTTTATTGTACAACACTAGACAATTCAATGATAAGGAATAAATACATGCATTATTTGTTCAAGACTTGAAATGTATTACTACTTAATACAACACCTATTAGACATTTTCAATATTTAATTTCCTCCTTTTCTCTCATTCTGCTGATGACAGGTTTTTTCAAGCGTAAATATATAGTAATTTTGCACAAATGATTTTCCTTATTCAACAAGCTGCCCTTTCAAGGAGCTCACTAGAATTGGAATAACTTACATCACTTTCTAGATAGTTAAAATGCAGTATATTAACTGCAAAAAGAAAAAAAATCAAATGCCAAATGTGACCATATATGTATAGAAAATTCAGAATTAAGAGCTCCATAATTTTGAATTTATCTAATTATCCCAAGTTGGTACATCACATATCTTGCACAAAGTCACCCACTAGTTTTAAAAATCTTGAAATAGACATACTACTGTAAAAGTATGAGGATCAGCCTTAGCTAGATTGTGGATTTTTGAAGAATATAAATTAAAATATTTCTCTTTTCAAGCTTTCTTTTGAAAATGAAGAAATATAAGATTGATCCTTTAAACCAACTCCAAACTGAAAAAAAAAAAAAGTCAGATGAGAGATTGCTCAACAGAGCAACTGTTTGTTTTATTTTTTTCCTGATGTAATTTACCCACATTTGTTAATGCCATTAGAGAGCCCCTAATTCACATAAAACAATAGTGATACAGCTCAGCTGGCATCAATACAATATACATAAGCAATACAGAACTAAGTTCTTCTAACAGAACTAACCTTGCCCATCCCCAAAAGAGTGCAAGAGAGAGATCAGACTAGGACCTTAGTGTATTTTGTAGTTAACTGGTATTATCAGCACATGCAGAGATACATGGAAAATGTCTAAGCAAATGCAGGGTGTTAATATTATTAACTGCTATGTAAAGACTTGGATCTTGAATCCTGAGCTTATTTTTTCCCCCCGAAGAGCTAACCGAAGTTGAGACTTTAGGAGAAAGGGATTGCTTTGCGTTTTAACAGTACAGTGCCTCCTGAATGATCTGGGTGAGAGACAAAACTCCAAGATATGCCTAGTTTCTGTCATCTGTTGGAAGATGTTGTTTTGGGAATGACATAATGCTAAAGGTAATAAGAATGTTTCTTTTCATGAAACCTATATGCTGCGTATAAGGTAAGAATAATCCTGTATTAGGAGGAAATTAAAAGGGAATAAATTTAGTTAATTATGAAAGTCATTATTAGCCTTCATTTTTTTCCCTTTCATTTCATGCAGCATACATATATACCAACATATATTGCTATCCCCTGGATTGTAACTGCTAACAAGGTGTGGACACACAAATCTGAAGGTTAGGAAACCCTTTTATATGAAATACAGGCCCTCCAAAATGTATAAAATATTTTAAGTCAATGCAATAACAATCATAATTTCTGTGGAATCGCTAAGTTGTACAGGAAAGGATGGTTAAAACAGTTAAACTTGTGAAAAGTAAACAATAAGCAGAATTCTCTGCTGTTATTATTGGGCACAGTTTCACTGAGGTTGAGGCCGCAGCAGCCACTTACGTGAGCAGAAAATTTGTCCCATCATCTATAAATAGACAAATTTTCACATTAATATCTGAGATACTTAATTGATCTCTTGCCGTAAGTATTAAAAAGTTTTATTTCAATCTGAACACTTACAAAGTTATGACAGGAAGAAGATTTTTACACCCCGAAAGGAAGTTAACTAATGACACTTAATGACAGTGTTGTTGCACAATGTAATCATTTTCAAGAATATGTTAGCATTGTATCTCAGAACTAAGCTAAAATGTTTATTTTAAAATGCTCATGTCTTTTTCCCCTACTAATGTAAATACATATAAGTGTATAGTACATAAACCTGCTATGCATTAATATACTTAAGGATTAAAAAATGGTTCAAAAACAGTTACCCAAAATCTGATTTACTGATACTTGTGTTCTTCTGCGAGCCAGTATTCTTGCTTATCCTGTTGTTCAGCCTATCCATAATAAAAGTAAGGCTCTCCTTATTTCAATAGTTCACAGAATTGTTTAACAAAAATTCTTCTTTAAAATATTGCCCTAATGGTAATTTGATACCCACTTTAACTGCAGATAAAATAAACACTGACATGTCTGTTTGCAATACATTTAGAAAGGGACATAATGGAGTTTTTTATTTTTACTAAGGATTATTACAAGCAACTCCATCACATAACATATAAAATGCAATCTAAATTCTCCCCATAAGGACTACACTACTAGTTCCTCAAAAACGACAACAATTCTTACCTTGGATGTTTGGATAAAGAGCCATAAACAATACTGCCCATCTTAAAACATTTGTTGTAGTTTCTGTTCCAGCTATGATAAGTTCTCCAACAGAAAAAATTAAATTTTTGGTTGAATATGTAGACTCTGGATCATTTTTACTTTGATCCATCTCATCTAAATAAGCATCAATGTAATGTCGAGGTGACTGAGGCGTCCTGGTTTTCGAGACACGCTCAATAAGCTCAAACAAAAAGTTATAGACTTCATCTGCATTCTTAAATAGTCGTTGGTGTTTTCCAAAGGGTAATATGCCAATCCAGGGGAAAGAATTATACAAGAACACTGAAGCGCTAGCAACTAATTCAATGTTTTCACTAAACATCTCTATCATGTGCTGAAATTCAGTGTCTTCATATGTAAAACGTTCTCCAAAGACAATCAAATTAGTAATATTTGCCACTGCATTTGTTATCAAGCACTTAAGATCAAAAGGTCTGCCTTTGTATGTGTCAATGGCATCAAGAAAAAACATGGATTCTTCTAAAATTTTGTGTTCGAAGGACTTTTGACCGTATCCAAAACAACGAAAGCTGCTTACAGCTAACTTGCGATGCTCTGTCCAACCTCTACCGTACTTGGAATTCAATAAACCTGAAAATACATTTTCAAACAGTATTTTATGCACAGCTCTATATCTTTATTCAATAAATAGCAAAACTATAAAAAACAGCAGTCCATTTTGAAAGTAAATCCATAAGTAGAGATTCCCTGTGTCTTGTTTAGTGGTTATGTTCATTCCTGTGAAGAAAGGACGCAGAAGTCTATTCTCTCATTAACGTATACAAGAATTGAGACCAAAGCACCCATGTATTCACACCCTACACGCCACTATAGTAATATGCTGAATGGAGTAGCATTTGAAACAACACCCTACACACTACTGCAACAATAATGTTTTCAGGTGATATCTCACAAAGAAGTTGCTGGTCAGTGGTATCATGGTGATATTTATATAGCAACAAGTTATGAATTCCTCCTGTATGTGTAGTGGGGCCTCTCACACACCTGGGCCCCAGGCTCCTGCTCTTTCCACAAACAAAGTAGAGACTACTCCAGGTCCAGACACCTATGCTTGTATTATGTCACATCACCTCCTATATCCTCAAACACAGAAATCCCTCTGGTTACTCAGCTACAGGCGAGCAGTGCCTTCTATGCCCTGGCTCCTCCTCTTCCCCCTTCTGTCTCTTCCCTTTCCTGCACTCCCAGCTGCCTTATATAATCCCTCTGGTTCAGGGGCTCACAGCTGCCAGCCATCAGGCCTGGGTTTGTTAAGCTGGTTCCTATAACCCTCTTTGGGTGGGGCAGCCATGACAGAGCTCTGGCCCTGGCTCTCTGCCCAGTAGTCTGTCACAGATGTTATTAGTAAATGTTCAAAACCAGACAGCCCTACTTAGGAAAAAGCTGTTAAACAGGTCTATCTTCACCTAAATAGTAAACAGGATCATCAAGATAGCCAGGGGGAGGATATGGCAGGAAAGAACATTTTGCATTTCAGCAAACAGCTGGTGGGGGAAGAAAGAGCCAGGAGCTTCCTTGACTTCATGATGCCTCCCTCACATCCTGAACAAGCTTTAAGGGATATTATTCAGGAGAATCCATGTCAGAGATTCAATGGACTATAAAAGAACGGATCAGAGAATCCAAAGTTATCACTTTCACCTAAAATGACAGATGTACCAGAACCTCTGGCCACTGGAAGAGATCCTGACCAAAGAGAAGGTAAAGCACAGTCTTGCTAGAATATTGATAATGAGAGGAGCTTTCTTGAATAAAGCCTTCAACTAAAACTTGCTAAAAATTAAGTTTTAGAAATGCGTTTTTGCTTCTATTTGCTTGTGGCCATATCTAACTTTATCTCTTATTCTTGAACTCACTTAAAAGCTATTAAAAACTATTAATCTAAACCAACAGTGCTGTGTTTGTACTAAAGTGGATGTCAATTCCAGGTAATGTAGCAAACCGATGTGTTTTGTTTCCTTAAGGAAACATTTCCCTTAACTGTCCTGGGGAGAGCTGAACATTATAGCATATATGAGTTTGGGAAGTTTCAGGCCTGGGAGTGTGTTGGGGTCACCGTTAGTAATAACTAAGACTTGGTGAAAAGCAGAGTGAGACTGTACATGGCCTATAATGGCCAGGACTACTAAAATTGGGCTGTATACCACACAGACCATCAGAGTATGACCTGTATGATGGTAGGTTGATCGTGAGTGGCCCAAGTTCAGCGCTAAAACAGCAAATATTGTGAAGCACACAAGTTCGCAGGAGAGGTAGCGATAGCCCATCGCTGATCAGGACTGTACTCCGAAACATGACGTTTTATTAGCAATTCCCTCAAATTCGAATGAGAGTAATGAACATCCCTATGCAAAGATGGGATAACAGACACTTTGTCTCTAATATAAAAAAAGAACAAAACAAGAAAAATGGTTTTATTCTCACAGTGATAATAGACACAAATGTATGCCAATGAATAAAAGACTGCTCTGACTACAGATATGCGGCTGCTTTATTTTCCCACCCTTACATACAATGACAGTGTTTCAGGCATTTGGCTTCTTAATTATCCTATCATAATTCATGATTTATCCAATACAAATGCTTTCTACAGAAATATGTTCAGGTTATGCTTTTTTAATATACTGTCACACTTCTAGCTATGGGAGAATATTTACAGAGAAGTTCATTTGCCTTGTGCAGTAACTGAGGGTCTTTGAGATGTTTCCCCCTGTGGTTGTTCCACTTCAGCCATCAGTGTGTCACAGCACTTGTCAATCAGAGATTTTTGATAGCATTTTCCATCAAGGCTGCTCATGCAGAGCAGATATCTTGCGGTGCCACTGGGGCCTTCAGTAGCATGTACCTGACCCAGTCCCCTCAGTTTTTTCTCTACCATATAGTCCTTACTGTGTACTCTAAAGTTGACAGGAGGTAGGTGGGTAGTAGCACGCCCACAGGGACACACACATCTCAAAGAGCACCTTAAAGGCTAACAAAATAATTTATTAGGTGGTGAGCTTTCATGGGACAGACCCACTTCTTCAGACCATAGCCATACCAGAACAAACTCAGTATTTAAGGCACAGAGAACCAAAAATAGTAATCAAGGTTGACAAATCAGAAAAAAAATTATCAAGGTGATCAAATCAGAGAGTAGAGGGGCAGTGGGGGGGGGGGGGGAAAATCAAGAATTAGATTAAGCCAAGTATGCAAAAGAGACCCTATAATGACTCAGAAAATTCACGTCTCGGTTCAAACCATGTGTTAATGTGTCAAATTTGAATATAAAAGAGAGTTCAGCAGCCTCTCTTTGCAGAATGTTGTGAAAACTCCTCTTCATTAAAACGCAGACTTTTAAGTCATTAACAGAATGGCCCACTCCATTAAAAAGTTGACTGACCGGTTTGTGAATCAGGAGTGTTCTTATATCTGTTTTGTGCCCATTAAGTTAGAAGTTAAGGAAATGTATCTCTCGTGTGGAGTAATCGAGGCACAAGTTGATGGTGGGGTGCAGATTGTTAAAAGTCTCAGAAATAATTGTGGGTGAGAACAAAAAGTTACAGAGGTCAGACACCAGATTGGCTGTGGTGACATCAGGGATGGTATTCTTGATCACTTGTAATCCATCTTCATGTGGAATATTAGTGTACAGAGCCTCTACATCCATGGTGGCAAGGATGGTGTTGTCAGGAACTTTTCTGATGTTTTGTAATTTCCTCAGGAAGTCAGTGGTATCTCAGAGATAGCTGGGAGTGTTGGTGGCACAGGGTTTGAGGAGAGAGTCCACATAACTGGATAATCTGTTGGTCAGGGTGCCAATACCCAAAATGATAGGGCGTCTGGGGTTCCCAGGTTTGTGGATTTTGGGAAGTAATTACAACACTCCAGGTTGGGGCTCAGATGGTGCATATGAGTAAATAAGGTCCCGAGTAGCAGCAGGAAGTTCCTTAAGTAGTTGTAACTTCTTTTGGAATTCCAGAGTGGGATCAGTGGAGAGAGGTCTGTAAAATTTGGTGTTGGAGAGTTGTCTGGCTGCCTCCTGTTTATAGTCTGACTTATTCATGATGACAACAGCACCCCCTTTGTCAGCTGGTTTGATTATAATGTCTGGGTTATTTTTGAGACTCTGGACAGCAGAGCATTCAGCATAGTTGAGATTGTGTCTCATTTGGCATTGTTTGCGTATAATGTCAGTCTGAGCACGGTTGCAAAAGCAGTCCCTGATGTCACCACAGCCAATCTGGTGTCTGACCTCTGTAACTTTGTTCTCACCAACAATTATTTCCGATTTGGGAACAATTTATACCTTCAGATTAGTGAAACTGCTATGGGCACCCACATGGCCCCACAATATGCTAATATATTTATGGCTGACCTGGAACAACAATTTCTCAGCTCTCATCCCCTATTACCCCTCCTTTACTTAAGATACATTGATGACATCTTTATGGTTTGGACCCATGGTATAGAGGCTCTAGAAGAATTCCACAATCTGCACCCCACCATCAACTTATGCCTTGATTACTCCACACAAGAGATACATTTCCTGGACACTACAGTACTAATCAAGGATGGACGGATCGGTACCACGCTCTACCAGAAACCCACTGATCATTATACTTACCTACATCCTTCTAGCTTCCATCCTGCACACACAACTAGATCCACTGTTTACAGTCAAGCCCTTAGGTACAATCACATTTGCTCTGATCCTGCTGACAGAGACCAAAAACTACAAGATCTCTACCAAATATTCATAAACCTGAATTACCCACCAGGAGAAATAAAAAATCAAATTGACAGGGCCAGATGAATACCCAGAGACCAGCTACTCCAAGATAGGCCCAAAAAAGCCAAGAACCACTGGTCATTACCTACAGCCTCCAACTCAAACCACTGCAATGCATTATTAAAGACCTACAACCTATCCTCAATCAGGATGCCACATGCCAGAAGGCCCGAGGTGACAGACCTGTTCTCTCCTACAGACAACCTCCCAACCTTATGAGGAATCTCACCCACAACTACAGTCTATACCACAGGAACACCAGTCCTAGAACTTTTCCTTGCAACAAAGTCCGTTGCCAGCTTTGTCTACATATCTGTTCTGGAGATACCATCACTGGACCTAACCAGATTATTCACAGAATCACAGGCACATTCTCATGTTCCTCAACTAACATCATACATGCCATCATGTGCCAACAATGCCCAGATGCTTTGTATATTGGACAGACTTCTAACTTAATGGGCACAAAAGACATAAGAACACTCCTGATTCACAAACCAGTCATGCAACATTTCAATGGAGTGGGCCATTCTGTTAATGACTTAAAAGTCTGGGTTTTAATGAAGAGGAATTTTCACAACAGTCTGCAAAGAGAGGCTGCTGAACTCTCTTTTATACTCAAATTTGACACATTAACACATGGTTTGAACCGAGATGTGGATTTTCTGGGTCATTATAGGGTCTCTTTTACATACTTGGCTTAATCTAATGCTTGACTCACCCCACCCCTTCTGCCTCTCTACTCTCCGATTTGCTCACCTTGATATTTTTTTTTCTGATTTGTCCACCTTGATTACTTTTTTGGTTCTCTGTGCCTTAAATATTGGGTCTGTTCTGGTACGGCTATGGTCTGAAGTAGTGGGTCTGTCCCACAAAAGCTCACCACCTAATAAATTATTTTGTTAGTCTTTAAAGTTCTACTTGGTTGTTTTTTTGTTTTGATAGTATATAGACTAACACAGCTTTCTCTTTGTTACTTACATCTCAAGGAATCTTAGTTACTGTACAAGGTGAGCAACTTTATCTTCTTCAAGTGCTATTCCCTACCCTATGGGTGCTCCCACTTCAGATGATTGTAGAACAGAGTCCTTACGCAGATGGAAGGAGCTTCAGAGCTGCATTAACAGTGGTAATTAGCACTGTTAGACCTTGCATTGGGTCAGAGCCTGAGCCTTGAATAATTGTGGTAATGGTTCATAAATCTGTGTTCAAAGTCCCAGGTGGCTGTTCTGTATATGCTTATGAATGGTACATTATTTAGAAAGGCAGCTGAGGTAGATAATGATCTTGTTGAATAGGCCCTGATCTCTGATGTTCTTGAGTTGGTCACGAAACAGCTGGATGCAGTTGGAAATTATTTCAATAGTCTCTAAGTGGATACTGCAAAGCTCTGTTGTTAAATGACTGCCAGGTGCCCTCAAAGTTGTAGGCATGTACGTGCAGATAGCTTTGGGCTGTTTGTTTCTACAGATATGAGAGTGATCAATATTAAGAATTTGTTCATTGGTAATGAGGGTCTTATCTCTATAGAGTCCAGATATGCTCTGATGAAGTCCAGTTGTTATGAGGGAAGGGTTAGATTTAATTTTCGTTCATTCATCTGTAGTCCTATTGTCTGATAGAGGATAATAGTTGTCTGGGTGATGTTTCTTGTTCCTGACTGTGTAGAACCCTTGAGGCAATCATCTAGATATGACAATATCATCATTCCTTGCCTGTGTAAATGTCCTGTTACTACCACCATTTGGTGAAAATTCTCTGAGCAGCTGAAAGTCTGAATGGTAGCACTCTGTATTAGAAGTGGTCTTTTCCCATTGTGAACTGTAAGAACCATCTGTATATGGGATATACGATAATGTGAGTCTTGTAGGTTTATGACTGAAAACCAGTTTCCCTTTACTAGCACTGAAATTATGGAAGTTATCATTACTATCTTGAATCTTTGGACAAGTTTTTTGAGGCTTTTGAGGTATAATTAGGGTCTCTATACACCCTTTTCCTTTTAGGTGTAGAAGTAGTCAGAACAGAATCCTTTCTCTTTGTGTTGTGGTGGGACATGACACTCAACTGTAAAAGAGAGTTCAGTTCTTGCTACAGAAGACACATGGGAGCAGAGGCCCTGAAGAGAGGCAAGTAGGGAGTTTGGAGGTAGGCAGGGTGGAGGTACAGGGAACAGCACGAACTCAGTTTCAATAGTTCTGAGACACATTGTTCCATGGTGATGGATGCCCAAATGCATTAGTACAGGAACAGTCAGTGATCAAAGAGCTGGGTATGTACACATGGCAATAGTTGTTAGAGAGTTTGTTCAAACTCAACCATGCTGAGAGATGCAATATACGAATATGCCAAATCTGCCTTTGGAACACGTAAATTCTCTAACAAAGAATGGATTGATGAAAGTGCTGACATTCTTAGGCCTCTTCTTGAAGAAAAACACAAGGCACATCTGAATAACATAAAGAACCCATCACAAAGCACAAGACAGCAGCTTCTACACGTAAGATATGCTCTTCAGAGAGAATCCAGTCAGTGTGTGAGCAAGTACTGGATTGATCTCTGTCCTAATATTCAAAAGGCATCTGATTTGGGCAACCTGAAAACCATGTATGATGGACTGAAGAAAGCACTCAGACGAAACATTACCAAGCTTGCCCCACTGAACCATCTAAATGGACAAGTGATCACAGACAAAAAGCTGCAGATGTCCAGATGGGTGGAACACTACTCAAGTCTTTCTTCCCACAAGCGTACAATATAACCTAAACTTGACAACCTCATCTCAACTCTTCCAGAAATGTCTGAGCTAGATATAGAGCCTACAGAGGAGGACCTTTCTCAAGCTCTTGATGCTCTCTCCAGTGGAGAACCACCAGGAAATGACAGAATCCCAGGTGAAGTCCTGAAGGTAAACAAGGCTGTGCTCTTCCCCTTCCTTTATGATTTACTGCTAAAATCTTGGCGAGCAAGAGATGTCCCACAGGACATGAAACAAACATCATCACTCTCTGTAAAAACAAAGGTAACAAGGGTGACTGCAACAACTACAAGTGCATCTCATTACTGAGCATCACAGGTAAAACATTTGCCTGTGTCATTCTCAAATGCCTGCAAAAACTCACAGATCAAGTCTATCCAGAAACACAATGTAGTTTCAGGGCTAGCAGATCAACAATGAACATGATTTTCTCTCTTCGACAACTACAGGAAAAATGCGAAAAACAAGGAAAACTGTTATTCTTAGCATTTGTGGACTTAACAAAGGCTTTTAACACAGTTAGCAGATCAAGACAATACAGAGTATCAACCAAGACTGGCTGCCCACCGACCCTACTCAAGCTCATAACATCCTGTCACAAAAACATGAAAGCAACAGTGTAATATGGTGGATCTACATCAGAACTGTCTGCAATGAACAACGGAGTAAACAAAGGTGTGTTCTTGCCCCTACCCTCTTCAGCATATTCTTCTCAGTTGTACTAAATTGAACATTTCAAAACTCACGCAGTATTGTATTTCTCCACACAAGATCAGATAAGTCTCTCTACAACCTGGCAAGACTCAAGGCCACAACTAAGGTCAAGCAAATCCTCATTAGGGACCTCCTCTTCACAGATGATGCAGTTCTCATTGCTCATAATGAAGACATGCTACAGGTACTGATAGATTCTCTGCCCAGAGTCTGTAGGTTGTTCTTCCTTGACATAAGCATGAAGAAAACTGTTGTATTCGCTCAAGGTATACCTCACCATCCAAATGTCCTTCTGGATAACAGCCAATTAGATGTGGTTCAAAAATTTTGTTACCTTGAATCTAGTGTCACCACAAACCTACCCATGGATGAAGAACTGAACATCAGAATCAGGAAGGCAACCACTATTTTTGGAAGACTTACGAAACGAGCATGGAACAATCCTACGCTGACAGTGAAAACAGGCAAATCTACCAGCCATGTTTATTGAGTATTCTCCTATATGGTTCTGAGGCATGGACCACTTACTTGAACCAGGAGGAAAAAAAAACTGAACAGCTTCCATCTTCTCTGCCTCTGCAGAATTATGAATATCAACTGGCAAGATAAAGTTTCAAAAACAGATGTCCTGTCAAGATCTGGCATACCCAGCCTCATAGTGATCCTCAACAGCAGAGCACTATGATGGCTTGTTTATCTGAGAAGAATGAGTGATAGAAAAGAAAGAAATCCTCTTCTGTGAACTGTCACATGGGTTGAAAACAACAGGAAGACCAAAGCTAGGATTCTAGGATACATGCAAAAACACCATGAAAAAATTAAACATCGATTCAAAATCCTGAGAATCTATAGCATCAGATCAAAATACCTGGCGACAATTGCTACGACAGGGCACATCATCCTTTGATAGTATATTTGCAATCCACACAAAAGAACTTCATCTTCGAACAAAAAACTGTCAGACTCAAGAATTTGGAAATAGACTGACATGGTTATTGCAATCAACCGTGCAAATCCAACAAGGCATGAGAGAAGCTGCAGACTCCTACACTGCCCATAGATCCTCACTGCTGCTGCTAGCCACTCTCTCTCGAGACGAAAAGGGGCCAGAGTGTCATCACTGTAGATCCAAGTGATTTACAAAGGACATTGGTATCAATGTTACATTTGTTTTTGTTTCTTATGTAAACAAGGGGTGTCCTTCCTAACTGAATAGAAATAAGACTTCCCAAAGCATCAGCTTGACACTTAAAAATGCAGCTAACACGAGGAAAATACAAAAGAATAATATGCTAATAACGGGACTAGGAGCATTTGGATTTTGCTGTTTGAGAAACAGGATGTGCAGGATAGAAAGAATGAAAAAACAGTCCACTACAGAATCCTAATCCAAGACGTAGTTATGTGTAAAATTGAGTGAGGGCCATGTAGCTGTTTTGCATATACAGTAATCCCTTGAGATATGCACATGCATGCGCATATCTCACTTTTATGCAAGAGGGGTTGAGGGTGAGGAAACCTGCAGCTGGAAGCTGGCAGAGCCAGCTGAAGGGCCCCAGGCCAGGATGAACCACAGCCCCACAGCTGGAGGCCAGCAGACCCAGCTGTGGGGTCCCCAGCCGGCGCGCAGAAAGACCTGCAGCTCCATGGGTGGGCTGCCAGCCCAGCCCCCAGTGGCTGCCCCAGATGAGGCTGCTGCTTTCTTCCCCTCTCCTCTGCTTGTGGGACCCAGGAAACTGACCAGCCATGAGCTGGTCAGTTTGCCAGGTCCCACAAGCAGCAAGGAGACAGAAACCAAGCAGTAGCCTGGTTCCCAACTCCCCACTGCTTGCAGGACCTGGGAAACTGATCAGCTCGTGGCTGGTCAGCTTCCCAGATTCCACTAGTGCCGGGATTTTTTCTGGGCATAAGAGGCTGCCGACAAAGGTGGGGTTTCACCAGCAGAACCACGTTTACACCACTTTTTTTCTGCCAGCGGCACTGTCTGCCGCTGAGCAAATATGCAAATGAGCAGATATCTCCATTTTTGAGACCACCTATTTGCATACTGCTGCTGGCAGTTTGGGTCAGTGTAAACATAGCCACAGAAAACTAACACATAAAAAGAGCTAGACTGGCATGGGAGGAAGGAATGGGCACAACACAAAAAGATACTCAAAAATATTTACACTGAGCAACTGGAAGACTTTGGCTGTGTCTAGATTATCCCCTACTTCAAAGGGGGCATGGTAATTAGGGTGTCAGGAGATTACAAATGAAGTGCTACAGTTCATATGCAGCACTTCATTAGTTAAAGTCTCCCCTGTGGCCACTTCGAAGCGTGAAACTTCAAAGTGCCCATGCTACATCGAAGTCCATTTACTCCCCAAACTTCAAAGTACCCGCAGCTGACCCACAGCTACATGCAAGCCGGCACTTTGAAGTTTCATGCTTCGAAGTTGCCGCGGGGCAGATTATGACTAATGAAGCGCTGCATAAGAACTGCAGCACTTCGTTAGTAATCTCCCGACAACCTAATTGCCATGCCCCCTTCAAAGTTCAGGGCTAGTCTAGACACAGCCTTGGAGTGGCAGATGAAGAAGTGTAGCTTCGGCATGGACTTTTTTTTCCTCTGACCATTATCAAAAAGACAACTCACTGAAAAGTTCCAAAGTCAACAGTGCCCTGGGTTGTGTGTGATCTTTGGTGAGGAGGGAGGTGACTCATCCTTTAACCTGCTACCACTGACCATAGGAACATTAATTTTAGGACTTAAAGAATTCCAATTCCTTTGCTCTGGTATGCAGCACAAGTACACAACTCTTTCCCAGATGCTATCTTTTTAAAAGTGTCAAATATTCTGGTACAGGAAATGAAAAATCTTCCCTTTCATGATGATGGCACGTACCTCCCATATTTGTCAATTTCTTGAATAAGGGAAGAGATGGTCTGTCTGCAAAAACTTCACTTTGATGAACCAGGCATTCTTTTACGACATCATAACCATTCAGTACAATAGCAGATATACCTCCAAGATCAAGACTGAAAATCTTTGAAAAGAACAAATGAACAAAAGTACATTTGTAAAATTCAACTGAAAGGCATTTTCAAGAATAAGTAATGAGGTCAATATTAAAAATAGTAAGACTGAGCATCACTACAATATATTAACTTTTAAGGGTTTTCCAGACTGCAAGTACAAACATTGTTCAGGATAATCTTTCCTCCCCTAAACTTTAGACTGTAAATTCTCTAAAGGGAGAGCCATTTCTCTATGTATTTTGAACAGCGCTAATTACAATTCAGCTCTAATTACATTAGAGGCTTTTGAACGTTCTTGCAATATTAAATATTAGTAGAAAGATGTTGAACTGGCAATGCTGTGAAATCCTCTGTACGTGGTTATCATTTACTCACAGAATAGTTGTGCCATGCAAGCTTCCCTAAACTGTCTTCTACTCTGATTTGCAAGGACCCCCTCTACAAATGAAAACAACATTTTGTAACCCTGGGTCTCTTTCTCCACTGAAATTGTCAAAGGTGATGAAAGATTGTGATAAAAGATTTTGGCTACAGATACCTGTAAACTACTACTGGACTGAAGTCACCAGCTCATTTCACACTAACCACCAAAAAAAGCTATCAAATGATGGCAGCCACAAAGTTGTGCCAGCCATGACAATTATCAAATTATGAGACAGTCAATCTAGTTCCAGTTCCTTCCTCTGTAATTGGCCAGTCCTGTCCAGTTCACTTCACACAGGCCACTAGTCATTAAATGAAAACACCTATAACAGCAGCCATAAATGACCATAGTCCATCTAGTCCTGCACCTGTTTCCAAAAGTGGTCTGGATGCTTTTGAGGAATACACAATAAACCTTGCAGAAGAACATGCAATAACCCTGTTCAAGGCAGATACAGGATAATCTGTTCCTAATTAATGTATTGTACTAATGGATAATAAAGATTAGCTTAATCACTAAGCATTAGTTTTTATATTACTTTCAAACATTTTTTTAGTATTATAACTGGGTATTCTAAATATCTGTAAGACTGCGTACTCTCTCTTTGAAACTTGTTAAGCTCTTGGTCTCCATTACAACCTGGGGCAAAAAGTTTCACTTCTAATTATACATTGTGTAAAATAGTATTTCTTCTTCCGTTCCAAATGTGCAGCCTTTCAATTTCTTTGGCTGTCTCCCTGGTTTTGTTTTATGAAATAGGTAAACAGGAACTTCTACTGTACTTTCCTTACACCATTGACCCATTCACCATTGTGCATACTTTTACCTTATTCCGGCTACGTCTACACGTGCCCCAAACTTCGAAATGGCCATGCAAATTCCCAATAAGGGGACTTCGAAGTAGGCGGGGCCCTTTCGAAAAGGAGCCCCTTCTGGACGCGCCGCACAGCGGCAAGGCGCATCAATTTCGAAGCGCCGCTGCCGCCCGCATGCTAATGAAGCGCTGAATATGCATTTCAGCGCTTCATTAGTAAACTTCGAAATGGCCATTTGCATGGCCATTTCGAAGTTTGGGGCACGTGTAGACACGGCCTCCCTGTTACTTTCTAAAATATACAAATAAAAATATAAAATCCCAGTCTTTTCAATTTCTCATCAAAAAAGTTCTTCCAAACCATAATCATTACACTTCTTAGTGTATGTCTTCACAGCAAAGTTATTAAAAAAAAAGCCATTATTTTGAAATAACTTTGCTAGCATCTACAGAATGCAACTGCTATTTTAAAATAGGTAAACCTCATTCTGCAAGGAATAGGACCTATTTTGAAACAGCTATTTCAGAACAGGTGAATAGACAGAGAATAGAACCTATTTCAAAATAAGCCACAGTGGCTACGTCTACACTAGCCAAAAACTTCGAAATGGCCATGCAAATGGCTTTCGAAGTTAACTAATGAAGCGCTCAAATACATATTCAGTGCCTCATTAGAACGCGAGCAGCCGCGGCACTTCAAATTGATGATGCTCGCCACCGTGCGGATCGTCCAGACGGGGCTCCTTTTCAAAAGGACACCGGCTACTTCGGAGTCCCCTTATTCCTATCTGCTCATAAGAATAAGGGGACTTCAAAGTAGCCGGGGTCCTTTTGAAAAGGATCCCCGTCTGGATGAGCTGCGCGGTGGTGAGCCGTGTCAATTTCGAAGTGCCGCGGCCGCCCGCATGCTAATGAGGTGCTGAATATGTATTTCAGTGCTTCATTAGCAAACTTCAAAATGGCCATTTGCATGGTCATTTCAAAGTTTTTGGCCAGTGTAGACACGGCCAGTTTGTCCAATGCTTTTTTTTGAAATAGGCTCTACTTTGTCTAGATGCTCTATTTTGAAATATCTGAGGGCTATTTCAAAATGCATTTTGTGTGTAGCAGCTTTATTTCAAAATAAAATATTCTGGAAAATCTCTTCCAGAACAGCTTATTTCACAATAGCACTGCTATGTAGACATGGCGGCGAGGAGGGGAGCCACCCCGCAGCAACCAGCCCCGGCAGGTGAGCAGTCCCGTGGCAGACAGCCCAGACCCCATGGCAACTGGCCCTGACCAGGAAGCCTACCTGGCCAAGAAGCCAGACCTTTGGTAGACAGCCCAGCAGAACAGATGACCCTGGGGCAGTTACCCCATGTGCCAGTTATCCAAGTGCCAAATAACATATTTTTTATTGTACTCTTTATTTTTTAATTATTGCCTTGCCTATTTACTAGGAATAGATATAATGTTTAGCGATCTGTCATTTCCTAGATTACTACAGGTTGTACCTCCGAAAACCAGCACTCTCTGGTCCCATACCATCCTTTGTCCAGCAGAACCAGGGATGTTCCTGGACCAGAGAGCCAGGCAGAAGGGCAAGCTGCAGTCCTGGAGGCGTGAAACAGGTATCCCTGGCAGCCCCACAATGAAGCAGCTGCGCAGGCAGGAGCCTTCATTCCTCAGAAACCCCAATGGGGGGAGGCAGCTAAACAGGGCCCGGGTCGGTGTCCCTAGGCAGCCCCATGGGGCTGGGGGCAGCCATGCAGGGCTGGAGCTGTGTCCCAAGCAGCCCCATGGGGCTGGAGCTGGGGGGCTGGAGCCAGCACCAGATTCTTCTGGGAGCCCTGCAGGACTGGGGCAGCTGTGAAGGGCTGGAGCTAGAGCCGACTTCCCCCAGCAATTCCTCAGGGCTGGAGCCAGGACTGTGTCCAGGAGCAAGTGAGCGGGGCCAGGCTGGAGCTGGCTTCTCCTGGCAGCACATGGGCCCAGAACCACACCCTGGTAGCCCTGCCAGCCAGAGTTGGCGCCTGTGTCCCCCAGCAACATAGCAGCATGAGCAAGAGCCCTAGCAGCAGCCTAGGCCAAGATGCCCACACCCCCAGATGGGTGAGCAGCCAAGTAAGGAGGAGAAGGGGTTGGTGGCAGGAGACTTTCTCTAGCCCAGTAAATTCTCTTGTTTCAGACCGTTGAGGTCCTGACCATGGGACCAGCGAGATGCAACCTTTACTAGAACCCATTTTAAATATAGGTGAAAAATTTGTTACTCTTTAGTCCTCTGTTATATTAGCTGTTTTTAATAAGAAGATGCATATTTTTGTTAGCAGCTTGACCACTTTCTTCTGGACCCAGTGACTTACTACTTTTTAAGTTATTAATTTGTTCCAGCGTTTTTTCCACTAGCATCTCAATCTCTTCTAGTACTCTATAGGTACTACCAAAAAAGAAATCATTAATTTTGGTTTTTAAAAAAAACAAGATAAAGCTGTAAATATGCCCCTTAGTCCCACAGGCATTAAAATGCTCAAGAATATACAAATTATAATTACTTTACCTTATTTTTATATATAGTAAAACCTCAAGTTACATGAGAGTTCCATTCCGTGCACCTTCACGTAACCTGGATTTCGCGTAAGTGGGAGTCCAGCTTTTTCCCTGGCAGAACACATGTTCTGCATCCAAGAAAGCAGCTGAAAGGTAAGACGTGTGTTCTGGCAGGGAAAAAGCCAGACCCCCCACAACAATCACTACTAAAAGACAACCTGAGAATTACATGTGCTCAGTACTTTTGTCAAAGTCAAGTTCCAATAATTTTGTCTGCTAAACATATCTTTGCACACTTCCCAAGTCCTGAAGAACTTGTAAGGGCTAATACTGTGGTCCACAATGACTGGCTTCTGAAACTCAACCTTCTTACTATTTAGCAAGCGTTTCCACAGTCAGGCCGCTATTGGCCAGCATGCCAACTGAGAATGCAAACTTAAAGACTTTTGTTACTAGCACTTAAACGTTTTAAAAATAAAGACTAATGAAAACATTAAAATGGTTCACTTGTATGCAGCTCTCTCTAGCTTTCCATCTGTTGCCTCTTGTATTATGGTTTGATTGTATGCTCTTTTAGGCAGGATATAATCATTTCATTTAGCATTGTACAGCACCTATCACAGGGGTCTGCAACCTGCAGCTCCAGAGCTGCATGTGGCTCTTTAAGGACTCCTGACGAGCCTCTTTGTGGCTCCTGACGCTATAATTGCCAAGTTAAAAAAAAAAAAAAAAAACCCTCCTGATTTCCTGAATTATTTTCTATAAATGGTGAGCATCTAAAAGCCCAAAAATGAACAACTCACATTTAAACAACAAACAATATATGATCTTGAAATGTCAGATAATCCCCTAGAGTCCTCCAGAGAGAAAGAAGGTTCAGGAGTGAAAGTCCAGAAGACTGTGGTACATACACACACGAAAAGTATGAAGAAACAGAATACGTAAAAAGTTTGTGACTGTCCTGCGGTAAACATGTATCACATTAGAAATTACTGTGTTGCTGTTCTTAAAGTAGTTGTTACAAAAAGCATGATTTACCGTGACATCTCATATTCACACGCATTGTGGCTCTCAAATTATTGATTTTTTTTAACCAAACTAGAAAAAATGGCTCTTTTTATTCTTTCAGTTGCCAATCCGTGGCCTAGCTCGATGGGGTCCTGGTTCATGACTAGGGATTCTAGGCACTAAGACAATGTATATATATAGTTAAGGAATTACAGATGTTATAGTATTCCCTCACTACCAGAATTATCCCCTCACCTGTGCCAGGACACAGCAATACAGGAACTTAGCCTCTCCTGTGTCCCCATGTCCTGGTTCTTCCAGCCAGCCCAGCTCTCAGTCCAGATCCCTTCCAGAGAGATCAGAAAATTTCAACTCAAAATAAACACCTGGGCATTTAAGTCCATAATGTATTAGCCAAGGGTAAAGTATGGTGCCCCTAGCCTTTAGTCAAAGGCTGGAGACAGATGGCAGGAGACAAATCGCTTGATCATTGTCTTCGGTTCACCTCCTCCGGGGCACCTGGCACTGGCCACTGTTGGCCGACAGGATACTGGGCTGGATGGACCTTTGGTCTGACCCAGTACGGCCGTTCTTATGTTCTTATGCACTATGCCATCATAGCATCCAAGTCCAGTGCTCTTAAAGCAAAGCTACTTGGGTTACAGCAGGGAAAGTCTTCCAGAAGAAGTCAGCCCTTTTAATCTGGGCCACTCAGTTCTGATTGTACTCAGCTTCTCCTAGGTGCCAGAAGACAAACTCTCACTGGTCCTATTGCAGTTGCTCATGATAGACTTCTTTAGTCATCTCCCAGCACTATGAATTCAGTCTTCCCTTCCAGTGGGGCAACTTCTGATGGTGGGGTTTGCCAAGGCTGTGGGGGCTCCAACATGAGGCAATGAATGCTTGGTACACCTTAGCACACACCTCATCCCACATGGATCTCTGCATCTCACCTCCTGTTCCTTCCTATGAAAAAAAAATTTCCATGATGTGTTCCTTATCAGTGATATATCTGGAATGCACAAGACTGAGATGCCAGGTACCATCTTGTAGCATATGGACTAATGGTGTAGTTCACTGCTTGCATCCAGGTTAAGGGGGGTATCATGGGACATATTCCCTGGGCCTGGGTTTTGCTATTAGCCACAAGGGAAATGGCACTGTAAGAGCAGTGGATAGTGAACTACTTGGTTTGATCTTTTCTGAAAAGATTTTGTAAAATCTTCTAGAAAGGAGAACCATGGAATGGCCTGCTATCAACAGTGGGACTTGACACAGACTGTCCTCCAAGTGGATGTTCTATCATAAATAGCAGGGCTCGTGACTCTCTTCAGGGGCATTCTGCACCATGAATGGTTGTGCTCTCAGCAGTCTGTGGAGAAACATCCCTATGTGATAAATAGCAGTAATCTTGTTCAGTGTTCCTGCTGTTTTTTCCCCATCCATGTGTGGAGGCACATGCAGATGTGCACCATCAGTAGAAACTTATATTGTTGGCTGTGGGCGCTCTTCTAATCAGCTGAATGGTATCTGAATTTTTCCTATGTAGCTGCCCAGGCTTACAGGGAACACTGCTCTTGTCATAACTCGGACAGACATCCTGTGCTATAAATAAGGACACTGTGTATTAACATAAGAATGACATACTGCTTCATACCAATGGTCCACCTAGGTAAAGAGCCTGTCTTCTGACAGTAGCCCATGCCAAATGCTTCAGAGCAGTGGCAGGCAATCTGAGGTCCATCAGGGTTCTGTGTGTGGCCTGTGAGACATTTTACTGTTGTCCTTCCACATGCTTTCCAAATTCCACTGGTTTCCATCTGCAAAATCTTTTTCTTACCAGTATTACTAAAGTAACATGTGCGTAAAGCAGGGACACAAAGTGAGTTGTGTGTTGACTGCACACCGCACTGACTGCGAGAGCCATGCACTTACTCTTCATTGAATCAAAGCATTGCTACCGTTCACTTGGCAGTCCCTGCAAATTATAGGTACACAAGTGCAGCTAGCAAAAATGTCCTATCATAGGAAACCATCTTGGTTCCAACACTCTTGTGGCCCACCAAAATGTGGCCCTCTCACTAGCCTACATTGCACATCACACTTCAGAGATAAAGAACCAAAACAGATAAACATCAAGCGATTGCTATCATCCACTCTCAGCTTTTAGCAATCAGAGGGTAGGGACTCAAAAAGAAAGGTGCGCTCATGGCTAATAACCACTGATGAATCCCTTTATAAGTTTTAGTCTTCCCAACCTCCACTGGCAAAGAATTCCAGAGATTGACTGCACTGCATGAAGAACTACTTTCTTTTGTTTGTTTTAAACCTGCTATTATTCACTGATTTATCCCCCATTTTGGCTGCGTCTACACGTGCACGCTACTTCGAAGTAGCGGCAGTAACTTCGAAATAGCGCCCGTCACGTCTACACGTGTTGGGCGCTATTTCGAAGTTGAAATCGACGTTAGGCGGCGAGACGTCGAAGTCGCTAACCCCATGAGCGGATGGGAATAGCGCCCTACTTCGACGTTCAACATCGAAGTAGGGACGTGTAGACGATCCGCGTCCCGCAACATCGAAATAGCGGGGTCCTCCATGGCGGCCATCAGCTGGGGGGTTGAGAGATACTCTCTCTCCAGCCCTTGCGGGGCTCTGTGGTCACCGTGGGCAGCAGCCCTTAGCCCAGGGCTTCTGGCTGCTGCTGCTGCAGCTGGGGGTCCGTGCTGCATATACAGGGTCTGCAACTAGTTGTTGGCTCTGTGTATCTTGCACTGTTTAATGAAAGTGTGTCTGGGAGGGGCCCTTTAAGGGAGCGACTTGCTGTTGAGTCCGCCCCGTGACCCTGTCTGCAGCTGTGCCTGGCTCCCTTATTTCGATGTGTGCTACTTTGCCGTGTAGACGTTCCCTCGCTGTGCCTATTTCGATGTTGGGCTGAGCAACGTCGAAGTTGAACATCGACGTTGCCAGCCCTGGAGGACGTGTAGACGTTATTCATCGAAATAGCCTATTTCGATGTCGCAACATCGAAATAAGCTATTTCGAAGTTGGGTGCACGTGTAGACGTAGCCTTTGTGTAATGTGAAGGACTTTTTTTTCCACGTCAGTCACAGTTTTATAGATTTCTATCACATTGCTTTTAGTTATCTCTTTTCCAAATTCCTAATCTTTTTAATCTCTCCTCATATCAATGTTTTTCCATACCCTTTGTCATTTTTGTTGTCCTTCTCTGTATTTTTTCCAATTCACTTTTATGGGATGGGGTGAGTAGAACTCCACACAACATTCAACACATGAAAATACACTGGATTTATATAATGGCATTACGATATTTTCTATCTTACTATCTACCCTTTGCCAAGTGGTTTCTAATATGTTAGCTTTTTTGACTGTTGTTGCATATTGAGCAGCTGTTTTTAGAATACTATTCACATTGATTCCCAGAGTTCATTCTTGAATAGTAACAGCTAAATTAGATCCTATTATTTTGTATCTGTGGTTGAGATTATGTTTTTCCAATGTACATGATATTGCATCTATCAACATTGAATTTCATCTGCCATTTTGTTGCCTAGTTTTGTGAGATCTCTTTGTAACTCTTCACAATCTGCTTTAGATTTAACTATCTTGAGTAAGTTTGTATCTTCCGCAAACTTTGCCACTTCACTGTTTCCCAGGTCATTTCTGAATATTTGGCATAGTAGTTGACCCAGGATAGATCCCTGAGGGACACCACTTTTTATCTCCCTATGTTTTGAAAACTAACCAATTATTCCTATCTTTGTTTTGTGTCTTTACTAATCTATAAGATAACCTTCCTTTTTATGACCGCTTACTTTAAGAACCTGTGGGGAGGAACCTAGTCAAAGGGTTTCTGAAAATCCAAGTACATAATGGCTATGTCTACACTAGAGCATAAAGTCAATTTTGAGTGACTAAGCTTGATTTAAAATGTGCCCAGATCAAGGTTGATTTTAAGGGGCCCTAAAGTCAACTTTTGCGTCCCCCCCTTTTCACAAAGAGTAACACCAAGTTTGAATTTAAAATGTCAAATTAAGGATAGTGGGAAACGGCATATTATTAGATCAATGTTATTGACCTCCTGAAGTATCCCACAATGACCCCAACAAGTCCATTATGGCCGCTTTCCAATCCACTGCTCTCCAGGTGTGCAGGAAGTAGGTAACAGGAAGCCTCGGAATTTGAATTTGTTTTCTTTCTGGCTAGCAGATCTCAGAAGTGCACCTCAGGAGCAACCACATCTAGCCATGAGTTCTCAGGGTTCCCAGGGTTGCAAAAGAGCCCCAGCATGGCACCATAAGGAGACCCAGGATCTCACTGCTGTGTGGGGCATGAATCGGTGCTAAACAAACTGCAAACCAACAAAAGAAATACAGACATTTATTGGGAGATTTCCCAGGGCATGCTGGAGTAAAGCTACACCAGGGACGCTCAACAGTGCCAGGTGAAAAATCAAGGAGCTCAGGCAGGTGTATCAGAAGGTGAAAGAAGCCAACAGGCATCTGGGTCATTTCCCAAAGCATGCCGCTTTTATGATCAGCTTGATATGATGCTAGGGACAGACCCAACCATGATCACAAAAAACTGCCTGGACTCCTCAGAAGAGAATGCTCAGCTGTCCTGTGAGAGCAGCAAGGCTGAGGAGACAGAGACTGATGAAGAGAAGGAAGACATTGAGCAAGCCAGTCAGCACGTAGCCGAGGAAACTTATCCTGCCAGCAGCTAGGACCTCTTCATCATCCTGGAGGCAGTCTCCTCACTGCAGGATGCTCTGGAGGTAAACAATGCTGGAGAGGACTCTTCTGGTGAGTATATTTTTTAAACTGCAACAAGCGGGTTGCAGCTGGGGTGAGGTGGATCTGTGCATCCACAGCCCGGAACTCCTAGAACAGCTTGTTAATATTTCTGGGGATAACGGCACTTATCCTTCTTGGAGATCTCCATAAAGGTGTCAGACAGGCACTCTTATTTTTCTCACAAGGTTATTCCAGCTTCCATAGTAGCACACTTTGCCACACCTAGCTACCAATAGGTAATCTGGAATCATGGCACCACTCAGCATTCTTGCAAATTTCCCAGCCCTGTGCCCACAGAGTATTAGCATATTTTCTTTTTCACTTTATGTTATCCTTAGGAAGCTGTTATCTCTTTTTGCAATCTAGAAGACACACGGGAAGTTTCATGGAAGTCTGTCCCTTTAATATTATCATACTGCTCCCTGTCCATTTACATTTCTCAGGACTGCCCCACCACACCACATGGTTGGTGGGCTCTCCATCTCCCTCCTCTTTCATGCAGCGGGTGGGTTCTCCTGACCTCCACCCTGCCCACCACGCTAATGGCAGGCTCTCTAGCTCCCCCTTCCCCCACACCACCACATGGTTGCACAGGATTTAGGAGGAGACACCGAGAAAGATTTTTTTCCTGCGCTTTACAGTCCATAGGACTGCCCCTCAACCCACCATGTGGCTAGTGGGCTAGGCCCCTGCCCCTCACCATGCAGCTGCTGTGCTCGGTAGACTATGCTTCTGGACACCAGCATGTCCAGCACAGAGTTTCAATGTATTACTAGCTGCCATGCTGTGTCTCCCACCTCCCCCTTATCCACCAGAATCTTACCATGTCAATAATAAATGGCCTGGAGAAAGATGTAGCTTCTGTTCTGCAGAGATTGATTAATTCTCAGCCTTAAGAGGCCAAAAGTGGCCTTGTAAAACAAAAGATGCTGTCATTGTGAAACACACACTCATTCACTGTATGGCTCTATGTGTTGTATCACATTTTAAAATTGCATCTAAATTTTGACCTTGACAATCTTCAACAGGCATCGCAAGTGGGAGTGTGACTGGTGTCCCATCCCTGTCTGCAGACAGGCTCACTGATGCAACCCAAGAAAAGAGCAAAGGAGGACCTCATTCTGCAACAGCTGCAAGAGGCCCATAAGGACTGAGTGCAATCTGCCACGGACAGAAAGTGGACACAGCAATGTCAGCACAGCATGTTCCAGCAAAAGATTCAGGAGTCTTCTGTTGGCTGTCAGGTTACAGATCTACATCCTCCGGTCCCCACAGAACTGCAGAGAGGCACCCCTTTCACAGAATGAACAATTATACTGCCTCCTCACCATGTTCCCTGGCTTCCCCTCATTGGAGTCTCAAAATGTAGGTGGATGAGGAGGGAGCAAGGACAGCCTGGCATTCCACCCGCAAGACCTCTCCACACAGTGGACAGCTCACACTCTCCCATATGTGATAGTAGGATTCCATTTCTTTTTCTCACTCCTTAACCTTCAGTCTCTAAATAAAAATGACATAGGTCAGAAAACCATAGTGTCATTTATTGATTAACTAGGGGTGGGGTGGAGTGCAGTTGGAGGTGCTTTCACATAAGTCAAGCACACCTCATTGTGGGGGTGCCGCAATACTTAAATGCAGCACATTCATGTGGCTGTCTGCTCATTCATAAAGCTACTTTTCAAAGCATCCTTGATGTGCATTGCATCCCTCTCTGCTATACTGATTGCCCTTGTTTCCAACAGTTCATAAGCACTGCCCAGGACATCTTCCTCTGCCCTTCAGCCTGGCATGAAATTCTCCCCCGTGGCCTCACAAATTTCATGAAGACAGTACACCCCAATCATGGCGGGATGCTGGCCTCACTAAGGTCCATACAGGTCAGAAGGCACCTGAATCTGGCTTTTAAATGGCCAAAGGCACATTCTACAACCATTCTACACTTGCTCACTCTGTTGTTAAAGCACTCCTTGCTGCGGTCCACTGTGCCTGTTTATGGCTTCATGAGCCAAGGGAGCAGAGGATAAGCAGGGTTGTCCAGTATTACTATAGGCATCTCCACAACTCCAATCTTGATTTTCTGGTCTGAGAAGATAGTTCCATCCAGGACCTTTCTGTACAGACCTGAATTCCTAAAGATGCATGCATCATACTCTGTTCCCAACCACCCCATGCAGATGTCAGTGAAATGACGTTTGTGATCCACCAATGCCTGCTACACCATAGAGAAGTACCCCTTGTGGTCTATGTACTCTAAGGCCAGGTGGTCCAGGACCAGGAGGGGGATGTGCATTCCATCTATCATTCCACCACAGTTAGGAAACTCCATGGTAGCAAAGCCATTCACTATGACCTACACATTTCCCAGAGTCGTGGTCTTTTCAGAACAAGGGCATTGATCTCTTCGGCTACCTGGATTACCACAGCCCCCCCCACCCCCGTGAATCTCCCCACGCCAAATTGATTTCCTACTGACTGGTAGCTGTGGGGTGCTACAAACTTCCACGGGACAATTGCTACTCACTTGTGAACTGTCAAAGCAGGTCTCATTTTGGTGTCACAGTGCTGCAGGGTGGGGGACAGAAAGTCACAAAGTTCTATGAAAGTGGCTTTGCACATGCAGAAGTTTTGCAGCCACTACTGGTCATCCCAGACCTCCAAAACAATGTGGTTCCACCAGTGTGTGCTGGTTTCATGACTCCAAAACTGGCATTCCACTGAATGCAATGCGTCCAGTGCAGACAGCAGCTCTGCATTGCTGATCTCCAGTCCTTCAGTGTGCTCCGAATCAAGGTCCACGTCCGCCTCATCCCCCCACTCACTTTGTCTAATAAGATGCTGCAGGACACTTCTTGAAGTGGCCCTAATTCAAGATCCCTGCTAGCTTCTTGTAACAACATGTGTCCAGGGCAGGCTTTGGAAAAGTGGTGTGAAAATTCCTTCGGCTGATTGTTTTCAACAGCGGGGACAGTGAGGGCAGTGCACTCTGGGATGATGATGATATCAGAAACCCACAACCACTTGCGGAACATTTTCTACCCATAACATAGTGGCACAAAAACCCAGAATGCAAAAGGGCTGCACAAACTGTGGGATAGGTACACAATGTACTGCTGACACAGTCAAACCGAGCAAAGGTAATGGAGGCACACTATGTCAACTTTCTGCATGTGTGGACCACTCAACATCGACTTCATAAAAACTAGCAGTAAAAAGTCCACTTTAATAAATTCAACTTTATTTCATAGTGTAGACATAGCCTATATCCTCTCGATCACCCTAAGGTATGATTTCCAAAGTTGTGTTGACTCTTCGCCAACAAACTGTTTGTATGTGTGTCTGATCATGCTGTTCTTCATCATAGTTTTAATGAATTTTCCTGGTATTGAAGTTAGGGTGACTGGCCTGCAGTTGCCAGGATCGTTTCTGGAGCTTTTTTAAACAATTGGGTACATACGATAATTTAAATGACAGGTTACATACCACAGTTAGTTCTGCAATTTCACCCTTGGAGTTCCTTCAGACCGCTTAGGTGAACTGGTCTGGTGACTTTTTGTGAACAGTGACAATTTTGACAGGTCTCTGTTCCGCACTATGGAGACTAGTGGTCTCCCCACTAGATCAGAGTCCTGACCCAGAATAGTGGTGTCCTTGACCCACTGGTGGGGAGGAAGGTTATTCTGTAGCCTGAATAATGGCACTCACACCACCAGCAGGGTGTTCTGCAGTGGTTCTATGAATTGGTTGCTGCTCTTGGTGCCAGCTTTGTTTCACTGTAATGCTCAGTTTTTGTCGTCATTGTTTTTTGTTTCTCTGTTAATTGGCTTGCCTTTTTCCCTAACCTCTGCAGATTGGCTGGCAATGCATTTGTTTTGTGATTTCGCCACTACCATTTTCTATACTAGCTGGCAGCAAAAAAAAAAAAAAAAAACAACTAGGGCCACCCTTCGTCCTGCACTCCAAGCAGTGGTGCTCTTGACATGAAGAGCAACTGCACATGACAAAAAGCATGTCTTGATAACCGCTGGAGGTGCGTCCTGCATAGTGAACTGAGACAGAATGGAAGCGCTCCAGGGTCAGTGCACCTTGTACAGTGAATAGAGGTGCAATGGGAATGTCCTAGGCCAAAATGTCCTCCACAGGGACTAGGGACACTATGCGCATGCCCTTGGGATGGGCTACTGCATACAGTGACTGATAACACTACAGACATGTCTCTGGGATGGAGCATCCTGCACAGTGACCAGTAGTGCTACAGACATGCCCCAGGACAGAAGTCCTGTAAACTGACTGCTGGCACTAAGGATGTGCCCCTGGAACAGGAGCCTTGCACAGTGACTAGCGGTGGTACGGACAAGACCCTAAAAAGGGAGTCCTGCATGGTGACCAGCATCACTACAGGCATTCCCTGGCACAGGAGTCCTTCACTGTGACTCGTGATGCTATGAACATGCCACATGACAACAGTCCTGCATGGTGACTAGCAGCACTACGGACACGCCCCGGGACAGAAATCCTGCAGCAGTGCTACGCACGTGCCCCTGCGACGGGAGTCCCGCACGGGGACCAGCGGCGGTAAGCACGTGCCCTGGGTCAAGGTGCCCTACGCTGTTCTATAATCATAGCTTTTGGCTGCAGTGTGGGGGGATCGTTCCTTAACCGGCCTTTCCCTCAAGCAGGCCCCACGCCGGCAGAGGCAAGGCGGTGCTCACATACCTCACCGTGGACTTGGCTCTGCCTCTTCATATAGACGTGCGGTTGTTCCCTGGCTAGCGAGTAGATGTTGCCGATGAGCGGCAGCCCCCGAGGCCCCGGCGGAAACCCCGGCGGCCGCCTCTGCTTCAGCAGCTGCCTCACCACCAGCGCAAGGACCAAGAGCAGGAGTGCACCAGAACCCACCGCCGTGACCACCTGGCCCTGGGACCACATTGCACCGCTGCCGCCCCGCCCAGCGGCCGCGCCAGACTCCCGTTGCCCCGCCCCTTCACACAGACACGTGGGCTGGGTCTTCCCTCGACCGCCCTGGTTGGCGGTCGGACCGGCTAGTCAGGAGACTCCAGCTGTGATTGGTGGAGTCAGTCGGACGCCGACTCTTTGCCAGCCTCCGCTCTATCTCCCGCCCTCGCTGTTCAAAGAGGACGTTGGGATTTCGGCCGTTGGGAGGAGTCGTTAGTGCCTCCACGCCTCAACTAGCCGCTCCGCTGGTAACTAGGTCTGCGGCCTTTGGGTCCTGCTGTGCTCCTTGCCGCGGCCAAGGCGGGCTGGTTACATAATTTCCCCGTGTAACCGCCCTGCGCAGACACACAGTTCGTCCCAGCCCCCTCCAGCCCAGCAGCGCGACGACCGGGGAGCTAAGCTGCCAAGACCCTGCTGGGTTGTTTAAAGGAGGGAGCTGCCACCTGTGCTTGCAGGAAAGGTCGCTGCAATTTGCAGAGAGCCCTGTAGTGTCTCCGAGACATGGGTGACTGGAGGTAGCACTCGAGAGGTGGGTGCACCGGCCCCCCCGCTCCAGCCTAAATTCTAATTGCTAAATGGCGGTGCACCCTCATGTCCCCTCCCTGTGCCTCTGCGTGGCCCTCCCTGCACACACTCAGAGAGAGCCTCAGTGGGGTGTGGGGGGCGGAATTAGCGAGTCGCGGGGAGGAGCAGACAGAAATGAAGCACCTCACTAGAAAGAGAGTGGGTGGGTAGCAGGGAGGCAGCTTGGAAGCTGCAGGGAGTTTTGGGGATTTGGATTGACTTTTAACTGCGGGTGGGGTGGCATTTTACACCACCTTGTCTGCTTGCAAAGTTGGCAGAGCAGGCTAAGACACTTTAAGAATGTTTCCCATAGATGGAAGGATCTGCTGAGGGTCAGAATGACTACCTGCCGGCTGTCAGCATCAGCCAGTAACTCCAGAAATGATGCCCTGGAAAAACCTTTGGGGGAGAAGCTTCCAAATCAGGCTATGGGGAAAAATTTCAACAGCCCTTACATGATTTAGGAGCTTAACTCTTACTGAATTTCAGGAAGATCTAGGCTTCTAAATAATTTACAGGCTTTTACATAGCCCTCTATATGTGATGATTATTTTATTGGTTTAGAAGGATGGATATGCAAAATACTTGGCTTTTCCATCTAAAAAGTAAATTGATTACTGTTTTGAATAAAACATTATGAACATGTTTGAGAGAAAGGAATCTTTAACTTTGGAAAGATTTTCATTTTTATTTTGCTACGGTACGACTGTGCAGCTGTGAAAGACAAAATGCAAACTGCATGTTTGAATTGCTTTCGTATGATACCAAGTCATGCTACACTTATCCGTGATGAGGGTGTGCGATATATTTCTAATGAACAGAGATTAAATTGGGTAGGGGGGAGTAAAAGAAAAGGAGACAAAATGGAAAGTGTGTTCCAAAGAGGAAATTGACTGATGATAAACTCAAAAGTTCTATTTTTTACACTTTGTATCTTATGTAGTGCTTGAAGGTTATTTTTAAAGAAAATGCATAGCCAGGCTAAAGCACTGCTCTGTTCCTGTTTCTATGACTACTTTCCCCTCCATACCTACCCTCTCCCTCTTCTGGACATTCCACCATTATATCTTCGAAGTGTGGATTGCAAATCAACATTCAATAAAAGTACTGTTGCACTCCATTTCACATTATTTTGGAAAGATTTTGCAGTCATTGGAATGTTTGGGTGAAAATGGCAGTGTCCCAAAATACGAAGTAGACTGTATTCAGCACTTTCTTTGAGAGAGCTAAGCAGATTATTATTCACGGTTGTGTCATCTACTCCCAATATTACACAATAATTTCAATCTGACAATTTTGATCTTCTGTGCTGATTTTGAAACTCAATAGTACAGGCTGGACCTCTCCACTCCAAATCTCTCTTATCTGGCAACAGCTGTAGATTGGCATGATTTTAGTTAGCCCAGATGACAATTTATGGGTGTGGCCAAGTTTCCTAGGGTTCCATGAAGTTTATTTAGAATCACCAATCCTGGCTGTCAGTGTTCTGTGCTATAATTTAGCTGTAATTTACCCCCAAATGGAAGTATTGGTAGTAATGCTAGACAGAATTGAGCACCTTTGGTTCAACACACTCTCTCATTTGGCACCGTTCAAGTCCTGAGGGTGCTTGACTAGAGCAGTTCAACCTAGAGTTTGTAGCTGAACCTCCATGCATAGAGAGGGAGTTCCTTTACTTAACTGGTATCTTTGAATAGTAACAGACAGCTAGCCGTGTTAGTCTGTATTCTAACAAAACAGTAATACAGTGCTTTAAAGACTAACAAAATGATTTATTTGGTGATGAGCTTTCGTGGGACAGACCGACTTCATCAGATCAATAGCATTTCCAGTACAGACTGAGATCTATAAGTACAGAGGTTCAAAAAAAATTGCAATAAGAGGTAAGACTCTTAACATCCCCTGCTGCTCACCTGCCTCCTTCAGTCCTATGTACTTGAATTGTCAGTTTTATTGCAATTATTTTTTACCTCTGTGTTTATCAGTCGAATGAGGAATGCAAATGAAGAAAATTGAAGATGCAAATGAAGGACTGATTTACTTCAAAAGAGATTCTTTTGAAAGAAAAAAGCAGTGTAGACATGGCTCTTTCAAAAATAAACCCCATAAAAGAAATTAGGAATAAGGGTTCTTTTGAAAAGGGGGTTTATTTTCGAAAGAGCCACTTTTACACTGATTTTTTTCTTTCGAAAGAATCTTTCAAAAGGAGATATGCAAATGAAGTGCAATATGTGTAAATCAGCACTTCATTTGTATTTTCAATTTTTTGCATTTGCATTCCTCTTTTGAAAGAGGAATGCACGTGTAGATGTAGCCAAAGGAATTGACGTTTACTGTCATACAGCTTATGTGCTTAGGTAACAGAGAAGATTGTAATAGAGAATGAAGGTGTTGGAAGTACATTCAGGAGGAATAATGATCTCAGTTTTGGCCATGTTGACCTTAAGAAGATGCTGAATCATCCAAGATTAAATTTCTCATAGTCACTGAAGAATGCATGATTGAGTACAGAAGTAAGGTCCAGAGTGAAGAAGTCTATCTGAAAGTTGCCAACACAAAAATGATAGTTAAATCCATATGAGATGATCCATTCACTCAAGGATAAAATATCCAAGCAACAGACAAAAGATCCAAAAGCTGAGCAGGGAGGATATGATGGGCTGAGTCACAGAGCTTGCGGTTGTCCCATTGTGCACTGATTAAACCACTGACACCCCACTTTCTACTCTTTGGAGGTCATTAACATCTTGTCCTGTTGGGCCAGAAGCTCTGATCTCCCCCAGCAAAGGTGCAGAGCTGGGATAACTGCCCCTGCAGAGCAACACAAATGATGAACCAGTTCAGCTCTGGGAGGCTGCTCCTATACGAGTTCAGCATCCAGGAAACCAACCCCCAAAAGGGACCAAAATCCAGATAAATACATCTTACTCTGCGTCAAAGTTTTACATGGAGAAAGCCCGTAAATATGTCCATCCCCTTTGTCAATGAAAGGGAGATATGCACAGTGGTTGCTCCCCCTCCCCAGGTAACAGTTATTTATACAGCTTGATAATAAATAAAATCAGTTTTAGTAAGTATAAAAAGTAGGATTTAAGTGATTACGTGTGAAAACAGTCAGATTAAAAAAACCACCTAATTCTAGTGTACTAAGAAATTTGTTAAATACAAATTGTTACCCTAAACAGTTAATCTAAACATCTTTAACAAGTTGAGCAGCCTCCTGTCTTGGGCCCAATCCTTCTCCTTTTCAGCCTTTCATGTTTCCAGAAGGCATTTTAGGCGGTAAGGGGAGCATTGCCTGGTACATGGCAACTGCCCCCAGGCCTACTAACATGGGGGAACAAAGGGGACAATTGGCCCAGGGGCCAATAATTCTAAGAGGTCCGGTGCTCCTGACCACCACCACTGCTGCTGGGGCAGCAGCTGGATCCCTGGCTCCCTTTGAATCACCACCACTGTGCTGGGCATGGGGCTCTGAGAGCTGCAAGGATGTCCAATGCTGCGGTCCACGTACACCGAGGGCTGGCTGCCCCAGCCCTGCCCCTTCTGCCTGAGGCACTTCCCCTTCTGGTGGCACAGAGCCAGCCTCCACCTTGCTTTCCCCAGGGCTTGCAGTGGCTGCAGACCCCACTGATTGTCCCTATTGTTGGTTCTTCCCCCTTATATCCCTTTTGCCCAAGGCAAATATTTGTTGTACTCAGTTCAAACTTTTCTCACCTTGAGCAGAAAAATACCAGATCAAAATGGCTTACAGCAACAGGTGCCCTGGCCACAAGTCTTTCTGGGACCAACCGCAGTTTGGGCTTATAGGACAAACAAGATTATTCACAGGTTGTTGATTGATCTCTGAGCCATTAAGTTTCTGAAGCATTAGTAATGGCCTCATTAGTACATTTAGAATTATAAACAGATCCACACTTCATATTTTTATTTTCACATACAAGCACAATACATGCACAAAAATAGGCTATACGGATTCAGAAAACTGTAACTTTAAAATTAATGTCATATGATGCATTTTTCATAAAATGTCTTCGAGTGTGCATATTTATAAACTAATTTTCATAAAGTATGGTGGAGGTCTGTGTCACAAAGATTCTGTTAGGAGAGTTAAGCTCCCTGTCTTTATAGTCGCTCTTCTTTTCATTTCCATTTGCAAAATAGTTTCCCTTTTATTAAATACCAGTGATCTTTTCTGGTAATATTAAGTATATTTTGTCTCAGCAATGGGAACTAATCAGTTAATTACAAGGTTTGGGTTTTAATCCAACTCTAATGCTATTCTGTTTTAAAGTTAAAATGTTCAGTATTATTAAAGGCTTGTAGCTAGTTTGTGCACGTGGTTTTCAGCCTTTTCATAAGGCTTTTGTTGAACCTTTTGACATCACCAAGTCAACCCACATCAACTGAGCAAGTTTAACATGTTTCTTGATTATGATTACAAATAGTGGCTGAACAAACAAACCTTTTAGAACATTCATTCTTAGTTATATGCAGTTAAAATGTTTTTATAATTATGATAACTTACAGTTAATTTGCATCCAAAAAGACTCTAAAGAGACGAAGAAGGCAAGTCAGTGATAGGAAGTGACTGTCATATTTCATTTTGTTTGTTTTTGTTCTGTTATAAGAAGAAGTATCATACACAGATATGTGGGTAGCTTTTCCTTCAGTGATGATCTTGGGATCTCTCTGTTATATTCTTATCAGAAAGTGAATAATTTCTAATTTCCTTCTGTATCTCACATAGGCTGTGTCTACACGTGCACGCTACTTGGAAGTAGCGGCGCCAACTTCGAAATAGCACCCGTCATGGCTACACGTGTTGGGCGCTATTTCGAAGTTGAAATCGACGTTAGGTGGTGAGACGTCGAAGTCGCTAACCCCATGAGGGGATGAGAATAGCGCCCTACTTCGAAGTTGAACGTCGAAGTAGGGCACGTGTAGATGATCTGCGTCCCGCACCATTGAAATAGCGGGGTCCGCCATGGCGGCCATCAGCTGAGGGGTTGAGAGACGCGCTCTCTCCAGCCCCTGTGGGGCTCTATGGTCATCGTGTGCAGCAGCCCTTAGCCCAGGGCTTCTGGCTGCTGCTGCCGCAGCTGGGGATCCATGCTGCATGCACAGGGTCTGCAACCAGTTGTCGGCTCTGTGGATCTTGTGTTGTTTAGTACAACTGTGTCTGGGAGGGGCCCTTTAAGGGAGCGGCTTGCTGTTGAGTCCGCCCTGTGATCCTGTCTGCAGCTGTGCCTGGCACCCTTATTTCGATGTGTGCTACTTTGGTGTGTAGACGTTCCCTCTCAGCGCCTATTTTGATGTGGTGCTGCCCAACGTCGAAGTTGAACGTCGACGTTGCCAGCCCTGGAGGACGTGTAGACGTTATTCATCGAAATAGACTATTCGATGTCGCTACATCGAAATAAGCTATTTCGATGTAGCGTGCACATGTAGACGTAGCCATACTTGCATTCACCCATGTTACTTAATTCTCTTAGCTCACTGACCCCCTATTTATAGGCTGGTTACTTCTTTAACCACCTCTGACACTTGTATTCTATATTACACTTCTGATTAAGAATAAGTTGGAAAAGATATAGGCAGATTAGCGTTTTCTCCCTAAAATTCCATGATTGTTTCCCACTTAATATCTACTAATAAGTGCTCTTGTTCAGTCCATTCACACCAGAATTTATGAAGAGCAATCCCTAGTAGATAACGTTTTTATATCATACAAAAATAGTGTTAGAAAAACTTTTCCTCTTTCCTTTTCTGTTGAGAGAGAAACTGTGCATGAAATACACATGCTAATTACCTAACACAAGGAAATTTAAAAAACTAATTAAATAAATCTGCTGACAAACACAAGATTTTATCTAGGGGTGTTAAACAACACTTTCTTAAGACACCCATAAAAGTACAATTACTAGTTTACAAATTACAGTCTCTGGCTAGCTAAACCTACAAATGCTATGGTATTTTGTAGATATGTTAAACAGGAATAAGTAGTGTCTCATAATTTCTCTTGGCACTTTGTTATTCAGAAGTTGAAAAACTGCACTTTTTCAGTTATGGTACTGTCTACTCTAAACAGTAAAAATCATGAGACAGGCCCCCAAAATTATGAGATTGACTTAAAAATTTAGATTTATTTAAAACAGTTTTGTGACCTCTTTATTAGCTTTTGAGCCTTCAGGGTACACTTAGGTTACATTTTCAAGCTTTCCTCTGCAACCATGAATTAGAAACTTACTTTAAAAATATGAAAAATGAAATTGTCAAGAAATCACTTGTTTCCATCAGAACAGATTTAAGTAAAACAGCAAATATCATGAGAGTTTCAATTTAATCATGCGAGTTTGCAATACTTACTTCTCCAAAGTATGTAGCCCTTACCTTGATCTCTTTATCAAAAATACAGAGACCTGTAGAAGCTTCACAGAAGAGACTAGACTAGTTTTTTGTCTATGCATTGTTCCTATTGCAACACTCTGGCTACACAACTGATACAAAAAGCTGGCTTTATAAACTATGTGGGGCTGACTAATTTCTCCCAGGCCTCCCTATGTGGAGAGCATATGAGTGCACATAAGGATACGAGTGTGTGTGTAGTCAGAGTACATTGCGCTGTAGTGATCCTGGTTCAACTGAATAGCTACTATTGGGCTACGAAGACAAAGGTTGTACTAAATTGAACAGGATCCAAACAGCCTTCTGATTACTGCTGAGAGTGAGAAGGCAGGAGGAGCATATCTTTGCTGAAACTGAAGACCTTGTCTGTAGTTTCTCCATCTGACTTTTGCTGACATTCCATTAAAGTATAGCATGCAATCATATGATTTTCATTCATGCAAGCAATCAGATCCATAGTGTGTGTGTATCTGCATACGTATAAGAAGATTAATTGTCCATTCCGATTGTAACTTTCAAGTAGAAATGGAGAAGACTGTTCACCCCGCCTCAAGTGCAGGATGTGTAAGATTGAAAAGATCTATTAGATTTAAATTTAAATTACAGTAAAGTTCCTCAGTCAGATTTTCTTCCCTCATGCTGGTCTGGAGATGTAAAGTGGCCATATGCTAGTCATATCTGGGGAGCTGAGAATTTCCCTCATTGTATGAGCCCTCAGCAGGTGGAAGGCCAGAATAGCTGCCTCCCATGTCATTCTCAATCATAGAATGGCTTTGGACAGAAGTGGATGTGGATGGAGCTCTGTTGTGTGTTGGTAATTTATAGTTGACAGGAGATCCTAGTGGGATCCATTGTACTTGGTATGAGTTAGGGCTCAGGGCTTGCTCAAACCATCAGTGTCAAAGGACTGGAACAATGTAGAACTGAGAATCAGGGAACCATAAATGGCTTTTTAATAGTTTGTTCTATATCTTGTGCTAAGCAGATCTCAGTGCAGACTAGACTCTGACCCTCCTAATTTTAAAATGCATGTTCGAACACATCCCTTTAAATAAGTCAGATTTGTTCTCAAATTTAGATTTTATAAAAACAAGCTTTTACAGAACCAAAGACCAAAGGAAAGGAAGTTCCATTATTTCTATGAAGTTAAAAATCCATTGTTAAAAAATCTGATGCTTGCAATCATACTACTGTAGCTTTGTTCTGGAATTGGAAACTGAAGTGAAAATTGATAGCTTCTTATTGTGAAAAAAATTCAAATCACTAAAAAGAAAGTTATATTTTAAAAATTCTTCATTTAAAAAATTATTGTCACACTAATAATGCAGGCTGGGGCTTTAAAAAACCAACCTCAGTCCTATTCATTTAGATTTTTTTTTAATGTCAGGACAATTTTTGTTTAGGATTGAAGACTAAAAGATAGTCAGTCTTATAATTTGTTTTGTGACTATGGTTACTACGCACTATCTGATCATATTACACCACCTGATGGTGTGTGTCCTCCTGGAATATAATCACTTGCTATGGGTTTCCAGCATTTAACCTTAAGCCTAACAAAACATCCAAAACACAATGAAATCTTAGTATGACTCATATGCATGCAAATGTACACACCTTATTTTTTTAATTTTAATTAGTCTATAATCTGCAGGTGTATTTTCTTTTGCATGAAGTAGTTGTATTAAAGGAGAAAGGAACCAATAACCTGACAAATGTACAAACAAATACAGAGCCAATTTCATTATATCAGCCTTCTGAGACAAACAAGCCATAGTGAGTCTGTAGACTTATTAAAAAACTAGTGTGTAGTATTCATTGTTGGTTATATCATCCTCCTGCCATGTAACCCATTTGAGTTACTTCAATGCTACTCTGTTAGTGGTTGTGGCAGTAAAGTCCAATTTTATAATGGAAAGTCCTATAGGAGCCTCCATTTTCTTCCTGAGCATTATCTCTATATTTTTTAACCAGGGGAAGGAGGTTTGCAGCCCCTTGTGTCTATTAGGTGACAAAAACAACTAGAAGACTGATATAGTCAGGTACAAAGATCTTCACTCTTCTTACCCTTATTCTTTTCTCCTCCATTCCCAGAGCAAGGCAGAAAGTAACACATAATTTAAAATATTATTCTCAGTGGTCTTAATATATTAGCCTAGAAAAAATGTAGATATCTGGGAGTAACCCAATCTACTCATATGTTACTTGACTCATTAATGCATTCTCAAGAGACAAATGGGATAGTAAATTTCTTGGACTCACAGATAGAGTTCTTGTGCAAGCAGTGGCTAAAGAATGCCTGATTCAGCTTTCCATGGCTATTGCAGAGAAAATACTTCTACACTGAGATCAACTTCAGTGATTAGGTAGCTCAGGAAACTTTAAGGCTAGAGAGTTTTCTCAACAAAACTTGTGGAGTGTCTACACATAAAATGTGTTTTGTCAGCACTTCCTTCCTCTGAGGAATAATGCCTTTGTGTAGATTTTCTGGAGGGCCTTCTGTTGACAGCTAGGGCTTCTGGTTTAGTGGGCAGCCCTGTTTGCTGAGCTTCCAATTGGCCATTCTGTTTGGAGAGCAGCTGCGCAGTCTGGCCACTCTGTTGACACAATGGATTGCTCCTTTGATCTGCTTTTGTGTGGACATGATCTGTTGACAGAAGTTTTGCCAGAAGAGCTCTTCCAACAGTAACTTCTGTGGACAGATTGCTGTAGTGTATACACAGCCTAAGAGATTTTGCAAGGCAGATGGTTATTTAATGGCCAAATTAAAATCTGCCTGAACTGCTATTTACTTTTATAGAATTGGTGTCCACTTACACTGTTCTGAATTTGGCCTTTCAGCTAGACTGGGCAAGCAGTACTCAGAAAGAGATTTGACATTCATATGGATAAGGATAGCCAGATTTTTAAATAATTCGAACAAAAACTGCCTCATTTTTAGACTTTAAGCCAATCTCCATTAGATATTAGGATGAGACCTACTTGGAGGGCTGATTATCCCACACCTGCCTACTGCAAGGTTTCTCACACTTTTTCTGAAGCATCTGGTGCTGTCCACTGTTTGAGCCAGAATGCTGGACTAGATAGACTATGGTTCTGATCCAATATAGAAATTCCTATGTTCCATATTACTCCATTTATAGAAAGTGACTGATGTATGATGTAATTTACTCTATCTGAATGAGGCTTAGTTAGACTTTGTGCTTCCTGCATATTTTGTGCATGGAGTGGGTGGGGCATGAATTCAATTCCTCACAGCTCACTTGATCTGTATGATAAATTAAGAGAAATGGTACCATCTCAGCCCACACCTATCATGCATGTCTGTTGTGTTTGGTGTAGCAAGTGGCTGTTCCTTTCCCCTGTGTTTCCTTCATGTTCAGCTGCTTTGTACATTTTACAGGCTTGTGTGTGTTGGAAAATTGCTTTATGTCAGAAAACGTTAACAAACACCATGCTAAACACACAGTATAAGCAGTATTTTGTTTACAATCATTTCACCTGGTGGTGCTGAGCAGGGTTAACCAAGATCAGAATACACAATGAAAATGAGTAGAGTAGGGGAAATGGCTATGTTTTCAGCTAAAACTTTTTAACATTAACACTTTTAAACAAGACTTTGTCCCTAGCCTAGAAAAGCAATGTACTGTTATTGGAAAATGAGGGCTTCTCTTTATTGCATTATATCTGCATCTGTAACAAAAAACAGTCTGAATGTAGCTTTCAAATCTTGATACAATGAACCCATCTCTATCTTGATATTTGAGAGAAAATATTTATGTGGAAAGTTGGATCCCTTTAAGAAAAAATGTATTCTGATGTAATGTGAATAATTGTGTATTCCATGTTGAAAAGACTAATGCATTTTCTGTTTCTTCAGATATTAATACTGTGGGTTAAAGACCTTGGAAGCAAAAAAATTAACTGTAAATAATGACAAACTGCTTTTTAAAAAAAGTTGGCCCAGTGAAGGATATTACCTCACCCTGTCTGCTTTAAAGACAAATATTTTCTAATGTCCAGAAACAGGGATAACAAAGAGGCAAAATACACTAATTTATTCTTTCAATAGGTTATTAGAGGTTGCCTTGGTGAAAATAAGCAACCTGAATGGGGTATTTTAAACCCAACTTCCATCAATCTGGTAGAAGGAAATAAAGCATCTCAAAGCCAAATATTTTTTTAAAAATTAAATCAATATTTAAAAAAAAATTCCTAAAGGAATTCCAGTGAAATGCAAGTCATATTTCTGCCTCTCAGGTTAAGATACTCTCATTTCTGCCGATTGATCTTTGAATTCGTTAAAGTTTTAGCAAAGCAATCTGTGCTGTCATCTTGTTGGCACGAATTCAGATGCGTTTGGTAAATGTCCTACATTTTCTTTTAGAACGTTATTTCAATTGTAAATAAGTTGGGAGTTTGTCTGTACATGAAAGCCACGTAGATGCACAGCCAACAGTTCCCGAGAGAAATGGTGAACCTTCGTGCAAAACACCAATTTCACCTTGTGGCAGTCCTGAAAATCCTTACCAAACTTTGAAATTATGCTGGTGGTAGTCAGCAATGCACTAATTTCTGCAGTTCTTGAAAGTATGATAATTTTTTTTGATTAGCTTCCGTACATGAAATTAATTCCTCGCGCATGTATAATGCAAGCACAGGGTTGGTCAAGTGTTAGTGAACTTAATGTAAACAAGAGGAATAAAACTTAAATGTACGTGGACACTTTCATCAAAAACAGAAAAGTCAAAATTGTATATGTAAATATAGGGAAGTCTCCAGGAAACTATATCCCCGAGGTAATTTACACTTAAAAATAATCTCTACAGCATAGGTTTGCATTTATATACAGCCATCTATTGCGTATTGCAGTTGAACTCGGGAACTTGAAAATAAAACATGGAAGCCCCCCCAGGACCTTTAACGGCCATTAAAATCCTGAACCCAGTGAAAACTGCGGAAGGACGTAAATTCTCGGTCATTTAGGGAAACCCTCTGAGGCTGATTTACAACCATCCTGTTACAGATAGCCAGTGAATTACGTGCCTCTTTTAACACGTTTTCACTACGATCAAGCATCTTTATGGTTTAGATCTAAAAATAAAATTAACAGAAGAGCACATACTGTGCATTCACCTTCAAACGCTATCAATCGGCACATAAATATTGTTAGTACAAAATGAGGTATCCCTTTAAGTATACTTTGAGTACAGGTCAGGTTATAGAAAGTTAGGCTCCTAAACCCAAGAGTAGGCAGCCAAATGAGTGGCTTGAATTTCCAAAGTGTTACACTCAGCTGCTTGAAATACAATTACAATCTCTTAAATGAAGGGTTGTGAGCCTAATTACCCATTTGAAAGCGTGAGACATAATCTGTAAAATGTTTATGTGATTTCACCAGCTTTTCAGAAATGAAAGGTTGCCGTAGAGTGCCACGGTGTCATTACCAAATATTAACTAAACCTGTAATAAGAAAGCCACGTATCTGATTTTCAAGCACATGTAGACAATAGTTTCAAATGATGGGAAATAATGAATCGGGAATTAGAATCTATATGAGTAATTTAAGTAAATGGATAAGTAATGATTATATATGGGTGTGTACAGCGAATATATATGGGATAATATTTCTGTGCAGGAACTGTCTCTCTGAACAATCTTGAAAGCTTTACTATTGTGGTCACATGGTGTGATGGTTTCTATCAGTTTTCCATATGCATAGCTACTCGATAACACAGGCCGGGGGAGAGGGGTCCCCTTCGGAATACCGCAGGGTCCAAAGCTGCCTGGGTTAGGAGAGAAATACTTGCTTTCGATCTTCGTAATTATGTGCCTGGATGCTCATTTCATACGATGCGCCTATGGACGGAGTATCATCGCTACAAACAAACGGGAACGGCTGGAAAGGGTTTCGGTGCACGTCTCCGGGGTGCAATGAAAAGGCTTTTTCTGCTTTAGAGCCCTGAGAAGCAATCAGCCTGATGCACTTCTCTCCTCTCTCTCCAGCGCTCCCAGAGGGGGATTTCTCGGTAACCACCCTGCTCGCTCTCCCTCACCCAGGCTCCCCGTGTCTCCGTTACACCGGAGCCAATTCCCGGAGTCCTGCCAAACGCGCGCAGCCAGAAAGGCAGCCCAAGGGACTCCAGGGCTTGCCCAAAGTCTCCCTTTCAGCAGCCTCCCGTTTTCTCCCTTTCAGCCGAATGAGATGGGGACGACTTGCTGCCTAACAGCAGGGTTTAACTCTGAGCCCCGGCTCCGGGAGCTACACATTGCTGTGCTCCGTTTCGTGTTGTGCAGCCGCTCTGCCCCTCTTCCCTGAGTGAATGTTATCAACCGAATGTAGCTGCGAGCCGGGACTCGGATACGCACGCGCCCATAGTGGAAAGCGAAGTAAAAGACAAACGTTGTCCAGTACTTACCAGCAGGAACAGTCTCAATAGCACAATGGAAAGGTAACTCAAGGGAGAAGAAAAGGCAATCTTTATTATGATGACGCAGACTGAGAGGGGTTTGCCCCCATTTGTTGTTGGGGGCAGAACCTATTCCAGCCCCTCCAGCTTTTCGGAATGGAGAAAGTACACCCCTTACTGATATTTTCCACAGGGAAAAGCTACGTGCTGTCCGCTCTTTCCCTTTCCATGGGTTCGTGTCAACGAGTGTGTGTGCAAAAAGCCTTTACAAACATACAGCAAATCCAGCCGTCCAGTAACGGAGCAGGTGTACAAACGCTAGACCCTTCTACGAAGCCTCTAGACAGTGACTAAGAGACCCCTTAAGAGTGATTCATTTGACCCTCTAGCTTAAACAGCTCGGTTCGGGCAGAGGCTTCTCCGCTGCGGATGCAGCTCTTCTAGCCTTAAGTGCCCCAGCACGGGAAGCAGCTGGGAAGCTGCCGGAACGTGACCACTTCAACTCTGGCACGGGGGGGACCGCGGATGCGAGGTACACTCCGAGCACTTCCAGCTGCTCCGAGCAGCCCGTACCAAGGGAGCTGCCACTTGAACGGTATTTACGGCAATCACTAAAGGCAGGGGTCTAGCACCAATGACTGCATCACGCCGGATACAACATCTGCGAATAATTCTCCCCTATGAGAGAAGGTGGTCGGGCCCATTCTGCAGTTTGTACACTTTCAGCGGACAATTTGCTGCGGAATAGAGAGGGGGTCTTACATTGCTACTAAGAGCCGCTGCTACCGTTAGTAAACAACAGTTCCGGATTTAAGATCAAACTTCACCCGGGCTTATATTAAATAAGCTACAAATCTTAATTGCGTATCACAGAAGACAATGTCATTGCTTTTACTTTTTCACTGAATCCTGTTCGATTCAGTGACTGTAAAACCTGTCCTCTAAAGAGTGCCCACCAAAGACCATTTGAAATCAACCCTGGTCAAAGAAGACGCAGAGAAGAACAAAGGGCCACAACTTAAGCCTCACCTTTGTAAAGCAGGAGACCAGGCTCCTGTCCCTTCAGTCTTCAGCAGCATCTCTCTTCAGACTTGCCTGCCACACAACTGCCTACCCCGCTAGCTGGCGCTGTTCTCATACCCTATGGAAAATTCATGTAATGCTCGGAGGGAGAGAATTATTTTGTAAGATATTCAAGCTTCCATTAGGAATTTAGGTTACACTGAAAAACAAGCATGGGTGTAAAAGGCTCTAGCGGGGTCGAGACTTGGGAAAGAGAGGAAAAGGGGAAATTGTTCTTCGCGGTTGACAGTCACTTTCCTTCATTACGGGCCGGATTGAATGCACAGTGAAATCAGAGTGAAGATTCACATTAATTTCATTGGCCCTGGGCTTCCCATTAATGCTTGGCTTTTATTTTTGGTTATTTTATAGCCTTCTTTCCCCTATTTACCCATTGTACATGGCCAAATGCAAATGTACATTAGGTATCAGGGAACTAAGGGAACAGTATCTCAGTTTGGAAATCCACACTCGGGAATCTGAAAAAATAAGCCCCGTTGAAATTAGGGAAACTACCCCAGGGAGCAAAGGTTTGCAGGGTCGGGCTTCAGGATGCCAAAGGAAACTTCTAATATGTTAAGCATAACAAACTTATTTGTTCCGAATAGTATTCTCGTAACGTGATATAAGTAAACTTATTTAATACATACAATTCCCATTCGTTAGGGAAATAGTGAAATAACTTCTGCACTGATGTTTCAATTTGTAGCGCAACATAAATTGTGCTATCAGAATAAGTTTGCAAGCAATAAATATTAAAATATTTATTTATATTTTAACATATACCCGTGTATCCAGTTACATTACTATAGCCGCTCATTTGCAGACTAAAAATAATGATAATCTGCTTCCAAAGTCCTTTTTTTCTGTCTGCAATGCGGTATTCTTTGCAGCAGATGTCGCTTCTAATAAGTAAATAACCTGTCCTTTGGATATTTCATAAAAAAGATATGGTACTTTGTGTGGGGGTAAGGGGGTGGACTGTACGTTATTAATCACTGGAGACGATTTCCCTTAGTTTTCATTAATCGTCAGTTTTTGTTTTTTTTTGGTTGGGTGACCTCAGTGCAAATAAACCTATCGGATGGCGCCAACTGACTAGCAAATTTTGTGAATGGAATACTCCGTGACTGAAGGATGACGTAATTCGAGACCTGTAGGTTTCCTGACTAGCTGTGGATTGGCTCCATTCTGCCAACAGACCTTGTGATTGGCTGGCCAGTGCCGGTCGAACGCCTACACGATTTCTCCCTGGCGGTAGATATAAAAGCGGGGGACTCAGGCATTGAACAGCATCACGATTCAGAAACATCTCTTGAGGAAACCTCTCTCCGCCACGTTTCACTGTTTCTTAAGAAGCTTTGCATTTCAAGGTAAGCATGCCATGCTCTTCCTTTTTTCTTTACTTTTTCTTCAGTCTGCAGTTTGGTCACCTCGCCTCAGAGCAGCTGAATTTGCAGGACTCGAAGATGTACGTGTACCCAAGAAGGTTTTTAACTGTTGCTGTGACTTGGCTTGTGATGTCTTTCTCTATTTTGCTTCCTCTGTTCTTTCAGAGGAGGCATAATTTGTGGTTAGCTAGAGGTCGTATACGTTACTGGGTTCGTCAAAATAAAATAGAAATAAAATAAAAATACCAAGATACAGGAAGGGTTGCACAGTTCCATTAGAATAATTAAAAGCAAGCGATACTGAGTGGTATCAGACATTATGTATGAAAAACCCTAAGCTCTCTACATTTCTGTATTACTTGTTTTCTTCTGTAAGCATTGTGAGCTTTTCAGAAAGTCTTTTTATAAAGTGACAGCCTTCATTGTATGTTAGCTAACAATATATGTTGTCTTAATAGGTGTTTTAATGTGTGAGTGAAAGGGAGAAGTTAATCTAAAGGTATTTAATTTAAGGCTCTGTGTGACAGAGGGAAGTTCTTCAAGATATGAGTTTTTAGAACTTTCTACTGTCTTGACGTATTTATATTTTTGGTCATAATTTGGGGATTTTTAAGGTAAAATTGATTTAAATGACACGTTTTGATAATTTTATCTAATTTGTATTTGAGTTTGAATATTAGTATGTCAACTGTATCAGGAAGTGAGCATCCTTTAATATAATGTAGAGATTTCTAAACAAACAGAATTATTTTTAAATTTAGATCCATTACATGCATTAATAAAATGAAAATGCAGAAAAGTATTGGTCATATTTTAAAAATAAAAATAGCTTTATCTTTCATACTTTTGGATAAGATTTACTATACTTAAAGTGCCATTTTGTCTAGTTTAGATACGTGGGATTATGTATAGTTCTTCAACTACTGGGCGAAGAAGCACATTTCCCATCATTTTATAGACAAATCTGCCTTAACAAATACCATTTTAGTTACATCCTGGTATTAATCCTAACTCTGAAAAACTTAAAATATGACAATATGATCATACACAAAACTCGTGAAAATTATTTGAGAAAATTAAAGCAAAAGGCCAAAGCAACTGAACAGCTTATTAGCAGGTATTCCTGAGAAAAGACAGCATCTTTAGTAGGTCCGACCCGATTGAGAAGGTTGGAAAATGGCCATTGTTTGACGTGACTCTTTGTTGTAGAGAGGACATTATGGTTATGCTGAAGATTTCGTCGTTCCTTGCTGTTTATGCCTTGGTTATGTGCCAGATGGACAGCTGCCAGGCAACTCCACTCAGGTAAGAAGCAGAGTTGTGGATACTCATGAGTTTCGGAGCGCTGAGTCTGAACACAGTGGAGCCTTTTCCTCCTGGCTGCAGATAGGAAATGCGCTACAGTGAAGGCGAACACTTAGATCTCCTAATAGTGCTCTTTGGAACGCTCACGTTTTACCTGTGTAGTGTGGGGGGGCTGAGGTCGGTACGCATAGAGACAGCGGTGCCAACAGAGACACCGACGTGGAGTAGCTTAAGGAAGAGCTAATCAAAGCGCACACGCGCGCGAGTCTGAGCAGCAGTTACGCTTGTGTTCATGCTGTCTGGCTTGTCTCCACCTAGACCTGGCTTAGACTCCGTAACAGATCGAGTGACACTCAGTGACTATGAAGCTCGGAGGTTATTGAACGCGCTGGTAAAAGAATTTGTCCAGATGACAGCGGAAGACCTGGAACAAGCGACGGAGGAGAACAGGTAAGGGGTTAAAGTCCCGCTGGTAGACACAGCGGCTGGGGAACTCCCACCAGAGCCTCCGCAGCAGCCGCTCGGGCAAGCCGAGAATTTCCTCTCCCTGGGGACTGCGGGTGACTTCGTATGTAGTCGGGAAGGGATGGCCCTGCAGAGCCGCTTTCCCGTGTCAGTGACAGGAGGATGGTTTGCACCTAGTTAACCTGACTGTGTCTGTTTTTACCCCCTGGAGAAAATTAAAAAAAAGTCGTTGGAGGGTGAGTTGAACTTCAAGGAGGGGGTTGTTGTAAATATGGCAGCAAGAGGTATGTTCTCCTAATGGGAGTACTGAGGGCTATGCCATCGCTCCTGGATTCTCTGTCGCGATAGTGCATGCTGTCGTGAGGCATGGATGGCCATTGATTGAAACTGGAGCATTCTGTTGGTGCACGCAGCATCACCCTCTCCCTCAGGGCCAAGGCATGCAAGTACATTTGCATTAAACATAACGAATTCCTGTTGCAAAGCATGTTGATGAATGAGAGATTGAACAGCATGTCCACTACGGTAGAAGGCAAACCTCCTATCCTATGACTACCAGCATCCAAAAATCAAATCAATTTGCTTGATAAGTAAACACTATTAATTTTGTTGATGATAAAACTCTGCTGTTCCTCTGGTTTTAAGTGTGACACCCCTTCCTCCTTGCATGAAATGAGTGAGGGGATTTTTTTTCTTTTCTTTGTCTCCTTAATGATATATTAAATCTAGGTATGTAATGCATGACTGTGCATGATTTGTATTACTTTGTTGGCATGTTTTTTCCCCCTGCAGCCTGGATAGACCTATTTCCAAACGCTGCGCCAGTCTGAGTACTTGTGTGCTGGGCAAACTGTCTCAAGAATTGCACAAATTGCAAACTTACCCTCGTACTGACGTCGGGGCTGGAACTCCTGGCAAGAAAAGGAATGTGATGAATGACCTGGAAAATGAACGCTATGCAAACTATGGGGAATCCCTGGGAAGCAACTAAACACTCTTATTTCCACCCTTCTTTTTTTTTTTTTTAACTTGATGCATGTGGCGCTAACCTTGATTGCTAACTTTGCTATGTTATTTTGATTCTGTTTTTGACAGAGAATGTTTGAGATGGACTTAAAGTTAGAAAGATAAAGTACATAACACACATCCCAAGTTAGAAAAAAAATACCAAATAAAAATAATTAGCAGCACTGAGACTTCAACTGATTTTCTTAGACAGTTATTTAAAAAAAATCTAAACAAAGCTTTTCATTTCTGGCTATTACATGTACAGCTAGATTCTTCTTTCATGCCTGCTCATACCCTTGTTCAATAAATGTATTTTTCTATGAGGACTAGGCCTATTGTTTTAATTAATTGTGTGGGAATGCAAGATTTTAGACAAAGGCAGGAAAGTTTTTTACAAATATTTCCAGAAATGAATCAGAGCCAGACAAGACAAAAGTTGTATAATTTAAATGCAGAATAGCTGAGCTATTTTATTATATTCATGTATAAAGGAAGAACCCCTTGACCATCTTAAAATTTTCTGTATTTATGAGTGTATGAGACAGATTATAGATGCATAGTTTTAGTAAAGCAATTTGTGTGACCTTTTGAAATGGCTAAGCATCAAGAAATGCATGTGTTAAGTAGTGTGAAAACACTAAAAATGTAGTCTAGTTTTAAAATTGTTCTCATTCATCAAGGTAAGAATGTCAATATTCCTTGTTCATTTTCCTTAATTATTTACATGAAACTTCTTTACAGTGATGTACTAACATGAATGACTGTTTTTTTTCACATTTATATCAGTTTTAGAAGTAACCTCCCAGAAATTTATATATTAAAAGATTCTAAAAGGGGAGTTTCCATGTCTGGGTAATTTATGTAAAATCTTGTTTTCTATTAATCCTTTTACTTTAATACAGTGACTCTTTCAGATTTAGCATTAATTTTGTATCTTAACTTTCCTCCCCCCCGTAGAGCACATATATCTCACAATAAGGCTACTATTCAGAAAAGAATTGTCATGTTACCAGGGTTATCTTTCTATGGTAAAAACAACAAGGAGTCCTGTAGCACCTTAAAGACTAATACATATATTTGGCATAAGCTTTTGTGGGCTGGAACACACTTTGTCAGGTGTCAGAGGACTCCGAGTTGTTTTTGCTGAAATAGACTAACATGGCTAACCCTTTGAAACTCCTCTATGGTACTCCTTCTGGGCCCTATTCTGTAGTCCTAAATCAGGCAGTGTTCCCATTGGTTTCAGTAGATCAGCTTGAACAGAGCCTACAGAAACATATATTCTCAGGCCCTAGTCTAGCAAAACAACCAAGCATGCACTTACTTCTAAGCGAGTCGTCCTTCTTAAGTCAACGGGATTACTAAAACAATTAATGCTTTGCTCAGTGAAGGACTTAGTAAAGAAGAAATGTATTTTAAATAATGTAATCAGATATGTGGAAGAAGACAAATGACTGAGTGCAGTTCAAATATGAAAAATTAATAAAAAACCAAACTCAAATCCTAGCATCATCTTCTCTATAGATTTAGTTTGATGAAATCCTTGCACTGACTTCAATGTGGCTAGGACTTCATCCCCTTTGTGTGTTCTGACATATCTCATGATCTAAATAACTAACATAGGGTTTTGCGTTGTTATTCCATCAGAACTAGAGAACTAAGCCAGGTGTGGTTTAGCAAGATTCTTTTACTTCTTCTGCATTATCAACAGTTTTCTAAGTTTGCTGGTGGAAATGGAGTTTTATCAAGTGTTGTCGAGGGCATAATTTTGTCCACAGGATATTAACTACTGGGGATGATGTGCAAGAAATAGAGCCCAGTTTGGCTTTCACAAGTCTGTTAGCACTTGATAGAAAAAGAAAAACATGTTTTTAATTTGTAATATGAGAGTACAATATGTAAATAAATATGCAACTCCACATTCACATTTTCACAGAGATACTTTCCAGGTAGAATCACGTCTTATTGATTTTAACCAAAGTGTTTTTTACAGTCTTTCTACTTTTTTATTTTGAAAACAGCGTAACAGCACAGAAAAGGGCATGTAACACAGCAACCTGTGTGACCCATCGTCTGGCAGACTTCCTCAGCAGGTCAGGAGGAGTGGGCAAGAACAACTTTGTACCTACCAATGTGGGATCTAAAGCTTTCGGCAGGCGAAGAAGAAATGTTCAAATATAAACAACTAACTGACACTTGGAATATGGTAAACACACTGCAATAAATACAGAATTAATACATCCTTTGATAATGTTATCATAGCTAATATCTTACTGAGAATTCTTGTTTGAATGAATAATAGATTTATGGTGTCTAGATCCTAGAAAGAAACAGTCATATGGAATACAAATGTATGTTACAATTTAAATACCTCATCCCGAGTGAGAGCTTTTTTTTTTTTTTTAAAAGTAAAGTGAAAGTTTTAAATAATTAGTTGTAATGAATGCTAGATCACCTTATAAAACAAAGTTGATGGCAACTATTACTTGAGCCAGTCAGTGCATATTCATGCATTGTACCAGAAGTAAAATTTCAGTGTCAATATTGTGGTAATTTTTGTATATTTTTTTTTCTTTCAGATTGCTATGAAATTGAAATGTTGACTCCCTTTTGTTTCTAATGAAAGCAACTCTTCTCCATAAATCAAGAAGGCCAAACAGAAGACTCATTTTTTTTTTTTGCTTCCTTCTAATATTTAAAAAATGTTTTGTTAAAAACAACTGAAAGCACTTCTGTTATGTATAGTACAAAACAATCTAATTACTCAAGTTAAATTATTGTATATTCTTTTTATATGCAATTCTATTTAAAATAAAATGTGATAGCATCTATTATTTATTTATCTTCTAGCATATATGTGAAATGTGACCCATGCTATTTATCATGGCAATACTGCCAAATCTCGGGGATTACACTAAACTGCTGCCTGTCAAGGCATATCTGTAAAATATGGTGTGCTGTGCCTTGATGTAAACCATTTAACTGACATGATTGTACAGTATGTTTAAAATCACTTCAATATTGTATCATTTGTGAATTTAAGCAAGATTAAAAAAAGTATTTTAGATACATTTGGTTGAGAAACTGATTTTTCACTTAAACAGTTCTATTGTTAGCCTATGGTATAGTGTGGTGTGTTTGTTGTTTGTTTGTTTTTTGGAAACTGGCATTAACCCAAAGCGGATATCAGATTGGAAGGATGATTGGCCTGTTACCATATTGTTACTTCCTAGATCTTATCTAACTATAGGCTCTAGAATTAAAGTTTGTATGTTCAAATGAGAGAAAACATTTTCCTTTTTACACATTCATGGAGCATCTCAAAAACTATTACAAAATGATTAAATAGAGTAACCCAGCACAGGTCCCCCTGGCAATGGTAGTAACGGATATATTAATGAACAGAGTAAGACGACACAGTTTTGTATAGACTCTGTCATAGATCTATATCCCCAAATGTTTTACAGAGTTAAATAGTTTGGGTGGTGGTGGAGGGGTATACAAAGGAGAAAAGATATGTATTCAGCAGAGACTGCCATGAGAGAGAGAATAAATGAGGAAAAGATTCAGGAAGGTCATTATAGACTGAGGGAACCCACAAAGAAGTAGTTTCTTTGATTAACTAGTGTTAGAGACTGTGTGTATTCACGGGTCAGGGTTAGAGGAGCTGAAGAACATTGAGTGGAGTAAAGAGAAATTGGAGAAAAATCTATGAGGGTTTTCAAACCAAGGAGGACAGCTTTTAACTAATGTGAGCCCTTTCTCCTGCAGCAGGAAATTGCTGACTTTTCACTATGCTGGCTGGGCTAGATACTCTGTATATCTACGCTGCACACTTGCTATAGCATTATGTACAGTATATACGTGGGTATAAAGAGCAGGTGTAGGTGGCGAGGCACTTTTCAGGAGAGTAAATATGTGAGTATACTGTGAGTATGTACCCTACATGGCTTTCCACTTGCCCAGGCAGTGCTTCATATCTATGCTATTTTAGACACTGTAGTGTCCCACTCTCTATTATAGCTGGAGTCTTTTCTCACTTCAGGGGAAGTCATTTTAGCAGCTGTGAAAGCCTCTCATAGAAGGGAGCTCCTTCCCCTTACGTCTCCCTCACTGCCAGAATCTTTTCTTGCTTCAGTGACAGGCTTTGGCAGCAGAAAGTTACAGAGCCCTTCCTCCTTTGCTTGCCATTGATGCATGCAGCTATACACTGCAGAGTGGCCAACATTTTCACCATGGCATACAGCTATATACATCCTCTGTGCCAACACTGCTGGCAAGCAGCGTAGACATAGCCTCTAGGTCTACTTTGCTCTACCCTGCACTGCCAGTGCAATCTGACTCTAAAGTCAGCTTCACTCATCCAGGGAGGATCACTTCATGGACATGATGATCAGATCATGCTGTGGAACAGCCTCAGGGCTTCTGCACCACTGTGGCAAGTGTAGGGAGAGAGGGGCATGGTTGGAAGCAAGGCTACGGGATATATCCTATATCATGCCAATCCTCAGCTACGTTTTTGGTCCTTTTGGGTAAATTAGAGCAGCTCTAAGATTGTATGATTCCCACAACATCCTCTCCTGTGGAATTTAAGTGACATGGAGGGCAGTGTTGGATTTCTTACTATATATTATGTTTGAAACTGAGACCATTTTTTTTCTACATGCATTGCTTGATACTTTTTTCTGAGCTTTGGTGGTGGCCAATGCAATTTGTGTTTAATCTAGAAATCTGCCCTGTCTAGAATTCAGATGCATATTGTGTTTGTGAAAATTAACCTATATTACTTTGCATTAATATAATTGGGCCTATTACTTCAGGAACACAGAGGAGCACATCCGTCATTATATACTCAGCAATAATACATTTTACTGAGATATAACATTGGCTAAACAGGCCAAGATCTAAGGCTGCATCTACACTACAGTTCAGTTTCGAAAGAACGTCTTTCAAAAGAGAACGTCGAAAGATGCTCTTTTGAAAAAGAGCATCCACTCACACCAGTGGTGATTGAAGTTTCAGTCCCTTCTTTCAAAAGGCCCCTAGCACAATTTTGAAAGAGAGTGTTCACACATGCCAGCCCGCTCTTTTGAAAGAAAAGGGGGAGGAAGTACTATGGGCAGGGTCACATGGTTGACGAACCCTTCCGGAGCCGCCATTTGTTGTCCCCTTAAAGGGCCCCCGGACCTCAGACTCCACATGCCATTGCCCAGCAATCCTGTCCCCAGGCAGAGCAAGAGAGAGAGTGAGCGAGAGCAAGAGGCATCAGAGGTAGCATCCTGGTTCACCATGGACCCTGAGCAGCAACCCCCCTCCATTGCAGCCATGGCCAGCTCCCTGGCCGCTGTGCTGCAGTGGCTCCGGGTGGCCACCACAGTAGCCACCCTCCTGGAAGCCATCCTCAGGGCACAACACCCCCAGCCGGTCCCCCGGGTCATCCGCCGCCTGTGGAGCTTCCCTACAAGCAGCAACTGGTGGGACCGGCTGGTGCTGGAGGACTGGGGTGATGACCAGTGGGATGACCAAGGGAACATTCATGGAGCTGTGCCATTGGCTCACCCCAGTCTTGCAGCACCAGGACACACACCTGAGGCTGGCGCTCCCCCTGCAGAAAAGGGTGGCCATTGCCCTATGGAAGCTGGCCACCCCGGACAGTTACTGATCCATTGGCCACCAGTTCGGGGTGGGCAAAGCCACCGTCGGGGCTGTCCTCATCAAGGTAAGCCATGCCCAGCTCACACCTAGACTGCTTGTGGAGGCGGGGAGGGAGGCTGCCTGGCGATGGGCACCGTTGGGAGAAGGGCAGGCACCCCAGCAATAGGGGCGGGGATGGGGACAGGCACAGGCGGGCACACTCCCCCCCAACCCCTACACTGCACACACCCACCCACCCATCAGCACCCATGCATGCGGGACACAGGATAAACCATAAAAATAAATGTTTACTATAACGGAAAACTGTGCCCCTCATTATTCAGGGAGAACTATATACACGTGTTAGGGGAGGGTGAATGCGGAGAACTATATACAGGTGTGGGGGGAACTATTTCCATGGAAGGGGGAAGGGTGAATGGGGAGCTGGGGTGGGGACCCTCACCCCTCCACGGGGCTTGATGGCTGGGAGCACTGTTGCCTGCACCCACCCCTTCCTACCCAGGTCCAGGGACTCCACTGGGGCTGGGCTGGGGCTGGCAGCATAGGGAGTTAAGGGCACTGCTCAGGACCAGTACCCATGCCTGCGCTGGGCTTGGCACGGGGGGAGTGGGGAGCCAGGGGCTCGACCTCCACCTGGCTGGCCCTGGCCAGCAGGGTGTGGGCCAGGTGTACGAGGCTGGCTGGGGGGAGGGAGCAGGGCCTCAAGGTCAGCCTCCTCGCAGGGTGGTGGTGTGGGGGAGGCAGGGGGATGGGGGATTGGGGTGGGGGGGAAACACTGGGGGAGAAGGGACACACAGGCAACAGGGGCGTGGGGGATGGTGGAGAGGCGAAAGAAGGTGTGGGAGTGGCCCGCAATGGAGCAGCAGCGGCGGCCAGGTGGCTGACCACAGCCTGGGTGAGGGTGTCCAGGTTGGACACCAGCCGGTCCCATGCCTGCTGCTCCATGGCAAGCCACTCCCACACGACGCATGTCAGCTCCCTCAGGGCGGCCGAGTGGGCCGTGTCCCCTGCCTCCTCCTCCCCGTCCTGGTGGCATTAGTGGAGGGACCAGCAGTGGCCCTGTGTTGTCCCTGTCTGGGGCCTGGGCTGCTCCCCCTTGCCCTCCGTGGTCAGGCTCCCCGGACCCATTGTGGGGCTGGTCCAGCTGCTGGCTGCTGGAGTTGTGGAGACATAAGGGGAGCAGAACGGGCCATTAGTCCCAGTGAGGAACCCCCGGAACGCCCCCACTGCAGCCACCCCATCCCGGTGGTCCTGCAGGGACTACATTTGGGGTTCCCTGTCTGGGTTGCGGGAACGCTGGCTCTCCCCTGCCCCCCTTGGTCCCTCCGCAGCCTGGCAGCCTGTGGTACAGGCCCACATGGTCCTAAGTGCCACACATCGGCCCTGTGAGGCCAGGGCAGCAGGGCTGTCTGGCCTGCCCGTGCCGTGGGACTGATGTCCCAGTGGGTGGGCTGTAGCCACCCCGGGCGGGATTGTGTGTCTCCTCCCCCGGCCCCACGGCCACCAGCGTGCACAATACATACCTGTGGGTCCCTCCAGGGCCTCGGGCGAGGCATGATCTGAGGGGGCCAGGCTGGATGGGCCCGAGGAGACTTCGATGATGAGGGCCCCCTCACTTGAGCCCTCATCATTGCTGCTGGCCGGAATCCATTGTGGACGCCTGAAGGTGGCTGGAGGTCTGGGGCGGTCCTCCCCCTCGGTCCCTGTCTCCTCCTGCTTTGGCTCCATGGCGGGGGTCCACCGTGTTGGGGAACATGGCCGGGGGTCGTGCCTCCTTGGGCCCAAGGAAGCGGTCAGGAGCTTTAAAGTAGGGGCCTGAGCCTGACAGTGGGCCTGCTGGAGCTCCTTCACTTTGGACCTCACCTTGTCTGGGGTCCAGGAAGGGAGACCCCAGCCTGTGAGGCCCTTGGCGAGGCGTTCGAACGCAGGCACATTTCGGTGCTGGACCCCTGTCTGCTGCAGGATCTCCTCATCTGCCCAGAGGGCGAGGAGGTCCTGCAGCTCAGCGTCGGTCCAGGAGAGGGCCCGGCACTTGGGGGGCTGGCTCCCCTCCTAGGAGGGCTCCCTGGTGTCCTTGGGGGGGCCCCTGGGGTGGACAGGGGTCAGGGGTGCTGGCCCTAGTGCCAGAGAGACTGGTAGGCGGGCTGGAGCGCCGCCCTTTGTGGATGGCTGTGCAGTAGTGTGGGTTCCCTGCTGTCTGCACGCTCTCAGCTTCCTGCCTCAGGGCTTCTGGGAGCCTGCGTCCTGAAACACGGCCACACTCTGGAGCATAGAGCTCTGCTTATGCTGTGAGTGGCGCTGCCGCCTGCCAGCTGATTGCGGCCCCGGAGGACCCGCTCTTTTGAACGAGTGGGTCATGGAGCACCTACACTTGCTCTCTTTCAAAATTGTCTTTCGAAAGAGGGCGCTTTCCCCATCCTGGGAGTGGAGGACCAACTTCAAAAGAACAGGGGAGTTCTTTCAAAGTTAATTTCGGAAGAGCGCCATGTCAGTGTAGACATTCTGTGGCTTCTTTCGAAAGAACTCGGTCTTCCAATCCTAATTTCGAATGTAATTGCTAGTGTAGATACACCCTAACTGTTTTAGTGGCATATGCATTAAACCTGTACAACAGCTGGAAGCAGGTGGAAAGAATAACAAAAGGTTGATTTTCTTTTTGGTAGTTTGGGTTCTGTTGCCACATTTGAATGTTGCTCTTTTAAAGGCATTTGAAAGCACGCACCACACCTCATTCTATAGTATAGATCAGTGGTTCCCAACCATTTCAGTAACAAAGGCACTTTTCAATGAGACAAAAAATTCCATGGCACACCCACTCTTTTCAGCTGAATCAATTGCTTATGAACATCACATTTACTATGGTTACAGTCTTACTAGAGAGGTTTGCAACATAGTAGTGCATACAACAACCTACACAAGGATCAAATGCATTAATGCAGGGGTCAGCAATCCCCAGGAAGGGTACCAAGAGAGGCACACAATCCGATTTTCATTGGCATGTGAGGTGAGAGCTCAGCCGCACCCTTCCTCTCTCATGCAGCCGGGGGCTTGCTCAAAGCCATGCTGCCAATGGAGTAACCAAAGACCAACTACCACCAGCCACCGCCTAAAAGGTAAAGCTCAGCATCTTTTTTCTTAATGAAGCTGTTGTAAGTAGGACTATTAGTGGCTTTAAAAAGTATCACCAGCAGTTGGACCTTAATAGAGGTAAACAGGTTACATTTTGGCACTCTGCCTCAGAACGGTTTCTGACCTCTGCGTGAATGTTTCAAATCCACCACAGCCTACACCATCTTAGTGAGCACAGGCACATTTTTAATATCTGCTCAACATCATTCCAGGGATGTTGAGCAAACAATTAACCACTGAAATCAGGCTCCCCTCCCCAGAGGCCATTGGCACCAGAAGGCAGCATTTAAACTGCGTCCCAATGGCAATAGGTTCCCTCCCTCTCGCCCAGTAGGGAGTGGAGGTTGGCTCTCCGCCAGCTCATTCAGGCCAGGAAGCAGCATTTCAGCTGCCTCCTGGTGCAAAAAGGGTCCTGTGGGGTTAACAGTTCCCCAGCTGCTAGCAAGGATCGATCCTCTGGGTAGGGACAGCCAGAGGGCCAGGGCTTCACAGCCAGACCCTAGGTTCCCGGAGGTGCTGCTCTGGGGAGGTGAGGCTGCTGGCTGCTGGTTGGCAGCCTCCCCTCACCCCATTTCGAAGTGTGCAAGGTCCCTTCGAAAAGGGCCCCGTGTAGATCAGCTGCACGCAATCAAAAGTGGCACTTTCATAGTGCCACGGCTGCCATTATGCTAATGAGGCGCCGCATATTCATTGCAGCGCTTCATTATAATATCTTGAAGTGTCTCATTGGCATCTCCCTTTCAAAAGGGGGGTGCTAGTGTAGACATAGCCATGGACAGACAGACACACAAACACTCATATTTTATATATATACAGTGAGAGAGAGAGAGAGAGATAGTATCAGCTTAAATGGCACTGACCACTGTCTGTTTCTTTTTGTGGTCTCGGAAGAAGGGTCCCAAAGAAATAATAAGAGGCTGACTAAAGACAGCTGTGTTTTACTTAGCTGATATTAGGTTTTCTCTGTGATTTCTCCCTTCTGTCACAACACCAGATTGTCCATTACACATATTCTCTGCATTACCCTATATTGTATATGTGAATCCAGTCTCTCAACACACAAAGTGTTTTCAGAGGCAGTGTGATTCAGGCACATTTCGACAGAGCTCTTGTGACAAGTTCCTGGTGAAAGCCTTTGAAGATTAAACAGACCCAAATAAAGATATGCCCAGCCATCCATTACCGAGAGGCATTCAAGAGAGCTTCATTTTACTTCAACCATAAATTCCAGCAACTCTAAAACTACCAATCCTTCTGTCCCACAAGAGTTCGGAAATTCTTCTGTACAATTAGTCAAAGAGGATTTCACAGCCAAATGAGAATTGTATACAAGGACATGAAGCCCTATTAGCTTGGTCTCACCATTTTCTAGATAAAAGAGTCAAGAACTTCTTTTCAGCCATTGGTGGTGTGCCCGTTCTAACAGATAAGCTCTCAGATTTCTCAGGCCTGGTTTACCCATAGCTTTTCAAAAGCTTCTGCCTAGTCTTCAGGTCTGAAACACAAGGCTACCTAGGAAGAATAATGACAGTCATAGGCAAAGAGAGGGTCAGGTTTCTACTCCAGATGCTTTGTGGTGAGAGGTTCTGAAAGACTTCCTCCAACTCCATGCTTAACCTTTTCATGTGGAGAGCTAATTTCTGGTTACAGAAGTTGGGTATCTTCTTCAATTCAGGGTACTTGTGTTCTGACTGGAAAAAAAAGGGATGGTAAACTTTTATCTGACACTTCTTTTTCCAAGAGAGCAATATTTAATCTGATATCTCAAGTCAAATCTGCTACTTTTTTCCTCTTTCTCATGGTAACACAGAGAGCAACATCAGCATAATTCAGCAGATGGCAATGGTAGCCATAAAGCATTGCTGGAGTTGGAGAAGGTGGAGGAAAGTGTTTGTGGCTATGTTTACACGTGAAGCCAACATCGAAATAGCTTATTTCGATGTAGCAACATCGAAATAGGCTACTTCGATGAATAACGTCTACACGTCCTCCAGGGCTGGCAACGTCGATGTTCAACTTCGACGTTGCGCGGCACCACATCGAAATAGGTGCTGCGAGGGTATGTCTACACGCCAAAGTAGCACACATCGAAATAAGGGTGCCAGGCACAGCTGCAGACAGGGTCACAGGGCGGACTCAACAGCAAGCCGCTCCCTTAAAGGGCCCCTCCCAGACACAGTTGCACTAAACAACACAAGATCCACAGAGCCGACAACTGGTTGCAGACCCTGTGCATGCAGCATGGATCCCCAGCTGCGGCAGCAGCAGCCAGAAGCCCTGGGCTAAGGGCTGCTGCCCACGGTGACCATAGAGCCCCGCAGGGGCTGGAGAGAGAGCATCTCTCAACCCCCCAGCTGATGGCCGCCATGGAGGACCCGGCAATTTCAACGTTGCGGGACGCTGATCGTCTACACGGTCCCTACTTCGACGTTGAACGTCGAAGTAGGGCGCTATTCCGATCCCCTCATGAGGTTAGCGACTTCGACGTCTCACCACCTAAAGTCGAAGTTAACTTCGAAATAGCGCCCGACGCATGTAGCCGCGACGGGTGCTATTTCGAAGTTAGTGCCGCTACTTCGAAGTAGCGTGCACGTGTAGACACAGCTTGTGTGATGTAAAAAAGCTACACAAACCCTATCAGCTCAAAGCCTGAAGGAACAGCAGGATCACATTCTAAGAAATAATATTATATGTCAGAAACTAATGCCTTCTTTTTTTTAGGGTCTTATTCTGCTCCTGTGCCCCCAAATGTTCAGTGTAGTTTGTCCATTTTTAGAAGCAGAAGGAATACAAGATTGATCAAGAATTTGTAGATAATTTTGATTATTTGACTTCATCTGCACCTGGGAAATACTAATCATGTTTCATTTTTCATGACTGTATCTGTTGATGAATTTCCAAAAGTCCTAGACTTTTTTTTAAATGAAAAGCTACAAGAGATAAAAATATATTTAGAAATTAGCATATAATAAAAGAATATATAGTTTCCATTGTACTATCTTTTAATTTTTAATTACATTACCATTCTAAGCAGTGCTGAAAGTGGATTGAAAATAAAATGCTAGGGCAGTATAAATGGCTTACACTTTATGGGAAGTAGCCTATCTCAGTTATTTAGAATTCAGCCAGGCAACATAATACAGATTAGTCATATGCAAATATTTGTATGAATGTTGAAGAGGCTATATACACAGTACCTACATTTTGGTTCCAATGTTTTCATAAATGGTCAAAACCATTTTTCATTAACAAATGGTTATTTTAAATGTGTACAACCAAAGCCTCTTTGAAGTGATGAGTATAGTTGCTCATGACACATCACACTATTCTTGCAGACTTCTTGGGCCTTCATTTTGTACATCACTATGTGGTGGCATTGATCTCCAGTGCAAATGTGAATTGAAGCAACGCGTGGGCACCAGGAAGGTTATGCACTAGGAATAGTCTTCAAAGAAAAGCTCTGTCTCTCCAGAGTACAAAATGAAAAAGCACCAGAGTGTGACATGGGAATGAATGTATCAGAGGAGACATGGTGATCCTCAGCATGCAAATATGGTGCTCAACTACATGCTCCTTCTTTGGCTTGACCTTGACAGGCAAGGTAATAGTGGCTGGTAAAACAGTACTTTCATTACTGTGGGGCATGTGTCCCTTCTGTTCCTGGTTATGCTGATCGCTTTTTACCTTGTTCTTATACATGTTACAGTCTACATCTGTACTGTGAAGGATCAAGCTCTGGGATTCCACTTCACTGAAAATGTAGCAGCTAGACATAATTTTAAAATAATGCAAGTGGATTTACACAGTAACTCTGTCCAGTTCGTTAAATCTCTTTGCTTCTCGTTTGTTGGTAGAGTTGAATTAATCTTCCTGAAAGCTTCCATAGTCTGCTTTGTAAGAAATGGAGCAGAACTAATGCTATTGCTTCTGTCACACAACCTTGCCAAAAGCAGTTTTAGTGTACAGCAGTAAATTTTGGTATTGGCTATTTAATTCAACATTGTCATGTATAATTAGCTGATGGAATATCTGCCTGAAGTGGGTAATTTTTAAAATCTGTTTAGATCTGAGAATATTTTTGTTTCTCTCCAGATATATATATTTAATTATCACAGAATTATAGTATTTATAGAAACAGCTGAGAATGCTTGATAGTCAAAGGTGTTGACCATTCACAGCTTCTCTTGACTTTAGTCTGAAGTCTGGTTGGTCATTGGTTTGGAAAATCAGGACCATTTGGTCTTTGATGACAGGGTTTGGATATTTATTTATCTGATTATACTGCATATTTATCCTGTCATAATTGTTCTAAAATACAGTCCAATCTTTTCCAGTTTAGCAAGACATTGTCCTTTATTTTTAATTAGTCTAAGGCTATGGTTACACTATAGCACTCTGTCAACAGATGTCACTGTCGGGAGAGTTTTCCCAACAAAAGTTCTGTTGACAGAGTGCGGCCACACATAAAAGCCAATCGGGAGAGCGCTCAGCTCTGTTGACAAAACAGACGGATTACCCAGCTGTTCTCTCGACAGAACAGGCACCTGGAAGCACAGCAGACAGGGCTGCCAATTGTTGTGGATGCCCTGTCTGTTGAAAGAAGGCCCCACTGAGCCACACAGCAGCAGTGTTATGCTTCAAAGATTGGAGGCAGAATGCTGCTGGCAAAAGTGCTGTGTTTTGTCCAGATACTGTTAACAAAATGCATTTGTCTGTGCACGCCCCATGAGTTTTGTTGACACAACTGGGGTTTTTCCAGCAAAACTTGGTAGTGTAACTGTAGCCTATGTGTTCATATTTGCCTCTCACTTTTTAGAGTTCACGAGGGAAGTTAGAAGGTAGCAGCAGAGTTAATTAGATTCCACAATAACTTGGTGTGAGAGATTTTGCTAAATGCTTTTTGAAAGTCCAAACAAATATCAACAATTTTTATGTATGTACAGTTCTATGATATGCTCAAAAGGTTTTACAGAGAGGATCTACTTTCTGTTACAGAAGCCACTTTTACAGTAAGTTCATCTAGTTATTTCATATTTCTATTTTAATGATTGATTAAACCCATTTTTCTTGTCTTGACATATTTCAGGGCCAGAAACATTTGTACTATTAGTTGATTAAGGGCTAGTTTTCCTCAGTCTATATATTCTTTCTTTAACATTATGTGAAGGTATGGGTGTCAAATTAGTTATAAGAAATCTTTTGAATTATTTTCTTAATGCAGAAGAATCAGCTTGAGAATTAGTCAAATGTTTTGAAAAATATTAATTTGCGGTGCAAAGGACTTCAAACAAAAAACATTCCTGGTTTATAAGAAGGCCTATAAACAAGCAGGTAAAATAGTTATTCTGTATTAACTGGGTAGTTAGATCATTTTAATAAACTTCAGCTTCAATCACTGAACATTTCTGCACAAAGGTGATAGCTGATAAATCTACACATTTTAATGTTGAAAGGCATAGGAACTATATTGTGAAGATACCTCTTTGCCTATCTTTTATCAGGTAGACAGAACAGACAAAATGTCTGTATTGTAGATATCATTTTCCAATTTGCCAGTGGCTTTTCTATGAGTTCCATCTTGTTTCTTAGATGCTGTAGTGCTAATTTCATGTGTTAGTATTTAAAATAATTTTAGATAGCTCTAGTCTAAGTTAAACAATTTTGTAATTGGAGTCTTTAATGAAATAACTTGATTATTCAGCTACTTCTGTGATGTTCCACAAACTGTTGGGATGCCATCACCTTATAATAATGATATATAATATTTTTAAAGAGTGAGTATGTCCACTGATAGCCTAAAGATAAAGAAAGAAGTCACGGTGAGTGAGGCAGACAGGACCAGATCCAAGTTCTCCTGACTCCTTGTTTGAGGAATACTTCAGGACAAATTTGTCCACAGCTGGGGCACTCCCCAAGGTGATTGGGAGAAAGGACAACTTGCCATGTCTGTACAGCAAGACACTCTGGTCTGGTTATATTCTGGTAGAGGTCTTCAAGGCTCTGGGAAGGAGCCCTTCTCCTATGCACATAAGGAGCTCTAGTGGTGGCAACGGGCCTGTCCTGGTGAGCATCTAAGTTCCATCAGAGTAGAAGTTTGCTCCAAGATGGCTTCACAGGGCAAGTGCTATCTCATAAGACTTCTCATTATTGCCTAGAATGATGTGATTTATAAAGACACACCTTGGTTTTTGCTATCTGTATCTGTCAACTTTTCCTCTCTTTCAAGATGGAAATAACCAACTCCTAGAATTCACAGGCCTGATTCTCTTTGACCACGTTTTTTAACAGACTCTTTTACTCTGACATTAAATGGATGAAAATGTATAGTGGATGTAAATGTAATTCATGCCAACTTCAAGGTGTCTTTATATTGCATTAGTGTAAATGAGCATCCAATCCCCAAGTTTCATGGCTGTAGGGAAGCTGTGCCAACACTACACTGTACTTCAGTCTTGTGAAAATTTTATAATTGAGGAGAAGATTAGGCATGTTATTTTACTTTATATCACTGAAAGTCATAGTTAATTGGAAATTAAAACTCTGTAGCTTTAGATAGGCATGTTAAAATTAAGAAGTGGAGTAACTAGAAAATACAGCTTCTTGAAGCTAGAGGGCATAGGAGCCATAGAATGTCTGTATGTAGAATTTAGTTATCAAGATATTTGAGGCAGCCATTTGGAGTAATTTTCTATTGTTTTTATGCAACATGCCACTCACCACTTAACATAATACCGTTCAGACTAATTCTGACTCCTTCCAAAGAATGGCTACTGAATATAGAAATATGTTTTTGAATGTTGATTACTTTTTTGCAGGGTTAGTCAAGATTAAAAAAAAGTAATTTGTGGAGAATTCAATCTAAATGGAGACCCTAATATATACCTAACTCAAAATACTACATACTTAAAAAGTTTGTGGTTTGTATTAACTAATGTTACTGAAGAAGCTATTTTATTAGTTTCAGAATCCACTCAAGAATTTTAGTAGGTTTTCATGTCCTTCAAATAAAAAAAAATACACCTTAGTGTAAATATTTTTAAATGAAAAAGCTAACACTTACCTGTCATATGAAAGATTAATGTATTTATAATGATACAAATTTTACCATCAGGTAGAATAACCGTTTATATATATGGTCTGTGTTTCTACAAAAAGGTTCATGATACTGACCATAAATGTTGCAAACAGCCATGTGAAATTTCTATTATTAAAGCCACACAAAATTCACTGAGTTTTGGATTCTTATGCCATGTTAATCAACTGGAGATTCATCAAAAAGTTTACTAAGAATCTTCATCTTTCAGGATGAAGTGGGACTGATGCAAAGCACAATTTCATGTTGAGATTTTGAGTTTATTTGAACTGTGTCGCTGAGTGAAATCCATGGAGTCTGAGCTCACAGGAACTGAAATGAAATAAAAGATTTTTACCAGTGATTAAAGCCAGAACTGCCACATTTCTCACACTTCTAATTGTAGTTATATGAGTGGCCCCTGATTTATTCTGAGCCAGTACTCAGGATACTCTCAATTTCCATTTCAGGCAATAAGAACTATTGTGTGTATCTCAGGAAGAGATCAGAATTCAGTGTAGTTTAAACAACGAGAAGTCCTGTGGCACCTTATAGCTTAACAGATATATTGGAGCATACACTTTTGTGGGCATAGACCCACTTAATCCGATGCATCCAATTGGAGCTTATGCTCCTATATATCTGCTGATGTATAAAGTGTCACAGGGCTTGTCATTGTTTTTGCAGATACAGACTAATACAACTACCCCTCTGATGTTTGTCAATGTAGCTTAAGAGATATCTCTTCAATATGTTATAGAAAAATAGTTTAAAATTGTTCCTAATCAGAAAAACTGCATATACAGTCACATTCCAATGTACAATATACAGTAAAAGCCGGTCATCTGGCATTTGCATAAATGGCACGCTCGGTTCACCAGTATCTGCCAGGCCAGTGACCATGGGGCTGGCTGCCAGGCCAGGGCTGGCAGCATTGGGGCTGGCTGCCCAGCCAGGCCAACATAGGTGGGGCCAGTGGAGTGGGCCAGGGGCCAAACTCCAGTAAATGACATATTTGATTTTCTGTCAACCCCTGTATCCTGGGGGTGCTGGATAATAAAACTTGTAGTGTATTCCAGAGGCTTTGATCCTGGGGCCTTTATTCAAGAGAAATATCTAAAGATGTAAAAGATATTTTCACCAAGATAAGACTTCAGAACAGGACCTAATATTGGATTGGGCAACCCTACAAACTCTCATTCATATAAGTAACCTATAATCCTATAAATAGTCCCATTGCAGTCAATGGGAATATTCAGGGGAGGAAGGGTTTGCCTGATTGGAGACTCCATGGGATGCTGCATGTGACATGTGTGAGAATGGCATTCAAGTAAATAAGGAACTGGTAAAATAATAACTCTCTAGTGAATAATTCATCAGGTACTAAATTTTGCAGTAATGATTATGGATGAATATGTTTTAGGGAATACACTCGAAGACAGCAGAGGTGCAACAAATAATGCACTGTCTCTGCTATACCTTTTCGCAAGTAAGCCCATATCAAAATGAATAAATGCAGGAAATATACAAGAACAATAAGAGTCCTGTGGCACCTTATAGACTAGCAGATACTTTGGAGCATAAGCTGTCGTGGGCAAAGACCCGCTTCATCGGATGCGTGGGTGCTCCTCATGTGATGAATTCATGCATCTGACGAAGCAAGTCTTTGCCCACGAAAGCTCATGCTCCAGATTATCTGCTAGTCTATAAAGTGCCACAGGACTTCTTGTTGTTTTTGAAGACACAGACTAACTCTCTGACACTTGTCACCATGAAATGTACAGGAACGCTGGTTGGTGAGTCACTGTTACATCCTAAGAAGCTATAGGCAGGGTTCACAAAAGCACTCAAACACATTCTTAAATCCCTTTGGAGTTTAGTGACAGATACGTTTAAATGCTTTGCTGAATAGAGATGGACTTAAGCACAGTGACAATGGAACATTTTTACAGTGGGGGGTGCTGAAAGCCAGTGGTGCCCACCGCAAAACTTTTATCTCAATCTTCCTTACTTCTGTCTGCGCCCCCTCACCCGCCAGAGCTCTGGGAGGTGGTGGGGGAAATGCTAACAGTGGTATGGGGGTCAAGGCTGAGAATCTGCGTATGGGGTCAGAAGCACAGCTCCTGGTAGGAGGCTGGGGGCAGGTGGGACCAGGGCTGTCTTGGGGGAGGCAGGGCCCAGGGCAACTCTCCCCAGCATGTTGCACGCCCTGCACCTTCTCTGCTCCTCTCTCACCCTGACCCCTGACCTCCTCCCTGATGAGCCTGGCCAGGGATCACCTGGGGCAGGGGGTGGATGGCAGACAGCAGCAGCAGTCGCAGGAGGTCATCTCCCTGCCTCCCCAACACATGGTGTCTGCTATGCCCTCCCAGCCCACTGAGCCCCACTTCTCTGATGGTGTCTGTTGGACCACCTAGCTGCATCTACACGTGCACGCTACTTCGAAGTAGCGGCACCAACTTCGTTAGGCGTTAGGCGGCGAGACGTCGAAGTCGCTAACCTCATGAGGAGATAGGAATAGCGCCCTAGTTCGACGTTCAACGTCGAAGTAGGGACCGTGTAGACGATCCGCGTCCCGCAACGTCGAAATTGCTGGGTCCTCCATGGCGGCCATCAGCTGGGGGGTTGAGAGATGCTCTCTCTGCAGCCCCTGCGGGGCTCTATGGTCACTGTGGGCAGCAGCCCTTAGCCCAGGGCTTCTGGCTGCTTCTGCGGCAGCTGGGGATCTATGCTGCAGGCACAGGGTCTGCAACCAGTTGTCAGCTCTGTGTAACTTGTGTTGTTTAGTGCAAGTGTGTCTGGGAGGGGCCCTTTAAGGGCTTGCTGTTGAGTCCGCCCTGTGACCCTGTCTGCAGCTGTTCCTGGCATCCCTATTTCGATGTGTGCTACTTTGACGTGTAGACGTTCCCTCGCTGCGCCTATTTCGATGTTGGGCTGAGCAAAGTCGAAGTTGAACATGGACGTTGCTGGCCCTGGAGGACGTGTAGACGTTATTCATCGAAATAGACTATTTCAATGTCGCAACATCGAAATAAGCTATTTCGATGTTGGCTGCACGTGTAGACGTAGCCCCTGTGCCCTGCCCCAGTTAATCCTGCCTCACCACGTCCAAGAATGCAATGGCTCTAGGTGGGCCCCAATGTGCAGGACCAGGAACAGATTGCTGGGCATGGGGCTAGCAGTGCTGGGATCCTGGGTGAGGGGTGGCAGCTGGGAACCCACCACAGCTGGGGGAAGGGTGCGACAGCACTTCTGCACCCACAGTTCCAATGCCTAAGCATGTATTTGAAGAGAAGCATATATGCGTGTGGGCTTTTCTGAATGAGGGCCTATGCCGTAAGATGGAGCCGCTTGGTATGTGCCACAGCTAAAGGCAGAAAAAGCAGATTTGTGGTGTGATGTGACTGTATACTATTACATAAAATTATAGCTTGCACCTCCCTGGGCCAGCGTGGGCGGGTACTGACTATCCAAAATAATAGAATTTGCTGCACCAGGGGAAATTTCCTGTCACTAGCCTCCAGCCCACCAAACTTCCCCCTCCCACCGCACTGGGCAGCTCACCATTCAGTAGTGTGTGTGTGCCCTGGCCTAGGCTGCTGCTGGGCTCCCGCTCATGCTGCTGGAGGACATTGGCTCCAACTCTGGCCCAGCAGGGTTGCTGGGACATGGTTCCAGCCCCACAAGGCTGCCCAAAGAAGCTGTTTCCATCCTGGCATGGCTGCTCCTGGCCTCTGCCCTGGCTCTGGCCCCGTGGAACTGCCAGGGAAGCTGGCTGCAGCTGTGGCCATGTGGGGTCCCCGGGACTCAGCTCCGATCCCATAGGGCTGCCAGGGGAGTCCGTTGCTGGATCCAGCCCCAGTTCCGGCCCTATGACGCTGCCCCAGAGGAAGCTGCAGCCATGCACAGCTGCCCCAGCCCCAGCCCCGCAGAGCTGTCTGGGGACACTGGCCCTGGACCTGCATGGCTGCCCACCTCCCCTGAGTTGCTAGGGGATGTGGGCAGCCCGAGACACTGGCCCCCGACCCCCGGAGGTGCCTGAGGACATGGGCTGCAGATTGCCCTCCTGCCCACCTCTCCAGTCCAGGAACATTCCTGGTCCTGTTAGACAAGGGAAGGTGCCAGGCCAGGGAATGCCGGTTTTAGAAGGTACAACCTGTACCTAGAAACCTCTTTCCCCCAGTGTCCTGTGAATTTGCTCAAGGGCCAGTATGACATTACAAAGAGGTAATATAAGCACCACTGTAGTATAATAACAATAATAATAAAAGAGGAAATCATAGTCTTATATTTCAAACAAAAATGAAGGAAGAAGTCCAATAGAAAAAAAGAGCGGATAAGATTTAGGGAGTGTGAAAGTTTTAAACGTTGGCCAACAGTGGACATAAAACCAAACCTCTTCACGATGTAAAAATCTTGAATGTAATTTATTTATTTATTAAGAAATGGGGATAATGGACTGAGATAGGTGCTAGGGGCAGTGTTGCAAGTCACTTGGGCTGCCTTGACGGTAACGTACGAGTACAGACTTAGATCTATATTTTTCAAGGAAGCACTGCAGTGAGAAAGATGGCCTCTTAAAACTGAATCTTGCCAATTTGACAGATCCAAAATCCAAGTCGAAATTTCAGTAGGAGGGGATAGATCCTTTAATAAACCAAATGATGAGCCTTAGATCATCACAACCCCATCCCAGTCTGGACGCTGGGCAAAGACAACTTTGGCAGTGAGAATCATGTGTTTTTGGTCCTGACCTGTGGTGACTGAAGGGTCTTCAAGTCAAACGAGCAGCTGTGAGCAGAAGGCAAACCCCAGAGACAAAGTCAGTTCAACAGGCCATAGAAATAAAAAGACTAAGGAAATAAGGAATAACATTTTACTTTACTAATGTTCAATAGCTCATAATGTAGGACCATCCAAAGTGAGAAGGTGGGACAGGGAGCGATGTTTTCTTATCAGACCAAGTGTAGAAAGGAAAGAATGACTGATCAGAACAGAACTCTTTTGTCTGTGTAAAGGAAAAATGGGCCTTTATTTCAGAGTTAAAGCGCAGAAGGGACCACTTTTGTTCTTCTTTGTCCTTTGTTTTTCCAGGTCCTCCCTTATTTTGAGCTGCAACAGAAAGAAAGAAAAAGAAAGAAAGAAAGAAAGAACGAAGCCCAGCCCAGTGACATCTGCTGAAAAGCTGTTATGATCCATGTAACTGCACAATCCACGACATAGGTATATTTCCTATCAAAGGGGGTGGGAATCAAATGTTAATTCAATTCTGTTCAGCTGGTATCATTCATTTTTAATGCCTGGCTTCATTCTGGTGGCAGCAGTTAGTGTGGGCTGTAGCAAAGCTTTAGTTCTGTCTATGACTCATTGGAAACAAGTTGTAGATATGCCTTTATTGTTAAGTGATTCAGGTTGCAGATATTTTTTGTCCTTTCATTTAATAGATTATAATTTTGAAGAGGAAAGCAAACCATTTTAGGATGCTTAAATGCCCTGCAGTAAAATAGTACTTCATAATAGAATTGGAAACACTGCTTAAGAAGCCAAAGACCTACTTGGTACATGTTATAGTTCTAAGCATATGCCTAAAGCCCTGCAAATCCATGGATATCTACTTTATATTTGCAGATATCCACTTATGCAGGTGGATATCTGTGGCTCATTTTTTGCAGATACAAATGCAGATGCGGTTACAAAGTCTGAATCTAGAACCTTGCAAATATGTGGAGATCCATTTTATACCTGTAGGTATCTACATCTGTGGATATCAGTGTGGAGAGCCGTGCCTCGTTTGTGTGGATACAGATGCCGATATAAATTTGTATCTGTGCAGGGACCTACATATGCACATCTTATTATTCAAATCTTCTTGGTATGCATTTTTTGTTTCAGTTTTCATTTGTGGGTCACTGGGAGGTCTCAAAAATATGGGTTTTAATTTTGTTTATTACCTTGACACGTGTATGTGTGTGTGTGTGTGTGTACATAAGACTGCTGTTTTTGCATTTTCCACAGTGAATGTGCCTTCAACCTTTGTTACTATCTTGCTGTAGGATTGTGTTACGGACTCCTGGCAAGTCCAAATATTGTTTCCTTGAAATGATAGATGTCTTTTTCCAGCTGCTAGGATTCTACCTAGTTCTTGAGTTGGAGATTGTTGTAACGGTTGTGTTTCACACTTTAGTTTCTTCAGTTCACTCTAAAAGGGATCATTCCATAGTTCTTTACTATATAAAAGGGATTGCGGGGGGGAATGGTGTAGAAATAATTTGGTCTAGAAATAATTAGGTCAAGATCTTTCCTGAATAGAGGCCTTCCAAAAATTTTTGATGTTTGTGGACTGTAGCAGATTTTTGTGCAATCCCAGTCTATTGGACTGAAACAGTTCAATATCTAGTAACTGCAGTTCTGTGCTCTATTTGATCCAGATATTTCTCCACATGAACTACTCCGCCATCTAGATTATTTATTCTGGAGGTCAGCCTTAATTTTATTTTTTCACCAAGACATTCTATTACAGAGGTAATCTGCTTATTATGTGGTGGGATTCCAGGCTTTTGGTGTTCTTGCATGATTAGATTCAGTTGGTGGGTTCCACTATGTTTTTTTGCTGTATTAAGACTGACCTCAGTAGGGGTAATTTGAATTTTGTAGCATCTTTCAGTTCTCACATGGATGTTGCCAAAATCTGTTCTCAGGAGATTTCAGCCTGAAATAGTGAAAATCTCATAGGAACGGTTTATGAGTTTTTCAGCTCTCAGGCTGTGTCTACATGTGTCAGTTCTTCCGGAAGAGGATCTTCTGGAAGCCATCTTCAGGAAGATCATCTTCTGGAAGAGAGCATCTACACATAAAGTGTCTCCTGAAAGAGCTGCCAGGTCTTCTGGAAGATCCCGTCCACACATGCATGGATGCTTTTCTGGAAGAAAAGGGCAGGAAACGCCTCAGACGGAGTCACCAGACTAGAGAGCACTTCCCAGGCACCAGCCATGCAGCCAGTTAAAGGGCCTCCCCCAACAGCCCCTCTCTATACTAGCCACTGAGGCCCATTGTGCTGCTTCCAGCATAGTTTGCCATCCTGCTGATCTTGCAATAGCCCACGTGCTGGCCAAGAACCCCGAGCCCCTTCAGCAGCACAGGCTCACCCTGACAAGGGTGCTGGGGAGACTCCTAGCCATGCTCCTCAGCCTGCTACATGAACGCTACATGAGCACTGAGGGCCCTGACCCAGTCCTGGCCCTGCCGGGCCCCTGGGAGCCCATCCCTCATGACTGGACCCATGCCACCAGCAGCGGCTGGTGGGACTGGGTGGTAATGGCACAGTGGGATGATGAATGGTGGAAGCAGAGCTTGTGCATGGTGAAGGGCACATTCTGTGAGATCTGTGCCTGGCTGGCCCCTCTGCTTCACCACCAGGATATGGGGATGTGTCCAACCTCCCAGTGGAGAAGCACCTACCTGTCGCTACCTGGAAGTTGGCCACCCCAGATAGCTACTGCTCTGTGGAGCAGCAATTCGGGGTGGGCAGGTCCACCGTTGGGGCCATCATACTGGGGGTAAGCCACATTCTGTGTCTGAGCCCAGCTCAAGGAGCAGGGAGTGGGGTGTCAGGCAATGGGGACCCAGGGACCTGGGGGGGGCCTGGACATACACAGTGGACCCCAACACCCCACCCATAAACAAGCCCGCTCCCAGAGGGGCACCCTACCGGGGGGGGGCAAAGGGAAGAAGAGACTGGGGGTGGAGGGGACAGCCAGGGACTGGCCTGGGGTATCCCTGTGCACATCCACAAACATGCACACTCCCTGTCCCATGCAGGCTGTGAGAGCCATCAACAACATGCTCGTGTGGTGGCTCATGTGCCTTGCGGACCTTGATGCAGCCATGGCGGCCTTCACAGACCTCAGCTTCCCCCAGTGTTTTGAGGCATTGCACGGCATCCATGTCCACATCAGGGCCCCGGCCCACTGCACCGACCAATATGTCAACCACAAGGGGTACCACTCGATTCTGCTTGAGGCACTGGTGGATGCTCAAGGCCAGTTCACCAAAGTCTATGTTGGCTGGCCTGGCCAGACACACAATGCCCGCATCTTTTGGAACTTCTCCCTGTGCCACCGGATGGAGGCGGGCACATACATCTCCCACTGGGATCTTGTCACTGGTGATGTCACCATCCTGCTATGCCTGGTAGCTGATGCAACGTACCCCTGCAGCTGTGGCTGCAGCGCCCCTACACTGGGCACCTGACCCCATCCCAGGAGCTCTTCAGCACCTGGCTGGGATGCACCTGGAACACAGTGGCATGTGCCTTCAAGTGCCTAAAGGCACAGTTCTGATTCCTCCTCACGTACCTTGATGTGGGGGGTGGAGAACATCCCACAGTTCATGGCCGCCTGCCGCACTCTCCACAAGCTCACTGAGACGCATGAGGGGACACAGCATTAGGGTGGGATGGTCCCGCTGCCGCAGGAGTAAGAACAGCCGCCCACAGCCCGCAACTGGCTGCTCCACTGGGTTGGGGTCCGTGTCTGTGAGGCTCTCTGGGAGGTCTTCACCCATGGGATCACTGGGCTGGGCACCCACACAGGTCCCTCTCCATCCCCCAATGAACAGGGACATAGGGGTGCCTCATAAAACTGTATTATGTAAGTAACTAACCAGAGTAATGTGTATATATAAACAATAAAAGTACTTCAACATAATGCAAGGGAGTGGGGTTAACTATTTACACGGGCGGGCCATCCGGGGAGCAGGTGTGTAATTACAGGGTGTGGAAGGGGATGGGAAGGGAGGGGCCCCTACTTGAGGGCCGTTGGGGCCCCAATGGGGAGGGGAGCATGGGGAGGTGGTGATGGGCAGCCAGTGGCATGTCCTCAATGGGTGGGGCAGAGGGGATGTTTCCTGGGGCAGGGGAGCACCATGGGGCCCGCTATGGCCAGTAACCAGGCCCCCAGGTCTCAAAGGGCCTCCGCAGGAAGATCCCAGGGAAGGAGGGCCGCTAGGGCCTCAGGGGTGGGCATAGCTCGGGCCTCAGGGACAGCAGGGAGGCAAGGGGGTCAGCAACAGGGAGGGTGGGAGGAGGGGGTGAGGGGGTGTCAGGAGGAGGGAGTAAGGGAGGCAGGTGTGGCCCCTCACACCTGGCAGAGCATCCCCACCACCTCCCCCCACGTGTCCCAGTGCCACTATAGGTCCTCCACCTCCAGGGTCAGGTGCCTCTCCACCACATCATTTTGGTGGTAGAGGCTGGCCACAAATGCTACTGCCTCCTCTGCCAGGCTCTGGCAGCAGACTCTCCAAAGCTGCTGGGCTGCAGCTATGTGCGTGGGTCATACCTCACCTGGGAGACTTCCAGCACCTCCAGCCTGCATACTGCCAGCTGTCCCCGGGTTCCTCCGGTGCCTCTCCTGTCCCCGGGATGGAGCTGCTTTAAGACGGCAGGGTAGGGGGGAAGGGGGATTAGAGCCCCAGCAAAGCCCTGTGTGACAGTCTCCTGGACCCCCTGGGAACCTCCTCCTGGGCCAGACCCAGGAGGCACGGTGGCATGGTGGCCTGGGCAGCCCCTCACCTTAGGCAAGCTGCCACCCATGAAGGGCTCTGGGTGGGAATGGGGAACTGGGTGAGAGGTATATGGTTGGGCACAGAGGGCTCCATGCCTGGGGTGTGGGTAGGCTGGGTGCAGCTGTACACCCTGGGTTCCCTCCTGCATGGACCTGCATGTGCAGAGGTTCCCAGGGGGTGAGTGCAGGGTGCCCTTCAGCTTGCCTGGGGCCCCGGGGTGCACTCTGATGTGAGGCATTCAGGGGAGTGTGGTAGGAGGGCCTGCATGTGCCCCCACTGGAGGATGCCCCATGCCACACGCTTACCTGGCATGACCTCATATAGGTCTGAGGATACCCGGCTGGACATGGCCCAGCTGCTCGCTGCTGAGGCCAGGGCTATCACCAGTGTCCCCTCATGGGAAGAGTCATCCAAAGGTCCCTGGGGCTGGCTGGTGGTCTTGCCCTTCTCCCTGGCCTCTTCGGAGGAGCTGCCATCTTCCCCCTCTGGTGTGGCAGGGCAGCCTATGGCTGCCATGTCCATGAAGTGGTATGGTTCAGTGGTGAAGTGCCATCGCCCACCAGGACATCCCTCCGTTCCCTATGATAGGGACACCTGGATGGGCTGGCCCTGGAGTGATGGCTGCTGTCCCTAGCCTGTGCATATCCCTGGCACAGTTCTTTGATCTTGCACCAGACCTAGTCTGCGGTCCAGGCAGGATGGCTACGGGTGGCCAGGGCTGTGGTCAGCTGGGTGCAGGCGGAAGCATTTCGCCGGTGCCTCAACGTGTCTCTCAAGACATCTACCTCACATCAGAGTGCGTGGAGGTCTCGCAGCTCTGGCTGTGTTGAGGTGGGGGCTCTCTTCTTACGGGGCTGCTCCCCCTCTGGGCTACTGTCATCTGACCCCCCAGGGCTGCCCTTGGGGCATGAGAGGTGGGGTCTGGCTGCTGGCCATGCTGCTGCTGGCCATCAATTCTGGGGTTGCAGTAGGCTGGGTGCTGCAGCCCAGTACATGCTGCCAGCCAGTCTGCTTCCTGCTCTGGGGTTTCTAGGTCCTTTCAGCTTTAACTGCTGCTGGAAGCAGGCACCATAGAGACCCCAGGAGCTTGTTAGATTGTCTCCTGGCTCCAATGGGGAGCTGCCATGGTAGGCAGCTTCTTCTGGAAGAAGTGTTCTGCAAGTGTCCACAAGTGCTTTCTTCCGGAAGAATCTGCTGGGAGAAGCTGTTTATCCCCTTGCAAGCCTGGCATTAGGGATCCAGGAGAAGTGGTGATTTCTTCCCGATTCCTTCCGGAAGAGTGCCTTACACATGTGGACACTCCCGAGATCTTCTGGAAGAAGTCTGTGTTCTTCTGGAAGATCTGACACATGCAGATGCAGCCTCAGATATTACACTACTGGAGATATTCTGAGCCTGAAGCCATGAACTTAACCTGCTTTGAGATCTATCTCTGAGTCCTGGTAAGGATCAGAACAATTTCTGGCAGCCAGGAGCTCTGAAATATATTTGTGGACTATTTTAAAAAATGATCCAAACACTCTATACTTTGCTAAGTCCTGAATTAAGATGTTTCAAAACAGAGCCAGATCCTCATATGTATGTAGCTGCTTAATTCCTAATGATTTCAAAGGACCAGAGTGCCTCTAAAGTCAGGTTGAGAATTGCCATGTGGGAAGTCTGGCTTTTTGTCCAATGATATTAGAATGGGCCAAGCTCTGTGGAAAGCAACATAAATAAAAGGAAAGACATGGTGAAAGTGAACGAGCACATGGTTTACAACACTAATATACAACCGTCTTGGTTACTTGCCCAGACAATTTAAAAATAAAATTATGTTGGAATGAGCAAATACGAGGGCAGTCACAAGAAGGGAAAGAGTATGAAGATATTGGAAGCTAGTGGTCACCAAATGAAATGAAGAGTCAAATCAAAACAATCGAAGCTGGGTGCAACTAAAGGTAAAACTAAAGGACTAAACCAGAGCAGAGCACAGGCTGATTGATTCAGGCACACCAGGCTCACTCTATGGTGCTAAAATCAGTAATGTAGATGGCTGGAACTCAGACGCTTAATCTCATCCTCCTCCTGTTTGAGGTGCAAAGGTACATTGCCTTTTGTTGTGGCATATCCAGAGCCTGAGTGTGTCAGCACAGGGTCTGAGATGTGCTACTGTGCTACTGGAGATTTTAAAACACCCTGTAGATATACCCTAAGAATGCAGTCCTGCAAGGACTTACACATGTGCTTGACTTCATTGCATTGTGAGTAGACCCATTGACTTCAATGGGCATTAGGATAACAGCCTTCTTCTAATGGAAAGGGCTGGTAGAGGTGAGAATTTGGGCTAGGATAGGGTTAAATAGGAAATGAAAAATGAGACTATATTAATTAAATAAATGAGGATATATTAAAATAAAATAAAAGTGCTAAAGGGAAATTTGAAAAGGGCTAAAGCCAAAATTATAAACATATAAGATGAAAGATATTTTTGGGAAAGCATGTTCTTCATCCTGCTCCTTCTGCCACAAATGTGTGTTGTGATTGTAAACTCAGTGGGGCAAGATATTTATCTTATTTTATATCACTGGCATATGCTTGGGAGTCTATTTAAATACATAAATAAATAAATACACAAATAAATACATACTCATGTTATGATGGCAATGGACAACCATTACCCAAGCAACTACCAGACCAGTTTGAGGTCTTGAATATTTGTTAATGATATGCTCGACCTTTGAGGGCTTCTAGCTGCTGTGAAATTGTCTCTTGGTTAAAACTCTCTGAATGGTCCCATTCACATAAGGCCCATAATTACACCTCTCTTCATAAGCACGCATTTCTAACATCTTCTACATAATTGCAGTGTTTGAGGAGCGAAGAATTCCTTTATCTTTAAAGCAGGAAGGGCCTTGGAACCTTTAAACCCTACAGAACATTTGCAGCCTGGCAAAAGTCTAGATTTATGGGAAAGGCTCGGAGGCATCATCAGTGTCTGAAGGAAGCTGAAGTAAATGCCCTGGCAGCTACAATGCACTCTTTCTACCAGACAGAATTCTAAGGGAGGAGTGGGAAAGGAGGGGCGGAGGGGGGGCGGGGGCGGAGAGAGAGAGAGCAAGGAAAGCTCAGCTGTAGAAAGTTGCTTTATATTTTGATTTTATTTACATGTTTTTATTTTTTAGCTTGCTCCAATGATTGTTATAATTCTTATTTGGGATGATTCTAATTCTGCAAAATGGATGTTTTAAAAAATTGTTCCTACCAACATGGCTGAAAATGTTTAGCAGGTGGAGTAGCTTGCCTGCTCATAAGCAGGGGTGAGCAAATCAGATTAAATAAAATATGAATTAGGCAGGCATTATCCAAAAGCTTTCAGCCAAAGTTCCTCTGTTTCACTAACTCTAGATATTTTTCTTAATTATTTTTCATTTCTAGATGCGTCTCTCCACCCTACATGAGAAAGAGAAGAGCCAAAATATCACAAATGTATGGGACTTAATCCAACTGCTTCCCAGCATTTTTTTTTCTTTTTAAGAAAGAACTTCTATTTAATTAAACTAGTACACTAGCCTTATCTAAGTATTGCATAATAAGAATCTGCTGTTAGCTTCAGCTACTCACAGCTTCACCCAGTTCAGAGCTACACCTTCCAAAATCTATTGTCTTTGCAGACACATCCCAGTGCCTTAGGCAGTGACTAAAGATATGACCAGGGTCATTCCAACATTCATGTAACTAGAAACCCCACCAAGTGCAAATGTTAAACCTTGGTTCAATAACTGGTAAATTAGAGGATAAAGAGATTAATATTAGTATGTGTTATTAATTTTTAAAGTATAACTTTCTAATACTGTAGCATTTATAGTGCTGGTTTCAATGAATTTGAACTTAAATAACTGAGGCTACGTCTACACGTGCACCCAACTTCGAAATAGCTTATTTCGATGTTGCGACATCGAAATAGGCTATTTCGATGAATAACGTCTACACGTCCTCCAGGGCTGGCAATGTCGATGTTCAACTTCGACGTTGCTCAGCCCAACATCGAAATAGGCACAGCGAGGGAACGTCTACACGCCAAAGTAGCACACATCGAAATAAGGGAGCCAGGCACAGCTGCAGACAGGGTCACGGGGCGGACTCAACAGCAAGTCGCTCCCTTAAAGGGCCCCTCCCAGACACACTTTCATTAAACAGTGCAAGATACACAGAGCCAACAACAAGTTGCAGACCCTGTATATGCAGTACGGACCCCCAGCTGCAGCAGCAGCAGCCAGAAGCCCTGGGCTAAGGGCTGCTGCCCACGGTGACCACAGAGCCCCGCAAGGGCTGGAGAGAGAGTATCTCTCAACCCCCCAGCTGATGGCCGCCATGGAGGACCCCGCTATTTCGATGTTGCGGGACGCGGATCGTCTACACGTCCCTACTTCGATGTTGAACGTCGAAGTAGGGCGCTATTCCCATCCCCTCATGGGGTTAGCGACTTCGACGTCTCGCCGCCTAACGTCGATTTCAACTTCGAAATAGCGCCCGACGCGTGTAGACGTGACGGGCGCTATTTCGAAGTTAGTGCCGCTACTTCGAAGTAGCGTGCACGTGTAGACGCAGCTTGAGAGTACAGCTTGGCCTTCCAGGAAGGTTACTATTTCTTTAAATGAAGTGCTGTTTGTAAGCTGTATTTTTATCCAAAAAGAGGAAGACAGAGCACAAAGCTGGTAGTTCAGAGAGAAGATGGAAGAGAGTGAAGTGAGAGTGAGGTGGTTGTGAAAGGCATTGCAATGGTTTTTGTTCTGCCTTCCTTAATTGAAGAAAGTGTAACTGAATGAATTATCCTGTCCTATGTACAAAGAAGAGACAAACTGTGAGTAAATAAAGCTACAAAGGGGGAAACTTCAAGAACTGCTATGCAACTTTTACTGCAAGAAATCTTTGTAAGGAACTGTCTACAGTCTGAAGACCTTACATTTCTGAGAAACAAAATGAGTCAGTTTTAACCCAAACCTGTAATTTACTAGATTAATGGTCTGCAAGGATATGGTTTAGTACTAAGAGAAAGTTGCTAAGTTAAAAAGAAGAATATTGTTCAATGTATACTGAGTTGTCTAATTATATGTAGAATGCATTTTCTTGAGACTAAACCGCCTTAAAAAAACAACTTTGGGCGTGTCTGTCCAAATGCATTTTATGTTGAAAACATGTAATTTCCACATATGGCATCACTTAGTTGTTTTAAAAGGAATAAAAATCAATTTATTTTTAAACACAGTTACACCACTCACCCCCTTTTTCATTTGATAAACATGTAGAAGTGCACTTTTACAGATTTGTCAAATTGCATCTATAGCAGTGTCAAATTAACATTTGGCATTTAAGTCAATGGTTGTCTATCAATTGTTTGTGTGTAGATGTGAGGAGAATAGAAGAGTTACATGGGGATAGATCCTGAGGGCTACACATGGCGTGACTAGCTTTCTTCACAGTTTCTGAGCTCACTGCCTTCATTACAATTGAGAAGCAAGCATGGAACTTTCCAAATTAGGTCCTATATGGGGAATCTTCTTGAATGCCAAACTATATTGAAGTCATCGCTTATAAGGTGTAATGTGATTTATGTGTTAATAATGAAAAGAAAAGGAACAAATCCAGGTTTGAGACTCTAGGGCGATGTTATATAATTTTAGTTAGTGCGGGACTGTGAACGACACCGTGGGTAATAGAATTTAAGACTCAGTTTAAAATAAAATAATTAGGTTAAAGGAAACAAAGATTGCGGTATAACTATACAAAGTGTTTATACTCACATTCTGAGATGAGCTACTCCATCTAGGATTGATCAGTGCCTGGAAAGAATAGGTACACAAGTCTTTGTCTAATGACACCTCCATGGGAGATGACCAATCAAACCTAAAATTAGCATATTATCTTTTTTTATAGTCGATTGCAACAATGCTTCTAATTAGTTAAGTGTATCTTTTATCCTATCTATATTATCTATATTTCTGCTACCATTTAATCTTCTGAGTCCCAAAAACTAAATATGTTCTTCTTCTTTGGCTATAAATATCAAAAATCATTGTAACTATAATTTATGTCAATGCAAATTTTGTAGTTACCAGGATTCTAAAACATCTAGCAATTCCCCTACAACACCTAAAACCAAAACATGTTTACATGTGACATGAGCTTATGTCCTAACATACCTCTGGTTTGCCACTAAATTGTCTCACTTTGCTTCACTCATAATTCACTAGGCCTTATTATTATCAAGCCCAAATTTCAGCCTCAAACCTATTCACTACTTACATTTCAGCGCATTTTCTATTTAACAACAGCAAATATACCTATACTGTACAAGGACTTTTCACAAAAAGGTATTTTATTTTTATAGATTATTGTCTATAGTGGGTTCTCTAATTCAGAGAGAGAGAAGACATATTCCATTGTAGCTGCCTGGGATTTCGATGTGTTGAGGATGAGTAGATAAGATAGTCTTGCACTTCTGTGCAGAGGGCAGGATTTCAACTTTGGCTCTTGTCACGTGTTGCTCTTACTGGTTCTTCGACTACTTTGCAACTAGCACTCACACTTCCTCCAGCTCACTAAGGCCAACTGCTCATCCTTCCAGATCAGTCAGTGTTATTTTTCAAATGATTACAGTGTCTTTTACAATAATACCTGATGCAGTATTCCATATTGTGCTGTTCATCCTACATTACCTTTGAAAACTGGAATCTGAATCTGTCAAGCATGAAGAAAATAAAATTACTCCAAATATACATACCATGTCCGATAACAGTGTGTACTACCCTGTAAAGATTTGTCCAAGGCCTGGGACCGCTCTGATTGTCTGGGCCTGAGGACTGACCAGAAGGATTGATGGGAATTGTAGGAGTGGGTGGCAATGCCTATTTTGAAGGTATAACTATTTCCAAGTGTGGGAGAGAGCAGCAGCTTGCTGACAGGGCTCTCCAGTGACTGAGGTATAGGAAGACAGTACTCCCAACTGAGAAGACATGGGAGGAAGAGGAAGATGGAGAGAAGGCTTAGGAAGGTGGCTGGCAAATAAGTACAGGAAATAGCAATGGATGGGGAGTGGGAAGAGTGAAGTAGGCAAGTCTGAAGCTAGAGTTGTTGGACAGAGGTGATCAAAAAGATGGAATACCAACCATACGAGCAAAGACTGAAGGAGTTCACTATGTTTAATTTGGAAAAGAGGAGATTAAGGATAGACATGATAGCAGTCTTCAAATACTTGAAAGGCATCCAAAAAAAAAAAAAAGAGGGAGAAAAGTTGTTCCCTCTTGCCATAGAGGGCAGGACTAGGGGCAGTGGGTTCAAATTACAGCATGGCAGGTTTAGATTAAATCTCAGGTAAAACTTCATAACTGTAATAAGAGAAGGACAACGGACCAGGCTGCCTAGGGAGGTTTTGGAAGTTTCCTCATCTGTTTTGGATGAGTTAGACACACTATCTGTAGCTTGCCATGGATTAGGCTAGAAGACCCTTATGGTCGCTTTTAATCCTGTGGTTCTATGATTTTATGACTCTTCATTGTTTACAGACTCAGAGACAAAATTAGTGGTAAAGGATGGGTAGAAGTGATGTGAGTGTGTGTGGCAGGGTATGTGCACCTCCATATGCGATTGGCAGGAGGCGAAAAGGCCTGGTGTTGAAGAAGGTGTTGGCACTCACTTCAGGGGTCCTCCCACACTCCCTGGCACCCACACTCCCTGGCGTGGTGCAGGAAGTGTATCAATGCAGACCCAGCTTGCTCTGCTTCCCCAGATGGGGAGGGATGGGGCCACCTCTGTATTCACTGGAGGGAGGTAGAACGACAATGGGTTTGAAATGGCTGCATAGAGGGGAAACTCATGTATCTTAACTAATTGGTTGAACCCTCCAGATATTATGTACAAATCTATAGTATTAGCTTCTAGAGATTATCTGCAGAAGAAACTACTTTTCAGGTTGAACCTCTCTAGTCCGGCACTCTTTCGTCCAGCAACATCCATAATCTGGCACGATTTTAGTTAGCCAGACATCCACTTATCACGAGTGTGCTCAAGTTTCCTGAGTTCCCATGAAGTTTGTTTACAGCCACCAGTCCTGGCTGTCAGGGATTATCTACGCTACCACAGAAGATAGACCCATTCAAGGTCAATCTTCCAGGATTCGATTTTGTTTGTTTAGTAGACACATGTGAAATCAACCTCTAAGGGGTCACAGCTGACTCCCGTACTCCTCATGAGGTGCAAAGAGTAAAGGATGTTGAAGGGAGAAATTCTCCCATTGACCTTCCCCTGTATAGACAGACAAGTCAGCCACGCACAGATATGTCAATTTTAGCTATGCAATAGGTGTAGCTAAAATTGTGTATCCACAGTCAACTTTCTCGATCTCATATAGACGTAGCCTCAGTGTTCTGTGCTCTTATTTAACTGCAATTTTCCCTTAAATGTCTCCTAAGAGCCCAATAAGCAGTAGAAGAGTTGGTAATGTTGCTAGTCAATATTGACCTTGCATGGTCTGGAAAATTCTCTTGTTTGGAACTGGTCAGGTCCAAGGTTCAACCTGTACTTTCATATTGGTATAATAAAAAGTAATTTAAATGCAATAGAACAAAGCTCATCCTATCTAAGATGTGTTTCCATATATAGAGCTTTAGAGATTAGAAGATTTATTACTCAGGAGACACTGAAGTTGGTACAAGAGAAGAGAGAATTGAAGATCAGAAGAGATGTTTCTGAGATGGCCGAACAGCAATATAGGGTGAAATGCAATGAGGTGAGGAGAGCAGCCAGAAAGAATAAGGAGAAATGGTTAGAGGAGCAATGTGAAGATATAGAGAGGTATTACAGTGAATGTAAGACCAGAGAGGTATACAAAATGATTAGGAATATTAATAGGAAATGGCAACCAAAGCAGATGACGATCAAAGATGAGAAAGAAGAAGTGCTCATGAACAGGGAGGAGATTGTGCAGTGATGGATGAGATATTACACTGATCTATACAAAGCACAGTTGGACCTGAGTGTCTCAGAGAGACTGATTGAAGAACTGAAAGAGATATCTCCACTGAGCATCGAGAGCAAGACCAATATTTCGAAGGAGGAAGTAGAAAAAGCAGTGAAACAACTAAAGAATAACAAGAGCCCTGGAAATGATAAGATCATGGGACAGATGATCAAATACGGTGCAGAAATCATGATTCAGGAAATACACCAACTATGTAATATAGCATAGAAAGAAGGGAAGGCACCTAAGGAATGGACAAGATCTGTGCTAGTGACATTATATAAGAAAGGAAGTACATTGGAGTGCAAGAACTACAGAACGATTGCCCTAACAAGTCCTCTAGGCATGATGCTGATGGTGATACTGACTGCGAGACTAAGATCGCAGATAGAAGAACATATAGCAGATGAGCAAGCAGGGTTCAGAAAAGATAGAAGTACCATACAGCAGATATTGGCACTAAGACTGATAGCGGAGAAAGCTCAAGAAAAGAACAAGAATGTATACACTTGCTTCGTCAATTTTCAAAAGACATTTGACAGTATAGATCAGAAAGTGACTTGGGCAGTGTTGGAGTTGTATGGAGTGGATAGCAGACTGACACAGTTGTTGAAGAATATCAATGACAATGCGGAGGCAGTGGTGAGAACATGCGGGGAGTTGGGAAGTTGGTTTAAAACAAGTAGAGGTACGAGACAAGGAGATCCAATATTGCCAACTATCTTTATCACTCATCTGGTGAGAGAGATGGACAAGATCAAGGAAGAGGTAGAAGGGATATCTGTGCACGGGAAAAGAATTAACAACTTGAGGTTCGCGGGTGATATAGTTATCATCAAGGAAGATGAGGAAAAGCTAGAGAAAATGGTGCAGGTGCTAAATGAAGAAGGGAAGCGATACGGACTGATTATGAACATTGATAAAACAAAAACAATGGTATTTGGAGATAAGGAAATAGGAAGGAAGATTAGTATACATGGTATTGAACTAGAAAATGTAGAGAAGTTCGCATATCTAGGGAGCAACTTAAAGTGTGATCTAAACTGTAAGAAGACAATAGCGACTAGAATAGCGAAAGCAAGAGTGAGTTTGAAGGTGATGGATAAGATCTGGAGAAGCAAAGCAATTAGCTTAGGAACAAAGCTGAGCATCTTGAAAATGTGTGTATTCAGCAGCATGTTGTACAGATGTGAGACATGGGTGATAACAAAAGATTTGAAAAGAAGAATATTGGCATTCAAAAGAAGTTGTTATAGAAAGATTCTGAGAATAGGATGGATGCAGAAGGTCACCAATGAGGAACTATATAGAAAGATGCAGCTGAAAGAGAACCTGCTCCAGAAGGTTATAAAATGGAAACTACAACTGTTTGGGCATATTTGCAGAATGAACGATGAATGAAAAATCAAGACCCTGGTATTTGGCATAACAGATGGTTCGAATAGGAGGGGCAGACCCCACAGAGAATGGATAGATGATATAGTAGATTGGTGTGGAGCTAGTCTACAGAAACTAAGCCACTCCACACTAAACAGGGAACGGTGGAAAGGAATAGTGAGAGAGACATCAGACACCAACGGGAGCTGAGCCCACGGTTATTGATGATGATGATGGTGAGTAGGTGAAACATGAGGCACTTATAAAGGAAACACTTGTGTTAAATAAAAATGGTAACATACCAGGCTTACCATGGGTGGTAATTTAAATATTTAAGTTTCTCTGTAAAAACAAGTTTTTTTTTTACAAAAAATATTTAGTTTTTTAAAATTTAGATCAATTGCTATTAAAATATATGTCATAGTCACGACAAACTTCCTGTTACTCAGAAGTGTTTACAGTTTTCTTTTGGTAAATTTCATCTGTATTTTTAGCTTTCGTGAAAGTGTTTATTGTACTTCTATGTCAGACTTCAGTGCAGTAGGGTTATTATTTATCTCCAGATTTATTCAGCTATTTCTATTTGGGCAGACTTAAATTTCACAGGGTATTTAATTATATTTCCCGCCCTAGTTGACCACTATACAAAATAAGTCCTCACCACAAATCTGTAAAAATGTTTCCACTGCAATGGGAGACAAAAATAGAATAATTCCACGTCTTTTGGATGGGTGCCTGGCTGAAACTATGCAGCATTTGACTGACAAGAGGATGTAGTCTTTGCTGAAAGCAAAATTTTAACATCCTCTTACTCCTTAGCAATATTGAAGAGGATGAATGGAGAGAGAGAGGATTCATATTAGTTTGCTGCAGTTTTGTTATTTTTGCTTCTTCTGAAACTTCTGTTTTCTGCAACGAAATTTCTGGAGTTCATCTGATGTACTGACTCAATACACTGGTGAATCCACTGACTCAAACTGGTGAGTGTTAACGTTTTTGGCTTTGATTTGAAGTACTGAAGTAGCACTTTCTTTTCTTTTTGTGGGAAGTTTTAGTAGGGAAATAAAACTTGACAGTTTCTCTATGCAGTTTTAGAATTTCAGTGTATGGGTTTGCCCTGTAAAGTGCAGTCTTTCACAGTTCAGAAAACTGAAGTTAACACATAGTTGAGTTCAAATATATGGTACATAAACTTCCTAGGAAAAGTTTCCTAGGAAAACTTTAGTTACAGTACATCAGAGGCCTCCCGTCAGTGCTGTGTATAGTGCATTATTAGCTTCCTGACAAATTCTGTAGTCGCCTTTCTTGCTCTAATACAGATGTAGCCTCAGTATTCAGACTATAAAAAGTGAAACAGATAAATGGCAATTTTATTGAAGTAAACAGAAAATTGTACTGCTGGCAATCCACGTAATGAAACCTAAAGTAAACAATTACGATGCCATGACAATATTTGTTGATAGACTTCTGATTTGTCTGGACTATATTAATTGTTGTTGAGTTTTAATAGCAAACGGTATGTTAAATGTAATGTTGTTTAAAATAGAATTTAGTTACTTTAACTCTTTCTTTCTATCATAGCAACTTGCATTGCGCTAAGCACCGGAATTGTAATAAGCTATGAGTATAAATTAGAAAAAAAAATAAGATATGTACTAGGGGATTGCTCCATTACATTTCTTCTTTCTCCTCTACACAAGATTTATATTGCTACATCTGCATGTTATTCAGCATGTGTATATATATATATAATATATAGTTTATAATATATTTAGAGTCACATCTTCAACTTGGCTAAAGTATCATGTCTGTGAAATCAATACTAACTGAGGATCTGGTCCTTGTTTTCATATTTACAAAATGTGCTTACACTGATAAAAATATTTCCTATTGGAAGGGGAAAACTATTGATAGGAAAAATACTTTTCTTTAGTTGTGTATATGGCAGTTTCCACAGATTTACTCACAGAAGAATAAAACAGTAATTCACTAGCTCTCTCTATTTTTTTTTTAAATGTGGTTCAAATCCAGATGGGGTGGGGAAATATTTTAGTATTGAGAGCCTCCTGAATTGGAGGTATTCTTAAGAGAACAGTCTTATTTACTTGTTTTAGCTAAATGAGGCACACAGATTTGACCCAGGGTCATTAGTCACTAGCATAATAAAAGAAAAGATGGGACAGTTTTGCAGTACACGCCTTAGAACATTTATAGTTTTAAAAGAAGTTTTTGGGCCTGGTTCTTAAAAAATTTGTGCATATGGGTAAAGATATCTGACTTGACTGGATTCAATGGGCTATCCAGGGGACGAAAGTTAGTCACTGGTAAAGTCTTTTCAGGATCAGGACTCGTGTCTGCTCCTTTGATATTTAATATTATTTTTCATACTGAAAGTCTAATTGAGAGTTTGGCATAGCTTGCAGGGGACTGGAATTGTGTTGCAGCTGCAAAAAAGGAAGTGGTGGGTTTGGGGCTTGCCTTCCCCAGCTGGGTCTTCACCTGCTACCCGTAGCTGAAGACCTACTGTTCTGGGGCTGTTCCCTGGAACAGCTGGTGTCAGTTTAGGTAGCCAGATGCCAGATAGATCAGCTCTCAGAAAACATAAAGGTGCCAACACTGCCTTGCCCTTCCACTCTACATTTCCAAATGGCATTTGGAAAGGAATGAAGAATAGTTTAAGACTGGCAACAAGACTTCCAGAAAAAATCTGTGAAGTGTATTTGTTCAAGCGTACACCTTTTGGCTTACTTTCTGCCTGCTGCCTATTAATTGCACTTGCTGAGCCCTAGCTTTTGTGTTATTAGGAGTAAGTAACACTTTGTTTACTTTCTCCACACTAGACATGGTTTTATAGATCTGTATCATATCACTCGTTAAGTGTCCATTTTTCAATCTGAAAAACCCCAGTTTTACTAATCTTTCCTCATATGGCCATTCCATATCCCTAATCATTTTTGTTGCCCTTTTCCGAAACTTTTCCAATTCCATTTCCAAGATTGCTTTTTTTGAGCTGGGGTGACCATAGCTGCGTACAGTATTCAAGATGATGGCATACCATGAATGTATATAGTGGAAATATATCTTCTATCTTATTATTTGTCCTTTCTTAATGATTCCCAATATTCATTTTGCTTTTCGACTGCTGCTTCACATTGAGTGGATGTTTTCAGAGCGCTATCCACAATGACCTCAAGATCTTACTTGAGTGGTAACAGCTAATGTAGACCCCATCTTTTTATAAGTATATTTGGGATTATGTTTTCCAATGCGCATTACTTTGCATTTACCAAAATTGATTTTTATCTGCCATTTTGTTTCCCAGTTGTCCAATTTTCTGAGATTCTTTTGTAGCTTTTTGCAATCTGTTTGGGACTTAATAGTGGTTTTGTATCATCTGCAAATTTTGCTACCTTATTTTTTACCCACTTTTCTGGATCATATCATATGAATTCAACATATTCATAAATAAATATGTTTACACTGCAGACCACATAGACACACCACTATCTATTTGACCACTAATTCCTATCTTTTGTTTCTTATCTTTTAACCAGTTACCAGTTCTTGAGAGAGCCTTCCCTTTTATCCCTTGACAGTGTATTTTGCTTAGTAGTCTGGTGAGTGTCCCCGTCAAAGGCTTTCTGAAGATTTAAGTACACCATATCCACTGGATCTCCCTTGTTGAGAAAGAATACTAGTAGACTGGTGAGATATATAAAGCCAGATTATGCCCTTGGTTGAACATGCGTGTCTCCAAGGCTATGTGTAGATCAGAGTGATCTGTTGACAGAAGTTTCTGTCGGAAGATATCTTCCAACAAAACACCTGTCAACAGAGAGCAGCCAGTCAAAACCCTCTTGTGTAGATGTAGACCAGTTGTCTTCAGTATGGCTATATCCAAACTCAGCATACTGTTCAAAGTATAATCACTGGGGGTTTAAATTAACATGAATAAATCTGTAAAATGTATTAAGAACATAAGAACATAAGAACATAAGAACGGCCATACTGGGTCAGACCAAAGGTCCATCAAGCCCAGCATCCCATCTGCCGACGGTGGCCAATGCCAGGTGCCCCAGAGAAGGAGAACAGAAGACAATGATCAAGTGATTTATCTCCTGCCATACATCTCCTGCCCTTGTTATGAAGGCTAGGGCACCATACTTTATCCCTGGCTAATAGCCATTTATGGACCTAACCTGCAAAAATTTATCAAGCTCTTTTTTAAACCCTAATAGAGTCCTGGCCTTCACAGCCTCCTCCGGCAAGGAGTTCCACAGGTTGACTGTGCGCTGTGTGAAGAAAAATTTCCTTTTATTAGTTTTGAACCTACTACCCATCAATTTCATTTGGTGTCCCCTAGTTCTTGTATTATGGGAAAAGGTAAATAATTTTTCTATATTCACTTTCTCCACACCATTCATGATTTTATATACCTCTATCATATCGCCCCTCAATCGCCTTTTTTCCAAACTGAAAAGTCCCAGTCTCTCTAGCCTCTCCCCATATGGGACCCTTTCCAAGCCCCTAATCATCTTAGTCGCCCTTTTCTGAACCTTTTCTAATGCCAATATATCTTTTTTGAGGTGAGGAGACCACATCTGCACACAGTACTCGAGATGTGGGCGTACCATAGTTTTATATAGGGGAAGTATGATATCTTTTGTCTTATTATCGATCCCTTTTTTAATAATTCCTAACATCCTATTTTCCTTACTAACTGCCGCTGCACACTGCGTGGATGTCTTCAGAGAACTATCCACTATAACTCCAAGATCCCTTTCCTGATCTGTCGTAGCTAAATTTGACCCCATCATGTAGTACGTGTATTAGTTTATGTTTTATCCATAAAGCTTTGCAAATTCAGCCTTCCTTATATGCTTTGGGAATGGACCTTTGAAAACAAAGGCCCTTCTAGGCTGGGCCTATTTTGGATCACAAGGTCCTAATGAAAAATGTGTCTGGTAAACTAGCTCAGAAAGTTGGATACAGGTTTGGATGTGGTCCTTGGAGTGAGAAGTTCTGGTTCCCATTCTCTGTTCTACTGGTGATTGCTGTGATAGGAAATAAATACCCTCTGCATCAGTCTTCCCCGTCTGTAATAGGAGAGTGATAATTATGTGATACAAAGATTGTGAGGCTCAATTTAGTAATTTTGTAAGGAACTCTCAGATCTCTGAATGAGCTATAGGAATGCAAAGTGTTGTTCTCTTTTTCCAACCTTGTAAAATTGTGGCTCTGTTTTTCAGGTGATTTATACAAAGCTATACTAACCCACTTATCTTATTCTAAAATGCCTGGACTTTATTGACATCTTTATTGATGAGTATACCATAAATGATATGATTCATAAATCTTAGTTTTGTAATTGGACACGCCAACCATTCATGCAATGACTTACCACTTTACTCTTGAGTTATCTGGAATGAATTAATTGTGGTTGGAAATAGATGATTTTGAGGAAAGGAAATCTGGCCATCAGTGATTCAGAAAAGTTCTAATATAGATGTAATATTCTAATGAGGGAAAAATGTCCCAAAAATGCTTTTACTTTGGTGTCCTGCATAGGTGTTTTTTGTTTTTATAAATTAGAAGAAGTGGAACTGAGATTCTAGATAATTTGAAATGATTAACAGTGCATTCTACAACTGTTTGAAGACATTCCTTTGTAGGTTTCCATGGTTACATACGGCAACTGGGACTGTATCTGGTTATGTTCATGAGCAGAACTTCTTCTCTGCTCTTGTAAAAGCTAGGTAGTAAAACACAGAAGAAGAAAGTGAAACAAGTGTTAGAGGCACATATTTCTGGGCTTATCTCTGAAAAGTGACTGAGATATGTGATAGAAATAATTGCTTAGGTGATGATTTTCAGGATTTTTAAGCTATTCTACAAAGATGCTTAATTTCAGATCCCCATCCTTCATGTGTTTCAGAAGATACAGTTCTAATGGAGACATGATTTGGCTCAAAAGGCCAATTCCTCACATCACATGTCACTCACTTGAGCATCTACAGAACTCTGAACAGAAATCCATATCACTAGCTCAAATTGTGCCACACTTCATCATCATTTTTCCCTGCCAAAGCATCCAGGATGCAGCACAGTGAAATTATACTACTAATAATCAGTCATCAAAACATCACAAGAGGTAAATGCAACTAAGAAAACAAATGAATTGGAAATAAAAGAAAAATACGGAGGCTTTTATACAGCCAAATCCTCAGGAAGTGTAAAGTGGCACAGCTCTAGTGAAATCAGTGGAGCTGTACTGATTTGCATCTGCTCAGGATCTGGCATATATTGTTTAAATAAGGCAATAAAATGAAAATATGATCTTAAGGAAAATGCCTGCTGAGTAGATTACCCTTGGCCTTTGTATATGTGTTGGAGAGAGGTGGGGTAAACACAGAGATATTGGCACCCCTTTGGTTTAATATGTAAGTAACATATAAGCTACGTCTACACGGGGGTGCTACATCGAAATAGCTTATTTCGATGTGGCGAAATCGAAATAAGCTATTTCGATGAATAGCGTCTACACGTCCTGCAGGGCTGGTGCCGTCGATGTTCAACGTCGATGTTGGGCAGCACTACATCGAAATAGGCACTGCAGGGGAGCGTCTACACACCAAAGCAGCCCACATCAAAATAAGGGGGCCAGGAACAGCTGCAGACAGGGTCACAGGGTGGACTAGCACTTCTGGGGCAACAGCTAGCCGCTCCCTTAAAGGGCCCCTCCCAGACACACTCAGCCTGCACAGGATGCGGTCTGCAGAGACACAGGCATGCACACCCCGTCGAAGCAGTATGGACCCCCAGCAGCAGCAGCAGCAGAAGCAGCAGCAGCAGCCAGAGGTCCCCACACCCACCCCTGCAGGAGCAATGCTTGCCATGCTCAGTGCTATGCAGGAGGCAGCTGACCACCTTTTATTTGTGGAAGAGGAGCTGCCCCCACAGGAGTAGGAAGCAGCCCCAGACCTTGCTGCCCTCCACCCCCGCACACGCCACCGGCTGTGGAGCTACACCACGAGCACAGACTGGTGGGAACGGCTGGTGCTCAACGAGTGGGACAACGAGCGCTGGCTCCAGAATTTCCGCATGAGCCGGCAGACATTCCTGGAGCTCTGCCAGTGGCTCACCCCTGCCTTACGGCACCAGGACACCTCCATGCGACGTGCCCTCATGGTTGAGAAACGGGTCGGCATCGCTGTCTGGAAGCTGGCCACTCCAGACAGCTACAGATCCATAGGACAGCAGTTCAGCATGGGCAAGGCCACCGTCGGGGCTGTCCTCATGGAGGTAAGAGGACCCGGGGGGGGGGAGCCCTGCGGGGGAGAGCCCTGGGGGAGCAGCCCTGGGGGGGGAAATCCCTGGGGTGGCGGGCCAGACACACCCTGCACACCCCTCACTGGTGCTCTCTCATGTCCTTCCCCTGCAGGTCATCTGCGCAATCAATGCCCTGCTCCTCTGCAGGCTTGTGCGGCTTGGGGACCCGGATGCTGCCATCATGGCATTTGCCAGCCTGGGCTTCTCAAATTGCTTTGGGGCTCTGGATGGGACCCATATCCCCATCCGTGCCCTGGAGCACAGCGGAGGACGCTTCCTCAACAGGAAGGGCTACCATTCGGTGGTCCTCCAGGCCTTGGTGGACAGCCAGGGCCGCTTCCTGGACGTTTATGTTGGCTGGCCTGGCAGCACCCATGACGCCCAGGTATTCAGAAATTCGGGCCTGTGCCGCCAGCTGGAGGCGGGGACCTACATCCCACAGCATGAGATCCCTGTGGGGGATACCACCATGCCCCTCTGCGTCGTTGGAGACACGGCGTACCCCCTCTGGCCCTGGCTTATGCACCCTTACACGGGCCATCTCACAGCCAGCCAGGAGCGCTTCAACACATGCTTGAACCATGTGCGCCAGGTGGTCGAGTGCACTTTCGGCCGCCTCAAAGGGTGCTGGAGGTGTCTCCTCACCCGCCTGGATGCAGGCCCCACCAACATCCCCCAGATTGTGGGCGCGTGCAGCGCACTCCACAACCTGGTGGAGTGCAAGGGAGAGGCCTTCTTCCAGGGCTGGGCTGTGGAGGCTGGCAGGGCTGACGTGCAGCTACCCGCTGCCCCCAGTCGGCAGGTCGACCCCAAGGGGATCCGGGTCCGGGAGGCCCTGCGGGCCCATTTTGACCAGGCTGCAGGGTGAACGCTGGCAGGCCACCCACTGCACCCCCCCATCCTCCACAACACTCCCTGCCCCCACGCTCACACCACAAAGCACCCAAGAGCACCCCCCCACACTTTGCTTGCAAATAAATGGACCTGTTGTTTGAAACCAAACAGTGCAATCTCTTATTAATAATAAAATATATATATATAGAAAAAAAGGGGGGAACTATTTACATGGGGGTCAGGTACCAGAACAGAACAGGGGTCCAACACAAACTATATACAAATAATGGGGGATATGTACAAAGGACGGGGGGTGGGGCACATCCTCGGCCCCGCACCCCTACTGTCCGGTGCCCGGGGTTGGAGGGTGCGACCCTCGCCTCAGCTGGAGCCCTGGCCGAGGCTGGGTGGGGGCCAGGCGAACCGGCAGATATGGCTGGCTGGTGTCTGCAGGCCCCAGGTCCCCCTCAGCGGCAGGCCTCAAGGTGGCGGATGGTGGAGGGACAGCAGTCAGAGCGGTGAGCGGAGTGGTGGGCAGTGCAGCATGGGGGGCCAGGTGTTCCGTGATGCACTCGAAGGTCTGCATGAAGGCCCCCCAAGCCTCCTGGTGCCAGGCCAGCGCTCGCTCTTGTAGCTCCGGCCGCCGCTCCTCCACCCGCAGGCGCTGCTCCAACACCTCCAGCTGACGCCGGAGGGTCATGAGCAGCTGGGGGTCCGTGGCTGTCCTCTGCTGGTGGCTCCGCCGTCGGCTTTGTCCTGGGTCTGGTCGGTGCTCCGCCGAGGGGCTGGCCTGCTGGGATGGCCCCGGTGGGCTCTCTGGGACCACTGACACCTTGCCGGCGCTCTCTGGGCCCTCCGATGGTGCAGCTGTGGAACACGGGGGAAGAAGAGTGGAGACAGCCGTTAGTGTGGGCCCTGGTCCGTGGCCCTTGTCCCCCGACCCCTCTGCTGCTGGTTCCCCATCCCCGTTCCCGGGAGATGCTGCTGCTGATGATGGGTGTCCCCCCCGGGGGACCCTAGGTTCCGCTCCCTCCATCCCCAGGGATGGGGCATGGCTCTGTCCTGCTGGGGGGCAGGGGGTGATGCACTCTTCTGAGGGACATGCCACTGCTGTCCTTGGGGCCGTGGTCATCTGGGCATGTGGAAGGCCCTGGTCATGTCTCTTGTCCCCACCCCTTAATCCCAGGGGTGTGCACCGGGGGGCGGTACATACCTGACGGTCCGCTCCCCTGGTCGGGGGACACCCACTGGGCGGATGCCCTGCTGGAGCTCCGGGATGGGATGGCGATCTGGAGCCCCCGTCGCTGGAGAAGTCCCCCTCCTCCTCCTCCGGCATCCCAGGGGTGGGCTCCTGGGGGCGCCCCTGGGGTGCAGGGCTTGCATCTGGGGCGGACTCTGTCTCCGGGGCCTGCTGGGGCTCATCGGCCGAGGTGTCAAGAGTGGCTGGGGTGGAGGAGGTATACCGGGGGCCCAGGATGGTCCTGAGCTCCCTGTAAAAGGGGCAAGTGGCGGGGGTGGCCCCAGATTGGCTGGCCGCGTCCCGGGCCCGGGTGTAACCCTGCCGCAGCTCCTTCACCTTACTCCTGACGTGGTCAGGAGTGCGGGCAGGGTGACCCCGGGCAGCCAGGCCCTCGGCCAGCCGAGCGAACGCATCCGCATTCCCCCTCTTGCTCCCCATTACCTGGAGCACCTCCTCCTTGCCCCAGAGCCCCAGCAGGTCCTGGATCTCAGCCTCCGTCCAGGAGGGGCCCCGCTGCCTCTTCCCAGGCTGGCTGCCAGGCTGGGAGCCCTGGCTCCCCTTCGGGGGGTGCCCTGGGGGCGCTTGGGGGGCTGCCTAGCGGCCATCAGTGCAGGGTGGTGGGTTGGGGCTGCTGCAAGGCGTGCAGGCTCGCTGTGTGGCAATGCTGCTGCCTGCACGCACTCTCAGCTTCCTGCACAGGAACGCAGGGGGCGGGGAGCTTTAAGGGGCTGCTGCACACGGCGACCGTAGAGCTCAGGGGCTGGAGAGAGCATCTCTCAACCCCTGAGCTGATGGCCGCCATGGCAGACCCCGCTATTTCGATGTTGCGGGACGCGCATCGTCTACACGTGCCCTACTTCGACGTTCAACGTCGAAGTAGGGCGCTATTCTCATCTCCTGATGGGGATAGCGACTTCGATGTCTCGCTGCCTTATGTCGATTTCAACTTTGAAATAGCGCTCGCCACGTGTAGACGTGGCGGGTGCTATTTCGAAGTTGGCATGGCTACTTCGAAGTAGCTGGCTTGTGTAGACGCGGCTATAGTGGATCAGAAGTCCATAATAAGCTTATGACAGACTGTCAACATTAACTCTGGGGCTTCAGGTCCAAGGTCAGAGTAAGCCAGGAAGTAGCTCTTTTCCTTCCCTCTGGCGTAGAATTAGGGTTGCATCTGACCAGAGCAATTCTGGGTGATTTCTTTTCCAACATGACATAACATGGTTTTTTAAAAATATCCTATTTAAATCTCTAGAATCGTTTCCAGCAATCACTGGGGGATTGATACTACTTTTAGGAGACTCCAACCAATATCGAAGCATTGGCAGCCCTATATAGAAAAAAAAAACCCAAAAAACAAAAAACCTCTCCATGGGGATGAATGATTGCTGAGGTTGGGAAGAACCAGTTTGTAAATCTCTAAATAAACCTCAAGAAGCTCTTGGTAGAATTGGAGATTTGCAGAAAATCTAAAGAAAAACCCTATCCTGGGTCCTAGACACTGAGGACCTGGGCTGACGACTATTAAAGTCAATGGGTATTGGCAGAGCCATTGACCGAAGGGGGCAAAAGGGACAATAGCCCCAGGGTCCAGCAATTTTTAAAGGGTCTGGGGCTCTGGACTGCTACCTTGGCAGCAGCAGCCAGATCCCTGGGTCCTTTAAATCACTGCTGTAGACCTGTCTGAAGTTGTCTGGGCAGCACTGAGGTCTAAGCTCCCATCCCCACATTTTCCAGAGCCCAGTAAAATCTGATGCTAGGCACAGGTATTGGATCAGGCCTTAAGGTAGACACTGGGAAACATTTCTGTTAACTGCCTTTGGAATATTTTTAATGAACCCAGCAACTGAGTTACAAATTTGCAAGTTCCAGACTCTGGAATGGATCTTCCTTCACTCTCTCACCTTCCCGAGATCAAATTGCTTCTTATCGTGAAATTAGCTTGTTATGATGAGTTTTGGATTATTGTCTACAAGAAAAGAAATCTGCAGTGAGAGGTTGTTAGAACAATACTGGCAGGCGCAGAACATAGCCATGATTCTTATATATGGAAAGCTTCTTGGGCCTAAGTGTTCTCCAGAATGGTTGCACTTCTAGGATTTTGCTTTTTTCCAGAATATATTCAATAAATAGCATTTAAGATCTTGGTAAAGGTCTATTTTACAGACCTCAGAGAAAATATAAGGTGATGCTTTCAGTCATTTCTGATATAATGCCCTGTAACTTAAAGTAACTACCATGGTTTTCCCCATTTGTGGAATGGTGCCCAGAAATGCAACTATTGCTCAGAGGTCTGTGGCTTCCAGGTTTGCTAATTATGGCATCAGACATATATTTGACATAGAAGTGTATTTCTATTGGTTTTTGTGTCATAAAAATAAGTCACATTTAATCTCTATCTAGCCATCAGTTAGCTTAGTAATTTTTGATGCACTGTGTCAGTTGGGTCTCCAGTACCACTGACAGCCTGGCAAGCCTGTGGCTGAAGGACTGGCTAGAGCAACAGGAATGGTGAGTTGTGATCTGTGCTTTTTCTTTGAGGGTTCATTGACGGATTGATCAAGATGACTTACTTTGCAGTGTATAGCAAGGTTGAGCAATAAGCAGTCCATTGGCCAGATGCAGTTCACCAGAGTTAGCCCCAGGTAGGTCACCAGAGCTGCGTCTACACGTGCACGCTACTTCGAAGTAGCGGCACCAACTTCGAAATAGCGCCCGTCGCGTCTACACGCGTCGGGCGCTATTTCGAAGTTAACTTCGACGTTAGGCGGCGAGACGTCGAAGTCGCTAACCTCATGAGGAGATAGGAATAGCGCCCTACTTCGACGTTCAACGTCGAAGTAGGGACCGTGTAGACGATCCGCGTCCCGCAACGTCGAAATTGCTGGGTCCTCCATGGCGGCCATCAGCTGGGGGGTTGAGAGATGCTCTCTCTCCAGCCCCTGCGGGGCTCTATGGTCACCGTGGGCAGGAGCCCTTAGCCCAGGGCTTCTGGCTGCTTCTGCGGCAGCTGGGGATCTATGCTGCAGGCACAGGGTCTGCAACCATTTGTCAGCTCTGTGTATCTTGTGTTGTTTAGTGAAAGTGTGTCTGGGAGGGGCCCTTTAAGGGAGCGGCTTGCTGTTGAGTCCGCCCTGTGACCCTGTCTGCAGCTGTGCCTGGCATCCCTATTTCGATGTGTGCTACTTTGACGTGTAGACGTTCCCTCGCTGCGCCTATTTCGATGTTGGGCTGAGCAACGTCGAAGTTGAACATCGACGTTGCTGGCCCTGGAGGACGTGTAGACGTTATTCATCGCAATAGACTATTTCGATGTCGCAACATCGAAATAAGCTATTTCGATGTTGGCTGCACGTGTAGACGTAGCCCAGATGGTTTATTTACCTGTGAGTCTGTAGGTTCGGCCACTTGCAGCTCCCTCTGGCCAATGGGACCTAAGGGAAATGATGGTCTGGCCTGTACTGCTTCCCACAGCTTTCAGTGGCAGGAATAGTGATTTCTGGTCAACAGGAGCTGCAAGTGGCCATACCTATGGCCGTGCAGGTAAATGAAGTGTCTGGCAGACCAGCAGGGGCTAATCCTGGTGAACTGCATCCATCCTGCTTATTTGCCACCCCAGGTGTATAGTATATACAGCAGTATAAATAAGTCATTGTTCATATGAAATTTTAGTATGCATTGACATAGTGCTTTTTATGTAGCCTGTTGGAAAACAAAGCAAATATCTAGATGAGTTTATTTCCCTCAGATGACCTCTGTGTAATCCCAGAGGTAAGCGTACTCCTGGTTAAGAACCACTTGCATAGGGAACTTGAAACAGGTAGCTGCCAGTCTTGGAGCTGGCCCATGCCATTCTGTTGCAAGAGACCTGGAACAAGCGGGCCCAGAAAGGCAGTGACAAAAGGAGATAAATATGGTGATTTACAATACCTTCACCTCCAAATCTCTGCCAACCTTTGTGAGAAGCAGCTTCAATGTGACTAGTACACTGTCCAATCCATGTACCTTTTGTACATATATCAGTGTGTTCTGGTCTTGTGGTACATGTCCTCTCTTCCTACTTTCCTGTGTACCATTTCACTTGGGAGATCTTTTAGACTTGTCCTGCCAGTCTCCCATAGGACAAGCGGAAATCTGGCATCTTATGCTTTGACGGTTTTCAAGTGTACATGGAAGAGGCCTACCTTAGGCCTTTCTGGAAAGAAGTCAGGGTGAACAACAGACTGAGGCTGCTGTCTCTGAGAACCTGATATTAGCGACAGGAAGGAGATGTTTCTTTGTCTTAAGATGGGAATATTGTTAAAAAAGTAAAAATTAATATGAATGCTTTTATATGCAGCAACCTTCATAAAACTAGTCATCACAGTTCACAGTGCCAGAAAATATTGTTTGGAAAATATCTGATAAACATATTCTGTCTTTGCATCCATTTATTGGCTTCATAATTGCTTGTAGATCATGCAATGTCAGCTTGACATTGTATAATGGATTTTTGGATATACTAGTTGTTTGAGAAATTTACTGTGAATCCCTCCCCATGCTCATTTAGCTATAGTTGGCTTTTCAGCTAGATGACAGTGAATGGGCGGGAGGAGGGATTCTACGTCCAAATTTTCATTAGAGAGCAAAAAAGATGTTCAAATTTTCCTCATTATTCAGCTTTGTGTTGGTTCTCATCGTCATAGTAACAGGTCACCATTAAGCGAATAGGACCATTAGCACTAATAGTCACTGAAGTGAGTTGCTGTGGTGCTGTACAGGTCCTTATCCATAAGGTGGTTAAAAGGTGCATAGGAATGGGACTAATATATTCAGAAAACAACAGATTGTCAAAGGGCTCCTGTGCAAACCGTGGTGTGACTATTTCAGTTACTATTCAGCTCTCTTGAAATGCAAATACTTGTCATAGACAGGGCTGCTGGAACAATTTTTATAGTGGTGATTATGGCAGTCATAGAAACAATGTATTTGGTTTTTGTTATTCCTGTTTCCAGCCAGTACCACTGGTCACGGACTTCCTTCAGATGTCTTGGTACTATGTTTGCTTAGCAATTTCCCAATTGTTACAGTCTGATGCTCCCAAAGATTGGTAAGGTTTAACTTGTCTTGGAAAAAGATAGTGGTTTAAAATCTGCTTGGAGTGAGTTTTATGCACATACCTGCCTGCCTAATTCTTGGGTTCAGACTGATCTATCAAGAATGAATAGATTTGGTCCTTGATAATTGTCTGTAAGAAACAAATATTTAGCTTTCTGAAATAAAATGCAGTCAAAGTTCATACCTATTTCCTGTAAGCTGAGCGTGTGGGCAGTCACCCAGGAGAGATTTGTGTGTTGCCCAGCAGATTAGCAGTGCACCCACAGCAGGCAGTATGTGCTTCTATTGTTGGTGCACACCCACACATGACTTGGTGCACATAATATTTATTCCACCCTGGATGGAAAAATTTAGAGGGAACACTGGTTCATGCATAGAAATGTATGTGTGCTGCTGTTTAAAAGTAAGAGTATGCTGTAAAACTACAATGAATTAGTACAGTAGATCCTTGAGTTACGTGATGGTTCTGCTCCACACACCCTCACATAAACTGAATTTTGCATAAGTGGGGGTCTGGCTTTTTCCCCGGCAGAACACACGTTCTGCAGCCAGGGAAACAGCAGAAAGGTAAGTCCTGGGGTGGGGGGGGGCAGTTGGGGAGGGTTAAGTGTGGCGGTGGGTGGGAGCCATGGGAGGCGGCCGGGACTAAGCCAGGGGTGGGTTAGGACTGCAGGGGGGGTGAGGGGTGGAGTTAAGCCAGAGCTGTGTGTGGGGGGTGGTGAACTGGAGACCCGCTCAGGTGGTGAGCCGGGCCACGGGGGGTTTGAACCACGGCTGCATGGGGGTGGGGGTGTTTGAACCAGACTGCAGGGGGTTTGAACCAGGGCAGGGGGGCAAGTTGAACTGGAGCCACACACGGCGGGTTTGAAGCGGGGTGGGAGGATGGAACTGGAGCTGCATGCACAGGGTTTGAACCAAGGAGTGGGAGGAGGGGTTGAACTGGAGCCACACATTAGGGGATTGAACTGGGGCAAGGAGATGGAACCAGGGCTGCATGCATGGGAGGGGCAGGATTTTAAACCAGGGCAAGGGAGCATTAAGCCAGAGCTGTGTGCGATGGGTGGTGAGCCAGAGCTGGGCATGGTGTTCGCAGGTGAGCTGGAGCCACGCGCAGGTGGTGAGCCGGCAGGGGACTTGAACTGGGGTTGGTGTGGTTGAGCCAGAGGGGTGGTGAGCTAGAGCTGGAGCTAGAGCCAGAGGTGGGGAGGGGGGTGAGCAGGAGCTATGTGTGGGTGGTGAGAGGAGCTGTGCAGAGCCAAGAGGGTTGAGCCAGGGCTGGCAGGGGGTGGAGGAGAGAGTGAATTAAGCACAACTGGAAATTGTGCATTTCCAGGGTTTATTGTGGGAATTGGGGGTCAGCCGCCTAAGAATGGGGTCGTGTACTCTGGGTTTGTGTGCTCTGAGACCTTACTGTATGTATATGTAGGCTATTTCATAGGCTAAATGACTTTGTCACATGGATGAAATGATCTAGATATTTGCCTTATGTGTATCATGATTGGTTTTATGCCCCTGAAATCTGGTTCCTGCCTGTGGTCATTAGGTTTTTCTCATGCATTTGGAGTGAGAGTCCTGAAAGTGACCTTCTCCTAAGCTAACTAGGGAAATACAGGCTACAGAACTACTATAAGATGGGTGAACAAACTGATTGGAAGACTTGATGCAGAGTAATTTGATTCACAGTCACACTGGAAGAGTGTGTGGAATGGGGTTCCGCAGCGTTCTGCTCTGGATCTGATTCTTTTCAATGTCTGTATAAATGATTTAGATAATGACACAGAGAGTACACTTGTGAAATACATGAGTGATAGCAAGCTGAGAGAGATTGCAAGTGCTTTGGAGGACAGAATTAGAATTGGAAATGATCTTGACAACCTGAAGCAAAGGGTCTAAAATAAATAGGATGAAATTCAACAAGGGCAAATGCAAAGTACTCTACTTAGGAAGGAATAATCAAGTGCACACATACAAAATGGGAAATGAGCACCTAGGTAGGAGTACTTCAGAAAGAAGTGTAGGGTTACAGTTGGATCACAAACCAAATATGAGTCAATAGTGCAAGGCTGGTGGTGGGGAGGAGGAAGGGGAGGGAAGCAAACATTATTCCAGGATGGTTTAGCAGTTTTGCAAGCAAGACACAAGAAATAATTCTTCACTTTGTTCAGCCCTAATAAGGCTTCAGATGGAATATTGTGTCCAGTTCTGGCTACCACACTACAGGAAAGATGTGGGCAAACTGGGGAAGGCCCTGAGTAGTACAAAAGAAACGATTAAAAATGTAGAAAACATGTAAGGTCAGATTGAAAAAAAACCTGGGTTTGGTTCATCTGAAGAAAAGAAGACTGGGGGTGCTGGACATTATAGTCTTCAAATACCCAAATATTGTTTTGAAGAAGAAGGTGACAAATTGTTTTAATTATACACTATGGACAGGGCAAGAAATAATGGCCATAATTTGCAGACGTAGGTTGACATTAGGAAAATCCTCTCAGCGCAAGGGTAGTTAAGAACTGGGGCAAATTAGTTGCGGCGGGGGGAGGGCCTACAAAATTTATATTCTGAAGATTTTTAAAAACAGGTTAGACAAATAACTGCTAATGATGGTTTAGATAATACAGATTGAACCTCTCTAATCCAGCACCCCTGGGATATGACCGGTGCCAGATGAGAGAATTTGTCAGACCACAGGAGGTCAATGTCGTCTAACCCATTACCACCACTTCCACTGCTCACTGGGCTTTTAGAAGACATTTAGGCATAAATGACAGCTAAATAAAAGCACAGAACACTGAGAGACAGGGCTGGTGGCTATAAAAAAACTTTATGATACCACGGGAAACTTGTCCACACCCCTGAATAATGGTGATCCAGCTAACTAAAATCATACTAGATTAAGGATGTTGCCAGACAAGAAAGTTCTGGATTAGACAGCTTCAATCTGTGGTTAGTTCTGCCTCAGAGCAGGGGACTTCAATAGATGATCTATCAAGTTGCCATCCAGTCCTGCATTTCTGTGATCTTCTGGGACACAATCCTTTTGCTTCTGCCCTTTTAACCAATAATCCTGCAAGGGGCAGTCTACAGATAGGCATCACTACACGTAGGGTAAATTGGCAGATGTCTGGAATCTCTAGACTTAACATTTACTGTTTAGTTTGCTTACTCAAGTTAATTGACACATGCAAGCAGGACTTCAAGCTCTAATCCCTGCAAAACCTGGGAAAATTGATTATCTCATACCCCGAATGCTATGCTCTTCTGGAGAGCTTTAAAAACCACTAAAGGTATTTAACACAGTGTAGGGAAGTTGAGAAACTGTCTCCACCCACCATGTGGCTTCTGGGAAGTGTTATTTAAAATTCACTTGTTCTTAGCTTAGCATGCAACTATGTCCATCTTTTTAATTTTGTTTGTTTTTAAAGATATAAGAGAATATCACATTACAGTATGAGTGAATTGATTTCTCTATTCTACAGAAGTCACTGGCTTATATCACATTTACATGCAAACATAATAGCTGTATATACATGTGCATTCCTCCTTCAAAAGAGGAATGCAAATGAGGGAAATCAGAAATGCAAATGAGGTGCTGATTTACATATCTCAAGCCTCATTTGCATAATCTGTTTTTAGAAGAGATTCCTTCGAAAGAAAAAAAGGATTGTACGTGGGGCTTTTTCAAAAATAAACCCATCTCTGAAGGAACCCTTATTCCTTATTTTTTTAGGAATAAGGGTTCTTTTGAAGACAGAGTTTATTTTTGAAAGAGCCCATCTACACTCCTTTTTTTCATTTGAAAGAATCTCTTCTGAAAACAGATTATGCAAATAAATCATGAGATAGGTAAACCAGTGCCTCATTTGCATTTCCAATTTCCCTCATTTGCATTTTTCTTTCAAGGAGGAATGCACGTGTAGACACAACTAATATGTTTACGTAACACAATAAAAGCTGTCTTATCTAGCACTCACATAACCAGCACACTCTATTAGCAGGCACTCGAGGGCTGCCCTGCTGGGGTTAGCTGCCTTGCTGCGGCTGGCTTTCCCTAACAGGGCCAGCAAGTGTGGGGCCAGCTCCCCAGCTGGGACTGGCTGAGTGGGGCTGGCCCTGCCTTGCTGGGGCTGTAGAGAGTAGGGCAGCCTGCCCCCATCTCTTGGGAGTGGGCCAGCCCCCACCAGGATCAGTGAAGTGGGGCCACTGGTCTCACTCACTTAACTGGAAAATTTGATTATGTGGTAACCTCTGTTCCCCAGCTTCTACTGTAGCAATTCAAGCAGTAACACAGAACAAGTTGAACATTTCTTGGAGTTAAATAGTCTGCAATACTTCTGATATATTATGCTCATGAAGAGGTGCCAACTTTAAAATGCCCAGAATCAATTGTACACACACTTGAGCCCCCAAACATCTTGGAAATATTTCAAAGTAGTATAATGTTTTATGACCATTACATTTCCCAGGTTAGGCTTTCATAAGAAATAATTTTCTTTCTGTGTTTTGTTGTTTTCAACTAATTTTGGTCTGTTGCCAGCCTCTCTTCGTTTAATCCATTTGCTATATTGACCTCAACCTGTGTGACTTGTTCACTGAAATGCCCTAGGGAGGATCAGTATCAGGTCTAATAAGACTGCTGTCACTTTACACCAGGCAGAAAGCAAATGTTTCATTTGTTAAAAGGGCTGGTAGAAAACATTGCCTTTTTCTACCATTCTCATTATTCTTCTAGGCAAAATGTTTTACTCTTATGTGAGTGACAGAAGATAAAGTGGATCTGAAGCTGCAGATTTTAGTGTCTTGAATGAAGACTTATGTAAGACTTTTCTGTTTTTTATGTATCAACTGTACTGAAATATGATCAGAGTAACAGAATAAGGTCTGACTGTAATGAAGTTTCTTGTGTTCCAGTAATAAGGAAGGGATACAGTATATAAGAGGTGCACTGTGAATTTGTGGTCCAAAAGAACTGCAGAGGAAGCTATAAATAATGCAAGATTATTGAACTGCACCATAGGCTGCTAAAGTCAGACCCAATTCTGTTACCTCTGGTCAATGGCAGTTTTGCCAAGGACTTCATTGTCAGCAGGATCGGGCCTGTGTCTTTTTTATTTTAGCTTGTTACGTATCTGAACAAATTTGCTTGTATTTTTTGCAGTCAGACAAATGACAATGCATCCAGTTGATGGGTTCCCTTTATAAAGTGCTTTGGAGTTCTCCTAGGTCTCTGGTCAGAAATGATTACCAGTCATGGTTTTAATTCAGCATCTTAAATTGTATTTGATTTCTGGTTTTGTGTGTGAAAATGAAACCTGGAAACATCACAAATTTTGTAACAGTGGGATTCTGAAGCTAGGTTCTGACTTCCCAGCTAGATGCTTTCACTGCCAGGCTATAGGGTGAAGTCTCTGACTCCTGCTTTTAAGGGTGTTCCATTTTGTATAAATACTCTCCAGTTGGCTGAATGGGTATTTATGTATGTGAGAATGACTCCATAACTTGGTGGTTAGGAGGCTCACCATGATTTCAGTCTCTACTTCAATTAATATTTAATTACTTACACAAAGTGGAACAGGTTCAGCAGAAGACACTGAGCACAGCTCACCCACAATACCATATAGCCCAGTAGTTAAGGCATCACCTACATCATTCAAGAGCCCAGGCTAGAGTCTCTGCTCTGAAATAGGTGGAATAAGGATAGAGTTCTTGTTTTCCACATCTCAGGTGAGTGGTCTAATCACAGTCTCTAGGTTATAAAAGAAGCTCCTCTGACTTCTGTTTTGTGAATGGTGGTGCCAGATTTCTGTGTCCTTTTAATTTTAAAAAGCAGTTAAAGAGCTTGATAGCAAAACAAAATGATTTCTTTTTGGACCCAAAACATTTTTTGTTTTGATGAGAAAACCAAATAATTTTCTGGTTGATCTGAAAAAAATTTCTGTTTTCAGTTCAGCCAGTAACCTTAAAAAGTTGATTATTTGCACAGCTCCAATTCTAATTCTCCTTAGCTAAGGAACAGTGAGGACAATGAAGCTATTCTCTTCAATTTAGTCAGTAAATTCAAACACAGAGCCACAGCCACAACCTCTTAATGTGATATGCAGACCAATAAGAAGGACTTGGAATGGAGGAGAAAAAGATGTCTTTTTGAGATGCCCATTTATTTTGTATAAATTGAACTTAATGTAATATCTCGGATTTGGTGTTTGAAGGTGCCAAGTTAGGAAGGCATGCTTAATAAGAGCTGAAAATGGGTGTTTAAGTTCCATAACCTCAAAAGCTGTAAATCATGTTCTTAATATTCACCCATAAGTCTCAGAGCTATCCAGGCTATGAAGGTTTTCTGAATTGTGGCTGAAGTTGGGGTGAGAGGATTTAAAACAAACAAAACATTGTAATACATATTTCTTTTTCTCTTTTTAAAGAGCACCATCGGGACTGGTAGGCTTAAAATTTACTCTACTGTGCATGTTTTGACTAATGGAGCAAATATGATACAAGAGTGGAAGGAGTTCTCAAGTGGGGTTCCATAGTGATCTTTTCTGGGCCCAGTGTTATTTGACATCATTATAAATGCACTGAATATGGGACTAGAGAGAATAAAGGTCAGATTTACAGATGACCCATAGCTAGTAAGATTGCAGACACTTTGGAGGATAGAGCTAAAACTCAGAGGGATCTTGATAAATTGGAGGACTGGGCTAGAGAAAACAAAATGAAATTCAACAAAGGATTAGGGAGTTATAGTGGATCATAACCCCATCATGAGCCAATAATACAATGCAGTGGTGTAAAAAACAAGTGCAGTTTTGGATTGCATTAACAGAGGCATGGCATGCTAGTTGTGGGAAGTGATCACCTGCTCTATGGCTGGCTGGTTAGGCCTCACCTGGAGTAATATGTCCAGTTTTGGTCACCAATGTGTAGAAGGGCATTAGAGAAGCTGGAAAGGATTCAGAGGGGAGTTGCAAAGATGATCAAAGGCATGGGATGCAAGCCATATGAGCAAAGGCTGAAGGAACTGAGTATGTTAACTTGGAAAAAGAGGAGCCTTTTGGAAAGAGGCTATTTGTACTTGCAAAAAAAAAAAAAAATCAGACACAACTGTTGTATGAACATCAGCTTGTCCACTACAGGGAAGTCAGTGCTAGAAGTGTGACTATAACGTACACAAGATATTCTGCATGAACTCCCATGTGGGCATTTACTGTGCAGTTATAGTGACCTCGGGCAGTTTAGCTTAGTATATTGAGTTAAAGCGCACAAAGGCACTTTTATTATGCATTAGGAGCGTCTGTGTGGGGAGCTAAGTTGGGGTAGCTAATGCTCTATAAATTCACACTCTGGCTTGCTGTGCACTGACTTCCCAGGTAGATAAGACCCTTGTACCTCTACAGACCTTATTTGAAAATGTCAAATGTTCTTCTTCTTGTGATCTGCAATCTACTTAACCTGTTGCTGATAGTGGAAGCAGAGATGGGCAGGGAAGCCCACATTTCTGTTACAACATAATATCCTTAAGAATGATTTTTTTTTCTGAATGTTGGGTTTCTTCTCTAATACCAGCCCTTACATGGAATGAATTAGTTAAAACATCAAGTATACACTCCCTCCCCCATTCCCTGGAAATATGTACAGAGACAGTGGGAAGAGAGGTATCAGTCAACACATGCTAAAGATGTCATTGCAGCTAAAGTTCTTGTCTAAATTAAAGCAGAAGATGGAAGGTTATTTTCTGATTGCTAAGAAATGCTTGAATGTTTAAATTTTTCATCTGAAAACATTTTAATTTAGCTTCTTTTGAGAGCAGAACCAAACTTCATTGAAACTTCATTGATCACAGAGACTTCATATAGATTTCTGTGATTAACAAAGAGATCATATCTTTCCTTTTGGAAGATTTCCAATTTTCTTAATCTGAAGGATAAGAATTTCTGAAACAGAACTTGCTGTCACTGACACCTGCTTACAGTGAAGGAATCAGTGTTTTGCTAAGAATGAAAGGGCATGGAATGTAATAGTTGAAAAATGGTACCTAGAGTGGCCAACAGAGAGGGACAGACTCATTTAGGATTTGAAGCAGCAGGATCCTGAAGGGGAACCTTGACAATCGAAAATCACCCAGAGGCTTCCCAGGGACGGGCAGCTTGTACACAGCAGAAGCTACCCCAGAGCTGGGTAACCCTTGCAGGGACAGGGGTGTGGTCAGAGCACTCGAGCTGGACTCCTGTGAAGCTGACACTCCAGTTCATTCCTGGCGAGGGCAGATTCTGTTTCCATTTCTACCCTTAAAAGGGAACAGGAATTCTTCTGGGGTGTTGCAGCTCTGGTTGATGCCAAAAAGTGCAAATTACACAACTACATTTTGCTCAGAATCAACTTTTAAATAATTTTCCCTCTCCCTCCCCCTCTCTCTTTATTACTACTTTGTTACATCTTGCCAGCATAAGGACAGAAAGTCAGTAGCTGGTAGACCCGTGTAGTGAAACATAAAGTTATACTCTAAAATGAGGGATTGCATCCCTTTATGGCAGTTTGTGATTTTGGTGTTGAGATGTTTTATGTGAATGGAGAATAGTTGTAATGTGCTGAAGGAAAATGGCATCCATGTATCCAAATACATTTGTGCATACAGGGCCATGCTTTGAAATAAGAAGGCTTGAGATCCGGGCGTGGAAGCCTTTACCCAGCTGCATATGTAACCAGGTATTGGAACTCCTATCTGTACACAAATACAGAAACTATGGGTGTTACTGAAAAAGAATTTTTGCACCGTTCTTCAAAGGGAAGCAGCCGAGCTGGCTTTTATATTCAAATTCGGCACATTAACACATGGTTTAAACCGGGACAGGAACTTTCTGAGTCACTATAGTCTGCATACTTGGCTTAATCTAATTCTTGACCTCCCCCGCCACCCTTCCACTCTCTGATTTGCTCACTTTGATTATCTTTTTCTGATTTGTCCTCCTTGCTTATTGTTTTTGGTTCTCTGTGCCTTAAATATTGAGTCTGTTCTGGTCTGGCTATGGTCTGAAGAAGTGGGTCTGTCCCACGAAAGCTCACCTAATAAACTATTTTGCTAGTCTTTAAAGTGCTACTTGACTGCTTTTTATTTTGATTTTTTGTATGTGCAAGTTGGCATCTGTCATTAAAATATTGGTCCACCATGTTCTTTGCTGGCATAAAACTGATTTTGGTAACAAATGCAGGGTGCTCCCAGCCTACCTGTGAGCTGCCAGCTGTTCTAGCCTTCAGATACAAACCAGTGTAAATTGCTTGCAGAAATGTGACCTAGAAAGCAAGCTGCATAAGATAAATGACAGAGAAGAATTACTTTTTGATTGTGGTTCTGCTTATGACCCCACACTGTGATATTCTAAAGAGAAAAAACCACAGTTTCTAGTGGGTTGTGGACACATTTATTTTAATTTTTTTTAACCAGCAAAACTACTCATCACAAATCTCCATCCCTAGAGGTTTTTAAGTCTGGGCTTGACAAAGTTTTGGCTGGGATGACTTGGGTGGGGTTGATCCTGCTTTGGGCAGGGGGGCTGAACTCAATGACCTTCTGAGGTCCTTTCAGTCCTACCATTCTATGAGTCTAAATATTTGCTTTTCCTACAGGGCACATTTCAGATATCATTCACTTACATTAAGAGTATTGCTCTGCTTCTGTTAGTTTTATGGGATTATTAGCATGCTACTTCTGTGCCTGGGAAAAGCTCCCCCTTCAGAGCTAGGTTGGCTTATGAGCATTTGGTAAATGACCGGCAAACCATTTCCATAGAAAGAATGTTCTATTTGTCATCTAGGCAAGATTGTCAATGGTTCACGACTGGAGTGTGACTTAAATTTGGCACCAGGAAGGGGGAATTGGAAATCTCACTGAATCCTTTATGCAGGCTCCCAGTACCTTAGGTCATCATTCTCCAGATGGACATCTCTTGAAGCTGCCAGGGACAGTTTGCAAAATTTGAAAAGATCTCTTTAATCTTGGATGCCTCTATTAGTGTTGGAAGACATGAATCAATTTACACTGTTGCTTTTATGACTGTTTTATGTTATTTGCCAATTTAGGGACCTGATCACATGAAGCTGGATACAAAATAATTGTAAATAGGGAGTATTTAAAACAAAAGAAATATTACTTAGCACTGTGAAATCACCTATCGTTCACCAAAGGCTGACCACAGTCTTATCTTCTTGAAAATAGAAACATTAAATTAATCAGATCTATTTCTGTGGAAAATAAATGAGACAATTATTATCACATGAATAGATTGTTCTTTTCAAAAATGGTTTTGCATCATTGTTGAGTCAAGCACCCATTTATGTGATCTCATAATGAAAGGGCTCTGTGAGCAGCCAACACACAGATCTTAGAAAAGGCTGAAAACTTCTAGTTTTTTTGTTATTATTTTTTTAAATAAAGCAGATGCAGGGTATCAGAAGGAGTGGAGAAGGAAGTGATTGTATCAGGAAACTAGTTAAGAGAGAGTTTTTTTTGGCATTTTTAATGAATGAAAAGAATAGTGAATAGGCTGTTGAAAAATCTGATAAAAGACCTATGCATGAGAAATCTTCACACTGCCTCAAGTTTTCTTTGTTAGAAATATAATCAGCTAGGCTCAAAAGTTTTTTCCAATTTTGACTGTGTTATATTAACATTTTTTCCCCCAAACCAGTCTTCTAACTAAAATTGAGGAAATGGGCATATGGATAATTGGCCTGAAGAAAATTAGGTGAGGCCACTGTGCGGGGTAGAGGTGTGGGGGAATAACTCTTGGTTGAAGAATGAACCTTACCTACAATACCGCATTAGTGTAAAGGTTTTTAGCAACTCTTTTACTTTATCACCTGTGAAATATACTATGTAAATATAAATGTTAAACTATAGAGCTCTTGAAAGTACAGAAGTGCAGCAGTGTGCACTTTTTAATATTCTTCTGGGGGGTAAAAATGTAGGAGGAAATGCGGGGCATGGTATATCTCAATTTTAATAAGACATTTGACACAGGTCCCGCATGACATTCTCCTAAACAATCTAGGGAAATATAGTCTAATGGAAATTACTATCTGGTGGGTACACAACTGGTTGAAAGACCACACTCCAAGAAGAGTTATCGATAATAGTGTTTTTAAGTACATTACTTATTACAGGCCATATGCTGCCACCCTAACTCACAAGATTATATCTGATTCCAGTTTGAGGTGGTAGAACTGGTCCTATGGTCATGACAAAGTATGTGTATTGTAGCCTCGGAGAAATGAGGGGAGATCACATTTCCTTAAAAACAACAACCTCACAAAACACTTCAGTGCAACCAGACCCTTCATAAGCAGAGCCTGCCTACCCAGTAGCAGCTACAGGCAGCCCCACACCAAAAAGAACAATTTGTTTTTATGTACATACCCACTGCCTCTCTTTCAAATCACACCCACCTGCACCCCAGCTACAGGGGAAATTGCATTATTTACAAGGAGGAACATATCGAATTCACAATATTTTGATTTTACAGGTTTGCAAATAGGAAGGCCACAGCATTTCACACCTAATGCAGGTTGAGCCTCTCTAGTCCAGCACCCTTGGGACGTGACTGGCACCAAATGAGGGAATTTGCCAGACCGCAGGAGGTCAATATTGTCTAGTAGCATTACCAACACTTTCACTGCTTACTGGGCTTTTAGAAGACATTTAGGGGTAAATTACAGCTAAACAAGAGCACAGGGCACTGAGAGCTGGGACCAGTGGCTGTAAACAAACTTTATAGGACCCCAGGAAACTTGGCCACACCAATAATATATGGTCATCTGGTTAACTAAAATCATGCTGTATTATGGATATTGCAGACCAAAGAGTGCCAGACTACAGAGGTTCAACCCATGAGTGAAACAAAAGTACATTTATGTTTCAAATGAAGTAATGCGATGTTTTTAACTCTGCTAACTGTGACTCTTAATTAGTATACTTGCATAACCCAGATGTGATGATACTTGGCAACTATAGTGGTGTTCATTAAAAAATCAACATTTACCAATACTTGCTGCATCACAGCATTTGAGTTGTGGTTATATACTTTGAACAGGGAAATACCAGTGGTATGCCAGGTACAGTGAGTGTTGGGAAATATATTGGCCTTTTTAATGCTGACTGATGTTCCGGGCAAAATTCTTATGTCTGAGTGAGGATTTGGCCCTCTGAAGTGCCTTCAATATTCAGATCTCAGAATGTGGCAAAATTAATTAAAATTTACTGTACTTGTGTGAGGAAAGTTATGACACCAAATGCATAAATTAGAGCAAAAACAGGATGCCCAAAGTCACAGTGTGAGTCACTGACAGCTAAAAACCAGGAGTCCTGATGCTCAGTCCCTTACTCTAATTAGACAATATTCTTGAATATTGAAGTTAAAGTAAGTAAGTTTATAATGGGACCAACTGCCTGCTGGATCTATTATTGCAGCACTCTGCACTCTTGTGAGTTCTCACATGGAATGAAAGTGCTGCAGTATTTTTTTCTGATCTGCACTTTGACTTCATGGAATTTGCAGAGAATAAAAATTCAAACAGGTATATGTGACATCTGAAAGCAAAACAAGACTAATCCCTGCCTTTTCCTCACATCATGATTTTGTTGTTTAATTCTACAGGCAACATAAAATATGCACGTGGCGGGCACATTGAACACAGAGAGAGGTGCTTTATCAGTATCTGCTGTCTGATGTACTGTGATCTTGATTGTTTGAGAGCAATGGAAAATTCAGGATATTTACAGATGGATTTGGAGGTGGAAGAAGGGGAGCCAAAATAAATGTAATATAAAAACACACAAGAGGATTATAAATCCCTATGCCTTTTGCCAGCATTTAACTAGAGATGTGCAAAAATCTGTCAATATCTATTTTGCCTGAAGCCGCACAAGAGAATAACTAGAGTAAAAACTAACTTATATAGCTTTATTATCTTTTGAAAGACTTAAATTGCATTCTTCATTTTTAAATAAGAGATGATCTTTGGTTATGGAAGTTTATTTTACAGGTTAATGTACAAATGTAATAAGGTTACTGTGCCTTAGCACACCGAAGGTCAGAGGGTTCATGTTATGCAATACAGAAATATAGAAAGGGACTTTGAGAAGCCATAAGAATGGCCATACTGGGTCAGACCAAAAATCCATCCAGCCCCTTAGCCTGTCTGCCGACAGTGGCCAGTGCCAGGTGCCCCAGAGAGGGTGGACTGAAGACAATGATCAAGAGATTTGTCTCCTGCCATCCATCTCCAGCCTCTGACAATCAGAGGCCAGGGACCCCATTCCTACCCTTGGCTAATAGCCTTTTATAGACCTAACCTCCATGAATTTATCTAGTTCTTTCTTAAATTCTGTTACAGTCCTAGCCTTCACAGTATCCTCTGGCAAGGAGTTCCACAGGTTAACTATGTGAAGAAGAACTTTCTTTTATTAGTTTTAAACCTGCTACTTTTATTAGTTTTAAACCTGCTACCCATCATGAATTCCGGCTCCCTGTGCAGAGGCAGGACCAAGAAAACTCAGGCCATCCCTGTCTGATATTTGGAAATTTTTCTGAAGAGATTGAACAATGATGCAGATTTTTCAGTCTCTCTTCCAAGCCTGCTCCAAGACTTAACCACCCATATAGTTAGGTTTTTCCTAATATCTAACCTAAATCTCTCTTGCTGCAGATTATACCTGTGACTTCTCCTTCAACTTTCAGTGTTCTTGGAGAACAATGACAGTCGTCCTCTTTAGAGCAGCCCTTAACGGTCATCAAATATATCTTCTCTAAAGAGTAAACATGCCCAGTTTTTTTTACCACTCCACACAGGTCAGGTTTTCTAAACCTTTCTTTAGTCTCTCTCCCATTTCCTAGAGTGAGGTGGCCAGACTTGGACAAAGTACTGTAACTGAGGCCTCCCCACTGCTGAGTTACACATCACATTCCCGTTAATATAGCACAGAACTGTATTAGCCTTTTTTTGCAACTGTCAGTTTGTTGACTCATATTCAGCTTATGATTCACAGTAACCCCAGAATGTTTCAGAATTATTACCTCTTACCCAATTTTTCCACATTTTGTTGCTGTGCGTTTGATCATTTTCTTCTTAATTGAAACATTTTGCACTTGTCTTTACTGAATTTCATACAGTTAAATTCAGAACAGTTCTCCAACATGGCAAAGCTGTTTTGAATTCTCATCCTAGCCTCCCAATTGCTTGTAGCCACTCTCAGGTTTGTGTCACCTGCACATTTTATAAACATACTCTCCACTCTACTGTGCAAGTCATAATGAAAATGTTTAATACAGTCTCCCAAAGCCTGCACCCCAGACAAATGTTCCCTCTAATCCTTTCCATCCTTGTGCAAATTTTTTGCATCCATGTGCAGAATAAATTGTTATATGCACTGTTCCATGTGCAAATGTGCATCATCAGGAGAAACACAAACCTAAGTATGGGCACTTTGCTAATCAGCTGCGTGGCATTTGAATATCTTCTGAGCAGCTGCACAAGCACACAGCGAACTCTGCTCCAGCCCTCCACCTGGATCCACATTTCCTCCTAGATCCTGCACTTCAGACACTCACCTGCACCCAAACATCCCCCTGCCCCGAGCCTGTCTCCACTCCTGTCCCCTAATCTCCTGCTCCAGTCCAAAGCCTACACACAGTATGCAAACTCCCTGTCAGAGCCTGCACTTCTTCCCCAGTACCCAAACTCCCTCTCAGAGCCTGGGGATTCTGGATACCAGCACACCACCAATATGTTTGCAAACCCGCTGTCCCTGCTTCCACCTGACTTGCTACCAAATGGTCCCTGTTGGTCATAATCAAGCCTAAAATGGCTGCCTCCATGATGAGAAAAAAAGTTGTCCCTACTCGATTCTAAAAACTTACTGGACATTGTTTTGCCATTTTACTTTTTAACCGATACTTGGGTAGTTAAAGTTCTACAATACTGCCAGGATTTGTGTTTTGGATATTTGTGCAATTTGTTTATGCCAGCAAAGATGCATGGAGATATCCACAGACACGCTCAAGCATTGTAATGTCTTCTGGAATGTCCAAAGGCTTATATTGTCCCTCTTCTCCACTCTTTTGAAGGTAGAAACTTTCTGCTGAAAGGTCAATGAGCTCTTAATTCTCTTCAGATTGAGTCAGCCCCAAATCACAGCTCTATTTTTAAAAGATATACTATTAATTTAAGAAAGGGTTTTACATTATTTATTTCTCTGTCCACAGACTGCGCAAAGCCTGGCTATGAATCTTAATTAACAACATTGGAGGTGAGCAGATAGCAAATAGTCCGTTTGAAAAGCCTCTTTTTATTCCTTGTTCAGGGTTGCACTTTAGAGCTCACAATCTGTCTTGTTTTTCCAACCCCCTAAAGTAATAACCCCCCATAGCAGCTGGGACTGTCACAGTGAAGTTGGTGTCTGATATTTACAAATTCTTTTTCACTTCTCCAGTGTCTAGCATCATTATACTCCCCAGCCCAGTGGGTCCTGTCATGCTTTTGGGCTATATTAGATGCTTGCATGTCTGCTGGTAAAGGGGAGCTTCCAGATGCCTTACAGTGGTATGTGCATTTGAGGATCACACAGAGTTTTACATTATAATGCAAGCCATGTAAACCTGGGTTAATTGTAGCCACCCATCTAGAAGTAGTAAAAACAAACTCTTTGAACCGAAGGAGAATCTCATTGCTACTGTTTACTATGTGTTAGTTTTCTAAATAGCCTAATTTTTATGAGAAGAATAACAGAACAAATAATTGATCTCTGTTCTGAGGTTGCTTTAGTGCAGTGACCCAGGACAGCTATGTTCCATTTCTCATTCAGGGCCACTAGCTTTGTTATAATCTCATTCTTAAATGCTGTGCATGTAGGTCGAAGGCATCACAGGCATGAAGTGAAGATACAAGATGAGTTAAAGGACATTTGATAAAATATTTTTAAAACACTTGCAATATAATGAAAGCACAACAGCTTTTGCAAGGGAAAAAGAACTTAGGAAAGTCAGAGTCTGAAGACTGAGCAGCTGATCACATTTTTGCACAAACCGCCTTCATCTAGAAGAGGACTTCCTAGTTTTGTGATGGATTTTGAACTCCATTTATCTTCTGCAAAAAGCATAGAGCAAGGGAGTTTCAGGCTTGAAACAGATGATGAATACTGGCATGCTGGAGCTGGTGTTTACAGTACAGAAATAAATATTTTCAAAAGAAAGTTCAAAATACTGTTACAAAAATTTCTGGAAGCAAATTTAAATTGGTTTAGTTTATCTCAGTAGTATTGTAGAATAACAACATCCAAATTTTGAAGTGATGAAGTGTGCTGTCAAAATTATTCATCGACACAACGCAAGAAGCCCAGCAAAACAAGTACAGAGATCCTAGTCTTACACACCTCTCCTGATATCTGGCTGCTGATTATTTCTTGACCATCTCCTCCTGGGCAGAAATCACTCTAGAGCAGCGGTTCCCAAACTTTTTGGCATCACACCCTCCTTTTGATTTTTGAGAAACCCTCACGCTCCCCCACCTCTTCTTTACCATCATCCAACCCTCGTTTTAACAAAAAAAATTCAATTCATATTTTGAAATAAATACAAAAGCTTGAGATAAAAATGTTGTTTAAAATTAAAGATAAGCACAAATAATTTTTCTTGGCCCCAGCAGGCCAGCTGCCTGAGCCCCTTGCCAGCCTCCAGAGCTGCTCACACCAGCTGCCCACCCATCTGAGATCTGTGTTGTCAGAGCTGCCAGCCTGAGCCCCATGCCTCCAGGGCCAGCCACCTGCTCACCCACCATCCACCAGCGCCAGCCGTCCACCTGCCCGAGCCCTGCACTGCCAGGACCAGCCACCCACCCCACCTGTGTGCCAGCCTCCCAAGCCACCCACCCAAGCCCATGCTGCCAGGGCCAGCAGCCCACCCACTTTTCCGAGCTGCCTGAGCCCCACACTGCTGGGGCCAGCCATCTGAACCCCCTGCTGCCAGGGCCAGCCAGCAGCCTGAGACACCCAGGCCTCATGCTGCTGGGACCAACTGCCCAAGCCCTGTTCTGCTGGGGTCAGGGGCCCGAACCTGAGTCCTGCAAGCTGGCTGGCCACCCAAGCCCTGCAAGCTGCCCACCTGAGCCTCTCCCCTACCCTCCTACAAAGCCAGGCACCTCCAGCCCCTCATCTAACCCCAGCCTCATACTCCCTCCCAAACCACAATCACTCTCATTTGCAGAAGGCAGCCAGCTCCACATGGGCCTTTGCTGGCTGTTCGCTTTTTTTAGCGGCTGCGCTGGGTCACCCATGTAAAATGGTAGGGGCTGAGTGCTGGAAACAAAGGCTAGATCTTTCTTCAGGTTGAGGGAATGATGGTGGGGGTTGGTTGTGTCGTGCCCCCACTGGAATTTCTCCACACCCACCCAGTTTGGGAAACCATGCTCTAGAGACTTCTGCCTCTCTGGCCAGCCCAGTCCCTTCAGGGCCCCTTAAGTTTTCGCAAATGAATTCAAACAGACCCTATAAGCGGACTAAAGCAGACACTTAAAATTACGGTGCTACTATGCCATTTAAGCTTGCAAACTTCAGTGCACTAAGAGTCCTTACTCTGGTAAGTAGTCCTATAGAAACTAATTGGACTGTAACAGGGTGACTTGCCCTATAGGCTGGAGTGTTTGGAGCTAAGTCATCTCTAATTACCTGATGAGCCTCACCTGGGTTGAATCAGGTGCTCCAAGAGTAGAGTAGGCAGCTGCAGGGAAGTTGTTTTTAGGGTGTTAGAGAGTCAGTGGAGGAAAAGAATGAGACTGGAGGAAAAAGTTCCAGGCAGTGAGAACAGCCCGAGAGCTGCTGACAGGTAACCTTTGGGGGCAGGGTCTGAGGGTGAGGATTGCATAAATTTGTAGTTTGTTTTGAAAACCTTTGTGCTGATCTATTGGAAGGAGAGACAACTAGGGCTGGGACCTGCACAGCTACTGTACATCTGGGGTCCTTTTATGTATTTGTCTTCTGGGGACTGTTTGACTTAAGAATTCCTAAGGGGCCCCAAAAGAGTGGGGATGGCTGGGGAGGTACGAGTCACTAGTGTGATCTCTGCACAAGAAGCGCTGGGTGGTCTGGTACAGGTAAAGTTTGCAAGCTCAGGACCTTTGTACTTCTTCTGCTGAGCTTCTTGGTTTTTTCTTTTGTTTTTGTTTTTGTTTGTTGTCGTGCTATAGCTTGCTGGATCACTAGTGTCATATTAAGTAATGTATCTCTGTTGGATAGATAAATAAGGTTATCTGTATTTTATGTTGGAGAAACTGAGATACAGAGGGCTGGGAGTGTTTTTTGGCATCAAGGGGAGTCTGTTAAAACTTTGTATTAGAACGTGGAGCTTTCTTGTAGCTTCCTTGTCATGGGCTCTGGTCATATTTTCTTAGCCAAAATCCTTGTTTGCCTAGATACTTAGCTGTTATGCGACGGGGAGAGAAGCTACTTTTTTTTATAATTTTTTTTCATAGCTTTCCGCTGAAGTGTCAACTGCTATTGATGTATTGTCTAAAACCCCCTTTTATCACAGTAGCCTGTACAGATGCAAACTTTCAGGGTTCAGTTGCTGAATAACCAACTCCTCCACTTGTGTTACCTTCACTCCTCCACCTACCAGCTTGCCATTTCCTATGTCCCTCTTTCGTTCCTCCAGAAATCTCCTCCTCATCAAAACCCATGGGCTCAGTGCCCATTGGCATCTGATGCCTGTACCTCAGGAGCCACATCAGCGGAGGGGAGGGTCCTAATATGGGACAATTAGTCCCTTTTTAAAAAATAAGTAGGAGTGCCTTTTTGGCATCTCAAATATGGGATGGCTGGTCACACTACTTCTGAAGTGATGTGCAGGAGTGAAGACAAATGGAAGTGCTCACGTGCTCCCCTTTACCTTTGACCAGGCAGAGGGAATTCCCTTGTTTTCCCTGTGTGGAAGCACGTCCAAGAAGAAGCCTGTCACATGATCAGATCACCTGTCCAAGTCCTTTTTAGGTACTCAGCCATTACCTGTTTGCTGGATTGCATGTTCTCAGCCAAATTCCTCAGATGTTGAATGGAACTTGATAAGGCCCTTTCTCTGTCATGTACTGCTTCACTTGCCTAGTAACCATTTCACATTAGGTTGCCAATCCTGCTGCTGAGGGGTCTCAGAAACTGAAACTTCAAATACAAGAACAGAGCCAATACTTATAATTTCAAATATAAAAATGATACATGCCTATGGTCAGTAAAAACAGAAGTGGTGAATCATGTTTTCAATAGACACCTCACTAGCACACTTCACACAAGATTTGGTGCAAACAGAGAACAGTGGTTGCAACTATGGTTTTGCATGTTCATCTCAGAATCCAATGTTACTCATGCACATGTTATTTTCTTTAGCTTCTCATTTTTGAGTGTGAAACAACTTAATTTTTAACAAGATTACAAGGAGTAGAGGTCCCATATTGCTCCTCCATATTTTTACATGCAAACAAACCAATTCAAGGTCATTTTAAGCAAAAAATCACATGACAATTTCCACTGACAGGATGCTTTTTTGTTTCTGTCCAATAAGTCAGTATAGAGAGGGAACTGGAATATGACCTATCTGGGAGAACAGGAACTAAGCTTAGGGTCTGATTATGTTGCCTCACTTGTATTTTAATATGAAGTGAAGTGGGGGGGAAATCTCCAAATTTACCCCTGAATGAGTTGGTTGTTCTTTCCCTAAACCAAAGGGTGTTCAAATAGATGCTTGTAGCAAACCACGCATCTTCATAAGTGATGCCTAGTCATGCTAGAGAATAGGCATTGCTTTACCTGATTCTGCTTATGTTTCACTGTTACCCAACTTCCTATGTGAGAGGGACAATGCCATTTTTCTTTTGTGAAATGTCTTTGTGTGTGTGTGTGTGTGTGTATTATTGAAGAATGTAGCTAAAGGTTGGATGACAAACATTGTACTCAATGAATTTTTCAAAAGGCATTTATTATTAGCATAAACTAGATGGCGTAAATGTTAGTAACCGTTGAGTGACTTTGCAACATTGAGAAACGTGTTCCCTCTGTGTTGCTAGGTTGGAAATTAGGCCAAGGTTGGAACAGCTCTGCAGACTAAGGAGGAAAAGAACAGGGTCAGAATAAGGATCTCTGCTAGTCTGAACAGAGCTCAAGTCTCCATCCAGCAATCTTCCTTATCTTCTACCCTATGCATTCACATACTGGTTGTGAGTCTCCTCAGGGCAGGAAGGTGAAAGAGAGAGACAAAGAGATGCAGTAGTGGTTCCCCAGGGGCAGAGGAATAGTAGCTAGCTAGAGGGATTTTCTGTCAGCTTTTGGCTCTCTTTCTGAATATGCATCAGACAAAAGACAGATGGCCTATACAGTAACAATTCCCTATTCAGAGTTTTGTCTGGTGAGAAAGCCAAAAGGGGGTCTGTGACAGAAAGAACCTGTAATTATTTGTGTAACTATATCTCATAAACACTGGTCTAGTAATCAGTAACCAGGTGTGCGCACACACTCCTTTCCTGTGTCATATGCCTAAAATATCAGAGTCCAGAGAATACGATGAGTTGCCTTCATCACGTAAATGGAGCTGCCTGTAGTCTGAGTTCACAGAAATGTTAAAAAGGTCTGAATTGGGTCTTATTTCTCAAATGGCACTTCAGTAAGGAAAGGTGAGTTCAGTTCTAATTCCTTGCTTTATCTACAGCAGACAGGATCAGAGTGGTTTGCTGGTGCTGTATGGTTTGAAAGCTAGGTGCATAAGGCTGTAGATTCAGATTTGAAATTTAAATATTCAAACAATGTTTGAAGCAGCAGATAGGACTGTTTTTTAAATCAAGTATTTTATTCAGTTTCCTTTAACTTTACCAGGCAAGTTTTTTAAAAAGATTGAGAATCTTGCATATATATATATAAAATTCAAATTATTTTGAACTACAAAATACACTATGGAATAAATAGCACTTTACTGGCAGCACAAAGGGAGCATTAATGATTCCCTGAGAGAGAAGTCACTGGTGCAAGCAGCCTTCCTGGCTGGCATAAAGCTGGTGAAAGCGTTGGCATTGGATGTGGGGAAGGGAAAGGTTTAGGTAAGGTAGATTTGGGTGGGAAGGAGGTGTGACTAGACAGTACTGCCATTCCAAATTCAAAGCCCACTTTGGTCAATTTCCTGGTCATAGGATTTAATACTAATTTTCACGATTTCAGTTATCAAAATCTGAAATTTAAGAGTTGTGGGAGTCTTGACCCAAAAAAGAGTTGTGGAAAGGTTTTGTAGAGTTATTGTAGGTGGGCTGGCGATTGTATTACCTTCACTTCTGCAGTGCTGCTCGTGGTGGTGGTGCTGCCTTCAGAGCTGGGCAGCTAGAAAGCAGTGGCTATTGACTGGGAACCCAGCTTTGAAAATAGAGCTGCCCACAACAGCACAGAAGTAAGGTGGCATGATATGGTATTGCTGCTCTGATTTCTTGCTGTTGGTGGCAGGGGTGCTGCTTTAATAGCTGGGTGCCTGGCCAAAAGCTGCCATTCTTCAGCTGTCGTCCTCTGGAGGTAGTACAGAAGTAAGGGTGGCAATGCTGTGACCCTCTCCCCCAATAACCCTGACAACCCACAATTATCAGGATCCCCAATTTGAGAAACACTGATCTTCCGTGATCTATTGACAGAGGTTTTGTTGCAAGGTATCTTCTGACAAATCCCTATAATCTTGATTTAGCCCCACAATGCAGCCTTGCCAGTGTATGGGGAAGCACAATCAGCTACAAGCCTACCGGCTGCTGCACTGGCAGCCATTGTGCAGTCCCAACCAGGGCAGCAGTTTTCCAATGCATCTTGACTGAGCTCACAGTTGCTCTACACCTATGTTCTGGGAAATTGGATCCTGAGGTACATGCTTGGCTATTCAACAGCCCAGTCTGAGCACGTTTAGAACCCAGATTGTTGGGATGATGCAGTGCCTTCTCTGCTAAATGACAATAACATGTCCTAGCCTGAACCAGGGTCTCTTAAACTTTTTGAGACTGCGGAACACCAAGCAATTATATTTTTATATGGAACACCTGTGGAAAATGTTCTTCAAAAAGCTGTCAGACCAAAAACCCCCACCCAAACAGCAACATACACAGCAAAACCAAAATGAAGTAATTAAATTGAGTAACATTGTATCTGGTTTTAATAACAGAAAATATACGCCGTCAGTGTATGCTGTACAGAAAAGTGTCAGATGGTTGCGGCATAGCAGTGAGTTGTTCATGGAACACCAGTGTTCCCTGGAACATGTCTGTTTAATTTGGGAACAGATGTGCAGACCATCAGCTAGTAAGAAGCATGAGAGCTTCTCTACTGGTTTTGATTTCTGATTCCTGGAAACTAATTTGTCATTTAAAAATTGTTTCAGGCAATTCAAATGTGTGACTACTGAAAAGAAAACCCAGAAAAATATACAGTGTCTTTGAAGTAACTGATAGTGAGTTTGACCAGTTGTCTATTCACAGAACCCCTTCCTATACAATGCAAATCAGCATTGATGTCTTTGGAAGATACTTACTGAGGTCAATACAGGTATAAGTGGGGAGGGCAGGTTAGGAGTTTAAATGGTCCCTTCTGGCCTTAATCTGTTAGCATTTGAACCCATATCCCTTGGTACCTCATCTTCAGTCTCATGTGTGTTTAAACTCTGTTTTCAACAATTGAGGCAGACTGGTCAGTGTTGGTCAAGATGTACTTTGTTGACTATCATCTTTAACTATAGACAACTCCCACTTGAACTGGTGCTTATTCACGACCATGACTTGTCCTTGTCTAAACTGCTCTCTCACTGTATCTTGTTTTCCATCAAGTAACTTGACTGTTTAAAGATAATGGCTAAATGTCATTACGACTCGCTCTCTTGCTGTGAGGTCATTTGGCCTCTGCCTTGCTTGTAGGGCAGCACAGTTTCCATTATCTGTACAGGGCCTGGATTCTAGCTTTTATCCCACAGATTATACAATCTATATAGAGAAATATTATCACCTTAATTTTTACAGAGGAGGAGCTGAGGCACACCAGTTAAATGAGTTTCTCAAGATCATTCAGGAAGTCTGACAGAGCTGGGAACTGAACTTGGATTTCCCAAGCACGAGGCCACTGTCTTGATGACAAGGCCAACCTCCTTCCCTGATGATAAAGACTTATTCTGGCATAGATCTTCTGTGAAACTTGCTTACAGCAGGAGCTATTCCTCAGTCTCTTCCAGACTGAGATTTGCCATTTGACAATGGTTCTGATCCTGCACAGAAAAATAGAAGTTTTTGTTGTAGTAGTATGTTCGCTTGCTCAAAACTACTATCTTCATATGGACAGTGACTGGGCTATGCATCTATAAAAAATGCATATCTGGATCAGGAGTGTTTCAAAAGTGAAGAAAGTATTTTGATAGGAAGAAAACCAGAAAAATGAGTTCGTGTCAATAAATGTTAAGAAAATGGTGATGCAATGTCATGTCATGTACTGTGGCATAATGGAATTTTCTGGGTACAAAGTCTGAAGAATGTCTGCCTCAGCAGTATTTTGGAGCTGGCAAGGATGCAGAAGATCAGGGTGCATGTGGGCATGGGGATGGTGGTTGGGAGGACAGTGAGCACAAGTGAGCCACAGGGCAGAAGGTATTAAAAAACTTGAAGCTATTATACCTGGAACCTTGAATTTTGAAACCCAAGATGTTCCATGGCATTTTTTTTGGATTACAACTTTCCTATGCCCAGGCTAATGAGCCAGATTCTCTGCTAGTATAAAGTGGCATAGAATGTCCATACATTACTTCTCAACACCTCTTTGCAAAAACTGAACTTTATTCTATTGAAATCCACTTACTGTTCTAAAGTTTCCTATATTTTGGAGATTTATCCACGTTACAGCCATCATTGGCTAGCTTTTGGGCCTTGCTGGATGCTACAGTGATGGGCAGCAGTATGAAACCCCAAGATACTGCAGACAAGCAAAGCAGCTGTTGGCATCAGGGAAGCTTATAACCTCTTCTTGAAAGGATACAAGTATCTCTGCATGTCGTGACTACATCATCAGGAATTGGTCACTGATGGCTGGAATCCAGGGCAAATTCTATATTTGAACCCACAGAAAATGCTAATGTACATCTGTGCTGCTGAGATGGTCATATTGGAAGTGGGGGGTGGGGGTGTAGGCGGAAGCCTGAAGTAACTTGAAACATAACTAACCCATGGTCTCTGGCTTATTTGGTATACAGTATCTTGAGAAATGCATTATGTAAGTTTTCCCTAGCATGGTGCCAGTTCCAGAGCCACATGTTAAATTCATTTGTTTTTTATTTTGCATATCAATACTAAGGAAGTGGTTTCCTTAGAAATGATAACCATATGAAAGCTATAAATGCGGAGACCAAAAACCTGACCTGAATATACGAGTGCAGGCACAGGACAAGGAGAAACGGGACGTGTTTGCCCACTAAAGGAAAATCAAGCTGCTGCTAGGCAGTTGGTTGAGATGCAAATAAAATAAAAATTATTGTAGATGTTCCTTATTCTCAAGAGCCAAGTGAAGCTGTAATACCTGTAATAAACTCTTCCAATTCCTGATGTTTACAAGTGCTAGTTTCACACTTAATCATCCTCAATGGAGGCATTTTCAAGAGTAGCTTTCTTTTGGGTGGTGGTGGTATTTGTGCTGGTAGTTTTATACCAACTTGATAGCATTTCTTAGCACATATCTGAACAGTTGGGACCTTTCTGTCCTATTGCATTCTACATAGGTTGTTACACTGCTCTCATCAACATAGTGTCTGAGCACATTCCTATAGTTCAAATAACCTGACTACACATTTGGGGTGTGTTGTTCCCTCATTCTCCTGCCAGAGGAAGAACCATGTGCAGTGTCTTATATTAGACTCTCTGTATATCTGACTGTCGGTGCAAATTAGTTATACAGTCACTCAAATGTGTGTCCCCACTTTGCGTGTGTGTGTGAGAGAGAGAGAGAGATCCCCAACCCCCCCACCCCAACAAAAAAAAAAAGCCAGCCTAAGCCTACCACAAAAATGACAGGATAACATATGGGTGCCATACTGCACTGTTTTGGCATAGGGACTGTAATTCTGCTACCTTCAGTACATATGCTTAATTTCCTGGATGGAGGAAAAATGTAGCCATTCTATTCTCATTAGTTTTGAGTTCCACTAATTGTCCTTTAAAGGGGTAGAAACTCATGGGAGAGTTACACTGTTTTTGTAGTGTTCCCCGGTCTTGCTATAGCCTGACTATCCCTGGTACATCAATGTTTCAGAGGTATTAAAGTTTTTTTATTTTTAAATAAACAGGAATGTTTGGTTCAATTAAACCACATTGTACCAGTGCATGTTTTAAAAAATGAAAAGATTCTTCAGTCTACGTACAGTGTTACACACAATAGTGCATAGCATCAGATTTAGACTTAAGGTTTGAAATTTATGGGCTAGCAGGACCTGGAGGAATTGCTGAAATGACACCATTCAATCTTCAATGGTAACAGAGAGGAAGCTGTGCTAGTCTGTACACTATCAAAACAAAAAGCAGTCAAGTAGCACTTTAAAGACTAGCAAAATAGTTTATTAGGTGAGCTTTCTTGGGACAGACCCACTTCTTCAGACCATAGCCAGACCAGAACAGACTCGATATTTAAGGCAGAGAGAACCAAAAACAGTAAGCAAGGAGGACAAATCAGAAAAAGAAAATCAAGGTGAGCAAATCAGAGAGTGGAGGGGTGGAGGGGAAGGTCAAGAATTAGACTGAGCCAAGCATGTAGACAAGCCCCTATAGTGACTCAGAAAATTCCCATCACGATTTAAACCATGTGTTAATGTGCCAAATTTGAATATAAAAGCCAGCTCGGCTGCTTCCCTTTCCAGAATGGTGCGATAGTTCTTCTTCAGTAACACACATACCTTTAGGTCATTGACAGAATGCCCCATTCCATTAAAATGTTGACTAACTGGTTTGTGGATCTGGAGTGTTTTGATGTCTGTTTTGTGCCCGTTGACCCTTTGTCTAAGGGAGTTAGAAGTCTGTCCAATATACAAAGCATCTGGGCATTGTTGGTACATGATGGCATAGATGATGTTAGTAGAGGAGCATGAGAAAGTGCCCGTGATTCTGTGAGTAACCTGGTTAGGTCCAGTGATGGTATTGCCAGAGAAGATATGTAGACAAAGCTGGCAGCGGGCTTTGTTGCAGGGAAAGGTTCCAGGACTGGTATTCCTGGGGTATAGACTGTGGCTGTTAGTGAGGATCCTCAGGAGGTCGGGAGGTTGTCTGTAGGAGAGAATAAGCATGTCGCCCAGGGCCTTCTGAAGCGTAGCATCCTGATTAAGGATAGGTTGTAGGTCTTTAATAATTCATTGCAGTGGTCTGAGTTGGGGGCTGTAGGTGATGACCAGTGGTGTTCTGTTCTTGGCTTTTTTGGGCCGATCTTGGAGTAGCTGGTCTCTGGGTATTCATCTGGCCCTGTTGGGTTGTTTTTTTTTTTTTAAACTTCTCCTGGTGGGTAATTCAGGTTTATGACTATTTGGTAGAGAGCTTGTAGTTTTTGGTCTCTGTCAGTTGGATCAGAGCAAATGCAATTGTACCTAAGAGCTTGACTCTAAACAATGGATCTAGTCATGTGTGCAGGATGGAAACCAGAAGGGTGTAGATAAGTATAGCAATCAGTAGGTTTTCGGTACAGTGTGGTACTGATCAGGCCATCCTTCATTAGTACTGTAGTGTCCAGGAAATGTATCTCTTGCATGTTGTAATTGAGGCATGAGTTGATGGTGGGGTGTAGATCGTTAAAGTCTCTGTGGAATTCTTCTAGAGCCTCTGTACTATGGGTCCAAATCATAAAGATGTCATTAATGTATCTTAAGTAGAGGAGTGGTAATAGGGGATGAGAGCTGAGGAATCGTTGTTCCAGGTCAGCCATAAATATATTAGCATATTGTGGGGCCATGCGGGTGCCCAAACCTGAATTACCCACCAGGAGCAGTAAAAAACAAATCGACAGGGCCAGACGAATACCCAGAGACCAGCTACTCCAAGATCGGCCCAAAAAAGCCAAGAACAGAACACCACTGGTCATCACCTACAGCCCCCAGCTCAGACCACTGCAACGAATTATTAAAGACCTACAACCTATCCTTAATCAGGATGCTACACTCCAGAAGGCCCTGGATGACATGCCTGTGTTCTCCTACAGACAACCTCCTGAGGATCCTCACTAACAGCCACAGTCTATACCCCAGGAATACCAGTCCTGGAACCTTTCCCTGCAACAAAGCCCGCTGCCAGCTTTGTCTACATATCTTCTCTGGCAATACCATCACTGGACCTAACCAGGTTACTCACAGAATCACGGGCACTTTCTCATGCTCCTCTACTAACATCATCTATGCCATCATGTACCAACAATGCCCAGATGCTTTGTATATTGGACAGACTTCTAACTCCCTTAGACAAAGGGTCAACGGGCACAAAACAGACATCAAAACACTCCAGATCCACAAACCAGTTAGTCAACATTTTAATGGAATGGGGCATTCTGTCAATGACCTAAAGGTATGTGTGTTCTGGAAAGGGAAGCAGCCGAGCTGGCTTTTATATTCAAGTTTGGCACATTAACACATGGTTTAAATCGTGATGGGAACTTTCTGAGTCACTATAGGGGCTCGTCGGCATACTTGGCTCAGTCTAATTCTTGACCTTCCCCCCCACCCCTCCACTCTCTGATTTGCTCACCTTGATTTTCTTTTTCTGATTTGTCCTCCTTGCTTACTGTTTTTGGTTCTCTCTGCCTTAAATATTGAGTCTGTTCTGGTCTGGCTATGGTTTGAAGAAGTGGGTCTGTCCCACGAAAGCTCACCTAATAAACTATTTTGCTAGTCTTTAAAGTGCTACTTGACTGCTTTTCATTCAATCTTCAGTGAGAGGGCGCAGCTTGCATCAGGCTCCAGTGACCTCCTCTGGCTAAAGGGACAGAACTGATGGCTCTGATGTAATAGCTTCAGTATGGGGCCTTGTGGGAAAGGATGGTCAATAACAAAAGCATAGAGACAGCACTGTTTTAAACAGCCTTTGCAATGTGTCACATACCACATGCGATATATGTGGGAGCCCTGTTGTAAGTGCTTATACCCAAGCACAGCCTCACGTTTGTGGTATCAGATGGCTACAAGGAAAAATATGGAGCTGGCTACTGTGCGGCAGCCCACTGTGGCACAAATTTCAGACAGCAGGGCCATCTCTTTGCTTCTCCTCTGTGTGCTCCCTTTCAAAACTCCCTGCAAGTGGCTGCCTCCATGTCTTTGGAGTGAATGCAGCAAAGGGGAGGGACATGATGGGGACAGGAAATTAGGAGACTAAAGGATATAGTAATATACAGAGCACAATCTCTTTTTTTAAACTATAGGCCCATGCCAGGCAGAACAGCAGCAGGCTGCAAACAAAGCAGTTGTCTGGCTTCCCTTTTGGCCAGTAGTAGAACTTGCAGCACACTACTTGGGCTTCTAGGAAGTGAACCCTGGAACTGCAAGCAGTTACTAAAAATAGTGGGGGTGTAGAGTGCCTCAGATTCCCATACAGCAGCAGTCTCCCGGGTCTGCTGTGGCTCTTCCTCATCCAAAACAACCCTCTTGGATTTTCATCCTCTACTTTGCCTCATTCATCTGCTCATCCACAACTCTCCCATACTTCCTCTGGCTTCTGCTTCCCCAGTAGACCCTCTTTGGCAGGCTTTCCTACAGCATTCCTCTTTCCCATCCTCTGCATCCACAGCTCCCCTTAGTATCCTCTCACTTCTGAGGTATGCAGGGAAGTGGATCTTGCCTCTCTCACAAGTGTTGCTCCCAATAAGGGGATTCTGAGGAGATATTGATGCCTTTTCTGCATCGAGAAACTACTTGGCTTCGTTAAAATCAATATTTTGCTGAGTTAAATATGTGAAACAGCTTCTCAGATGCCGGCGGGAAGAATGGTAAATGCTCTCCCTGTGCTGTCTAGCAGAAAGTCTGCTCCAGTTAATTACAAACATCACAGAAGCTTTGCAATTAAAATAGTGGCTGTTCGGTGTAAATTTATTAAATTCCCTCGCAGACTGCTAGAGTGCTAGACTCTGAACAGACACCAGGTGTGGACCAAATTCTAGATGGACTAGTTCTAGGGCGATTGGATTGATCCTTTGCAGTATAGAGAAGGCAGATGCTAAGAAAATCTAGTCAAATTTAGTACTGGTTGAACTTCTCTAGACCGGCACCTCAGGGCCTGACCAGCGCTGAATGAGAGAATTTGCTGGACCATGGGAAGTCAGTATTGTCTAGCACGTTACCAACGCTTCTGCTCCTTACTGGGTTCTTAAACATTTCAGGGTAAATTACAGTTTAAAGAACAGCACAGAACACCCAGAGTTGGGATTGGTGGCTTTAAGCAAACTTTATGGGACCACAGGAAACTTGGCTGCATCCATCTAACTAAAATCATGCTGGATTATGGATGTTGCTGTGTGAGAGTTCTGGATTAGAGAGGTTCAACCTGTAGGAATATTACTGTCTTAGGATACTGAAGATGCAAACTTTTTGAAGGAACTCCTTAGGGACACTTGAATAAAACAAAGAGGGATGTGTTTTTATATAGTGAGCATTGAGATGCACTAAACGTGGGTATTTTGGGTAGGTGGTTGGTGGGGTACAGTGGGTAGGAGTTAGAAAGTTAAATGTTTGCTTAAACAAGGCAAGTTGTTTTGTTGTTTTAAGTTACTAGAATGTTACAGAAAGAAATCAAATACTGGCTTGGCATATTGCCTTTTAAGGACAATATGGTTTGATATTTTCTGTGCGGGTATTCAAATCACATTTAGCATGCTATGGTGCCTGAATGATGCTAAAATCTCTGCCTTGTAATAGAAATGGATTGGCTCAGTCACTGGTAGGGCGTCCTAGTAGATGTTTAGAATATAGGAGACTTGTCTCTTAATACAGATTTTCCCCCTGCCCCCACATACACTTCTGACCTGATGCCTGCTACTTTCCAATGTGGATGCCTTGCTGTAAATCCACCTTATCCCCAAGTGATTAGTCACTGCCTTACCTCCAGGGCTTAATTTGTAATGAGTGCCACCCCCTGCCCCCAGCTCCACTTTCATGACTGACAGGCCAAGCCTAGTGGCAGGCCCACTGACAGGAATTCTGGGCCTAGGACACCACAGTCAGTGTGCCACCTGTCCCCCTCCCTCAGAGCCACAATGCCCCCAGAAATCCTGAGCACCCCTCAGAGGTCCCTCCCAGTTGGTCACAACCCCATCCTGCCAGGAGGTGCCCCTCCCACTCTCCTTTCACTTTCTGCCACCCCTGCTGCAGCTCAGTGCTTCCCCCATCCCGCAGGTCTATGCCAAGCTTGTCCTCTTTCCCTCTCTGTCCCCACAATGACTCCCTGCTCAGCTCTGAGCCCCAGTGTTTCTGCCCCCTGCCCCTGCTTGGCTGCTTTCTCCCTGCCTGTGTCTGCCCCCAACTCTCTGCTCTTTTACCTTCCCAGCCTGGTTCCTCTGCTCCCCTTACTCCTGCAGTCCCATGCTGGCTCTCTGCCAGAGCTTGGCTCCCTACTTCCCTTCTCAGCCTGCCCCTCCTCACTGCAGCCAGCCTGGCTCTCCCCTTTTCCATTCACTCACATGGGTACAACCATCAGGCCCCCTTTCCATCCTGCAGGGCCGTGGATCTGTGCTCCAGGGTGCTTGGCAGTCCTACTAAGCTGCTACAGCAGTGCTATTTAAAAGGGCCCACTTAAAGTCCACCAGACCCCCATGCAATTGCCTCCTTTGCCCCCCACCCCACCCCGATCGATTGGGTCTGTGCAGAGGTGCATGAGCTATGAACTGCCAAGCCTGGAGGTGCTGGGCTCAGTTCTGGCACAAATTAAGCACTACTTCTGAAGAATGCCAGTGAATACTGCTTTGCGCCATGCAGATGGGTGGTGCTAGCAAGTGGTGCCCAATGCTGGTGTTTGAGAAGATGGCCATTGGTTACTAGGGAGGGTCAGCCGAAGGAAGGTGGTTGTCTGCTTGCTCCACGTACCTACTGGATGACACCCTGTAGAACCTAGGTCAGTTCAGAGAGTCGCTCTTTGAAATACAATTATGTTCCAGTTTCGCAGGAATTGAGGTTCTGCTTCATTATCCATTTGCGCTATTTTTTTTTTTTTCCTTTTCCCATTGATTATGATTTCTTTAGTTTGGTAACTAACTATAGCAAGACCCAGTCATTTAGCAAATTAGGGAGATGGCCTGAGTTGGGACAGGAAATACTGTACAGTTAGAGACCTCTTATTATACACACAAGAGCTTTTTTGTTAGTCTGTGTTTTGAAGGCTAGAGAACAATTTATTTAAAAACCTTATGTAATAAAAAGCCCAGCCTGGCTCTTACAGCCATCAGTAAGGAAGTCTAGTTTCCAGATGACATGGGTGCATCAGCTCCTTTGCTGTCACTGTTAATATGAACATTAGTTACAATCCACATGAAATGGGAGAAAAATAATATAATCCCACTTTCTCAATTGGAAGTTTATTGACAGTGTTAGTATTTTACAAATGTTTGTTTTTAAGACTCTTTACAGTAGGATAGATAAGAAGTAATGTACCCATTTTAGCAATGAGAAACTGAGGCATGGGCATAAAGGCTTTACCTAGGGACACAGGATCATAGGCAAAACTGGAAAAAGGTTATAAGAACTGCAAATGCTCCAGTGAGACTGAGATCAGTGTTTCCTCCTCCTTGAGTGAGAAGATTGAAACAATTAGATAGGATTATGTTACAAAAGCAATACCTGTGTTTTTGAACGTTAATGTGCTGCTGTATTGGCTAGATTCTCAGCTCAAATTTTGTGGCACAACAGAGTTAGAAAGATGGAACAATTGGCCAATTTAATAATCCCCCACCATAGGGGAATCCTTCAGTGGCACGGAACTGAGATATTCACCAACACCCCTATGCTGGGAGCAAAGAGATGTGCTGGGGAGCACAGCCAGAGCTCAACTGCAGAGAGTCCATGAATACAGGTCCAGAAGGGAAAACTCAAGTGTGATGGGGTGGACTAGGCCCTGAGATGCCTGCTGGAGATTTATGGCCCTGTCACACCATACCCCAGAAAAGACAGTAGAGAGATACTCCTGGCAGGCTAGAATGGCGGCTGCTTCTGCACCCAATCAGGGGCCACAAAGGCCTTTTAAAAAGTATCTGCAGGACGACAGTCAGATCAGTGCCACTGGAGATCTGAAGGAGAGAAGACCAGCGTGTTTGGCTGCCTGAGGGATAGGCATCATCACAAAAAGCTCTGAGCAGAGAGCTAGTGTGGGACTGTGTAAAACTGGTACATACTGATGGACTGTGGCCCTGAGGTAAGGGTGAAGAAACTGCAGGCCTTTGGAAAAGAGGCCCAGGGACTTCAAGCAGCAATAAAACAGAGTTAGCTGTTATTTTCAGGTTCCCTGGTTGAGGGCCTGGAAATGAGAGCAGGACTTCTCCTCCCCACCCCTCTTCTCCCACCCGTCAGCAACTGGGAAGAAGTGGCCTGGATCTTGGCATCTCAGAGGCGGGGAGGAATTCAGCTATAGTGAAAAAGGTTAGTATTCAAAGGGCCTTGAGGTGACTCCCAATCCTGCTGCTGGGAGAGGTAGCCATGGGGGCCACCACTCTCAAGCAGTGTGTGAATTAGGAGAGACTACACAGAGAGCCTTGGGACAGGCCCCAGTAAGCATGTACCCCTGAAGAGGTTTGTTTGGCGCACAGTGTGTGACTTGGCTGGAGGGCTGAGTAGCTGAAAAACTGAGGTTGTGCAGACATATGCACTTGAACAGATGGGGCTGCTCGTGGGAGGTCAGTGCCACCCCATTAAACCTATGAAAGGGCCAAACTTGGGAGGGGGTAAGAGGGGAAGTTGTGATAATGTTATCAGTGAATGGTGAGCAATCTTACACTTTATTAAAACAGCAAGTTCCAAAACTTATTCAAACACAAACCCTTGATTGTTTTCTGATGCAGGGTGAACTGACACGCTAACTTATGAATGCTTGGCTCTGTCTTTTGCAGTAAGCTAAGGCTTAATTGTCTTTGTACAGATATGCTTTCCCACCTTATTTTTGTCTTTATTGTGGTGAGTCACTCCTCTTAAGAACCATCTCAGAGGTGTTTGCAGGGAGGGGGCGGGACACCCACAGACCAGACTCTGTGGGCCCTCTGCTGTTCAGCTCTTCCTGGCTGTAAGCTCCAGTGCAGGGCAAGATGTAGTTTTGGACTGTGGAACAGCCCATCAGCACCTCTTGAGGCTGCCATAATTTAAGGCCTCAGCCCAGAATTACGATTGTAGCTTTAAGATCCACTTGTCTCATTTCCTTTTGGGCCAGTATGTTTTGTGATGAACCTCCGTAAGGCACAGCACAGAAACACCCCTCAATTCTTCACCTCCCCCTACCCCCATATATTTACTTACACCATTATAATTAATGAGGATCTTTTGATCAGTTGAGTCTGAAAATGAATTACATAGAACGTATAAGAGCACCTGGTCAACAGTGGTGTATAGTGACTGTCCTGTTTTTGTCTTTTAAATGCTGTATTTGCATATGAAAATCAATCATGATAATTAAATTCCAGTCCCTCATTTGGCCCAGAGATCCTGTTTGTGGACTCATGGGGCACTTTCAAAATTAGGTGACTCAAATGTTAATCATTGGATGCAATTTTGTGTGTGAATCAAATAATTAAAAATGTGAAGTCAAAGCTAAGGCTGACTTGTCTATAGTGTGTTTGACATCCCGTACTGCACTAAAAATGTGCGAGTTATGAGAATATTTCCAAAGGAAGGATGGGTTTGCAGTTTTTCAACTCCAATACCTTTCAAGCAGGTAGCTTACTGTGAATGATAACTGTAGAAGAATTCAAAGCATTGTCAAATTTAAAAAAAAAAAAAAAAAAAAAAAGCCAACTCAGACAGCCATGTACTCCTACACTAGAGGAAATGTCAGCAGGTATGTTTAGTCTCAGGGTAGTAAACAGAACAAAGAAGAGACTGTATGTGGACAGCATAATCAGAGACAGCCACTTAACAGACTGGAGGAATAGTGCATTTAGCTATGTTCTAGCAAGGGAGATGCTTGAAAATGAGGGGCTTTTGAAATTTTGGAGATATTAAACAGCAGATCATCAGCTAAGGTAAATGTGCTGTGTGAACTAAGGATCATGTGGACTCAGAGGTCTAAACTGACCTCATTGCTTCTGGTAGAGCAAGAGTAGAATTAGAGCAATCTTTCCTACAAGGAAGAAAATGAAGCAAAATAATAAAGTGTTTACAAAAATAAATGTCTGAGAACCATTCAGGTTCAAAGCACTTTCAGAAACAAAAATGAGACACTGGAGTCCATTAATTTTGTAAGCCTTGTGACAAGTAGTTTTGGACTTATTCTGCCACTCAGAGCACCGAAATGCTAGCACAATTCACAGTTGTCTTATTTATCCCAAGCCAGGATTAAATTAAACACATCCATATGGATAACTAGACTGCAGGGCCCTGGGTGACCCCTTGTTTGTACAAATAGTCCTGTTGAAATAAGTAACTCTACTTGCAGGAGTATGTGGCCACCAAAGATGCCCCACCACTATGGCCCTATGCAAAAATAACAATCAAGTGAATATAGAAATTAAACAGCTGGACACACTTTAATTTTTCTGGCACAAACAGGTGCAAGTCCCATTAAATCAATGGGAATTGTGCCTGCTTATGCCATTGCTGAATTTGGCCTGCTCCCTACGCGGGGGGGGTGGGAAGTGCATTGGCAGTTTAGCCAAAGGCAAAGTGGTCTTCCATATGAGAGACTGAAACCCATTCTACAGCCCTCCACCCTCAAAAGTGTGCATGCCTGGCTTGAGCTGGTTAATGGATTCTTCTTTAGCAGTATGAATCCAGAAATAATCGAAATTTGCTATCCTAATTTAATGTCTGAATGTTGCATTGTGAAAAACAGATTTTTCTGCACCTCCCTCTGACAAGCCATTGTTGGATGCTAACTGAGAACACAAGTCTTCAAAAAGGAGTAAAAGCCCTGCACATAGCCATAGGTGAGTTATTTTGGGTGCGGGTGCAGCTTAGGTAGGGCTATTCATCCACTTAACCCCCTTCTGCAAGTATGGGAGGGTAGAGAATGGGCAGAGCCCCTCTAGTTGCCAGCCACAGTGGTGGGGGGGGGGGGGGGGGGAGGAGAGAGAGAGAGAGAGAGAGTGTAAAATGGTGGGAATTGCAGTTTACTGGTACTACCCTTCCACTCCCCAGTACGGAAAAGGGGTAGAACTATGACTGACCTCATCCCTTGCACACTGGCCTTCTGTGGCTTTTATTTAATGCTAAATTGCTTTAGAACTTGTTCAGACAATTTTTTTTTTTTTCTGGGAATCTCCTTCATTTTTGAGCCAAACGAATGTAACCTCTTCTGAAGCTTCACAAAGGAAGTCTATTTTGTCTCCCTGTTACAGAGTAACACTTTCAGAAGTGCCCAAATGATTTAGCCTTGGTCTAATTTTTGGAAGTGGTGTGGGGATATTTAAAAATCTAATTCTTATGGAAAATCAATAGCCCGACCTTAAATGTCTGTCACTTCTGAAAATGGGACTTAGACTCCGAAGGAGCTTGGATTTAAAAGTTTCAAGAACATCTATGAATTTATTATTTTAAAATATGCTTGTAACAAAGCAATTATCTAAGACTATCTTAGTTAGAGTGGATAGAATTTACATTACAGATAAACAGGAGCCACAACATTTTAGTGTCTTACATTGTCTTTACAGTAATAATCTGATGTTGACAGCTATTGTGGAGTATAATCTTTTAGAATCAATTGTTTAATCCATGGCAGAAAAAAAAATAAAGTCCCCACCTAGTTCCTTGTATACTTCTGTTTTGCCCTGTCCAACAATATAAAATAAATACTGCACTTCCTTCCATCTAACTGAATAATTTACAGTAAATAGCTGTCATTTACTTTGAACAGTAGGGGAATCATTAGCCAAATGGATGTGAATAAGTCTTGGCTTTAATGTGCTAGAGGGTTGAAAATGGAATAATCTAAATGGGACCATCAATACAGCATGCTGAATTAAGTCAAAAGCACTTAAAACTTCAAGTCCTCTTTCTTGTAAATTGCGTACTCATTCACCAAGAGGGAATGCAGAACTCACTTAAAATATGGCATCTTTGTTGCAAAGTTTTTTTAATGAATGAGAGAGTACGATTTATATGACACGATTAGAGGTGTAATAATGTCTTGGATTTCTCTCATTATCTTCCTTTTTCACAGGCCAAAGCATTCTTCCTTGCAAGCAGCTACTTGTGCTGACTAATATTGCTGGACCCTCTAAGTGAGAAGAGATGTGCATGTAATAAAATGTATTGACTTTTATGGGCCTCTAACAGGATAATTATCTGCAAAGTTTCAGGTTGTGTTTGTATGTATGAAAGAACCTAATACTTGATAGGTCCCAGTCGATTAACTCTTACAACACAAGGAGTTTTGGACACAATTCAACTCCTATAATGTCAATGGCAAGACTTGCAGTTGCACAAATAGGAGGGCAGAATGGCTCCTCGACCCCTTCCAACCCAGGCTTTTAGTTTCCTGTGCAAATATCATGAGAGGCCATTCTGCTGGTATTTTCAGATACAACTGGCTGTTAAAATCTTAGCAGTCTCCTAGGAAGCTTAAGTAAGAGCAGCATGAGTGAAACAAAATTCTGAATGATTTGGCCTGAGTTCCTCTGGACTGAAATTATTAAAGAACTCCACTCAAACTTCAGTTTCAAATTCTGAATAACAAGCCAGTAAACAATGTATAAAAGTTCATGTGCATAGAAACACAGGAGTTGCCATAATATATCAGACCCAACATCTGCTTATTCCAGTATCCGGCCTTTAACAGTTGAAAGTACCAGATGCTTCAGAGACGGGTGTAAGAAACCTGAGTTAAGAAGATTTAGAAGAGGTTACGAACTGATAAAGTTTGGCTGATTAAATATGAAGTCATTATCACTTCTGACTTTTTGTGGTAATTCTGTTTATTCGTATTCATATGAAAGTTCCATTTTTTTTTTTTAATTTATTTTTTTTTGAAATCTGGCAATGTCCTTGGCGTCAGTAACATCCTGTTGCAATGAGTTCCATGTCTAATTACACACAGCATGAAAAAGCATTTCCTTTTATCAGTTATGAATAACCCACTTTTAATTTAATTGAAATGTCTTATTGTTAATTCATTACAAGACAAGAATAGAAGTTCCTGATTCACCTTCTCTCATTACTATATGTAGTTTTATCATGTCCTCTTTGTCTCCTTTCTCCAGTAAACAATCCGTTTTTTCAATCTTTTTTTTTCTTAAGCAAATTCTCCCAAACCACTGATCACTTCATGCCATTTCTTAATCCCGTCTAGTTTTTCATTAAAACTTAGTCAGTATTGAACAAGTAATAAATCGCAATAAGTTGATGATGTGTGTTGACTTCTTGCCTATAGTATAAAGGAGAGCTATCTGTCCATCCATCCATCCATCCATCCATCCATCCATCCCATTGTAGTTATGAACACTTTCTGGGGGTCTGCCCCCCACAGCCCCTCTCCCTTCCCCTCTTCCTGCTTACACTTCTGTGCTTCTGCCTAGGGCATACGGTTGGTGCCAGGGAGCCCTGGCTGCCCTGGGTTTGGGAGCTGGCATGGGCTGGGCATGGAGCTCCACTGACAGGGGACAGGGAAAGCCCCAGGGCTGGCAGCTCCATCCCTGGGGATGTGGGGGAATGCTGTCTGTGTCCCCAGGGCTGGAGCTGCTGGGGTTACCCCAGCCCCAACTGTATCCCTAGGGCTGGAGCTGCTGGTGGAGCTCCACACCCCAGCTGGCTCCTCCCCCAGTTTCCCCTGGCCCCAGCCAGATCTGCAGGGTAGGAGCTTGCCAGTGATCTCCTGGCTTGGTAATTGCCACAAAGGGGCAGGCCCTGCTAGTAACTGTAAAAAAAGGTAATGTACTATCCACTTAATTCTGATATGCAATACTACCATGCTATTTGGGTGACAAATAGAATTCTTCAGGAGAGATGCCCGAGTACTATCATTTCGTTCAGAAGCACAGAAAGGTTAAGTAACTTTTTCTCAAGGCAACACAGTAAATTAGAGTCAAAATTAGGAGCAGAGTTTGAGGACTGCTCAGTCTTCAGCTCTAACCATTGACCCAGGTTTTCTGTAGCTATTTTCCCCCCTCCAGCCTTCTCCTTGTTAATGTGATTTTGTTTTTCAGCTGAAACTCTCCAAATTCTGTTTTTGAGCTGCTTTCACATTTATTGGATGAGTCATGAGTGAAAAGCTCTGCTTAGGAGTTGTACCATGAGTAATGCTTACCGCTCTCTTTGGTCTTCTTTGAGAGGGCTTTTTAATTAGAAGAATCAGTTTTTGCTATCTTAATAGACAGTTAGATGGCTGAGTCTCGGAACTGATTTTCATTTGCAGTAACTCTAGTTTTTCTTTTTTTAGTTTTTAAGGATATCCTTACTTGCCAGCCTTTACAGGACATAACTATCTTTCTGTTTTTAAAATAAACAAGTAAAGACCAGAAATACCATGTGAGAGCTGAACATATTACCACACCCCTATGCACAATGAAGCAAATCCTAAAGCTTCTACTGTAGTGAAATACACTTAAGGCCATGCAAATTTTGCATGAGTGAGCACTGAGTGAAAATGGAATAGTGGCTTCTGAATTTAATCTGTTGCACATTTTTTTTTTTTTTTTTTGGCGGGGGTGGGGGGTCTTGTGGGTTTCTTTAATTTTTGTGTTTTAAATCTCGATGTGCTATAGGGCCAGCAAGGCAAATTAGATGAGCTTATAACAAAGTGGGTCACATTGTGGACGTGTTACTTGAAACAGCCCTATTAAATATTTCACAATACTATTGGGTGGAAGTGAAAATGATATTTTTATTTTCTAAGGATGGAGTAAAACCAGCAGAATAAAAATGAACTTCCCAAAAAAAAAAAAAGTTAACTTAGAGAAGTGATCGATTAATGTCCTTGTGCCTTACCTTGTGAAGAGGTGCCAAGGACCCTTTGGCAGGGACTTAGATTATAAATGCAGTCATATTATATCTTAGATAAAGTCAAGGAATAAAGAAGAGTTAACAATTAGGAAAGGTTAATTTTCCTTACAAGCTCTCTGGAGGAAAGGTTAATTAAATCAATAAACAAAATGACCAAGAAATAAAAACAGCAGTGAAAAATGTTTGTTTGCTTTTGGCTCAAACTTTACAGTCATGTTCTCAAGCAGATTCACTTATCTTGTCTGCTTTATTTATTCTTACCCTGCCATTGGATGCCTGTGAATGGTCATGTTTTTTCCCCAATTGAAGAGAACAACTTTCTGTTCCACTGCACTCATTGTGGTATTTCATATTTACAGAATGCCATTTTTTAAAGAGAGTTTGGGGGATGTTTATACTGGAAGTTGCTGACAAAATTACTCTCCTGCAAGGGCTCCCTTCCAATAACACTGGTATATTTTTTTAACTATGCAGTGTGGCCACTTTATGCCTCTAGAAGTGAATATGGAAACACATAATTTGGAAGGAGTCTTTGGGGGTGGTGTTGGAGGAAGACTCTTAAATGATGACAGCAAAGGAATGACAGCTGAATATTCATTCCTGTTTCATGGTACATCTACATTAGCAGAGTTGGAATGCCTGCAACCAAGGAAAGAATAAAATATAAACAGTGCAAGTGTGTATTTTCCTTTTGGTTACTGTAGTTTTTATAACAATTAAAAACGTGGATTTAAAAAATTAAATGTGCAAAGCTATAATTCTTGATGAGCCCATTACTGTGGAGTCACAATTGGTTCACAAGTCTTGCAGTATTTTGTGTGTTTAATCTTAATACTCCAGCTCTTGGAGGGACTTGATTAGGCAAGAATCTGAGCTTCTACTTTTTTAAAGTAATTTTCTAGCTCTTGTGGTTTGAAAGTATGGTTTAGGTGCACCAAGAAGGCTAAGACACCAAAGGTAACTTTCAAAAAGTAATATTGTCCTTAAAACTTAGGCTGTATCTACACTACAAAAATAACTTCGAAGTTGCTTACTTCAATGTACAGCATCTACACACACCCTACTTCAAAGCTAAACTTTGAAGTAGGGTACAACCCCATTCCCGGGAATGGAGTAAGGACTTCAAAGTTCGGCTCCCTACTTTGAAGTTAACTTCAAAGTAAGGGAAAAAAATGTGTGTAGACTCTCTTCTGGCTACTTAGATATAGTGCTTAACTTCAAAGAGAGTTCCCAGTGTAGATGCACCCTTGGGGGGGGGTGTGTGGGTGTTTTTAAAACAATTTTTTTAAATCGGAGCAGATTGACTGACTGACTCATGACTTTTTGCTTTCTCATGTGTTGAAACCTGCACTGGAAAATACATCTGTCTTTAATGTGTCTTTACATCTGAACCTGACATTATTTGCCTCAGCTATATCTAGCGTCTTCTATGGTAAGAAGCACTGCAGGTGATGGCCTCTTATAAATAAAAATAGCATCACATCAGGATTGAAAGCAGCTATAATTTTTGTTCCCAAGGCCACGAAGTAAGATTTTGAACTTTTGGATGCTCTCCATGCGTGTCACTTCAGAGTCTTGATTGAACTGGTTTCCTCTTGTCATTAAATTTGATTCCACCGTATTCAGCTGAAATGTCTTATTAGCAGAAGGTAACTTTTGACACGGATTGTGTGGTTTGGTTTTTTTCCTTCTCTTTCTTAGCTTACAAAGTAGGTCTCTGTGGTGGTTTTTTTTTTTTTTTTGTGTTCCTCCCATTTCCACATTTTAAAAAAAATGCTGGATGCAGATAACTTCTTCTAGGTGATTATAGGGTCTGCTTTTAGTCCTCCAACTTGTCTTGTATACCATGTGAAATTTTAACTGGATGTGTTAGTATCTGATCCTGAGACTAGTTTCAAGTGTTTTCAAGTGAATGTCAGAAAGGAGTGATTGGATATTAACTCTGCAAAATAAAATATTAGTGATAGCTTGCAAATATTTATAAAATGCCACCACTGTTTACCATGCAAGACTGTGTAATCCTTCCAATAAGTATGATGACGATGGTGGTGTGTGGGGAAAGGGTAGGAATTGTGACCTGAATTAATATTATTTTTTCATCCTTTTTTTTTTTTAAAAAAAAAAAACAAAAAACCAAACAAACCCTATCTTAAATGTCAGATTATTTTCAGTGTGTTTTTAGCAGAAACAGAATGTAATCAGGCAGGATGTATTTTGGACAGCATAGGTGAATAACAGCAGCTGGTTATTTAAGTGAGCTGAAATCTGATCACAGATCTCCTTTCTGTAGAGAGATGGAATGGCATTCCTAGTCTCTTAGCTTTATGGATAGTGAGTAGTTCATGTTAGGCCTGATTCTGCCATCCCTAGTTACACAGAGTTAGTACTTGGAGAGAGGCTAGTCTTGTGGCTAAAGTATAGGAAATTGACATTCAGGAGAATATGGTTTTGGTTCCTGTCTGACTACTGGGAGAAGTCACTTAATGTCTCTGTCTCAGTTCCTCTTAAGCTTTTATTATTGCACAAAAGGTTGCGGAGCTTAAGTGACTTTACCATAGTGTCAATAAAACTATTAAAATTCTCACTGAGCTGTTTCAGAGGTGACCAAACTTTTTAGGTTGGGCCCCACTTTTTGTCCCTGCAATTAGCAGGGCCCCCTGCCCCAACCTGTCCATAGTTTGGATTACATTGGAAATTTTGGTTATGTTCATATGAAAAAATCCTCTTCTGCATATGAGAAAATACGTATGTAGAATGTAAAGTCTTTAATAGTATATGAATGTGAATACACATATGTAAAACAGTAACATTTCAACACTTTTTAAATGAGAGTGTGACACACAGCAGCCAATCCATCATGCTGTGCTTCTCCTTATGAAATTTCACACCTGCCCTTCCTCTGCTCCCCAGTTTGCTCACCCCTGAGCTATTCCATGCCAGCAAGAGAATTCTGTTTTTAGTTCAGGAATCTCATATCAGCAACAGGTGACATCAATTAATTATAAGGATAGCATTCTGTTGATTGCCACAAGAAAACCTGTTGACATTTTACATCTCTAATGTGTACAGGTCTGTTCATTTGTATTTTACAATAGTACCTAGAGACCTTCACTGAAATTGGCTACACCTAGAGTGACTCTGTCCTTTTTTCCACATACAGTCTCGTATTTTTAGGAAGGCTTTTACAAAAAAGCTAATTGTCCTATATTTTCACTCCCACTGCAGAGTGCCCTTTTCCCCAAGTCAGTGCAGCTGTAGGTAAAATCAATCAGCAGTTCTCTGGACATCAGGTAGCTGACCAAGTACAGGGAGCAGCAGGAGAGGGAGCCAGGGGCCCTGCCATAGAGATAAGGTAGGGTAGGTTGAGGGTAGGGTAGCATTTTTGTCCCCCTCTAGGATTTTAAGGGGCACTTGGTGCCCCAGCAGTGCCAGGCAGCTCTTCCATGGGGCAACTGCCCCTGCAGCGGGGGAGACCACTGCAGGGAAGTAGCCCAATCTCTGCCACAGAACAGCATCCCATCGTAGGGCAGCTGCTTCTGCAGCAAAGGGAGCTCCCACAGCTGGGGAGTTCTCCTGCAGGGCAGCAGCATGGTTGCCAGTGCCCCAAGACATGGGACAGCCACGGAGCTCTCCTGCAGGGTGGCAGTCCCATTGCCGCTGCCCTGAGGCATGGGGCAGCCACCTTCTGCAACGGTGCCCGCCCCCCTCCAGCAGGGCAGCAGGCCTGTTGCCAGTGCCCAGAAGTGTGGGACAGCCGGGAGCCAGAGCTGCCCCCCACAGGGGGGCAGAACCCACAGGGCAGCCACTGCTGGAAACAGAGCATCCTTGCAGTATTCCTGAAGCCCAGCAGCATGGGGAAGCTGGTGAACTCCTTCCCTGCTTCCGCAGAGCAACTGCCCCTGCAACCGTAGAGTTCCTCCATGGGGCAGCAGTCCCATTCCGGTGCCCCATGGCGTGGGGCAGCCAGGGAGCTACACTTGTTTGGCAGCTGCAGCCAGGGAGCTGACCCTCCAGGTGTCCTGTTTTTGGCACAGGGAAATATGGTTACCCTAGCTACACTGTGCTAGGTGCTGTACATATATGTAGGGAATGTGGCAGCAGGAACACAATGCTGCTGAACGCTGGGAGGAATGTGTCTCCTAGAGATCACTTGCATGAGAATGCAAAGGTGTGCATGTGTGATACCTTTCAGGCAAAGCCTAATGGGTAGCAAGTAAGCCATGAGATTTAGTCTATTGTAAACGTAGTTGTAAAATCACAATTTAAGCTGACACTTAGTGCGGGAGTTGTGAGATCTCACCAATGCTCTGGATTGTTGTGGGGGACAGGGCAGTCGCCATAGCTGCATAAGACATTGCTTACACAGGGCTCCCTTGTTTAAAGCATTGTAAAGGAGGAGGGGAGGGGTGCTGGTTGAGCTAGCTTGCTTGTGAGTGCCTTGGCCATATAGCTATAAGACTGGCTTGGCTAACCCTCCCCACCTGTTGAAAGATAGAGTTGGATACTAGGGTGTTTGTAAAACCCCCACACTAGAGATATCAAGAGCTGAAATCACAGAGTGGCAGCTGAGGCCATGCAGAGCTGAAATCACAGGATTCTGCCTCAGGGTGATCCCAAGCAGTGTGGTGGGAGTGGCGGCGGATGACGGTGGGCGGCAGCAAGGGGAGGCTGCAGACAAGTGGACAGCTAGTACTGCCCTGGTGATGTATCTGTGGGCTCTGGGTTTGGGACTGCACTGCAGAAGGTATACCCTGTAACTGTGTGTGGGGTAAAGGGCCAAGAGCCCCAGCAAGAGACTTGGTTCTACTGCATATGGGGATGGTATCTTGGTAAAGGGGTTTATCTCTTTGCTTAGGTATACTGCATCTGTCACTGTGTAACCTTGGGGTAGGTTATGGTCATTAAACAAACCATTTTTATCTCAGACTCTGCGCTTGCAAGGGGGGGAGAACTGCCTTACAGGCACCCAGCATGGGGGTGAAATTGTCCCAGGCCACTGGGTGGGGGTCGAGCCGGTTGGCTGTATCCTTGACAGGAAAGCCCCACAGGAGTTGAACTTGGCCCATCTGGCATTAATAGAAGGGTTACATGAGTGGGGGCTTATCTGGGATTTCTTTTGCTGGGTAGTACCCCTCACAAGCGCACATATGTAACATTGTAAGAAGCAGTTCTGTTGTTGCAGGATAAGTTAGAGTTTATACCATGGCTGGCTGTATGCTAGAAGACTGCTGTGAGGAGCTGAGTATCGATCCTAGAAATTGTTTAGTTTTAGGGATACCTGAGGGTATGGAAGATGGCCCAATTGAGGCCCTTCTAACAAAAGCCATTGATTCTCTAACAAGGTGTCGCATACGGGGGTGTAGACCTCAAGTAGACGACAAAGCATTTGTGGTGCTATGTGAACTGCCAGTAGCTGTGGACTCTTTGCAGATCCCAAGTGAGATAAAGATTCCCACTGGCACCTTGAAAGTTGTGATTGCCAAGACCTTTGCAACAGGCCCCCCTTCACATGCCGGATTTGAGGAGAAGATGACAGCCTTCTTGGCACAGGAAGGAAAGACTGTGGCAGATGTGTCGAGTCTACTGAGTGCTGAATCATTGGCCCCTGGCCCTTCTACAGATGTATGGGCCAAAGCTTGGGGACAAGCATTGGAGAAGGTCCTGTGACCTCATCATGAGTCTAGTTCATACCGTAAGTTACGCTTATTTTCTGGTGGTGCGGCCCCAATACCAGGGGAAGACATGTTTGAACCCTGGTTAGAACATACCACTGAAATGCTTCGAGAGTGGGCAGCACCTGAAGCCGAGAAGAGAAGGTGACAGAGTTTCCAGGGTCCCACGCTAGATGTCATTAGCACGCTGAAGCTGGGTAATCCAGAGGCTAGTGCAAATGACTGCTTAGAAGCTCTCAGTCATGCTTTTGGGAGGACTGAAGATTCGGAGGAAGCTTATTGCAAATTCCTGAGTACCAGACAGAGGGGCGAAAAGTTGTCAACATATGTTCAGAAGTTGGAGAAACTACTGCAGAGAGGTGTCTTGCATGGAGCCATCACAGTGGAGCAAACGGATTGAACTTGAGTGTCCCAAATTGTGAGGGGAGCGCAATACCAGCACCCAATCCTATTCCACCTTCAGTTAAGGGAACGACTGGAGGCTCCACCCAGCTATTCACGGTTGACTAAAGAGATCCGAGAAGAGGAAGAAAGGCAGGCCACCAGTGAGAGCGGGGGCACTCAACCATCCCAACATGGCAGTATGGCCCCCTCGCAATCCCCCAAAACATTGATGGTGAACAGTGGAGAGGAGCTCGCCCAGAAAGTGCAAGACCTGATGGTGCAGGTGGACGAACTGAGGGGTGCTGTAGGTTCAGCCCGGGCACCAGGGAGTGGTGAACAGCTAGCAGCAGCGGCCCATAAGATTGGGCTCAGGACCGCTACTTCTGCAGGCCGGCCAAGTATAGGATCCTCCTCCTGCTACAAATGTGATCAGGAAGGACACACTGCAGCAAGATGTCGAAATAAGGAAAATCCAACACTGGTGTACCAAAAGCTGAGGGTCACCTGGGAAAAGTCGGGAAACGACTACAGGGTGTGGGAAAGGAGTCGCCCACGCCCTCGGGAATTGAAAGCTCCCCAGAAGAGACAGACCCACAGCTTTCCCACAAGGACTAATAGGACCTAGAGCAGAAGTCAATGTGAAAATAGAAGGGGTGGAATGTACAGCTGTAGTTGATACAGGGTCTCAAGTGACGATCATATTCCAGTCATTCTATCAACAAAGGCTTGGGTACCTGCCTATCCAGCCATTGACAGGTCTCGGCCTATGTGGACTCAGCCTGAATGAATACCTCATGTGGGATATATCATTGTTCACCTAGAGTTCCCAGAAGAAGTGGCAGGGGTAAGAGAGGAGGTGGACACAGTTGCCTTAATATGCCCCGACCCCAAGGGGATCTCTGACGTGTCGGTGCTAATAGGGACCAACTCCAGTCTCTTTAAAGTACTGGCAGAATACTGCAGACAATGGGCTGGGGACCAGTACCTGAGCACCCTGATGATTCATGCCCTTTGTGCTGAAGCCTACAAGAAAATTGAGGATGCTAAACAGGAGTCACCTGAACTACCAATGGGTGCCCTGAGGTACACGGGCACAACTCCTGTAGTAGTACCTGCAAGGACAGAGCAAGAGGTGCTTACCAGGAGTACCTGGCTAAGGAGCAGCGGAGGGATTCTAGCTATGGTAGAGCAACCAGCTGACGGAGGCCTTCCTGACAGGATGCTCGTTCCTAGTGGAGTTATAGCCTTACCTGCTGAAGCCCAGGAAGAGGTGACTATGCTAATTGCTAGTGAGATGAGTTGTGATATTGTTGTAAAGTGAGGGCAAAAGATAGCAGACCTTTTTGAGCCCAAAGCAGTGGTAGGGCCCCAAGGTGGCACTCCAGCCCCAATGATAGATCCAGAAAAATTTGCCTTTGGAGATTCACCACTGTCTGAGGAATGGAAGATGCGGTTAAGGGAGAAGCTTTGCAAGAGAACAAAGATATTCTCACTGCATGAGTGGGATGTGCAAAAGGGGCTGAGCATAACATCAGACTGCATGATCCTTGACCCTTCCGGGAGAGATCTAGGAAGATCGCCCTTTCTGAGATGGAAGGTGTGCGACAGCATCTTCAAGAGCTGGCAGAGAATGGCATCATTACAGAGTCCTGCAGCCCATATGCTTCACCCATTGTTGTGGTCCGTAAAAAGAATGGAAAAGTTTGGATGAGTATTGACTACCGCACCCTAAACAGCCGTACTGTGATTGACCAGTACACTATGCCTTGGATCCAAGATGCCTTAGACTGCCTGCTAGGAAGCCAGTGGTTCTCAGTTTTAGACCTTCGAAGTGGATATTATCAGATTCCTCTGGGAGCAGAGGATAAAGAGGAGACAGCCTTCATCTGCCCGTTAGGGTTCTACCAGTTCAAACACATGCCGCAAGGGATTTCTGGGGCACCAGCCACATTCCAGCGTCTTATGGAGAAAGTTGTGGGAGACGTGAACCTACTGCAAGTCTTGGTTTACTTGGATGACCTGATAGTATTCGGAAGAACATTGGAGGAGCATGAAGACAGACTTCTTAAGGTCCTCGACCGGTTGGAGGCCTATGGGTTGAAACTTTCTATTGACAAATGCCAGTTTTGTAGAACATCAGTGAAGTATGTGGGTTACATTGTGTCCCAGGAAGGTGCGAGTACTGATCCAGACAAAATAGAGGCACTTGTCACATGGCCACGTCCCAACAATTACCGAGAGCTTAAAACCTTTCTCAGATTTAGTGGATACTACCGTAGATTTGTGGAACATTATGCGTCCATTATCAAGCCTTTGAATGATCTCAGTTGCGGATACCCGCTCAACAAGAGCAAGGCTAAGACCAAGGGTAAGGGGGGGGCCCTCAAGACTTCCAGGGCAGAAGTGCCGTGGTCCTCTAGAGCCTTTTGGATCACAATGGGACAACAGGTGTGAGAGCTTTCCGAGAGATCATTAACTGCCTAACTCATGCTCCAGTCCTAGTGTTTGCTGACTCAAACAAATCCTTTATCTTGCACACGGATGCCAGTTTGGAAGGGTTAGGGCTGGTGTTATACCAAGACGTGGACGGCAAACATAGGCCTGTGGCCTTCGCTAGCCAAGGATTGTCTGACAATGAGACCCGTTACCCCATCCACAAGCTGGAGTTCTTGGCCTTGAAGCGGGCCATCACTGAGAAGTTTCGTGTCTACCTACATGGTGCTAAATTCCAAGTATGGACAGACAACAATCCATTGATGTACGTATTGACAAGTGCTAAGCTGGATGCTACTGGGCAGAGATGGGTGGCTGCCTTGGCCAGCTACAAGTTCAGCCTACAGTACCGATCGGGGAGAAGCAACATTGACGCCGATGCATTGTCACGACGCCCACAGCCACCGGAGATTTGCTGAGATTCCTCTAGATGGAGTAAGAGCCATTTGCAATGGAAGTTATCACAAGTCCCAGGCCCCTGAGAGTTGTATTGCTGAAACTCTGGGTTTACCACCCGAGAGTTCACAGAAGCCAACGGCACACTATATTGAATTGGATCAATCGCCATTGCCTAGGCTCAATGCAGCGGACTGGCAAAAAGCCCAGTTGCAAGATGCTGACATCCGTGACATCCTACTCGCAAAAAGAGAGGGGCAAGACCCTCAGACCACTGATCCTTCCACTCTGGGAAGTAAAATACTACTAAGGGAGTGGAACAAACTGAGACTGATACAAGGCGTGCTGCACCAGGTCACCGTAGATCCATTGCAAAATCGACGAACACAACTGGTACTACCAACTGAGTACAGGGTTCTGGCCGTGAGGGCTCTGCATGATGATTTTGGACATTTGGGTATGGAAAGAACACTTGAGCTTCTCCGTAATAGGTTCTATTGGCCCCGGATGGCTGAGGATGTACGCAGGAAATGTGAGACGTGTGCTCGATGTGTTCAATGCAAAACTCTGCCCACTAGAGCAGCCTATCTGCAGAGCATCACGACCAGCAAACCCTTGGAACTGGTATGCATTGACTTCTTGTCTCTGGAACTGGATAGGAAGAATACTGGAAACATCTTAGTGGTAACCGATCACTACACCCGATACGCTCAGGCCTACCCAACACATGACCAGAGAGCCACCACTGTGGCACAGGTATTGTGGGAAAAGTACTTCTCAGTGTTTGGACTCCCAACTCGGATACACTCTGACCAGGGGCAAGACTTTGAGAGTCAACTCCTAAAGGAGATGCTGAGAGTGGCAGGAATAAAGAAGTCCAGGACAACCCCTTACCACCCGCAAGGTGACCCTCAGCCAGAATGGTTTAACCGAACCTTATTGGATATGCTGGGGACATTGCGCCCGGAGCAGAAAGCAGCCTGGAGTCAACATGTTGCCTTTTTGGTGCATGCCTACAATGCCACAAAGAATGACACTACTGGAGCCACCCCGTATTTGCTAATGTTTGGACGAGAGCCCAGACTACCAATAGACTTATGTTTCGGGGTGTCGGGGGTGGGGAAGGCTATGAGACACATCTTCAGTATGTTTCCCAACTAAGGGAAAAGCTGCGGGATGCCTACCGTTTGGCTACGGCAGCTGCCCGAAGGAACACAGATTGTAACAAACACTGGTATGATGCAAGAGTGTGCCCTTGGGAGCTCCAACCTGGGGACCGAGTTCTCCTGCAGAATCTAGGGGTTGCTGGTAAACACAAGATTGCCGATAGATGGAAGGCAACACCCTACCTGATGGTGGAAAGACTTAAGGACCTACCTGTTTTACAAGATTAAACCTGAGAGCAGATCAGGGCCAATGAAGACTGTACATGGGAATCTCCTACTGCCCATGGGAGTGTTGGTTGGTGCACCTTCAGAGATGGACTATGACATAAGGTTGGGGTGCAAAGAGAGTGCAAGCTCACATCCATTAACCAACACAGGCAGTGGGTGCCGTGGAGATGATCTACCCTTATCCAGCACCTTATCAACAGTGACTCTGAAGAGGATGAGGTTCCCATGGAACACCCTAGAATGGGAACCAGATCCCAGAGTCTATCATGGGAACCTGGGGAAAGGGCAACACCTTTGGCACTGAATCCCAGAGCAGAAGTGTTTAGGCCCAGGCCTGGGGACCCCCCTTCTACAACAAGACTAGTCTGGGATGATGAACCTGCCCCAACTGCCGACAGTTTGGAGGAGAACCAGGCATATGCAGATACACCCTGATTAGCTGACGGAGATGGTTTTTGTCCAGGACATCCCAGTCTGTGAGCGAGAGACACAAGGGCCAATGCGGGTAGAAAGGGAGTCCCCGAGTGAATGCCCCTTATCCCTACTGTCAGAGGAGGATCCCACAACCCCCGTTATCCCCATCCTCAATAGGTGAGATGGAGTCATAAAGCCCATAAATAGACTAACTTATGAGGTACCTGCAGTAGTTGGGGAGGATGTAATACATCTGGCACACAGACTTGTGGAAGCCATAGTGAGCTTTCTTAGGCCACTAGAGGGGAATTCATGTGGATGTTATAATCGAAAGTGTGTTTTGCTGGGATGTCAAATTCTCGGCTGGCGGGAGGATGTAGGGAATGTGGCAGCAGGAACGCAATGCTGCTGAAGGCTGGGAGGAATGTGTCTCCCAGAGATCATTTGCATGAGAATGCAAAGGTGTGCATGTGTGATACCTTTCAGGCAAAGCCTAATGGGTAGCAAGTAAGCCATGAGATTTGGTCTATTGTAAACATGTAGTTGTAAAATCACAATTTAAGCTGACACTTAGTGCGGGAGTTGTGAGATCTCACCAGTGCTCTGGAGTGTTGTGGGGGACAGGGCAGTCGCCATAGCTGCATAAGACATTGCTTACACAGGGCTCCCTTGTTTAAAGCATTGTAAAGGAGGAGGGAAGGGGTATAGATTGAGCCAGCTTGCTGAGTGCCTTGGCCCTGCCTATGCCTTGGCTATATAGCTATAAGATTGGCTCAACTAACCCTCCCCACCTGTTGAAAGATAGAGCTGGATACTAGGGTGTTTGTGAAACCCCACACTAGAGATAGAGCTGAAATCAGAGTGGCAGCTGAGGCCATGCAGAGCTGAAATCACAGGGTTCTGTCTCAGGGTGATTCCAAGCAGTGGGGTAGGCGCGGCGGGGGCGGGGGGGTGGCAGGTGGTAGCGGCTGGTGGTAGCAAGAGGAGGCTGCAGACAAGTGGACAGCTAGTACTGCCCTGGTGATGCATCTGGTGGGCTCTGGGTTTGGGACTGCACCGCAGAAGGTACGCTCTGTAACTGTGTGTGGGGTAAAGGGCCAAGAGCCCCAGCAAGAGACTTGGTTCTACTGCATATGGGGATGGTATCTTGGTAAAGGGGTTTGTCTCTTCTTTGCTTAGATATACTGCATCTGTCACTGTAACCTTGGGGTAGGTTATGGTCATTAAACAAGCCATTTCTATCTCAGACTCTGTGCTTGCGAGGGGGGGAAAACTGCCTTACAGGCACCCAGCACGGGGGTGAAATTGTCCCAGGCCACTGGGTGGGGGCTCAGTCTGGTTGGTTGTATCCTTGACAGGAAAACCCCACAGGAGTTGAACTCGGCCCTTCTGGTAGGCATCTGGCATTAATAGAAGGGTTACATATACACACAAGAGACTGTCTCTGATGCAAAAGGTTTACAGTCTAAATGGAGAAGGGGTGAGAGGCTAAACAGATGCAGATGGAGTTACTCAGCACTTGGTGACAGAGGTGGAAATAGAACCCAGGCCTGTAGGCTCATACCACTGAGCTAATCCTTTGCTTCTCCCTAGCCTTTCCATTGGTATGTACCATGAAGGTTGCCAGAATCTATCCACCCTTTTTCTTTTTCTGTAAACACTACACAGTGACTGGGGAGACTTGCAGTCCCTGAACTTCAGATATTGCACATTGGACCCAAAGAGGATGTCAGAGTGGAGCATGGTCCTTACTTGATCCTGGCAGAGTGCATGCGCTGAGGGGACAAGTGGCAAGTGTTTGGGGTTCCCTACTTCAGGCTCTAGCTGAGGGGTGGGCAATAATTTTTGTAGGGGGAATCTCTCCATGAATTTTCATACTGGTAGCGGGCTGGCTCTGGCCCCCACCAAAAGAGGTGGTACAGTGGGCTAGGGAGAGAGACAGAAGGTATGTAAGAGAGAGAAACATGGTGGCTACAGTTACATGGACCTGAAATTCCAGCAGCAGTATGCAAATGTGCAGTCTCAGAAATGCAAATGCATGCTCATTTGCATATTGCTTGCCAGCAGAGGCTGCTGCTGGCAGAAAAAAAGCAGTGTAAAGGTGGTTCTGCAGTGAACACCCACCCCTCTGCACTTTGTCGGCAGCCTCTTATGCCTTGAAAAAATCAGGCATAAGAGGCTGCTGACAAAGGTGGGTTGTCATGGCAGAATCACACTTGTACTGCTTTTTTTTCCTGCTGTCCACAGCCTCAGATGGCAAGCGAATATGCAAATGAGCAGCCTTTGGCATTTTTGAGACTGCCTATTTGCATACTGCTGCTGCAGTTCGGGTCAGTGTAACCATAGAGTGTGTGTGTGTGTGTGTGTGTGTGTGTGTGACAGGATTTGTGACTGTGTGTGCTGCAGTGTATACATGACAGTGACTGTGGAGGGGCACAGTCTGGGTAGGTGTGACAGCAACTGTGTGTGTGTGTGTGTGTGCGCGCGCGCTGGCTGCTGCTGCTGCTGGGTAAGTTTCTGGGACATCACTCTCCTTTCTTGAAGGGAAATTAGTCCTTGTATGTCTTCCCCACTCTCCTCCTCTGCACTCCTGAGTCACTTAAAATCCTAGAACAACTCTGCTGTGTCTCTGCCTCTCCCCAGTCCTTGCTCTGCAGACATGAGCCGTGTCTACACGTGCACGCTACTTGGAAGTAGCGGCACTAACTTCGAAATAGCGCCCGTCACGGCTACATGTGTCGGGCGCTATTTCGAAGTTAACATCGACGTTAGGCGGCGAGACGTCGAAGCCGCTAACCCCATGAAGGGATGGGAATAACGCCCTACTTCGACGTTCAACGTCGAAGTAGGGACCGTATAGTCGTTGCGTGTCCCGCAACATTGAAATTGCGGGGTCCGCCATGGCGGCCATCAGCTGAGGGGTTGAGAGACGCGCTCTCTCCAGCCCCTGTGGGGCTCTATGGTCATCGTGTGCAGCAGCCCTTAGCCCAGGGCTTCTGGCTGCTGCTGCCGCAGCTGGGGATCCATGCTGCATGCACAGGGTCTGCAACCAGTTGTCGGCTCTGTGGATCTTGTGTTGTTTAGTGCAACTGTGTGTCTGGGAGGGGCCCTTTAAGGGAGCAGCTTGCTGTTGAGTCCGCCCTGTGACCCTGTCTGCAGCTGTGCCTGGCACCCTTATTTCGATGTGTGCTACTTTGGCGTGTAGACGTTCCCTCGCTGCGCCAATTTCGATGAGGTGCTGCGTAACGTCGAAGTTGAACATCGACGTTGCCAGCCCTGGAGGACGTGTAGACATTATTCATCGAAATAGGCTATTTCGATGTCACTACATCGAAATAAGCTACTTCGAAGTAGGCTTCACGTGTAGGCGTAGCCATGGAGTACAGGGTCAGGGAAATACCCTGATTTCAGCACTATCCCCTCTCCAACGCCCCCTCCCGCTCTGCACAGCTAGCAGGGGAATCCTAGGAGCAGCTCAGCTGTGGATGGAACAAGGTGTAGGGAGAGGCGGCTGAACACACGCTGCTGCCTATAAGCATGCACACTGCTAACCAGCTGGGTGGGCCAGTGAGAAATGCTTGGCAGGCTGGGTTGGGTCCCTGGGCAAGATTGATTGATTGGTTGTGTTTCTCCCCCCTGCACCACCCTGGCCTAGCTAAATATTCTAATTTTACCTTAAGTGACCATGTTTCTAATACTGGTTCTCATTATAAAGCATTCTGCATAACTTACTCGATAACAATGAGGGAATTGAACATGTCAGCTCGGTGTTTCTGATGTGGTACTCTTTGTCCTCCTCTTCTTTTGATTTCCATGTGAATTGAGGATATACAAGACTCAGTATTTGTAGGCTGAAGAATGAAAATCTGCTGTCTGACCATATCTGTAGGAATTTTTACAAAGGAGAATGTAACCCAGCATATTGCTAACTTCAGCTGAAAGGAGTGCATGTACCTGCTGCTTAGAGTGAACTTCTTTCAATGTAATATGCCATTATCTAGAGTAGGGCTGCCCTCATTTTGAGCTTTAGTGTTAGAAGTCATCCACTGAAAGAGGTGACGTTAAACAAACATACTTGTAGTCTTCCATTAAGACAGACAGAAGAAAGCAGCATATAGCCAATCAAAGTGGGGCGTATGGCTGAAATAAGTTGCACCTCAGCATGTTATAAGAACAACCTGTATTAGTATGAAAAATAAACACAAATGCAGTGATTATTCAGCACAGAAGCTACGTCTACACGTGAAGCCTACATCGAAGTAGCCTATTTCGATGAATAACGTCTACACGTCCTCCAGGGCTGGCAACGTCGATGTTCAACATCGATGTTGCGCAGCACCACATCGAAATAGGCGAAGCGAGGGAACGTCTACACGCCAAAGTAGCACACATCGAAATAGAGGTGCCAGGCACAGCTGCAGACAGGGTCACAGGGCGGGCTAGCGCTTCCAGGGCAACAGCTAGCCGCTCCCTAAAAGGGCCCCTCCCAGACACACTCAGCCTGCACAGCACGCGGTCTGCAGAGCCATAGGCATGCAGACCTCGGGCGAAGCAGTCATGGACCCCCAGCAGCAGCTAGAGGTCCACCCAGCCGCCCCTGCAGGAGCAGGGTGAGCCCTGCTCCATGCCATGCAGGAGGCAGCTGAGCGCCTCCTTGCCACACAGGAGGAGGAGCGGGCCGCAGGGGAGGAGGACTCAACCCCCAACCCTGCAGCACCCCGACCCCCCCCCCGCCCGCCTCACACGCCGGTGGCTGTGGAGCTACCCCACCAGTACCGACTGGTGGGAGCGGCTGGTGCTTGGGGAGTGGAACGACGACCGCTGGCTCAGGAACTTTAGAATGAGCCGGCAGACATTTATGGAGCGATGCCAGTGGCTCACCCCCGCACTCAGGCACCAGGACACCGCCATGCGGCGTGCCCTCCCTATGGAGAAACGGGTCGGCATCGTTGTCTGGAAGCTGGCCATTCCAGACAGCTACCGATCCGTGGGACAGCAGTTTGACGTTGGCAAGGCCACCGTCGGGGCTGTCCTCATGGAGGTAAGAGGACCCACGGGGGGAGGCAGCCCGGGCAGGGCAGGGGAGGGCAGGGGAGGGCCACACCCACCCTGCTCACCCCTCATTGGTGCTCTCCCATGTGCTTCCCCTGCAGGTCGTGCGCGCCATCAACGCCATGCTCCTCCAGAGGCTCGTGAGGCTGGGGGACCCGGATGCCACCATCGCGGGCTTTGCCACCCTGGGCTTCCCCAGTTGCTTCGGGGCTCTGGATGGGACTCACATCCCCATCCGCGCCCTGGTGCACAGTGGAGGACGCTACATAAACTGGAAGGTCTACCACTCAGTGGTCCTCCAGGCCTTGGTGGACAGCCGGGGCCGTTTCCAGGACATTTATGTGGGCTGGCCTGGCAGCACCCATGATGCCCGGGTTTTCCGGAACTCGGGCCTGTGCCGCCGGCTGGAGGCGGGGACCTACATCCACCAGCGGGAGAGCCCTGTGGGGGACACCACCATGCCCCTCTGCGTCATCGCAGATGCAGCATACCCCCTCCGGCCCTGGCTCATGCACCCGTACATGGGCCATCTCTCTGCCAGCCAGGAGCACTTCAACCAGCGCCTGAACCATGCGTGCCAGGTGGTGGAGCGCTCATTTGGCCGCCTCAAAGGGCGCTGGAGATGTCTCCTCACCCACCTGGATGCGGGCCCCACCAACATCACCCAGATTGTGGGTGCGTGCAGCGCCCTACACAATTTGGTGGAGAGCAAGGGGAAGGCCTTTTTTCAGGGCTGGGCTGTGGAGGCTGGCAGGGCTGACGTGCAGCCACCTGCTGCACCCAGTTGCCAGGTGGACCCCGAAGGGACCTGGGTCCGGGAGGCCCTGCTGGCCCACTTTGATGAGGCCGCGGCGTGAACGCTGCCAGGCCCCCCACTGCGCCCCCCCCCCCATCCTCCAGAACACTCCCTGCCCCTACGCCCACACCACGGAGCACCCAACAGCACCCCCCCCACACACACTTTTCCTGCACAAATAAAAGCAGACACTTGTTTATGAAATCAAACTGGTTTACTTTCAACTCTGTTCTATAACTAACTAATACAAACTATATACAGGAACTTCTAACTAACTTAAATATGAAAAGTGTGTGTGTGTGTGTGTGTGTGTATGTATGTATATATATAAAAACGAAAAAACCTAGGGATAACAAGGAAGGGAAGAACTATTTACATGGGGGGGGGACTGGGCAAATGGGGGGCACTAATAAATAAATACCAACTATATACAAGGGGGGGGGGGGGCTACGTCCTGGGCCCCATGCCCCTATAGTTTGGCACTGGGTGTGGGCAGCCGGGAGCCCCGCCTTGGCCGCAGCCCTGTCCGGGGCTGGCTGGGGGCCGGGAGGACTGGCAGATACGTCCGGCGAGTGTCAGCTGGCCCCAGGTCTCCCTCGGCGGAATGGCCCTCGGTGGCGGGGCGACGGCGGACGGCGCGGCGATGAGCGGAGCAGCGGGTGGTGCGGCGGGTGGAGCAGTCAGGGCGGGCGCAGCGGCGGCTGGCACGGCATGGGGGGCCAGGTAGTCCGCTATGCGGTTGAATGTCTCCATGTAGGCCCCCCATGCCTCTTGGCACCAGGCCAGCGCCCACTCCTGGAGGTGGAGGCGGCGTTGCTCCACCTGCAGGTGCTGCTCCGTGACTTCCACCTGCCGGCGGTGGAGGGCCAGCAGCTGGGGGTCTGTCACTGGCGGCTGGTGCTGGGTCCACCGTCTTGCCTGCCGTGGGGCCAGTCGGTCCTCCACCGAGGGGCTGGCCTGGAGCAATGGCCCCGGAGGGGATTCCGGGACCACTGAAACCTCACTGGCGCTCTCCGGTCCTTCCGATGGTGCAGCTGCGGAATACAGGAGGGGGGGAAGAAGAGTGGAGACAGGCATTAGTGTGGGCCCCGAGCTGTGGCCCTTGTCCCCCCACCCCTGTGCTGCAGGTTCCCCGTCCCCGGGAGATGCTGCTGTGATGGGGTTCAAGGGTCCCCCTGCACTGCACCCTGTCCCCTGGCGGGAGTGACTCTCACTTCACTCAGCAGGGTCTCTGACAGGAGAGGTTTCTTAGGCAGCAGATGCCCAGTTTCTCCCAGAAGTGACAGTACAGCAGTCAGAGACAGTCCTTCCAACTCATCCTGGGGAGAAGACCCCGACAGGTGCCCCTCTGGGGTGTAGCTTTCCCCCTCCTCAGGCTGGCTGCCTTCCAGCTCTCCCTCTACCCTAGCCTCTACCTGCGGCCCCCGATTCAAAGCCAGCTCGGCTCCTCCCTCCTCTTTGTCCAGGGCAGAGGTGTAACCTGCTAGTTGTAGCCCCAGGATCATCCTTAGCCACTGGGAGCTATTCAGCTGGTTGCTCATATCTAGCCTGAGACTTGCATTTGCACTCCCCCCACTCCATCACATGCTGCTGCAGGGTGTCCCACCCCCTCCTCCCGGGGGACCCTAGAGGTTCCACTCCCCCCAGCCCCAGGGATGGGGCATGGCACTGTCATGCTGGGGGGAGGTGGGGGGGCAGGGGCTGATGCACTCCTGTGAGGGACATAGCACTGCTGTCCTTGGGGCTGGGGCCATGGCCATCTGGGCATGTGGAGGGCCCTGGCCACATATCTATTACCCCTGCCCCCCAACCCTGGGGGTGTACAGCGGGGGTGATACATACCTGTAGGTATACTCCCACGGTCGGGGGACACCCAGGGGGCGGACACCCGGCTGCTGCTCCGGGATGGCAGGAGGATGTGCAGGCCGGTGTCAGTAGAGGAGGAGTCCCCCTCCTCCTCCTGCTCTGGTGCCCTGGGGGTGGGCTCCAGGGGGGGCCCCCAGGGTGCGGGGCTTACCTCCGGGGCGGACTCTGGCTCCGGGGCCTGCTGGGGCTCCTCAGCCGAGGTATCAAGCGTGGCCGGAGGGGAGGAGGTGTGCCGGGGGCCCAGGATGTCCTTGAGCTCCCTGTAAAAGGGGCAAGTGATGGGGGTGACCCCTGATCGGCTGGCCGCATCCCGGGTCTGGGCGTAACCCTTCCGCAGCTCCTTCACTTTACTGTGTACATGATCCGGAGTGCGGGCAGGGTGACCCTGGGTGGCCAGGCCCTCGGCCAGCCGAGCGAACGCATCCGCATTCCGCCTCTTGCTCCCCATTACCTGGAGCACCTCCTCCTCACTCCAGAGCCCCAGCAGGTCACGAAGCTCAGCCTCTGTCCAGGAGGGGCCCCGCTGCTGCTTCCCGGCCTGGCTGCCAGCCTGGGAGCATTGGCTGCCCTGGCTCCCCTTGGGGGGGGGGTCCCCTGGGGGCGCTGGGGGGGCTGCCGTGCAGCCATCACAGCTGGGGTGTGTGTCTGTGGCACTCAGAGATGTGCAGGCTGGCCATGTGTCTGGGCTGCTGCCTGCACGTTCTCTCAGCTTCCTGCACAGGAAGGGAGGGGGTGGGGACCTTTAAGGGGCCGCTCCACGCGGCCACCATTGAGCTGAGGGGCTGGAGAGAGCATTTCTTAACCCCTCAGCTGATGGCCGCCATGGAGGACCCCGCAATTTCGATGTTGCGGGATGTGCAATGACTACACGGTCCCTACTTCGCCGTTGAATGCTATTCCCATCCCCTCATGGGGTTAGCGGCTTCGACATCTTGCCGCTTAACGTCGATGTTAACATCGAAATAGTGCCCAACACGTGTAGCCGTGATGGGTGCTATTTCGAAGTTAGTGCCGCTACTTCGAAGTAGCGTGCACGTGTAGACATGGCTAGAGATTGCCACTTGCTGCTGCATTTGGTTTTTTATTTCTCATTGGATACTGAACCTCAAAAGTAAATTCTTCATCAATGAAAGGTTAATTACTAGAAACATGGCTGTTAGTCATTCCCCCACCCATACTACATGTTATAAATGTGTGTACCCCTCCCAGTAGAGGAGAGCCCTCTGTAATGAGCTAAAATTAAGATGCAGAGGGAAGAAGCTGAATTAACTGGATGTTTTGAATTGTGTGTGTCAGGTTAGTGCTCTGACTCTTTTTATCCCAAAATTATTTGCACTTCGAGTCTTCAAGTGGACAGTTGGTGTGGGGGTGGAAACAAAAACTAATGATGAATCCTGTATACTGTATTACTGTACAGAGTAGAACTTACACATACTTTCCTCCATCTCTCTGGCTTAAGCAAATTAATAGTACATAAGTACTCTCACAATACTGCTCTCAATTTGATCTGTGGCATTCTATTAGCATATCTTCTGTGTATTGGGAGAATGAGTAACGATTCCCAAATTTTCAGTAGTATAAAAGGAGGGGACACACTCCTTGGCAGCTCTAGGATTTTTTTTCCCTTTATTGTGATGGACCAATCATTCTGATGAACCTAATCTGGTGTGTAAGGATTTTCAGTTATGGATGAAGGCTTGTTATCCCCAGATTAGTCATGCTATTTATGAGATTAGCTGTTCTGCAAGTCCAAGGATGTTGTCTGCTGAGGAACATCAGATTGTTCTCTCTGAAAATGAAGAATAGTTCTCTGTATTTTGAACGTGGAAATTTACGGCATTGAGGTTACAATTTACGCTGGAGTTCACAGACTTGCCTTCTGATTTAAATCTTTAGGAGAGTGGCATTACTGACTTCAGAAAAAGTACATTTAATTGTATAAATGTCAGGAGCTCCACTATGCAGCATGCCCTCTTTGTGAGGGAGCACTTCCTTAAGGCTAGCATTAATAGGACTATATGAATCACAACTGTTTCAGTTTGAGAAACTCTCAGCCGTTACTGTAACATAAGTCACATTGGGTCAAGCCAAAAATTCATGTAGCTCCGTAACCTGTCTTCAGACAGTGGTCAATGCCAGGTTCACCACAAAGCGTGAACAGAACAGGTGATCCTCAAATGATCCATCCCCTATTAGTCAATCTCCACTTCTGCAAAAAATCAGGACATGACTGTTTTATGCATTTTTATTTCTAAAATGGAATCTAGACTACAGGTTGAACCTCCAAAAACTGTACATTCTGTGGTCCATCAGCATCCCTCATTGGTTAGGATGAGGGATACTCCTGGAACAGAGGGCTGGAGCAGGAGGGTAAGTTAAGCTGGCCTCTGCCCAGCCCAGTGGGGGACAGTAGGGCTGGGGCCAGCAGTAGCATCCCTGGCAACCCTGTGTGGGGCAGGGAAGGTAAGGGACTGAGAGCTGGCAGTCCTAGGCAGCCACCTGGGGCCACGGTGCTGGAGTGCCCTGGCTGCCCCACATGAAGCTAGGGCCAAGGAGAGGAGAGCCAACTGTGGCAGAGCTGCAACAGGACAGAAGGGGTGGCCAGGGACTCGAGGGGACATTAACTGCCCTAGTCCAGCAAAATTCCTCATTCAGAACCACTGAGGTCCAGAGGTTGCTGGATCAGGGAAGTGGAACCTGTATTAAGTTCTTTCTTAGTTTCTAGTTGACTCCCCAATGTCTCAAGCTGGGGGGCTGCCATAATAAAAGTCTTCCCTTTTCCATATTCTCTTTGGATACTTCTGTTTATCAGCTAATGTTAATGGTGAAGTTAGTGGCATCTATCTTCTGAAGGACCAAAACAGCAATTCAATCAACCAGGCCAAATAAAAAAAACAAAACAAACAAAAAAACCCTCTGATTCCTAGTTCTGGCTTATCAGCTATTTTGGAACAAGATGAATGTCCTGGTAATCAACTTAATGTACTACATTTATCAATGTTAGCGTATGTTGGGATACTCATATTTGCAAAGCTCCTATTTCTAACCTTGGCACAAATATTGCAAGATGTGTAGAGAACTTAAAATGGGTGATGTGCTCCTGTTTTTGCTCTAGCTGTAATGTAGGAGGTGCATCTCTGGCCTGCTAAAGCCGCTTGATACTATGTAAGATGCTGCGCAACACCAAATGGCCAGCTATTCCCAACAGAGATCTTCTATTGTGTGGGGAAATTTCTGCTGCCATAGAATTAATGGAGGTTTCATAGTTAATGCCTACATGAGGCAGCCCCTAGTTTAAGAGGGAGCAGTGCATGGGAAAGGTGGAGTTTTGCTCCTTTGTGCCTAGTTCTCCACTGGTGCTCCATCTCCCACTTTCTTGTGGGCTGGGTGACGCTGACTCAGGATTCTGTATTTGGTTTCTGTGGCTGCATCTCTCCTCTACATCTGGGCCTGAATGTGTTAGTGCAAACAAGCTACCAGTTGCACTCCAAGCGTAAGACTAGAAGTCCAAATCTTTCATTGGTTTCAGATTTTGTGCATGATTTGTATGTGCTGGAACAAATGTGCTGTTTATATTTTTTCTTTTTATGGCTTTTCCTTTGAAAAAGCTTTGGCTGACAGGTCTTTGGTGGGAATGCAATGTGGCTTGTAATCATTGTATTCCCATCTGTTAATAAACATGAGGACAGTGTGTTAAAATCTTTGGCTCTGACAGGATAAAAAAGAATGACATGACATAGAGAATATATCTTAGGTGTCATCTACACACAATTGCACTGAAATAGTGACACTGGTTAACACCATTGGTTCTTTCAGTGCAAGTCTGGGTTTGGATACTTATTCAAAATCCAAGTGTCGTATTTCAGTGTTGCATAAGTTGGTAAATCTTTGATTTATTTATTTATTTTTACTTGGACAGTGAATTAATGGTCTATACCCCAATGTGTGCTGAAATACCAAATGATGTGAACTATAACTGGTTAAGTTTCAGAGCACATTTTCATGGTGAGCAGTACTCATTGCTTGACCCACCAATTGTGGTCAATAGTCTCCTGCTGACCTCAGTAAGCATTGGATATAAGCCTGAATGAGCAAACTAAAGTATTTCCTGATACAGGGTTCATGTAATTTAAAAACAAGATTTGTGGAAATGCATCTCCACTTTGCTGCTAATAATGGGAAAGATTGAAAAATATAGGTTTTATTGGAGAGTACTTAAGCAGATGCTTAAGTCCCATTAAAGTCACTGAACTTAAAACATGCTTCAGTGCTTTCTTGAGCTGAGACTTTGATATCAGCAGATGTTTTTGAACAGGGATTATCCCATACTAAGATGGTAATAAGTGCATCCAGTAAAACCTCAATATCTATAATATTAATAGTAGCAAAGTGGAGAGACTCTCAATGAATCTTGTGTTTTTTAAATGCAAATACCACTGTAGAAGGAAACTAATGAAAGATGAGGCTAAATTATTTTCATCCAGCTATTTATATCCATCAGACAGATTATTTTGCAATCATTAAAGAAACATTTTAAATAAAAAAAATTCAGACTATTTATAATAAATCTTCACTTAGGATTCAGCAGCATTGTTGACATGAGTACCTTTAGCAAGTCATGACTCACTGCTGTGGCATCTCCTGCTGGCCAATTCAAGAATTAGCACATCTTTGGCATCAAAGCTATCTCGCAGGTTGGTGTCTTTCCACCCATTACCTACTTCCTGTCTCCATTACTCATCAGGCCACACGTCCCTGTCAGATGAGGGCACCCCTTACTCTTGTGGAACATAAGGAGTTAAAACTGCCCATAGCTTCTGGAGCTCTGTGGCCAAAGGGAGCTTGCAAGTGGCTGTGTCTGCAGAGGCACAAGTAAATTGCTGTTAGCCCCCCAAGGGTTAACCCTGGAGAACTGCCTCCAGCCCTTGGACCATTTATTTCCCATCTCTGTGCTAAAGGCTTTTTGGTTACGGCTTGAGGTGGTATTTCAGGGGAAGTTTACAATGCCATCTGTTTTAGATGTCACCATAAGACATGCTAATGAGAGCTCGTTTCTGTGTGTTTTTCCCACCATTGGGAAAACTTCATAAATATTTTTTATTTTCCATGGAAAATAAACTAATGAAAAATCAAATCCCCAAAGAGTTGGGTTGGGAAATGCTGCCATAGTGTCATGTGGCAGCGAGTAGTTTGGGTGCCTCAGATTCCCACTCTTTTCTTTGGGTCAGGCACCGCAGTTGGACTTCCTCTCCCATGATGCACCACAGCCCTGGGACTCCGATGAAGCAAAAGGTGAGACAATGTTTTTTCGTGGGGGAGAGAGTTCAGTCGGTGCTTGAAAAGTAAAGAAGAATGAATACGTGAGGTACTCAATCGGCTCCTCTCAGGAGACACTCTGGAGGTATCTGGAAGCATTTTGGCTTTGGGCCAAACCATTTAGCTTTTCAGCCATAACTCAGGAACTGAAAGATTTTTGGTTATTGTACCTTTTCAACAAACCATAAAAAACAAAAAAATCTTCCATGTGAGCAGACACTTTCAGCAAAAGTATGTTCAGTGGAAAATGCAATTTTTCTTTGACAAACCAGTTTTGATTGATAATTTGACCAACTTTAGGGCTGACATGACATAAAGCACAGTAAATAGTCATTCATAGCCTGATAGGACAGTCTATTGTGCTACCTACAACGTATATAGCGGGCCCACAGGATTTTAACACTCCATTTGCATGGAAGCATGTTCAACTCGCTACTCAAAAACATAGAATTTACTGCCTCCCAAAGAACTACAGCTTGTCACATGAAATGGTGACCCATGTATACATTTTTACTAAGGCTTGAATTAAGCATTTAGCCACAGCGCAGTGTATGGGGTGGCATGGGTTTCCCTGTCCCCAGGAGAACAGTGAGGTACAAATGCCATCACAGGTGCTTGGAATGTAGGGGAAAAGCACACCCTGAAGCATCTCACAGGACCATGAAGGTGCTCCCCTTTCCAAACATGGCCAATATTAACTTGAGCTTTAAGACCTTTTTTTGGCCTTGGGAATAGGGCAGGGGTGGGCTCCAAAATTTGGTAAGTGGTCATGGGTTGCACTTTCCTGTTGAGGACGTGTGGGGTCTGGGATGGAGGTTGGGTGCTGAAGGGAGCTCAGGATAGGGACTGGGAAGCAGGAGAGAGTGTGGGGTTTGAGGAGTTTGGGTGCATGAGAGGGCTGCAACCTGGGGCAGGGCACTGGAGTGCAGGGCAGTGTTCCCTATCAGCTGACCTGTTGGCTGGCCACCTGGGAGAGATTCAGGTGCTGTCAGTTGATTAGCAGAGCTCCCACAGCCACCTGCAGTGGGAAGAATATTTCTACTTATGGTGCACATCAACACATGCCTTGGTGCGTTTAATAAAATTTATTCCACCCATGGATGGAAAAAATTAGTGTGAACACCGGTGCAGAGTCCAGGAGGGTGTACGAGTGCAGAAGAGGATTCTGGCCTGGGGGAGGGCTGTAGAAGAGGGTTCGGGGTCTGGGAGGGAGTTGTGAGCTGGGATAGGGAGGAGGGAGTGCAGATGGTTTGGGGGGTGGTCTGGGTCAGAAAGTTGAGATGATGCAGGAGGGGGTGGGGTGTCAGAGAGGGAAGGTCTGTCTGGGAGACTCTCACCTAGGTGGCTCCCAGCCGGCAGCCCCATGGTTCCCTCAAACAGGCTCTGTCTGCCAGCTGCTTTAGATAACTCAAAAGGGCTGGCTGTTCCATGTGGTTCTCTGTGCCACACACTGGGGAAGTGGGGATTTGTATGCTGGCCCCATCCCCAGCACAATCTCTCAGCTGCCATTTGATGTGTTTTTGCTAATAGGAGCTGTGACATTGTGCTGGGGGCAGGGAGGCAGAGGCAGTGTGTGTAGCACCCCATGTCGCCCCTGAATGCACATACAGGCTGTGTCCCCACTGTAGTGATCTTCCAAAAGAAAACTGTCTGGATTTTGAAAGAGCATGTCCATGCACTTTTGGCTATAACTTTTTATTTACTCAGGGCAATGTTTGTGGATTTTGAAATACAAATCCTGCATAAAGCAAGGAAATGCATTAGAAATGAGATCAGTTTGTCTGGAAAGAGGTTAAGGTCCACACTTAACATAAATGAGGAGCTATTTGGAGTGGCAAGTTTCGTAAATGCCAGCTGACCTCAGTTTACAGAGCATAGCCAAAAGCCAGCTGAAGTGCTGCCAAATTTTCATGAGGGTCTCTTTTTCAAATATTCTCCATTAGTTAGTTGGTGACTACATATGACATTCCTTGGGTAAAATATTTTCTTCTTAACCCAAAACCACCATATCCTCTTAAGCAAAGTAAGCAGTCATGGCAAAGAAGTTTTTCCATGGATTGATAACATAGCAAAGGATAGGAAACGCAGCATGGGGATAAATGGTCAGTTTTTGTATTGGGGAGAGGCAAACAGGGTTTTCTCCTGAGACCACTGGTGTCCAACATATTCATAAATGATTAGGACAAAGGTAACAGCAACAAAGGGTCCTGTGGCACCTTATAGACTAACAGAAAAGTTTTGAGCATGAGCTTTCGTGAGCACAGACTCACTTCATCAGATGCACAAGTGATGTCTTATGGAAGTGAGTCTGTGCTCACGAAAGCTCATGCTCAAAACTTTTCTGTTAGTCTATAAGGTGCCACAGGACCCTTTGTTGCTGTTACAGATCCAGACTAACATGGCTACCCCTCCAATACTAGTACAAAGGTGCAAACCATGAGATGGCAAAGTTTTGCAGATAGTCAAAATATCATAATGCCTCTATATACAGCCATTGTAAACCTACATCTGGAATACTGTCTGCAGCTCTGTTCAAGAAAAGCAACAACAAAGATTAAAGGTGTAGAATTGCTTCCATATGTGGAGAAATTAAGCAGAATGGGACTGTTCAATTTTGGGGTGGGGTGGAAAGGAAGCTGAAATAGATGTGATCGAGGTCTATTACATTTTGTCTGATGTGGGGACAGAGGAGAGAGGTAGTATTTACTACTTCATGTAACCCAACACTATGGGGCACCCAATTAAATTAAATTTAAAACCAACAAAAGTGTTTTTGCCACACAGTTACTAGCAGGATTGCCGGGGACGGTGTGAAGTGTGAAAGCATTAATAAGTTCGTAAAAGACGTATCCATCGATAGCTATTTGCCACGATAGTCGGGGGTACAACTCCATGTTCTGAGTGTCCCTAATCCGCTGCCTGCCGGATGCTAGCAATAGGCTACTGGGAGTGGATCATTTGTGAACTGTTCTGTTCATTCTCTCCAGAAGTAGTTGTCATAGGCTACTGTCAGAAGGCAGGATTCTAGGCTAGATGGCCCATTGGATTCATCCGTTATGGCCATTCTTATGCTAAAACTTGTCATTAGACACCAGGAGCCAGCCTGCTCATTCCTTAGATACATTATGCACTAATTTATCTATGCTGCTAAAACCGTGTTAAGATGATCCTTTTCACAGTAGCCTGATTCATGTAATCTGTGTCTGCTGTCTCTGGAGATCCCGAGATAAGGTTTCTGTGACAGAGAGGGGAGAAGGCTGGGTAACCGTCCTTTGTCACTTTACAGCCCCCATACTGGCAGAATGAAAATGTTTGTTACAAGAGACTCTTTGTGCTTTGCAATAATACAAGAATTTCATGAGCACAGTAATCCTGTGTGTTCTACAATGTTATGTACTTTCTGGCCTGACTCTTGGCCATAGCAACGCAAAATGTTCTTAGTGTAAAGGAGACTCAGGCTCTTGGAGTTGTTCTTAATGGAGTATTTTGCTGAATAAGTGAATATTATTAATGTGTCCCAAAAGATTGGTCTGATGCTCAATTATTCTGTAGCCATCTGACGTTCTTCTGCTTGATTTTGTTGTTTTCTTCTTAGATTTTTCTGGCCTATGAAGAAGTACAGACTGAGAAGCATGGCTTGTCAAGGTGATGACCATTTAGGTTCTCTTCCACTGCCAGTTCAACGGTAAGCTCAGATGTGAGGGTAGCCACTAGCTAGTGATTATTGTATGATATAATTAATGTTATATAACTGTATACTAAATAGATTTAAATTGTAGGCTTATAGACTACAAGGTTGATCAGTAGTTAGAAGGGAAAATTAAGCGTCTAAGTGTATAGAATTGAAATGCAAGGCTAACAGGATGAGCTGTGTAAGAGTTGTAGCTTGGCAATATTAGACCATAGAGTAAAGAATTACTTGACATAAGCGAATACCAAAGAATGGCCATATGGCCAAAGATTGTGGGAAAAATTACCAATGAATGATGCCCTGAATTAACAAAGTAAATTTTTATTTACAAGATTCTCACTAACCCATTTTTCTAACACTGCTATGTGCAGTGTGCTAATGAGGTATATTTCAGTCATATTTATGAAAAGAACGCACCCTGATTAAAAAAGTTGAGCTCCCTATGAGAAAGTGTAGCTGAAGCCATCCCTCTACTGAGGACCAATGACTTTTCAGATCCAAACATCTAGGGTGAACAGATGGCCTGATGTTTAGGACTTTGTCTTATCCAGGCACCTCACCTCCTATCCTGATTTTTTTTTTTTTTCCACCCGTACTTTCTCGTCACCTACTAAAACTAGCTAGAAGAATGCGAGTATAACTACATTTTGGAATGTGTGCAGAGGTTGATATAGAATTTCTTCATGTGTGGGTAATTGCTTTAATTGTAACTTTAATAAAATTTTGTAAATCAGATTAAACTATGCACTTGTGAAACGCATGATCGCTATCCTTGGTTTTTGTGTTCCAAATCAGAAGCAAGTAGAAGAGGTGACTTTTACTCTGTTAAGCTTGAAAATGTAGTCAGAAAAGCTAAAACCTCAGTGGTATAATACCATATTACAAAATTTACTTTATACAAAATAAAAGGCTGCAGATGTGTTATACATGAGCTTAAAAAAAAAAACCCACTGAGTACTACATCTCAGGGTCCAGTTGCTCTGATTTGGTGCAAGGAGTATCTCTCTGGATCAAAACATCCATATTTGGATGTTAATTCAATTCTGTGGATTCAGTTTTAAAAGTCCATATGTACAAAGAGCTGACTGTGTAAGTCTTGGTTGCATTCATGCAAAGCTGTTAGTAACTTTTCTGTTCCATGTGTGCAGTTTGGTGTTTTGAGCTTACATTTTGACTGCTTAAAGAGCCTGAATTAAATTTTTAAAATGGCAGGCTATATTCCTAGCTGTAAGATAGACATTTCAATTGTTTTATAATATTGCAGTGTGATTAGTGTCCGTAATGAATAGTACCCTATTTAGTACTGTATATGTACTGTATGGTACAGAGGCTCTAGAAGAATTCCACAGAGACTTTAACAATCTACACCCCACCATCAACTCATGCCTCAATTACAACATGCAAGAGATACATTTCCTGGACACTACAGTACTAATCGAGGATGGCCTGATCAGTACCACACTGTACCAAAAACCTACTGATTGCTATACTTATCTACACCCTTCTGGTTTCCATCCTACACACGTGACTAGATCCATTGTTTAGAGTCAAGCTCTTAGGTACAATTGCATTTGCTCTGATCCAACTGACAGAGACCAAAAACTACAAGAACTTTACCAAATATTCATAAACCTGAATTACCCACAAGGAGAAGTAAACAAACAAATTGACTGGGCCAGATGAATACCCAGAGACCAGCTACTCCAAGATCGGCCCAAAAAAGCCAAGAACAGAACACCACTGGTCATCACCTACAGCCCCCAACTCAGACCACTGCAATGAATTATTAAAGACCTACAACCTATCCTTAATCAGAATGCTACACTTCAGAAGGCCCTGGGTGACATGCCTATTCTCTCCTACAGACAACCTCCCAACCTCATGAGGATCCTCACTAACAGCCACAGTCTATACCCCAGGAATACCAGTCCTGGAACCTTTCCCTGCAACAAAGCCCGTTGCCAGCTTTGTCCACATATCTTCTCTGGAAATACCATCACTGGACCTAACCAGGTTACTCACAGAATCACGGGCACTTTCTCATGCTCCTCTACTAACATCATATATGCCATCATGTGCCAACAATGCCCAGATGCTTTGTATATTGGACAGACTTCTAACTCCCTTAGACAAAGGGTCAATAGGCACAAAACAGACATCAAAATACTCCAGATCCACAAACCAGTTAGTCAACATTTTAATGGAATGGGGTATTCTGTCAATGACCTAAAGGTATGTGTGTTACTGAAGAAGAATTATCGCACCGTTCTGGAAAGGGAAGCAGCTGAGCTGGCTTTTATATTCAAATTCAGCACATTAACACATGGTTTAAATCGTGACGGGAACTTTCTGAGTCACTATAGGGGCTCATCTGCATACTTGGCTCAATCTAATTCTTGACCTTCCCCCCCACCCCTCCACTCTCTGATTTGCTCACCTTGATTATTTTTTTTCTGATTTGTCCTCCTTGCTTACTGTTTTTGGTTCTCTGTGCCTTAAATATTGAGTCTGTTCTGGTCTGGCTATGGTCTGAAGAAGTGGGCCTTGTCCCACGAAAGCTCACCTAATCAACTATTTTGCTAGTCTTTAAAGTGCTACTTGACTGCTTTTTGTTTCGATATCCTATTTAGGTGTCTGAAAACCAATGATAAAAGTAGTTGATTATTACTAACCTTAATTGTCCTGTCTACACTACTGAGTTTTGTTGACAAAACTGGGCTTTTGTCAACAAGACTAATGGAGTGTCTGCACACAAAAGGTGTCTTGTCAATAGAGCCTCAACAAAACAGAGCACTTTCCCTCACAGTGTTATCTCTCTCCATGGTGAGGAATAATGCTTCTGGCAACAGCTATGTTGACAAAAGTACAGCGTAGATGCTCCAGGGCCCTTATGTTGACAGACAGTGTATTATGTTCACCAGGCAGCCCTGTGTGCAGAGTTTCCAGTCAGCCATTGTGTTGAGAGAAGGCTAGGCAGTCTGGTTGCTCTGACAGAGTGGATTGCTCTTTTGATCTGCTTTTATATATAGACGCAATCTGTTGACAGAAGTTTTGCCAGTAGATCTCTTCTGATTGCTGTAGTGTAGATGTCGCCAATGAGAATGGGATCATGATTTTGTTCAGGTAGCTCTTGTGTAACCCACATTCGCTCAGGGTAATATTTTGTTCTCTTGTGGTACCAAAGCCAGAGTTGGTTTAAAAGTCTGGAAACAGTTAAACTCTTTTTAAAAAAAAACAAAAAACAAAAAAACCCCCACCCCACACATGATGTATATTTCTTAAACACTGAGAAGGTTTGTTCTGGTAAGCAAAAGGAGAGGAAGAGAATAATGGAGGAGGGAGGGTGGATTGCAGCTTATCATGATCATAACAAGACCAAAGAAGTGGTGTTACAAAGGAAGCTAAAGTAACAAAAATGTATATACAAAATGAGAGGAAAAAGTGCAAGAAGGGGGTTTGTATGGGGAATGGAAAAATACAGGCGTGTGAGGAAACAGCTCATGTTACTTATTTGTGGACTGAGGGTGAAAGAAGTTCCAAGGTGGGTGACAGTCTTCCCAATTTGCAAACCACAATATCATACCTTTTTATTAATTGGTGGGATTTAAACAGTTGTGGAAAAAATTGATGTGGACTAGTAAAAGGAATGATATAGACAGAATTGTATTTACATGAGGACTGAGTGAGATTTCAGAATAACATTTTGTGATGGAGTGAAGTCCCAGAAGACCCCTTGGGATGTTCCCCAGGGGGCTGATTATGCCACTGACACCCAGCTTCTTGCTCTGTGGGATTTTCTGCCACTCTGTCCTGCTGGGCCAGATCTTTTGGTCTCCCCCAACGAAAGCATAGCGTTGGGGTTACCGTCCTTGTGCAGAGCAATGCCAACACTCAATACCATAGTTCTGGGAGGATTCTATTTTAGGGCATGACGCTTGGGAAATCAACCCCTCCGCCCCCAAAGGCATCAAAACACCAAATAAATGTGTTCTGCTGTGCAAAAGATTTACACAGGGAGGGCTCATTATGTAAGCCTCATTTATTCAAGAAAGGGAGATATGCAGTGATAGCCCTCCCCAGGTAATAACAATTTATATTGGGCTTGATTATAAACAAGAGTTATTAAGCAAAGCAGTAGGATGACAAGTGGTTACAAGTAAAATAGGCAGCTCAAAATGTGTACAAAGTGAGTAACCAAATTAAAATAAACTGCATAACTAGATTCTTAGTGCAATAGAACTAGCTATAAATGAGTTCTTACCTAAAAAGTAGTTTCTATGTCAGGTGAAAGCTTCAGGTCAGAAAAGATCTTATCCTGTCCTAGGTCTCCAGTACACTATAAAACTTCTGCTTCTCCTTAGGGTGTGTCAGGCAATTCCCCAGGCAGGCTGAAGGCAAAAGCCGAAAGGTTCCCGTTGCTTAAGTAGACTTCCCCCATAGTTGGGGACCTGTGTTTTTAGCAGAAAAACAGAATTCCAAAATGGAAGTTTGTACCAGGTGGCATGGTCACACAGCTTTCTAGCACCAACTGCCTCTTAGATTTATAGGACAAACCAAGGCTTTACAAGTCAGTCATTTAAGCTGCCCGTTCAGTCTTTAGGGTAGATAATCCAGTCATTTGGGTCGTTCCTGGAGCATCAGATATGGCTGTCATTAGCATCTTTAAAACTATAAACGTATATATACACTCCACATTTTCAACTTCACATAGAAGAAAGCTACATGCATAAAAAAGATATACAGATCCAGCAGGTTATAACTTTCAAACGATAGGTTACCAGAGGTATCTTGTCCAAAGCATCTCAAAGATATGCATGTTTATATTCATAACCCATTTTTCATAAGGCATGGGGGGAGTCATTTACACAGTTCACTGACAAGAAATAGGCTGTTTATGATTTAGTCTGGCTTATATGCATTTCTGCTTTGTACTTGTATAAGAGAGAGAGAGAGAGAATTGTGAACCAAAAGGAAAGGTGACACTGTATTGTGTTCTCCAAGGATACAAGGCATAAGGTTGATTCCCAAGGACCACCTCACAAAACCTAGCAAAAGGTGCCTTGGTCAGGATGTACCCCATGGCAACGTGTAGATTCTGGATAGTACTCGGGGCCCATAAGGCAGCCCCAGGAAAGGCTTAGACTGGAGCTGCCTAAATTACTCAAGGGGCTCCTCCAAATCTTTTGAACAATCAGAATCTGGGAGATACAAAGGGGTTTGATGCTAAATTGGCCTCTCACATCCTCTTGGACTGTGAATTCTGTGCTGCTTGTCTTAGCAACCCTGAAATTCAGTGTGTGTTCACAGATGCTTAGAGGTTCAAGAATGTCTTTTAATACAAGATTTGAATAAGATTTTAGTTCCAAAAATTAAATGTGACCTTAGGTATGAATTAGTCATGTTTGTCCTTTGCGTTGGAATTATAATAGGCAATATATTTTATTATGCGAATAAATTTTTTTTCCAAAGGTCAGAAATCAGATTTTTTTTTCTGGCCTAAGTGCTCAATAACTATCAAATATCCATCAGACCAGGTGGCTTCTGTTCATCTTGCAATTGGCTTAAATCTTGGCCACGAACATCATGTTGTAATGCTTTTCCTTCTGTGTTGTCTTGTACTTGAAGACTTCTGTAGCTGCATTTGTAGATGTGTTGGTCTGTCACCAAACAAATCTCCTTAGCCTACCTGGATGGTGCACTTCTGCTGTCCAGGAATAAGAGCTCAAACTTCCACTGAGGTACCTCCCAGGACCATGTCTGAAACTTGAGCTATAGTGCAGTGTGGCTTAATGTTCCCTCTAATCTTTTTTTTCCATCCATGTGCAGAATAAATTTTTATGTGCAGTGAGGTAGGGTGTGTGTGCGTGCGCACACGCGCACTCCCAGTAGAAACAAAAACGTAGCTATGAGCATTCTGCTAGTCAGCTGGGCGGCACTGGAATCTCTCCTGAGCTGCCCCCCAAGAGCACAGCTTAAGGAGAACACTGAATGCTCAAGTGTAAGCTTGGTAATGTCATGCCTGCAGGTGTGGTTGCCACAGACCTGGGTACACTGTGCAGTATAGGCACATCCTAGGTCAGAAAAATTGGCCACTTTCCTCCACCTCTTTGGAAAGAGAAGAACCTTTTTTTTTTTTTTTTTTTTTTAGGTTTTAATCTGCACATAATTTATATACACAAGCACACCAAAACAAATGTTGTTTTTATCATCATCCTTTCCTTGGAAGAGGGATTGGAACCCCCCCCATGTCTGTCTCAAGCGAGTGCCCATTGCAGTAATGATAAAAACCTACAGAAATACTATGATGGGGGCAGAATTAGCAAATTCAGTGCTCACAAGTCAGAGGCTTTAAGGAGTCTATAGTTCAAATTCAGTTTAGTGAACTGTGTGCAGCTAATGGACATTTCTTTTTTTCTCCTGGTATCATTACTGCAAGGCTGATCATGTTTCTCAAGTCCAGTAGATACTTGACTTTGCATTCCTGATTGTCTTCTGCAAAACTAAGGAATGATGGAGGGAAATGGAAGGTTCTGTCTTTTTACCCTTGTCATATGAGCGTTTTACACAAAACTGGATTTATGATCACAGCACCCTTGAAAGTTACTGTGTTCCCTCTTTACTGATGGAGACCTGACAGAATGAGATTGTGACCTGCCCAAGGGTCACCCAGAAAATCAGTTGTCTACTAAGATTTGAATGGATGGGCCCTGCATCCAAATCCCATACCTTCACTACAAGACAACTCTTTCCTTTGCTATTATACATGCTGTTTTTGTGTTCTATGCATAAATAGAGGACTTCATTTTCTAACACCTTATTTTCAGCCTTCAAAATATTATACGTATGTTTTTAAAATAAACTACTGCTTAATAATGATGAATGACAACAACTGGAGTACTCCTGGAGTCATCTAGAAACTTTGTCCTGAGACCGAGTGAGGTGGAGGAGGTTTGTAGATGACCTATGCTCCAGTTGGAGTACAAGGTTTAAGATGATGATGATTTTGCCAGATGCCGCAGCCTTTACTGAAGACTAGCACTTTCGCATATGCCATGCACGGGAGTGTTTTCCCTCTTAGAGACTAATATGGTATAGATTAGAGAAGAATATGCCAGCCTGAGTTTCTACAGTTATCTCCCCAAGGTGGAACTAACAATAGTATAATTTGGGGTGTTAGTCATTGCAACACTTGTTTGTCTGCTGGGCAGCCACTCTCTAGACCCAACACTTGATTCATTGCCTTTTTTAAAGGTACAGTAAGTTTTTTAAAAGTAGTTTTAGACCCTTGTCTTTGCTCTTTTAAAAACAGGAGGCAACACTTTTTTCCGAAAGAAGTACTGAAAAGTTAGAATGAATCACCCTATTCAGACATCTAGCAGTGATTATTTTTAAGTAGTTCCATATTCCCAGCAGACAGATTTTCTTCTTCAGGCATGCATTTGTTCCACCCATCTTTGCTCACAGTGTTATATTGGATGAGGCTTGCTGAGTTACTGAGTCAAAAACCTGTTTAGTCCTAAGTATGCAGGTTGCCACTTCCCGATATCTCGGGCTGTGCCATGATTTTTAAACAAAAACGTTCTTGTATTTTAATATGACCATATATAAACACCAGAAAATACTAATTTAAGGGTGCAAATATCAAAGGTGGGGAAATTGCCACTGTAGAGCATTAGGTTAAACCCCTCCAGTGCATCACTAACCATCTACAGCATGGGTGTCCAACCTTTTGGCTTGCCTGGGCTGCACTGAGTGAAGAGGAATTGTCTTGGGCCACATATAAAATATATCATATAATTTAATGTATATAAATAACATAATAATGTTAAAAGTTTGTGATCTTGTGGGGCCACATTACTAGCTGTCCAGGGCCGCATGCGGCCTGCGGGTCACAGGTTGGACACGCCTGATCTACAACCTATGCTAGAACATGATCCTTCACTTTCCCAGGCTTTGGGTGACAGGCCTTTCCTCTCCTACAGACAGCCACCCAACCTTCAGAAAATACTTACCAGCAGCCACACACAATACCACAGAATCACTAATCCCAGAACCTATCCCTGCAACAAACCCTGTTGCCAGCTCTGTCCACCTATCTATACATGTGACACCATAACTGGACCTAACCACATCGGCCACACAATCAGGGGCTCATACATTTGCATATCTGCTAATGTGATAGATGCCAACAATGCCCCTCTGCCATGTACATTGGAGAAAGTGAACAGTCTCTGCACCAAAGGATGAATGGACATAAATCTGACATCAGGACTTGGAATATACATAAACCTATAGGGAACACTTCAACCTCCCTTGGTAGTACCCATTCTTTCACAGAAGGATTTTACCAACGATTAGAGGGAGACATCTGAATTGGAATTTATTTGCAAATTTGACATTAATATTAAGCTTTAACCTAGACCTTTAATTATTTTATTCTTTGCAAGGGTAATTTCTCCACTTAGTGTTATTCTCAGTAATAACATACATCCTACTTAACTGGCTTCTTCTCTTGGTCCAGTTAGTGATCCCTCCCAACCAGTTTTCCCTCCCCACCACTTCTGCTTTATAAATCCTGAATTCTAATTACCTATGCCAAAATCTGAGGAAGTGGGTCTTACCCATGAAAATTCATTACCCAATAACTGTTTGCCTTTAAGGTGCTACAGCACTGTTTGCTTAAATATTGCATTTTATATCTTTAATGCCTCATAATCCCCATTCTTTTTTTCATGTAGTTAGATTTTTATTAAACCTCTTTATTTTTGTTGTGTTGGTGGTGGTTTCTTGACAGCTTTTGTTTTGTTTTAAATACTGTTCAGGAATAAAATATTTGCTGGAAAATTGAAAATGTTCTTGCAAAAAAGCCTACTGTGTAATAAATCTAAGAAATAATGCTTCAGAGGAGAGGAAGGATGTTGTTTTTAGTTAATCAGTTTTATGTTTTGGTGACAAGAATTTTATTCAATTATAGAATGGCTAGAGTGACTAATGGTAGCTCATTCAAAGACCTTTTATCTCTGTTTCATTTCGTGTTGATTTATCTCTTAATGATAATTCCATCTAAGAATTTTGTAGCCACAAAAAGGGAGCTTGATTTACAGTGAATAAAATGGTTTCCATTTCAGCCCACCTGCAACAAAAACATTGAATCCAGATCATGCCCTTTTTCTTAAAAGATTTACACACACATGCTTCCTTTTTGTAATAGCAACGTGTAGTCTATCATGTTATGAAGCCCATGGAAGAGTTTAGCAAAGTAGAAACCATTTCAAGAGATTCTCCATTGGATGACATTTTCACAAGGAACCTGGTCAAGAAAATCAATTTTAATTTTCATCCCTCTGTAAAATGTCCCAGTCACTAACTGCATTTAGGATTTTAAAGTGCATGTCAACATCTTAGTCTGTGGGCAATAAATAATTGCATCTCACTTGTACCGACTGCAGTTTTGGTTGTGTCAAGTTGCCAGACAGTAGGAGTTTTACCTAACCTTGCCTTTTCATACTTGTACCTCTGTAATTTTAAAACAAGTTGTGTAACATAAGATGTTGCAGTGACAGAGAGAAAGCTGTGCTCACCTTGATAATTTTTTTTTCTCATTTATCAACCTTGATTACTATTTTTGGCGCTCTCTACCTTAAATATTGAATCTGTTCTGGTATGGCTATAGTCTGAAGAAGTGGGTCTGTCCCATGAAAGCTCACCACCTAATAAATTATTTTGTTAGTCTTTAAAGTGCTACTTTACTGCTTTTTGTTAAGATGTTACAGAAATTCTAAGAAGTAATATGAGATGAAGCATAACAAATTGTTGTACAATAGAACTCACAAGAACTCCTGGCATTTAATGTGATGAAAGTTGAAATTAACAATGGCTAAAACCAAAGTTTTAGCAATTTTCTTTCCAGTCATATCTGTTAATTCCATTCTTTTAAAGGTTTTCTTTTGTTTTAAATTCACTTCCTTTCATCAAGTCTTCATTCATCAATTTCTTTGATTATTTGAGCTAAACTGTGGTCTTCATGATTTACTAAGTTCAGTATTTTAACTGGCAAGTCTCTCTACTCAAAATCAGTCAGTTTTTTATCTTTTTATGTAGGTGTTTGATACTTTATAGAAGGGGTAAACGTCCTTGGTAGTCTCACCTGTCTTTTTCGCTGAAGTAGCAATATGTTAGTCTGGTCTGGAAAACTTTAATGACGGGGCTCCTTGAGTCTCTCTTCTGGCCATTATTCTCTGGCTTTGGCTCAAATTGTAACTTTTAGACTGCATGGCTTCACTTTCCTCAGTAGCGTCAAAACCTTTCTGAAGTATCCCTACATTCTCTGTGGTGATTTCACCCTTATTTCCCTCGTATTTAGCTTTTCAGTAGCACCTTTCAGGAAAGCTTTTGATCAGCTGTCTGGACATCAGCTACTCACATTAGTTTTCCTAGTCCGTGTACTATTTTCAGAGCCCAGTTTCACAATCAGATCATTAACCTCTGTGTATGTGGTTTGTACCATGAGTGGTGTATCTCATTGTGTGTCTAATATTGTAGATGATGCACTAACTGACACAGATGCTTCTGTTATAGTTAGAGCACGTACATTTCGCCTCCCAGGTATTCTGCAAGGTCTTTGGTAACACAAAAGTGTGTGGAAAAGGTTTACAGACACATTTTAGTTTAGTCTCAGTAGATTTCCCTACCCGCACCCCAACAATTTTGTTGTACAAAATGTTATTGGTCCTCCTAACATCTTTGCTTTAACTCAAATATTTTGGTTTTCCTGGCACAATTATTGTTGGAAGTATTTAAAATTTCCTTACACTTGTGTAGCATCAGGATTTAAATGTTTCTTTAACTCTCTGGGTGTTTTTACAGACTTTGAGCAGGTCTTGTTTGTTCCCAGTGATATCATAAACATGCTATATGTGAGGAGAGATCTCCGATTAAATACAGAGGCATATAAAGAAGCCCTGTTGGATATCAGAATTAAATTTAGAGACAATTGTGTGTGTTTGATCTTTCTTTGGCATATTGTTACCAAATGAGTTCTGTTTTTATATAGCTTCTCTGCTCCAAACTCCTACTAAGTTCTGAATCCTGTAATAAATGCACTGATATTCACTCTCAAAAGCATTTCAGCCTTATTTGGCTCTTTTGGGCTATATCTGTGGGTTTTCTATAGTCTGTGTATTTTTTACTTAGTCGATTGAGCGCTGATTTCAGGAATGGTCTTTTGGTCATAATGTGTAAAACATGGAGAGAGGATGTAATACTGCTTCAAGAAGTGACGAAAGGATGAGGTAGGGGAAAGGACAAAAACAACTGAGTAGCAAGAAGGCACAAACTACCTGCATTATGAAAATTGCTATAGTTAGATTTTGGTGACTCTGATTCTAACCTCCAATATGCAATGATGCAAAATTGTTGCACTTTGGATGTTTTTGTGCTGTAGAACTTTGCCAAGCTTAAAACACAGAATTCATCATTGACCAAAGTTGAACAACATTGGTTAAAACCATCCAGGTTCTAGCCAACACCAAGGAGCTCTTGATATCCTGATTTAGATTCCACTTCTTTCTCTCCCACTCATGCCCTCCATGTCTGTCTGTTACAGGGAGAATAGTTACCTAATTAACAAGTTGGTTGTGAGATTTCTTAATACTTGTGATGTGCTCTAAGATTCAAGTCCTATAGAAGTGCAATATATATTTAATACAGTTTGAACCTCTCTAGTCAAGAACTCTCTTGCCTGGCAATATCTGTAATCCACCATTATTTTAGTTAGCTAGATGACCACTTATCATGGGTGTGCCCAAGTTTCCCGTGGTCCCATAAAGTTTGTTTTTAGCTACCAGTCCTGGCTGTCAGTGGTCTGTGCTCTTTAGCTGTAATTTACCTCTAAATGTCTTGTAAGAGCCCAGTAAGTGGTGCAAGTGTTGATAATGTGCTACACAGTATTGACCTCCTGTGGTCCAGCACATTCTTTTGTCTAACACTAGTCAGGTCCTAAGGGCGCTGGACAAAAAGATTCAACATGTATTCTACTGGGCAGACCCTGTGCTGTAATTCTTACTACTTTGCGTTAAATATAAAGAATCATATTTCATTTGGTGCCTTTATCAAGCTTAAGTATATTGGTCTTATCTCATCTTATTATAGTAATATAATTGAAATCATGCTTGACTGCATGGGGTGATTAAAGAGGGCTGATTTTTTTTTACATTCCAGATCAAATCAGTTGGAGTGTTTAGTAAATTGACTTCAATGACTCTAGGATTTCATCCTGGTTATTTACACCACTGCCTTGTTTGAGCAGTTGAAACTATCCTGAACATGGTTGCATGGGTGAGGAATGTGCCAGAAGGAGCTCAATACTGCTGAAAGATTTGGGGAATGTGTCCTTTAGAGATGCTCTTGCATGAAAATACAAAGGTGCGCATATGTAGTCCCTTGTAAACAAAGCCTGATAGGTAGCAGGTGAAGCAATGACATGGTGTCTATTGTAAACAACATGTTGTAAAGTCACAATTTATTCTATCACCCAGTGTAAGAATTGTGGAGTCTCGCCAATGCTTGAAGTTGTCGGGGTACAGGAGAGTCATCGCTGCTGTGTAAGATATGGATCACACAGGGCTCCCTCCATCTAAGTATTGTGAGGTGGAATGGGGGAGAGATAGTGGTTGAACCTGCTGGCTGGGAGTCTTTTGGCCATACAGCTGTAAGACTGGTTTAACTAGTTCTCCCCACTACTGCTCAAAGATAGAGCTAAACCTGGGTTTATAGTTATTTTGTGAGAATTCACCTTGGTGGATACTGAGATGCTATAGCTAGGCCCAGAACTGAATGCCACTGAGAGCTGAAATCTCTGGTAGCTAAAGTCTCAGAGAGCTGGAATCACAAAACCCACAATACAGTGTGCAAACATCTGGTAGAGCACAGTAGACAAGTGGCTGACAGGAGTGATGAGTGGATGGCGGGCAGGAGAAGCAGCAGGCGGCTGGCAGGTGTCTGGTAGGAGTGACTGGTGGGTGGCCAGTGGGGCAGTGAGCAGGGGCAAATTGAACACTGGACAAGCACAAAAGTGGCATTGCCTCAGGCTCAATGAGGGAGTGCATCAGGATGATGTCAGGGCCTGCACAGACTGGACAGAGTTGTAAGGGGGGTATAGAGAAAGTTTGGGTATGTGAATTGGATCCTTACAGTATTGGACTGGTGAGCCTGAGAGGCAAAGGACACTGCTCAAGCTATTTGAGCTGGGTCAGTTACTTGAGGGTTGGTTATGAACTCTGGGTGTGGTATTTTCCCAAACTTATGCCATATGACTTTTTTCTGCCTCTTTCATTAAAAGTTTCTGTTTCTACACTCAGACTCTGTGCTTGCGAGTGGGGAAGCATTGTCTCTTCAAGGAGCCCAGGAGTGTGTGAATATCCCAGGCTACTGAGTGGGGGCTTGAGCCAGTTCTATGTGAGACAGATGAAAAGGAATTCCTAGAAGTTGAATCTGGTTGCTGCCGACCCCTTCCAGCAGAAGGGTTACACGTGCACTTAGCTAACCAGATGCGAGGAAAAACAGTGCCCGATGAGGACATGGTGGGTTAGTAAACTTTCTTCCCTAAGGACATGTTAAAGGCACATGCTCTTTGGGCAGCCTAATTAAACCAAGACAGAGACTGAATTAAAGGAATCCCAATGCCTTTATAAGGGGACAAAAGAGATGGTTCACTTGCCTGAGAAATAGTTTTGCAAGAGTAAAAATTTATTGGCTATCTGCCTCCAGAAAGGCAGCATGGAGACTGTATCATGGGATTGGGAATCAGGAACTATTCCTGATCCCATATTTGGGTATTGTGTGGCTTAGGGCAGCTCCCTGTATTTCTTTCCCTATCTGTAGAATTGCAGCAAAAATGCTGCCAGCTGCAGAAAGCTGCTATGAGATTGAATGTCTATGTAATTATTTGGAAAATATGAATACCATGCATTCTCTCATGTACTGTATTACACTGAAATACTGTCATTGCTCAGATGGCAGCCTAAAATGTTGCAGAAAGTGGTGAACCCAGCATGTGCGAGCTTCTGATAAATGTGAAAAATGGGTATGTGCATATCACAATGTCTGAGTATCTATGGTCCAGGCTTTATCCATCCCTGTGTATGGTGTCGCCTAACTAGCTCGTTCACAAAACATTTTTTCATCATACACTATAACCAAGAGACGACTTAAATAGCTCTCCTTTTAATTTCTAAGACACATTCCACTAAATTCTTAAAACAAAAATCTTAATATGATTTGTCCTGCTTGCTATGCCATCTATTTACTACAAATACTTGTACTGTATTGTGTTAGATAGCGTATTGTCACCTTTAACTCGCACTTTCCTGCTCTAGGGAATGGCTCCCTGACTTGATTGCTTGATCTCCCTTAATTTGGTTCATTTGCTGGCTGAGAATGGTGAGAAGCATCTCACAGTCAGTTGTTGAGTTACCTGTAATGAGCAAGTTAAGAAAGATGCGAGAACAATGCCACAACCTTGTAAATGGGGTTCTTGCTTTTTCTCTTTTCATAAACAGGCTAGTAGCCTTAAGAAATGTGTGCATTTGACCCCATTTCTATACTCATTAAATTCCTTGGTGTCTGTTAGCTGTTGGCTTTCCCAGCACACATTAACCCTCAGAGAATTGGCATGATGGACCAGAAAATACACAGGAGTCTAATATTAACAAAAGTATGCTAGCTGCCAGTATGATTTCATTGTATTAGTTACTTGTAATATTTAGGACATGTTGTGATGAAGAATGAATATATATGTAGACTTAAATAAGGTGACATCTGTATATGATTTGAAGGCCTGGTCTTAAACAAATATTTGTGCTGTTTCATCTGTGATGATTTTGGTTTAGTTATTAGTTAGCTATTTCTTTTCTTTAACACACATTTTTAGTGTCTGTGTGTGTGGTGGGCACAAAAGGAAAAAATTGTATGTGCACTATTGGTGTTAATGGGAGTTTCTCCAATAGATTGGATGGGATTCACATCAGGAGCAAAATGAATGCTTGATGGGTAGGAACACAATATGGGAACAAAATGGAACATATGGAAAAAGCTTCTATGCAAGAGGGATGGGAAATCATTGTAAAGCAATATGGGATTCAGTGGCTAGTCCTGTTGTGTAAGTCCCCTTTTGTAAAGGGCAAACATTCTGAACTACTTAGGACACATTCCACATGTTAATTGATTTTTACTATCGGAAACTTCTTCCTGATACTCAGCTTATCTTTTCCCTTTATTTCATTTCACTACTCTGAACGGTCCATCACTGATTAAATCTTCACTCCCCGTAATGTCTGAGCCTTTCAAATATTTATAGATTGTGTTTATCTTGATTTGGGTTGGTTTTTTTTTCTTTTAATGTATGGTATTTTAGCATATTGTGTCCTGTGTCACACTCTGCAGGGTCAGGGGAACCCAAATGACCTTCCCTTCCTGCACAGAAGAGAAGGAAAAGTTAAATTACTGGTGTCAGTGTTTCAGCTATTGACAGGGATGGCTTTAATTTTGTGGGGCCCCCAGTATAAGAAAGCTTTTTGCTCTGTGAGGATCTCCTGAAGCACTGGGCCTGAGTGAGGTTCTTCAGAGAACTTGTGGACCTTTTAATGCCTGGATTTGAACAAGTGATGGAAAGCAAAACATGAAAAAATTGTCAATGAATTGTCATGAATTGCAATGGATTTGTTTGCTCAGCTCTAAGACCAACATTTTGAAATTTGAGTGCGCAAAATCTGATGTCTTAGTCTTCATTATTTAGGCATTTTGACCTGTGACATGACCTCAAGGGGGCTGGGCACTCTGAGCTCTCAGTATAGTCAGTAACACTTGTGCTGGTTTCAATGTCATTGATGATCTGAACGTGCTTAGATCTGTAGTTTTTAAAGAATAAGCAACTTCCAGGCTCTGGTCATGATCAACAATTTTATTGTCAGGGCACAGGACACTTCCCTCTGAACTAAGGACGCTGAAATGGGAATCAAAGTGCTTCCTTAGACGTTTTTTAAAAAAAAAAAATTTTAGATGGGGGGGGTATTCCTTCTCTCACAAAAAGAAGCAGGTGTTAACCAATGTACCCTGTAATCTTTCTGTCCCTGTGCAGATTTTTATGTGCAAACGTGCACCACCAGTAGAAACCACAACCTAGCTGTGGGCATTCTGCTAATTAGCTGGGCAGCATTTGAATCTCTCCTGAGTAGTAGCACAAATGCACAGTTTACAGGGAATGTTGGTGCTAGTGATGACTTCCCATCCCCATTTAAAAGAATCTCAATTTTTCTGCACATCAGAACTCTGCCAGCGTCAGTGAAAACTTAACTATTGGATATATATGGGTTGGTGGTTGTGCTCTGATAGCTAACTAGGCCCTGATTAAACCAGAATATAAGTGTGGAGGGAACTGCCATCATGTCACCCTTGACTAAGAGGCTAGAAATGGACTGGAAACAAATCTTTACAATACGTCACTGTCAAGATAAGTGCATGAATCAGTCCCCAACCACTTCCCTCTCCCCCCAGCCCCAAGAGATCCTGAGTCAGATGGCCTTCAGGGGTTTGTCAGATAGGAGGCTGGTCTTGTTAATTTTTCATAAGCCATATTTTTCTGTTTAATCTTGTCCCATGTGAAAAGAGTCCTCCTTCCAAGTGAGCTGCTACATGATCCTGCTGTAGCTTTTGGAGGCAGTGAAAGTGTGTGTGTTTTTTTTTTTTTTTAAATCTCTTTGGTCAGAATATGTATTTGGCTCAGTGCGGATATATTAGTAACATTTATTTTTAAGCTGAGGGCTCATTTTTCCAAACACTATCACTCAAGCAGGATGTGCAAATATATTTAAGCATTTCCATTGACATTAGGTGTGAAAATGGGCTTTTACACGTTTATTCTAGAACTAAAAAAATCTGTAGTTGGGCTTCCATTAATTTCATGCCATGTGATACATTTGCTACAAACTCAGTAATGGAACCTGTCTGTCTGTTACCCTGTCTATAGGGTGATGCCCCGATTCTCTACAGTGATCATTGTTTCCAGTTGTGACTACATCACCCATGATGCACTCTGGTCTTTCTCTTTAGCTGAACAATCATGCAATTCCCAGGATGTGATGCAGTGGCATAGGTATTTTTGAATCAGCTCTACTCATGGCCCACTCAAATGTAGGCTCTGTCAGGTACATCCAGTGTCGGCCACATCCTGCCCCTCTTTTTTTAAAGCTGTGGGTATTGAGTGTACAAGGCAGTTGAGACTTGTGGGATTAATGTCTGTGTTGAACCTTATTTGTATCTACACATAGCTAAGAATCGCACTTGAGTTAGAACAAAACAACCTTGTGCTCCCAGAATTGTCTTTACAATTCATTTACTGCAGGACAAATCTAAGCCACTTAGGTTTCAGAACTCCTAAAGCTTTGGCAATAAAATCAGTCTATTCTTATTAGAGGCCTCTGTATCTCCTGGGAGCTTGTTAGGACAAGCTTTCAGACTTCAAGCAGATAAAAATGTTATGGGTTAGCTAATTGACTGTGGTTACACAAGAAAAGAGATGTTAGATTTAGGACATCAAGTACAGTCTTTTATGTCAGAATGTCAAAGATGGTGCATCCTTTAATAATATCAGCAATGTAAACTGACATCTGCATTGTTTTTCTTGTTGTTTAAACCATTCACTGTCAGTCTGAAGACAGGGCAGACAAGTGTAGCTTCTATGAAGCAAGGTAATTCAATTCCAGAACTGAACAATGTACAGCTAAGAGACTAGGTCCTTACTTGAACAAGTCAGAGCAAAACAAATACTTCTGAGAGAATTATTTGCATGAGAAAAATTGCAAAACCATTGTTTCACACTCTTTCGGATAATTGTTCTGAGGTGCAAAAAGTTGATTGGGTTAGTGATCTTTTCAGTTATTTTTCTGTGGCAGGATACATCAAGGGTTCTGCCTGGATAGCTGCCTTTTTGCATCTTGAAATGTACTCTGGGCTCACTGATTTAGGAGTCATGCCTTATTGTTTTGCAAGCACTGTTTTAGTATTCATTTTATATAGAGCTAGATCATGTGCATATGTTTATATATAAACTTTAAAAAATTAGAACAGGGTGTGATACAAAGCTGACGCTGAATGCTGCTAGGGATTTATGTACAACATGGTAAGTTACACGGAGTGCCTGAAAAGATTACCCTTGATGGGATACATACAACATGTGGCAAGGATCTGAGCGTGCATGTAAGTATATTGTGAAAGGAAAAGACAAAATTAAACTGTCCTCTATGCAGAGGAAGCATCTGCCTTAACTTTTTATACAGCAGAAGGTCTGATAAAATTCTGCTTACAGATGCATGCTACCTTTTATTTCATTTTGTGACATAATCTCAATGGTTCCATATGGGGCAAATCATAATATTCATATTTTAAAGTCTTTTGTGCTCAGATGAGATTTGTGTAAGCTTTGTGGGGGAAGAGGGGGGAAAAAAGCAAAAACTAAACCAGAAATTTATTTTGTGCATCTTTGACAGAATACGGTAAGGAGAAAACATAACATGAGGTTTTTATGATGCATGAGAGAAATGGAGTCCACAGCACACCACACTCATTTATTGACCAACTCTATACAAAGTAACTAGTGAAACTTTAAAAAAAAAAAAACAAAAACCCACTCCAGTGCCTTTAGAGAGATTTTCTTGCTCTTCTTTTGGGCTGGGTCTATATGTGCCCCTTCCTTTCAAAAGGGGCATGTTAATGAGCAGGTTCAAAATATGCTAATGAGGGGCTGAAATGACTATGCAGCACCTGATTAGCATAATGGTGGCTGCAGCGATTCGAAAGTGCGGCTTTTCAAATCGCGTGCCACCCGTGTAGACGGAACCTTCCGAGAGGACCCCCCCGCCCAGTTTTCGAAAGCCCTTCTTCCAGTCACCAGATAGGAAGAAGGGCTTTTGAAAACTGGGGGGGTCCTTTCGGAAGGTCCCGTCTACATGGGTGGCGTGTGATTTGAAAAGCCGCACTTTTGAATCGCCGCGGCCGCCATTATGCTAATGAGGTGCTGCATAGTCATTGCAGCCCCTCATTAGCATCTTTTGAAACTGCTCATTAACATGCCCCTTTCGAAAGGAAGGGGCACATGTAGACCCATCTTGCTGTATTTGTGTAATAGCCACTTTGTAGCCTGCTGCACAAATGGATATTTGATTCTGCACTGCTGGCTACTGGAAATTGACAGAATTAGCCATTCACATCCTTTCACATCCTATCGTGTTAAGACTGAAAAGAGACACCGCTTTTTAAAAAACAGAACAAGAAATTCCATTAACCTACAGGTGATAACAGAATAATACTAAAATGCTACTGCAGTCATTGATATTGTATAAATAGAAGAAATTATTTTGGTCATCACGATTCACTTCTAGAATATTGGTTCTGGGAACTGTAATTTCACTACCAAAATAGGGTTTTCACAACCAGTTCTCTCTAACCTTAGAGTAGTGAGGTTCAGTTATTTTGTATCCTTTTTAGAAGAGGTTTTTTGTTTTTTTTTTCTTTACAAGTGGGTCATCTCTATATTTGAGTTTACTTTAGTGCACCCTCTCCCTTTAGTCAGGTTGAAAAGTTCTGGGCCATCTCAGATCTAAACTAGGGGGATCCAATGATTCCAATTGCAAATATTCCCAAATTTAGTGAGGGTAGAAATCTGGAGCATTTTGTTTGATCCAGGTACAGAAAAAGATCAGTAGAAAACTTTGGGATTGGTTCGCAAAGGGTGGGAGAAAGTACCTTTCAGTAGCTGTCATTTAATGTATCACTGACCTTGTTTCACTGATCAATTACATTTTATGTAAAATATATTTCAGCTTTCTTTATAAGGAAGCTGTTGCCTTTAAGTATTTAAATAAAAGATTTTAATAGCTAAAGCTGCCAAATATAATAAATTTTAATCATAAAACTTTCACTTGCTTTCATCTGTTAAGCGTTTTCACATGTAGCAACACGATCTCAGAGCCACTTATTGCATAATTGTTTTTAATGCAAAATACAATTCGCATAGAAGATATCTATTTATTTGGTGTCCAAGGCTAATCTAGTCAACCTGATTCTGTATTGTTGCAGGACAATAGTGGTCACTACAACTTTGCTCCTATTTGCTGCTTCCCAGCTTCTCTCCATGGGCAGTAATACAGAATTTATTATAACTGCATAAATAATTAATATGAAATAATTGTCTTAATTCATATAGAGCTTTCAGAATACATTTTTTCTGAAAAACATTGTTCTTTTTTTAATGTGCTCCAAAATGTAGAGCCTGCATACCCTTATGAATCATGGATAACTCATTTGTATCAGAGTCACTGAGAGTGACCTAAACCCTGCTCTTGCTAAATGAAGAGGAATAAATAGATATGTTGCTTCATCCTATTCGCTAAAAGGGAAAAAAAGATACCTTTGTTGCCTCCATTCTTGCCTTCATTTGTAACATTTCTCTGGCTCCCCATAAAAGGCACATATCCTCATTACATCAGAACATTAGTCCTGTCACCCACTCCCTTCTGAACATTGGAATCAGCACCTACACTGTAAGGCTTTTGTCATCAAGATTTATTCTTTCCCATCACTCCAGTGCTTCTGTGAATAGAAAGAAGGTGAAAAGTCTTCACTAATGAAATGCTTCAAGGGAATGAGCAGTTTGAGGGACCCCTCCACTTTTATTAGGTGAATACCAGACTAGGTTGGCTTCTTCATCTTAGTAGATTCTAATTCTGAACTCCCTGGAAAAAAAATTATACCAAGACAACCTAATTTCTGCCTTTGATAATGTTACTGGCCCAGTGTATGTAGTGGGGGCGGGGGGAGGCAAAGGTCATGATACATCTTGATTTTTACTAAGGCTTTTGCCCCATTGTTACATGACAAACTAGGGAAATTTATTTGATCTAATTTGTTAGCAGGTGGAAGGTGTAAGTGCTGGAAAGAACATTAGCAGAATGCTTATTAATACTTCACAGTTGGTGGACTGGATGGGTGTAGCTAATGGGGCTGGGGGGCAGTGGAGGAGTCAACAGGAGTCAGTCCAGGTCTGTTAATAGTCAATATTTTCATAAATGACTTGTGTAATGAAATGGAGAATATGCTCTTAAAATGTATGAGCAATACCAAGTTGAAAGAAGCTGTATGCACTTAGGAGGACAGGATTGGGATTCAAAAGGATCTGGGGAATGGGTCAGAATTTAACAAAATTAAATTCAGTAAAAAAGCGGACAAAGTGCTTTAGTTATGAAGGGGAAAAAAAACCAAATGCACAGCTACAGAAGGTGGAATAACTGCCTCGACAGTGGAGGTGCTGAAAAGGATCTGGGGACTCTGGCAGAGTCAACAATTTGAGGCAATTGTTGGGGGCAGAGGGGGGAAGTAAATATCGTTATGGGGTGTATTAACAAGATGTTGTATGTAAGACACTGAAGGTTACTGGCCCACTGTTCTTGGCACTAGTGAGGCCTCTGCTGGGGTACTGTGCTCAATTCAGGGTGCCACACTTGAGGAAAGATGTGAGCAAACTGGGGAGAGTCCAGAGGACAGCAACAAAAATGATAAAAGTTTAGAAAACCTGACCTATGATAGGCTAAAAACCCAGGCATCTTTCTGTCTTGAGAAAAGAAGAATGGGTGTAGGGGGTGGGGGGGACAGCACTGGAAAGTCTTCAAATGTATTGAGGGCTGTTCTAAAGAAGACAGTGATCAATTGTCCTCTGAAAGCAGGACAAGAAGCAATGGACTTAAGTGGCAGCAAAGAGATTTAGCTTAGATATTAGGGAGAAATTGTTCTAACTAGAAGGTTAGTTAAGCTTTGGAACAGGCTTGCCAGGGAGGTTGTGGAATCCCCATCACTGGAGGTTTTTAAGAACATATTGCACAAAACAGCTTTCAGGAATGGTCTTGGTGTATTTCATCCCGCCTCCGTCCAGGCAGGGGACTAGACCTGATGACTTGTTTAGGTCCCTTCCAGCCCAGACTACAATGGTGGTCTTCTTGGATCCCTGTCTTGACAGATAAATTTGTATTTGTAATGCCTGCTCTCATTGAGGTGGTATTTAAACTGTAGTCTGCTGTTCCAAAACTCCTTTCCTGATAATAATGACAAACTTGATTTACTCTATCATCCAGTCTTTCAGAGCTTCTCCACTTACTTCAGGTATCTATAGTTGCTCCTGTAACCCACACACCTATGTGTGGTTAACTGTTGCATGTATTGGTACCTAGACCACGTCGCAGAGAGCGAGAGCGAGAGAGATCTACAATATAAGCTGAAAGCCTGCTGGCCTTTAGCTCAAGCTGTAGAGGCATCTGCAGTAAGCCCCGGAAGTCCCAGGTTGAAGTCTGCCTGGTGGCAGTTATACTGCATCGTTTGTAGAGGCCTCAACCAAGATCAGGTCATGTTTCGTTAAGCATTGTACAACTGAGAGACAATCACTTCCATTATAATCTAAATAGACAAGCCAGACCAAGTCTGGGAAGAGAATTGGAGGCAACAATAGGTACAATAATTTTTCAGCAAGTTACTGGAGAGCTAGCAATCCTATCCAGGTCATCTTACTCCAGTAGCTGTCCAATCCAGTAGACAATGCTGTCTCCCTATAAGGAGACTAATAAGACCTTGGGCTACACAAACATCAAGTAAGCTTAAAAATGTTAGACTGGACCCAAAGTGCATTTGGAGGACAAGCATTCTTGGAAACTACCCATCTCAGATAGGGACTGCTCTGGCTGCTGGGCATTGAATAAACTGGAAACAAGGAAGCAGAGGTGTTGAAAGAGAAGATGAATTTTAAATGTGTATTTATTTATTTTATTTTATTTTATTTTATTTTAAAAGGGGGACACTTTAAAACTCATCAGAATTTAAAGCTAAACTAATCGCTGTGATTCATTTCACCCTATCTGCAGCTGACGGTGCAGTGGGGTTGGTTAGGAGGATGCCTGGTAATGTGAGATCTGTACTTTATGCATGCTGCTGTTGACATTATTGCATCATAATTATAGCCCTTGGTATGTCTGGACTGATGAGATGCAAAGAGCCTGAAAAAAGTTGCTGAGAACAGCTCTGGAGTGGCTGGATGCTGCAGGAACTCTGAGTGAGGTTATCTTCAGTAAGGCTTCAATTCAGCAAAATCTTAATCATGCAGGTTGCTAAATAAGCACCTATCTGCTTATTATAGTGGTGCTGTTGCATTGCATTGGTCAGCTAAGGGTAAATTCTCAGCTGTGCAACACTTAAGAGCTTTGGGATGCTTGTTTATTAACATTTAAATAAACAAGATAAATCACACCATCCTAACACAGCTTTTTAAAATACAGGGAATATCTTTATATAGATACTCTCTTGGTTTTCCTTCAATTATTTTTTGGATTCTTCTGGTTTGGCAGCCCAGCAGATTGGGATGATGCTCCAAACCTATTCTGGTTTCTTCTGTAAACTCTACAGACTTCATAAACTTATGTAAGAAGGGTCAGTCCTTCCTTGAGGTAATTCAGTCTTTACTGAAACAACTTTAGAGTAAAGATGCAAAATGAGTAAAAACTGAGAAGTGAAGAGCTAATGCTGACACTTGTAGCTCATGTCACTGTGCTTTTGAAAGAGAGAATGAATACATTATTTGATATGCTACAAATGAAGGCAGCAAAAAAGAAAAAGTCAGGGCAGGAGGGTGTTGTATTAAGACTTTTTCAAGCAGGCACTATTTTCATGGAGCTTTTCTAAGTGTGTGCTTGTTGCTTATATGACTAATGGGCAGCTTCACAGTCTGAACTTCCAAGCCTCATATAGTATCATCCCCCTTTCTCTCCTGTACACATAAGAGACTTTTCTCTGTAGCTTGTCTTTGTGGAATTGCAAAGTGTTTTGCCCTCTACTGTTGCTATCAGCTGAGGCAGGTGGTCTGGTGACATGATCCTTTGCACTGTTGCCTGCTGTCCTATGAGGTCCTCTTCCTGCTGCTGGCCTTGCAGATCTTCCCTATATAATGTGTGGTATAGGAGCAGCCACTGACTGTAAGAACTCAGTAGCTTATGCTGAGCTCTGATATTTGCCAACCTCTAGGTGCATGTACAAACTAAGTTGAAGGTAAAAAAAAAATCTGTGACCACATCTATTAATAATACTGACAAATTTTCAACTGCAAGATCTATCTTAAAATCATACTCTCAGAAACAGTAAGTATGTGGGCCTTGTGCTGAGTATGTGCCCTGAGAGTCAACAACACTGACTCTGATGGACAAAGCAAGCCAGGGAAAAGATTCTCGAGTCAAGAGCCCTCCACTTGGCCTGTCCTGGCCCTAGTGCCCAAAGAACAGGTCTAGAGCTGGGCATCTCTGGTATCTCAGCTGATATTAATTGGTTCATAGAGGATGAATGGAGGGGCCAGCTTCCATTTACATAAGTGTTCCTATGTAGAACACATTGTAATAATCTGGTCAAGATCTAACAAACCAAAGTCTCTGTTCTGAGGCTACTTTTTATACAGGAGCTTTGGATTGCCTCACGTACTTATGAAATCCTGAAAGTATATAGTATTTTATTTTTCATTTACTACTCTGGAATGTATGTATTTTTGAACTCCCAGGCTGTCACCAGCACAAAACAGTAGTGGGCCCAGGCATAAAAGCTGGGGTCTTGCTCCCAGGTGCTGATAGTACAGAGAAGCAAGAATAGCATCCTATTCTAGGACTGTCCACCAAATGGAGGGTGAATGGACAACCTAGTCCTTCTTTTCAAGGAGCAGTTTACACTGGGCATGAGAGAGAAGACTGCACCATGCAAAGTAAACTCATATGCAACTTTTTGCATGGAAGAATGAATGCCCTTTCTGAATCCTGGCCAAGAAGTTTTCTGTGTTTCTACTTTCATTTTATGTATCATTTTAAAAGAACAAAACTCAATTTGGCCTCGGACTAATAGGATGGTAAACTTGATTTACGAGCCAAGTGAGAATTCACTGGATGATGTCATCCCAGTTTTTATTTGTACATGTTGCAAAACTATTGTGGTTCAGTGGCCAACTTGGAAATTTCCGCCCAAAGATGGTCCCAGTCTAGTATAACCTACAGGCTCTGAGACCACTTGCAGTACCTGCAAGCCTCATTAGTCTGGAGTTAGAAAGGCTGCTAGAAATCCAGAAAAGGGGGAAGAGGCATAGAAGGAGGTGGTGGGGAAACAACTGAGATAAAAAAGCACGGGTGTTGCTTTAGATGGAAGTTTCCTTCCCTCACTGAAGAGGGAAGCTGGGGCCAAATACCTGGGGGTGCAACATGAACCTGTTACAGTACTTATCCCAGCATCAGAATACAATATGAATTACCACTAGCATGGTTTTATCACTTGCTGATGATACAAAGTGCAAACAGGAGCTTCATCCCATATTATACAAGAAGAAATATATGACTGATCAGTGGAGTAATTTGTGGAAATTTTAATAATATAAATATAAAAGCATGCCCTTACCATCTAATAATGAATGACAGGTGGAAAAACCTGAGGTATTGGTTTATGTCAGAATGACTATGGGCCACTAGTGTGGTGTGGCTGCGAGGAAGGTAAATGTGATCCTAGGATGTATCTGAGGAATTTCCCATAGAGGTAGAGAAGTATTAAAGCTATTGTACAAGGCAGTGGTAAGATCTCATTTAGAATAACGTCCTATTTTGTTCACTTGTATTTAGGAAAGATGAATTCAGACTGGAACATCTGCTGAGATAGGCTTTCCCTTCCCCTGAACAGCCTTGCAGCCCATCTTTTGAGAGGAGGCTAATAGAGCTTGGCTTGTTTAGCCTTGCAAAATGAACGCCAAGAGGGATATGATTGTATTCTATAAATACATCAACAGGTTCAGGAGGGTGAAGAGCTCTTTTAAGCTAAAGGCCAATGTTGGCACAAAAACAAATGGGTATATACTGACCACACACATCAGTCTGAAAATTAAAAGGTGTTTAACTATCAGAGGGAAGTGGTTCTAATACAGTCTCCCAGTAGCCTGTGGAGGGGGGAGGTGAAGGTTGGGAGGGAGAACAACTTTTAATCAGCTTTAAGAACAGGTTTGACAAAATTGAGTTTGTGTTGAGGTTGCTTGTGGAGGTGGGGTGGGGGATTGGGGGCAGGACTCTGGAGCCCCAGGGATCCATTCTGGTTCATATCTTTATGTTCCTAACATTACGTGCTCCTCAGCATCAGCCACCCACGTGCAGTGGTCCGAAAGGGATCTTATATCCTGGATTATTTTTTATCGCCTTGCTCTGAAGTATTGCAGCTGGAGGTGGGGTTCTGGCTGTGCTGGGTAGGGCAGGGCTGTGAGGTAGTCCTGAGAATTTTATCTTTCTTGGGTGCTTGCCTGGGTATAACTGATCACCATATCTGTGGGGAGGACTTCTTTTTTTCTCACAGGTCAGAGTGGTAGGGATCTTGTTTTTATTTTGCCTTTCCCCTCCACTATGTGGCATGGCTCACTTGCTGGGGTCAACTGGGTAATTCTCACTTGCTCTAGGCACTGCCTGTGGCAGGAAATTAATTACTTGAACAACGTTCTTTCTGTCTCTTTGTTTTTGTCTGTGACACCTGATAGGTTAGTATCCTGAGGGAAATAATACTCTGGTCTAATTACAGTTGAGTTCAGTGAACAAATGCCTGGCTTGTGTGGTCAGATGGCATGATTGGGTGGTCGCTTCTGACCTATTTAGCAAAACATACTATTACAAATCCTCCATTTTTCATATTCTTGAATATAACAGAACTAATGTAGCCATTTGCAGAGATTTTTCAGCTGCTGTAGACCAGCGCTAAGGATAATATAGCCTGCAGCCCAGTGGAAGCCTCAGCCAGGCTCCCTGCCTGTTCCCCACTCCTGCACACTGTTCTGAGCATAGGGGCCTGTGTGTGTCTGTGCGACTGTGAGCAGGAGGAAAGAGGCTTTGCACACTGGCCCACCCTCAGCACAATCTTGCAGCTCCCATTGGCTGGAAGTCTGCTAGTTGGGAGGATAGGACATTTTGAAGAGCTTTGCCCCCACATCTCCGTGGTCACTGTGCTCGGAGCAGATGATGTCTCAAGCAGTTGGCTACTCTCAGTGGTGTGTGGGTGGGGAAGGGGAGTAGGCCTGAGGGTCCTGCTGGGCTGCTGGCCAGGAGCAGTTTAGATAAGCATCTCCTGGCCAATCTGTCTCTGGGACACCAGCCCCTTCCTTCCCCAACCCTCTGCCTCCCTCATGCATCCCAATCCCTTCCTAGACCCTGCACCCCAAGTCTTTTTAAGATTAGGATTTGCACATGACTCTGGCTTGGTCTACTAATCAAAGTGAATGAAAAATCCATTCTTACATTCTCTTCCTTATGCTCTCTAATGAGCTGGTTGTTCTCTGGTGCAGTGCACAGCAACTGTTTATCACCTCGTGGCACTTCAGCACTTGTAATTTCACATCACACACAATATATACAACCCATCCCCCCCTCTCCCCCAGAGCTAGGCACCCCCAGACCCTCCACAATCTAACTAGGGTGATTATATCCCCCTGTTCCAAGCACAGGGCAGGGAGATGTGTGCAAGGGGTGGGAGTGGCTCCTCCCGGCTGCCCCAAGCCCTGGGGAAGCAATGGCTGCAAGCGCTCTGGGTCCCAGAGCCCTGGGGAAGCAGCGGCCATGGGTGCTCCTGCCCCCACCTTCAGCCCCCTAGGGCCTAAATACGGGACAATTCTTCCCTTTTAAAAAATGTCGGGACACTTTTTGGTGTCCCAAATACGGGACTGTCTTGCCCAATACGGGATGGATGTTCACCCTAACTCTAACTCCGTGCCAGCAACTCACCAGAGCCACTGCCAACATCACTACTGCTGCCACACACCTCTCCCAGCAAGCAGTGGGGCATGTGCACAGAGAGGTGGAAGGCACTCCCAGCACACGCTCTGAGGCATACTAAGCGCCACTTCACAGTACACCAGTGTGCCACAGCAGGCCTGCTGAGGAGCACTGCTCTGATGTTGTAAGTTTTTTGAGTAGAAGGAGGAACAGTTCATAATGAATGAATCACAGAAAATATAAAAGCATAAGTGCTTTAAGGAGGAGGTTAAGTTATAATAACTGGAAAAATCTTGCTGAAACTCAGATATTTTGCAGCAGTTAGTAGTGAAATGATGTAACCAAAATGGATATTTTGGATATTTGCAAAAGTGCTATATTTAATTTGAATCTGACATGTATATGAATGATATTTAACTGTTGGATAGTTTTACTTTCCTTATACATAAGTCACAGAAAACACCTCACTTCGTAGCTCAAGTTCTAGATTTCACTATCTACTTCTTAATTTGATCTCTTCAGATTTGATGATAATGCTATAAATGCTGCATACATTAAGTCACAGTGCAATCCCCACACATCTCAGACCCATTCCTGATACAGGTATTAGCAAGTTGTACAATAAATTTTTTTCTGCAATCTTTAAGAAAACATTGGCAACAAACAATAAAATCTATGTCTTGACATACTATGGTAATGATAATACCTTTGCTATTTCCCACACTGTAATTGTGATTTGAAGGCTACTGCTACATTAAACAAGGGGGTTAAAAGATAAAATGTATTGTCACTGGCTAATTTAAATAATGTTGCATTTACTGTCTACCACAAGGGACTCATCTGATTTCAAACCATCATAACCTTGCATTAAGTGCTATTGTTTTGGAAAAAGGTTAGCTGATTCTTATCTTTATTTCCTTTTAATCATGTCTGTCTGAATTCAGGCCAGGAGACTTAATACCTATGAGGAGCAAGTAACCTGTAAGTCAAATAAAATATATTTATACATAAGTATGTGTAGGATGGTAAGTAGTGTCTCATTTAAAATAAATTAAAAAAAAAGATGTAGATATAATCTGCCTTCGAGACCATTGTTATCTCAATTAAAGTTCTCTTTTCTTCCTGCAGAAACTGCTCTCAAACCCATTTAGAGATCTACAAAATGTGGTGGAGTGACTTGACAAACATGTTGGAATTAGAGCTGTGCAGATATTGTCCAAACACTTTGCAAATTTGCATTTGATTTATTTTATTAATAACAGTGAATTTATTTTGATGGTATTTCAAGCTCTTTCCTCTGCTTTTAATGAACACGCAAGGCTTTTTTTTTTTTTTGTTCGAAAGGATAATCTCCACAAGATCATGTCTCCAATGATTGCAAGGATGCATTTATACACATGTTCATAATGTAAGTCTCTGTAGTCTTTTTAGGCTCGCCTTTATTAGGAAAAAAGTGTATACTTTGGTCAGCTAATTTGAGTTAACCAATATGAGATTTCAGGGATAAGGGTCTGGAGACGGGGGAGGAGGGCAGGGGTTAGATGGCAGAGGCATGTCCAAATGGCCTCTTTACTGCTTGCAGCCCCCTCTGCTGAGAGCGAAATCTCATGCAGCTATGCAAATGGAAAACCATTTGCAGTTTCTAGAAACCTCATTCGCAAAGAGTTGCTGGTAGCAGCGTTATGCTCCAGGGCTGTGCAGACATAGCCTCAGCATTAGCCAAGTCTGCCCCATTGAAGTCAATCAGAATTTTAACATTTACTTCAATGGGAATAAATGTAGGCTGGTGATGAGTGGGTGCTTTTGCAATTCACACCACTTCATATAATTTTCCTCTTCCAAATGGATGATTTATTTTTTCTTCAAGAGAACACAGAGGATTTCCTTATTATTTTTGTCACTTTTAAGTTTTTCCCCCGTGGAGTGCAAAATGTAGTAACAGTAATTTTACTTTGTAAACAGAAATTTGATCAGTTGAAGTACATTCTATAGTCCAAAAATGAAAACGTCATTAGTATAGGTCAAATGAACCTGTAACCATGTTTTGTGCAAATGGCTCATGTAGCTATAAATCAAACTTTTAAAATTATTTTTGCCTATTAGGAAGTCTTATTTCAGAGCTCATAAAAGAGAAACTATATATAGTAAAAAGAAATGGACACAATCTACCATGTAATGCAATTGCGCATTATTCAATTTAGAGTCAAATAAAATAAAAACCTTAAATGGTAGACTGTAAAAACTGAAATTAAAAAGCAGTGGTATCAAATATGGCAAAATAAGAATTATGACAGAACAGATCAATAACTACTCTCTCCTGGTGTTTTGTTTGCAATACTGGCCTTTATTGCATAATTGCAGGAGTAACTCTTCTCCCAGTACATTTGTGATGCACTTTGTCACTTGTGCAGCACTGTTTATGCTACAGTGGAGGACAGTTCTTGAGTCCAGCTGCATGAGACCTGATGATCATGTCATTTTTATCTTGGCTAATGTAATTGCCTATTTTATTCTTACAGCAAGACTTTATGTAATGACAGTGCAAGGGTACTCATAGTACAGTGATTAATGTAGTGTGAATGCTTAGATAAGTACAGAGCTAGGAAAAAATGCAAGAAGTTATTCAAACGTTCCTTAATCATGTCTAGTGTAGCAGCTTCCGAGGACAGCCAGCTACAAAATATAACCAGTGGTCAGACTAGCAAGGAAAGAAAAGTGGTGGGGAATTTTTGTGCATGTTTAGTTCAGAGATTTTAATTCCCGCAGAAAGATCTGTATCTATTCTAGGGTTTGGGTTCAAACAGCCTTGCCAGCAATGACATTGAGTTGAGGGAGATTCAGTTCTGTTCCGGAGACAGACAACTGAAATATGTAGATCCATATCTTTAGCTGTTGTTTTAAACACACTGTTGTCAGCAGCCCCCAGTGCAAACAGGAGTAAACAGTGCAAACTCTGGAGTAAGGGGCAGCTGGGCCCAGGTCAGAGGTTAGATGGGGGGGCTCATGTGTTTGGAGGAGACACATGAAGGGTGAGGGGCAGGGCTGAGGAGGGAGCAGAGACAGGAAGAAGCGGGTGAGGGAGGTGAATCATGGAAGAGGGCTGGTAGGGCTGGATTAACTCTTCTGGAGGGCAGGACTGTTAGATTTTGGGGGCCCCTTAGGATTGGGGTGAGCACAAAATCATGGATTCAGGATATGGGAGGGGGGTGCTCTAGCCTGGGCTGGAAGGCTGACGTGAGATGGGGTGAAGGTGCTCCAGCTAGGAGAGCATGCTCTGAGTTAGTCTGTCATGAAGGGCTTGAGGTGCTCGAGGGTGGGGCTCAGCCTGGGCCACTGATGGATGGGGGGCAAAAAGGGTAAGTGCCTAGGACCCCAGGCTATTTAAAATGGCCCGTGAGCCCCAGACCCTTTTAAATTGGTCAGGCAGGTGTGGCAGGAGCACCCCCTCACACCTTGGGGAGGCTAACCCCCTGCTCTATTCTTTCTGCCTGTGCCTTCCCTCAAAGGCCAGAGCCACAGCCCCCCATCCTTCGAGAGAAGGTGGTAAAAGGGGAGGTAATGGGAGAAATAGCGTGGGGAGTAGGGAGTTCGGCTACTTCACCTCGCATAGGTGTTAACGGTTTAGAAGGGAAAGACTTCTTTTATAACATAATTCTTTAGGAGCTTTGTAGCTATCTGAAACTGATCAGTAATTTTTAAAAAAATATCCTGTTAATTTAATAATTGATGCATGGTAAATTTAAAAACTGGAAGAACTGTACCATAGATCCTGTTTGTTTTGACTTTTCAATTAGAGTTGGACTTCCAGATAAGTGATTTCAATCAAGTTCTAGCATTTGTTTGGGAAGGGGCATTTGAACCATTAGGCTGCAGCCCTTATCTTAATGTGGCCCTGCCTTGGGGAATGGGAGAACTAGCTAGGCCAGGACTGCATAGTAGGGGAAGGAAGAGGTGACCCACGGGCAGCAACTGGGAAACAAACAGGCACCATGTGGCCTGGGCATCTCTGGGAAGGAAAGGGGCAGCTGGGTCAAGTGGTTAGATGGGAGGTCAAATGACTGTTTGGGAGAGAGAAATCTGTAATGGGAGACTTTTGGTGGGAGGCTGTGGGAGGCAGCATCAGGACAAGGGGTGAGGACTTCCAAGCCTTTCAGTGCTGCACCTATCATGGGGGCTCTTAAGTTACAAGCTCTGAAAATCCTGTTTATACAGTGGGATATTAGAATGTAGGTCTGGTGTACAGACTGGTGGCAGGTTGGAAGGTTGGCAATGGGCTTGTCAAAGGCTATGCCTATACTTGCCCCCCCCAGCTTTGAAGGGGGCATGCTAATCAGGGTGTTGGGAGATTACTAATGATGTCCTGCGGTGAATACGCAGCACTTCATTAGGCAAATTCTCCCCTGTGGGCACTTGGAAGTGCCTGCGCTATTTCGAAGTGCCTTTACTCCCCACTTCAAAGAAGCCGTGGGGGGAGATTTTGCCTAATGAAATGCTGCATATTCACTGCAGCACATCATCAGTAATCTCCAATCACCCTGATTAGCATGCCACCTTTTGAAGTTGGGGGCAAGTGTAGACAAGCCTATCATAATGTGTATGGCTATTAGACGGTATGCTACACTGTATTGAATACGGTGAGGTATTGAAAGGTATCGGGTATAGAATAGTATATTGTTTTGCTTTGTAAGCTAGGGGTATAATTTATCTGTTGTAAATCCAGTGACTCTGGTGAAATTAAGTGGTGGCTGAGGGATGTGTTCTGTCTTTAATACTTTTCTTCAAATTGCTTAAAGTAATTTAAAGTTTGTGTCGTCTAATTGATTCCTAATGATATAGTATTGTGTAAAGATCAAAAGCAGCAAAACACTATAAAGAAACCACATGCACATCTGGATTCTAAATATTCATGTTTTCTAAATAAGCACAAATACGCAAGGTCATACTGAAACATACATGCACAGTCCTTTTCTGAATAGGTTCTGGTAGCTTTGAAACAAGAGCACAGTGCCCTCCCCTAGAGGTCTCTCAGACTTAGGTGCCTCACTGGTCATGACCTCAGAATAGTGCTGCCACAGAAAAATCCCGATTGGCTCAACCAGGCTACTACACAGATAGGAAAGAAAAGAAACAAGGCAGAGAAAGGAAAAATGTACGCAAAGCAGACATTAAAGTCTCAGTTGAAGGCGATTGTTCTGGAGATAGCAGAAGCGATAGACACTGTCATTGTCAGCCCAGTCTGGTCAGAATATTGTCACATTTTGGGATAGTCCAAATGGATAATCCATTTGGGATAATCACTGCAATTTGGTGAGCTGTTTTCCCCAAGTGACTCAAAATGCTCTGCTTCTGTGGCTTTCTTGTCTGAACACTTCCTGCCAGCATACAATCATGTACTGAGTATCTTTTAAGCAGCTCTGTCTCAATGATTCTTATTCCAGAAGCTTGTTTGTTACACCTGCAAGATGACCCCAGTATCCCAATTGCAAACATTCACAAAACCATGTGCAATGCAACATTCAGCCCTCTCCAAGACAGAGGAAGTTTCATATGTTGCTTTGCTGCATAAGTGAATCTTTAGCTTTTTCGCTTTAAATCAAGCACAGCACAGGGCTGCTTTAAGTTAAAACAAGGTCCTTAAGAAAAGGAGATGCGATTTTAAATTCATTCAAGTATAAAAGGTAGCTAGTTAGAAATGGTTACGCACAAATAAAAATAAAATGCTTTC